>NC_090662.1:63069607-63710678 GCF_013368605.1 Nyctibius grandis
CACGGGAAAGGAAGAATTAGTAATGTAACCTTAAGATGAAAACTTGAGAAATTATGTGAGATCATGTAGGGAGTCTGAGAGAGAGCAGGAAGTTGATTTTGTTTTTTCTTAACTGCCAGGGCACCATTTTAAAACTAGAGCCTGCCACTTTTCCTGGGACTTGCTTTCCTTGATTGTCGTCTTGTCACTCCAGTGTTGGGCGACTATCATTCTCTGACAGTACATTTTAGTCCAAGTAATCTGTAGAGACATGATTGAAGCCAGAGTTGGGCAAACACCTCATAAAATACAATGAAGTGAAATGAAGGAAGGCTGCAAATATTCATCTTAGTATTTAAATGGATTCACTTTGATGCTGTTCACACTCTTTTTGTGTACACTTTCCATAAATATTCTAGTGAATATGTTAATTGGGAAGACTGTCTACAGAAACAATGACTATCCAGTTTTAATATTCATGGGAAGCAGATTTTGAAATCATATTTGTGAATACTTGAATCAGAAAACTGATTCTGGGAGTTCAGCTTTATCCAGTTAAGTGCCAAAAGTTTATCACATGATCTACATGCATGATGAAAACTGCCTGAACTTTTAATGCTTGCAATAAGTTGCTCATAGGAAGAGGTAAACAAATAATTAATTACTAAAATATCTATCAGACACTTGAAACTGATGAACAAACATCAGAAAATAATCCCTTCACAGACAACATAATCAGAAAGGGGCAAGATCTAAAATTGTTTTTTTTCATTACGATTCACTCAGTTTGCCTGAATTTTATCTGCTGCATGTCTCAACAGGATTAAACAAGAAAACTTAATTCAGTGTCCATTTAAAGCAGAAGTTTCAACCTCTGTATTGATCCTGTCTTTTTAATAAAGTTCTGAGAAAAGAGGTCCTGAAAGGGTGCCTCTGCAATTAATAAGGATGTTATTGTGATGGGTGCCTGAACAGGTTTACAGGAGATGTGTTTTAGTTAAGACTGGCTTCTTATCAACCACTTCATAAAGGCTTCTTCTGTATACATTTCCATTCTGGAGTAAATGGTGGTGGTTTAATCCTCTCCTGTTATTTTTGTAGGAGATAGGCTGAGAATTGTCACTTAAACACCTCTATCTTGGCTGCAATCAAGATACCTTCTGAAGTATGTCTGCAGTTTTTACTTGGGGATCCTACAAGAATAAAATAAGTCACGATAGTAAAGACCTCAGGCTTATGCCAAGTTTTGTTGCTTTATCCTGGAAAACTTGTCTTTCTATGAAACCCTTCTGATTTGGATATACAGAGTACTGACAAAGCTTGGTTGAAGTATGCTGTTGACCAGAAGGTCCCTGCTGTGAAAGCCGAGTCTGGTTCTCTGCTTGTCATCTTTAGCTTGCACGTCAGTAGCCCCACAAGTAGATTTTGTCTCATGGACGTGAGAACCTGTATCTGTCAATCATGTAAGAAAATAAAATTAACAAGTGAATATGAAAAAATAGAGTTTTACTCCCCATTATATAAAGAAACAGTCTGCTTGTGAGCATTGACTGGAAATTTGAAGTAGTTGCTGTGGCAAAATGAGAATAGCCTTAGACAAAGAATGTGAGCCAAAATACAACATGGTCGTGAGAAGCTTTTGGGGGTCAAACTATGGAGTTAGTGAGGACTATGGGGTTTTTTTCTTCTCAACCACCCTTTCAATTAAACTAAATACTTACAATCCTGCAATACAATTTTATCCTTAACTAATAAAGTCCACCGAATAGCTCAACACCTAAATGCTAGTGTCAGTGCTGTTTCTTCCTTAGCTGACCAGGAATTCACATCCTTAAAAGAATAAATTATTGTCTCAGGAAATGCCATGAATCTTGTAACGGCCACTTCTTTTGTCAGTGTGTTGTGCCAGATGATAGCAAGTCCACACTGCTCTTTTGAACTCCAGTACAAGACACACACGTTCTCTTTTGATACTCATTGTTTTAAGTACATGCTTATTCTTTCATAAAAGTAAAGTAAGCTGTGGGCTTACCTTCTTTCCTGTCTATGCATCTCTTGATTGGATGGAATTTTTTGTGTTTCTCAACACATGTCTACCAGTCTTGTCTTGGCTTTCTTTTTCTAGTCGGTTCTTAGTTTGTAATTTCTGGCAGAAACATAAAGATCAGAATGAAAAGGAATTCTTTGAGCAGGAATAAGTTGCCAGCTTCTTTGAAACAGCAGCTTACACTGAGTATAATCTGTGGGATTTCTCAAGGTTTTTGTTTCGTCTTTGTCTTCCTCATTATTTGAGGAAACTTTTGGGAAAAAATGCAGTTTATGAAAGTTGAATTATGCAAAGGTGAACAAATTCCTTCCAAGAAAGAAGGTACACCTGGATGCCTAAATTCTGTTAGGGCTGCATGGAAGACTACCAGTAGGAGAGCTATTTCCTGATTATTCCTCTTTCTCTGTTTTGAAGATAGGTACTTACTGACTTCATAGTCAAAAAATGTTTTTCTGCAGAAAAACAGAAAAGCAAGATGAGCTCAAATCCCTTGTTGTTTTAAAAAAGCCAAACCCCTAAGAAGTAGTGCTTGGCTTTTTGAAATAAAATGTGGTTTGTAAGTACACGAGAACTTCTTTGAGTGCTGAAAGTAATGTAGCCTGACTTGCTGTGATTGATGTCATGCAGCTGATTGATGTTGAAGTTGCTTTTCCCACAATTAGGGCATTTATAAAATCTAGCTCCCATATGGGTCTCCTGAGATCTAAATAAATCTTGAGCTCATGCTGCAGTGTATTTCTCAATGGTAAAATGTATAGGATCTTTCATCTCTCTCTGTGTGTTCCTGACAACTGTAGAAGCTTCATTACCTCTGACTTCTTTCCGTCTAATGAAATAATTTGAAATTAGCCAATGAACTTTGGGTGCAAACAGGCAAGCAAGTCAACAAATGTGTATGTACAGGATAAAAAAAAACCCTGAAATATAATTGTTATAAAAGATTGAAATAAAAATGTAATATTTTGATTCTGGTGAATCTTTCGGTTAACTCAGAACAATTAACTTATGATATTTGATTTTTATGGAGTTTTTACGTTTAAAATTTGTGGGGTTTTTTCAGATCAGGAAAAAGTTTGAAATCAGACTCGTCCTTGTTAGTCAGCAAATTTCATCTGTTGTGTCTCCCAGTACTTTTGAAAGTTTTATTTTGAGTATTTATTTAAATGTGCATAATACCAGAAGAGCAAGTCAGGTTAAAAATAAATTTGAAGAAGTACTTCACACATCATGTGTGGTCATTCTTATATTCTGCAAATAATACTCTGGCATGGTTTAGGAAAAGCAACTGAGTGTGAAGGTTACTATCCTGATATTGAATGGACGTGTTTTAGGTATCCTTAGCTTGAGAATACCAGTATCTTCAACACATCTCTTTATTCCCTCTTTACCCTTTTCAAACATTTTTCAGTCATGACAACTGTTGAATTGTTCAGTTGAGTAGTTATTTCCATCCCTTGAAGTTTTACCTCTCTTGTGTTGCTTTGCCTTCTGCAATTCTTGTTTTGAGACTTGAATCTAAGTGGGTTTTTTTTAATGTATCTAGATATCCTTGGAGAATTGAGTGAAATGCACAGCTAACTTCAAAAACATGAGCTGACAGCAGTCATCGTGGTTCACTCAACTTTCTAGATACCACCAATAGCAGGAAAAGTTGACGACCTAGAGAATGATGTTTTTAGCCTGAGATTCTCATCCAGTTTAACAATGATCAAGCCATTTGAGCTACCTTACTGTAATTATTTTTTCTAACCTGTAGCGTGACTGTCCTTTTCCATAGTTCTGTGAAACATGACTCAAAGTCCAGGATGTAAACATCAAGGTTTTAAACCTGTTTTTTTTTTTCTTCCTAATTCTGGTTAGCTTCTAAATTGCTAAATGTCAGTTTTCAGAGGTCAGTAATTAGGGGGCAGAACTGAAAGTAGTGAAATTAAACTTACAAAAAATGTTGCATTCATCACATTTTCCTGAGTTAAATTCACAATCCATAACAGAGCATGCTTCTATTTGGTAAATTTACTTTAAAAAAATATATATTGAAGATAACAACTTCTGGGCCTATTTAAAATATTTTACTGTCTAAAGTATTTCATAATGAGATACTTTTCCAGTGAGCTTGTAATAACAGGTCTAAATCTATTCGTAAGGAGACATGCACAATCTGCTCTCTGCATACTGGTTCCTGAACTTCTGTAGGTGCCCAGTGAAATCGCCATCACCAATGTATACTTTCAGACACCTGGAGTAGCTTCCAAGATCAGATTTAACGCATTAAGGTCCTGAATTGGAAAACCCAAAATATGTATCTACCAAATAAACTGAGATTGTAGTACAGTCAGACTTGCTTGTGTTGACTATAATTGAGCTCACACAGGTACTGTTAGGAGGAGAGATATGCAGTATGAGAAGCAGAAGAAGCCTGATCAGCTTGTACACTGTTTTCTAGGCAGTGAAGCCTGGGCCCCTACATCTTCAAAGTGATTATTGTGCTTCCTAAGTAGATTAAAACCAATGTCTACGGCTATTGGTGCTACAATAGCATTTTCATTTGGCTCCCTAGACACGACATTGAGGTTGTCATGGTGTAGTTTAATATCAAAGAATGTTGCATACCATTCATGTAATATGTAGAGGATTATTTCTGGAGCTGAAACAAAGCCATAGCTAATAAGATAGAAATATTCTTATATGCTGGAAAGGGCTTGAAGAAATTGCTGGAATAAAAAAACATTAAAGAGCTATCTGTTCATTATGTGATTAAGTAGAGTAAAAAAATATCCAAAAGCAGCCATGTTTCTCCCCACCATTTTCTTCCTTTCCTATTTTTACTATTTTATCATTCATCTTTCCTTCCTTACATGACAGTACATCTCTCCCAGAGTAGTTGCAGCAGTCTTTTGTTTAATTTGTGTTTCAAAATGAAACTGGCAGACAAATTTGTAGATTGTCCCAAAAATCGCACAGAACAGTTACTGATATTTTGTTGGCTTGTGAAGATTTGTAGATTTTTACCAGTAGAGTGACTGTTAGCAATCAATGTCTCTAATATCGTCCATAGTGCAGGCTGTATTATATTGTAGACTTGATAGAATAGTGCTGGCTGGTAATTCCTGCATCTGACCCATGCCTTCTAGATACACCAAAACTTTTCTTCTAGCCAGATTTCTGAACTTGATTTTAAAGCTGGTGGAGGATTCTAGTACATCTCTCGATAAATTATTCCACCTTGTTCAAAAATACATGCTTTAATCCTTGTCCAGCTTTTTATGGCTTCAAGGTAGGAAGTGAAAGATGAGAAGTAGATGAGGAAAAAAATAATAAAAAAGGATGATTTTAGTAGTTTCAGTTTCATGTAAAATAAGTGATCATGACTATGAGATATTGCAGTACATAAAGTGCACTGCAAAAAATATCACCTTGAGAACTATAGATGAGAGTGCTACAGTGCTATGGTTACCAAAACATATAGCTGTTTTAAAAAAAAGAGGTAAATTTACAGGATAATTACTAATCTTGCCATAGCTAATAGAAATTAGTTATCAGGATGATCAGTTGCCATCCCAGGCCAGAAAAACTAATTTCCCAAGCAGATTCTTTATTTTAGGCTCCAGGTTACTGTACCTTTTCAGTTGTGAAAAATAACCCTTCAGAAAGGATCAAATCAACACAGTTTCAGCTGCAAGTTAAGAATGTTTATTAAATTTAAGAAAGAAGATATATTTAAGCACTAATTTGCCAACCAATTATTAAAGAGATCAAGGCTTATAAACTTATATTTTATCGATCTTGTAGTCTCAATTCTCCAAATAAAACATAAAATCACTGTACAGTGTTTACAAGTTACCTTTACAACATTAAGAAATGGAAGATTTCTCTTCCATTTTTTTCATAGGATTAAGGCATTCAGTATTCTAGAATTATATTGAACTAATACCACAGCTTTAATATTTCACAGTCAGTAAATTTCCTACCTGTCATTGGGTTTAATTTAACCTGGCTCTGTGATTTTGCTTGTTAACGTTAGCAGGAATCATGTTTTCGGATGAATGGGTGATATAAAAGTCTGCTTTTTATTCTCTATTAATCAAACTATTATCATGCATATCTCAAGTGATCTACACTGACTTTAACAGAGGTGTCTTTTGGTCTGAAAATGTAATACATGCAGAATGTTTTCTAGGAGTTTTAACTCTAATGGATTTAGCGATTTTAGCTCTTGCTTCGGTGTGTTACAAACCCAAGGGTTTAAGGTAAAAAATCTCAATCGAGTGGTTACGTTTTGTAGAATATTCTTATAGAAATCAAATATAAAAATCTATGCACAGCTACACGTAATTACTGATTTCCAAAGAACTCCAACTAACTCTCTTTAAAGCTTTGCCAATATACACAGAGGTAAGTAAATCTGAAAATAACAATTACCTAATGTATTTGAATTGGGTGAAGGTATTAGTTGCTTGTTCACGTTACACTTGAATAAAGATGTGATGAATTAAGTAGTCTTCCTGTGGAATGCAAATGCCTTTAACCAAACAATTGAAATCTACTTTTTACCTCCTTTGAATTGTACGACTTTGCCCAAGTGCTGCCTCATAATAACCTGAGTTGAGAGCTGATGATGGTGACTCTCAGCTTCATTCTAGGTTTCTCGCTTTAGGAGATTTAAGAGCAAAACGTATCTCAGTTATTTCTTTTTTTCCTCTCCTCAATTTTAAGTATTCTCATATGTCCCCTTTCTCTTCAGCTACCATACTTGCACCTCAGTGGTTTGATATTAATAGCAAAGATTAAGCAGTTTCAGCTCATCAGAGAAGAGATATTAATCATCATCAGGCCCAATGAGAAGTTTAATTTTCCACGTCTCTTTTTTCACTAAGCTCTGGCGTCTGTCACTCGCACCGATGTCTGTGGGACATTTGATAATCTGCTTCTGAAGATGCATTTCAGTGGTTTCTCTCCTTTTATTTCCTCTGTCAATCTCAGTGAGTTTCATCATTGCAGGCTTTAATTGAAGACCACTGTCAGGAGATGGAGAGAAGAAAATTCTTCCTTGAACAAAGCTAGTTCAGGGATTCGTGGTTTTTATTGTATTCAGGAGGAAGATGGATTAAATCAGGATATTGAAAACTATGGCAATTGTTGTTTTGGTATGTGATTCACTACCTGTTCCCTTCAAAAATGCCATATCCTCCCTGTCCCCATCTCCTGTTTGTATACATGCATTTATTTGTGCCTCAGAAGTTTGGCTAGATTTGTGGTGCAATATGGATGTGGAGCACACTGAATCAGGGGGTGACAAGAAAGAATCCACATAGAAAGCATCATAAATTACGCCAGTACAATTATACTTGTCTATGTCATTATTCTACACAGCATTATGGCAGTGTAGGGATGGCTTTTGCCAGGTCAGTTAAAACAGCTTCCAAAATGACATATGTACCAATAAAAGCAGTCATGTGCGATATTATGCTAATTGACATAGCAATAGCTGTTTAAAATGTCATGTCATCTTAGACTGCCACAAGCTTATCTTGTAGAGAAGCCCTGAAGGTAACAAAATTCTTTTCTGAGGTGATGCTCCTGCTGCCACCTGTTAACTATAATATGACAGTGAAGTACTGTCTGTATAGGTGCTGATGTGCAATTTGTACATCCCACCTATTTGGGGGGTTGTTTTGTCAGCTTCTATGTAGTTTTAAAACCAGAAGCTCACCATTAGGAGCAGCACATTACAGTTTTGTAAGTCAGAGAAGAACAGATCAGACTAAGACAAAGCAGCACAGGGAGATCAAAAGAAAAATTGTTTGTCTTCTGTATGTGTCAGATAGACCTCATTTATTAGATAGTGGATTGTTGGTTGAACAGTGATGTAGCTGATTAATTTGTACAGCACATGCTGTGAAAGCGCTTAAGTAAAATTTTAAGCAGTTTGTACATGTGGATGCTACTGTGCTTGCTTTACTGCTCTGGATGCCTGATTTTGTGTCAGCGTTTCTCCTGTTTATAAAACAGGCTCCTTCAAAATTGAAAGGCTCAAGTGGAGCACCAAGAACTTTAATGCAAAATCATCATTACTTTTTAAAATCTCTGCGGAAAAGTCAGCTCCCCAGCCTGATACTTTGCTGTACTGGGGAGACTGATTTATTCCCTCTTGCCAGGAAGACTCTTGTATCACTGCATTTTTTTTTAGCTTTCAAAAAAAGACCTGTGTCTACACTGCTCACTTGGGATGAGCCTTGTAACTGCAGCAGGCCTCTAAGTTTTCTAGTCACGGAACCTTCCTGAGCTTTATTAAAAATGGCCTTTTAAAAAGAACTTTTTTGCTACCAATAGTCACTTTTCCACCTTGGGGACTGAAAACACAATAGGCCAGTAAATCAAGACAAAATGACACTAGCTTAGAAAAAATTGCTATTACCCATTGCAATTACTACCACGAAAGAAAGGGCAGAACCCCCTCCCTCAACAAATCTGCAACGATTAGTACTGTTTTTCTTTTAATTGGCATGATAATTTATTTTGCAAGCTGACTCAAGGGAGCCAGTTCTAGAATAATATTATCAACGTGAAACAAAGCATAATGGTCTTGGGGGAAAAAGTGTTTAGAGCATACTGGACTGCAATCTATGAACGAATCTGTTGTATAGAGGAAGATGAGACTTGTCATTTCCTTTATTTTTTGTTACGGGTAAGGTATTGCCCTTGGAAACAAATTGGTTGGGAACACATTTGCATATTTAAACAGACTGTTGTATTTTTAATAACTAAATGATTGTTTGCCTTACATATCCAGCAGTAAATTACAAGGAGTCGGAAGATATTATGTTATTTGGATATTATTAGAAATATTCCACTAAGGTCCTGGTGCTTTTGTTATAGTTTGGTTGCACAAAAGTAATGGAAAAATCTGAGCCATTTCTGAACAGGGGATGTTTTTGTGCTAATTACGGTTTGGTTGCACAAAAGTAACATACTTGATTTAGGAGCTGTGGTGAAATAGAAACTGTGCTTAGAGAACCTTTCTACTGGTGGAAAGGTTTTCCATGGTAATTTTAGGTGGTGCTTGTTGGAAGAAATGCAAAAAGAACGGGTGAAGGTTGGGAGCTGTGTTTTTAGTCGGTCTCACAGAAGAGATATTCTGATGGTGTAGTGGAAACTGAGGATGTGATGGCTTAACTAGGGATGGAGAAGAAGTAACTAGAACACTTAAGCTTGGGTAATTGTTTGCTATGCATATGTAAAAGGACAGGTACACTCTGGATGCTGAAACAGAAGAAGAGGAAGAAAAGAGACTGAACTGAAAGAGTCAACGTAGTCATTATTCCAAGATGGGTGGCTGAACTTGAACATGAGATAATGGCTGTGAGAATCCAGAATACAGGCAAAACCACATTCCTACTTAATGCTATTGATTATTTGTCTCCAAAGAAAACAGCAGAATATTGTTACCAAGTTGATGGAGTTGTCAGCCAAGGATACAGGAGAAAAAAGTGTATGAGGAGGTCTTTGCTGCTTCTTCAGATAGCAAAAACAAGGTAAAAAAAAAAATCAGAATTTCACAAATGCAGTATTGCAAGACGTTTGAAGTATTATTTCTGAAGATGTTTGTTGAGAAAGAAGAGTGTCTTAGTACTGTCCTAAAGCATATGGTGCAAGGTCAAACCTCTTCCCTGGCTGTTTAAAGAGAGAAAGGTTGATAAATAGTGAAATTCTCAGGAAGATGAGGACTGCAGGTTTGTATTCAAGGCTGCAAGTCGACTACACTTTTCATTGCATACAGAAGTGGATTTGATCTGAACATAACAAGTTACAGCCTTAAATTGCAGCAATGGGAGATTTAGGTAGAATTTGACGGGAGGAAAAGCAGCTTTAAACATAAGGAGTGTGAAGTGTCCTAATAGATCGCAAACAGGAGTTGTGGAATCTCCACCATGAGAATTTTTAAAGCAGGGCAATATGGTGGCAAATTAAGTTCACTGTTTAAAAGTGTAAAGTAAGATACCTTAGGAAAGAATAATCTTGATACACTATAGTGGAGTCTTAGGTGATTAACACTGCTTTGGAACTACGTCTTGGACTGTTAATAAATATTCCTGGGAAAGCTGAATTTGACACTGGAAGGTAGTAGGTAATATATATATATGTCAGTAGCCACAGACAAAATTTGATAGACCTTGCTAGTTACTGGAATGGGAGAGTTAATTGTATTTTTCCATTCTTTACCAAATTGAGAGCTTTCTAAATACACAAGGCAGGGCAGAGATTTTCAGATGAACAGATACTTTTAGTACCGAGACAAATGGTTTTTATCAGATCCAACAATACATTTAGGATGGAAATTGGAGGAAAATATCTGTTCATCAGATCAGTACACTTCTGGCACAGCCTCTCAGTGGGATTAACGACAGGCAAAAAGTTTTCACTGGTTCTAAGGCAAAACTTGAGCTGTTTAAGAAAGGGCTTATGTGATATATCATCATGGGATGACTGGGCCTTAGCTCAATAACTGAAAAGGTCCCTTCTAATCCTATGTGCTATCTTTGCAAATATATTCCCTTTTTGCTTCATGGAACCCTCCTGGGTTCCATTGAACAGGCAATAATCTCCCTTGCTAGAGAAGGTATATTATTTGGAGATTATGTTTTGTCTTCTTCATGGTTTTAAAACACCATTTTTAAGGATTAAAGCAGCAGAGCTGATTATTTAGTGGGTATTACTTGATGAGGTAATGACACTTGCCTTCTTTACTAAGTACTTTTTGATCTACTGATGAAAACCACTGTATAGGCTAGGTAATATTATTGTTATTGTAATGGAGTGTTGGGGACTAATTAGTCACAGCAACCTTTTTAGGCAAAGGAAAAGAAGTGTTGATGGAGAAAAAGGAATGTTGTTAAGCTTCCGGAACGCTGCTTGTAAACCTTCTTTGGAGTGACAGTCTCTCTATGTGACCTAAACTACTCAAAGCACTTGTGTGGGAAAGTGGATTTCTTTCAAAGGGGATGGTTCAGGGAATGCAATTTGTAAGGAAACACACAGCGTGTATTGAAAAAGCTCTGATCCACCTGTTATTTCTTTGCCTGGCACATTTATTTTCCTCCTGCTGTACTTCCTGTCCTGAAAGATACAGGAGTGTTCTGCAAAATACAGATTTCATCTTGAGAGATGCTGAGAACCTGTAGCTCCCAATGACTTAGCTTTTATTTGTGGGGAGTTAGTGTCCATCATTATCAAACATAAAAAGCCTCTCGGAAGCCTTACATAAGAGGAAAGGTTAGGGTGTGAGGAGTAACACTATAACACACTGACACAGAAGGAGGATTTTTAAAGATGAGTATAGTGATTATATTCGTATTTGACCAAAACAGGGACAAACAGCCACAGTCCTGAAAAAATACAGTGAGATTGTTAATAAGTGGCTATGATCTTCATAGCATGCCCACACCCCATGCAGTCATGGTGACTGAACATACTGTGACTAGCTGGGTCTCTCACATAGTGCATACAGCTTTTCTTAGGTGGAATTGCATTGTGTCCTGTTTGTCCCAACTTGCATCAATAAGATATAGGTCACCTGTCCACTGATGTAGTTCCCATATGTTTTGGTGCTCATTCAAGTCAGATGGCCCTAAAGCATAGACCCAGGCCCGTCTTATCTTGCATGCTTTTGCACTCATGGTACTAAATTTATGTTGTCCAGGTCTGTAGATTAACAGAAAGGAAGGGTAGTCTCTTCAAAGTATAACTTTGTATGGAAGTGATTAGATGGAATCAGCTTTCTTTTGGACTCACCGTTCTTTTCATATGCTTTTTCTGCTGCTCATCAAATGATGAGCAAAATGCAAAGCTATTCCAAGTATAGGAGAAAGAGTTGGAAACTATTCCGAACTGAATATCAACAGAATTACTAGCAGCATTCTGATGAGCAACTCTTTTTATTGTTGCTGAAAAAAAAAAAGGATTCTTTTACTTTTGTGATGCAGGTTGAGTTTTGGGTATTTCTAGTTGCTGAAACTAGTTTGTATGTAAACCAAATTGCTGAAATAAATAATTGAAGATCAAAAAGCATTTATAAAAGTATGTGTGAGTATGTATGTATAAAATATGAAGATGTGTTCCTGTTTGCCCAGTTGTCTTTGAAAGAAAAGGTGACTCCCATTTAAAACTGGGGTAAAGAAAATTTTGTTTTAATCATCTATTTCATCATTATCTATAATATATTCTGCATGTAGTTTTTTAGAAAGCTGTTGATGAAATCTAGTCCATGAGATCCAAATTTGAGAGGGATAAGCACAGATATGGTATTTATTCACCACATAGACCTTCAATGACCTTCAAGTTATAAATGAATCTATAGGAATCTTTGCTATAGTTTTTCAAGATTATGACATGAATATGACAAATTGAATCTTTTATAAAATAAATATGACTGTAGAAAGGTTAAATGAAATCAGTATTTTTGAGAGTTTGAATGTTCACAGGGAAGCCATCCAACCTTTTGGCTTCAATACTTTTACACTCTAATAAACTTGAGGCTGTCTTCAAAAAAACAAGCAGCTTCTCTATCATTAACCACACAAAATGAAATAGCTCACTCTTTCTTCTACTTGACATTTTACATAGGTGGAGATTTTCTTGAAACTCTTGGAAAGCATACTAGATCAAAAAAAGGCATCCTGTAGTCTAGATATGAAAGAAAGAGTGCAGGAGATCCATCAAGGCTGTTACTAGGGTAAGCAGAGTAATTTGAGTACCGTAACTGTTGTTATCACAGAATCACAGAATGTTAGGGATTGGAAGGGACCTCGAAAGATCATCTAGTCCAATCCCCCTGCCGGGGCAGGATTGCCTACACCATATCACACAGGAACGCGTCCAGGCGGGTTTTGAATGTCTTCAGAGAAGGAGACTCCACAACCTCTCTGGGCAGCCTGTTCCAGTGTTCAGTCACCCTTACAGTAAAGAAGTTTTTCCTCATATTTAAGTGGAACCTCCTGTGTTCCAGCTTGCACCCATTGCCCCTTGTCCTGTCAAGGGATGTCAGTGAGAAGAGCCTGGCTCCATCCTCTTGACACTTGCCCTTTACATATTTATAAACATTAATGAGGTCACCCCTCAGTCTCCTCTTCTCTAAGCTAAAGAGACCCAGCTCCCTCTGCCTCTCCTCATAAGGGAGATGTTCCACTCCCTTAATCATCTTCGTGGCTCTGCGCTGGACTCTCTCTAGCAGTTCCCTGTCCTTCTTGAACTGAGGGGCCCAGAACTGGACACAATATTCCAGATGCGGCCTCACCAGGGCAGAGTAGAGGGGGAAGAGAACCTCTCTCGACCTGCTAACCACACCCCTTCTAATACACCCCAGGATGCCATTGGCCTTCTTGGCCACAAGGGCACACTGCTGGCTCATGGTCATCCTGCTGTCCACTAGGACCCCCAGGTCCCTTTCCCCTACGCTGGTCTCCAACAGCTCTGTCCCCAACTTGTACTGGTACATGGGGTTGTTCTTGCCCAGATGCAGGACTCTACAGGTTATCCAGAGAAGCATTTGAATACTTGTGTTTCTTTCAAGTTTCGTTTATGTGAATGGAGAAATATTTCCTGGTTTCTTATTTTTATGTAACTACAGCTGTGCAGTAGAACTTTTATTTAGCCATCTCTTAGAGACAGTTGTGCCTAATGTATGTAGTCCCTGATTTCTCTGCCCCTAATTCCTTGCTGAAGACTTTTTATTGTGATACTATACATATGTTTGGCTTCACAGTAGACTGTGACAAGAATAGTTCATCACACAAGGGAGAAAACATTTAAATGCTCAGCTGCACTTTTGAAGTTATTGGTTCTCCTTTCTTCCAGTTTGCTGTTTTCCAAAGGACATGTGCTGTGGTCATTCAGACCACCTCAGCTGGGTAGACAAAACTGAAGGGAATTTCCAAATGTCTTGTTTATTGAGTAGTTACTATGCCTCTTGTTTCTTTCTTTCATTGCTTGCTGGTCTGTTTTCACGTAATGGTCTCTCTTCTGATAAATGATGAAGGTAAAAGCCACCAAAAAAAAGTAATTAATCATTAAAACTTTTCTATATGGTTTTCCTACTTTTGCCATCTCTTACTGCATCACAGCCTGTCACTCTGATATGCTCTATTGCTTGCTTGCCTACTCGTCCGTACTCCTGTTTTTTCTTTCATGTTTGTGCTCTATCACTTTTAGCCTCACTCACTCAAAATCCTGTTCCTTTTTTCCTCTTGCACTTGCAGTGGTTCACATATCCCTCACACTCTTACTCTTTCCTCAGTGTTTTCACACTTTGAGCCCTTTTAAGCCTTTCATGTTGCACTTCTTTTTTTGCTTCATTTCACTCTGGCTGTCTGTCACACATGTTCAATTTTCCCTATTTTATCACTGAATTCATGTGGGTATATTTGCAGTGCTGCCTAGAGGGAATAAGGGCTGCTATTCTAGTATTTCTCTAATAGTCTTTATGTTCCTTGTTCAGCACCAATGATGCTGTGATCAGAAAATCTTAACCATTGCTAGTTTCCCTTCACATGTACATCATTAATTTTCTTTCTTTCTTTTTTTAAAAAAAAGTACATAATCCCATTTGCTTCCTCTTTTTAAAATTAATTTTTACTAGGAAAACAATTTTATTCTGGAGATATAAAACCAAGCAACATTGTTCAGCAAAGTTATAATATGCTCTGTGCAAAAGTCCCAAGGAGCCTGGAAATGGAGCTAAGAGAAGAGTGTTGCATCATCTCAGTTGTAACAGACAAGATCCACTATGGCTCAGATTCTGTTCTGTACAACAGTGATGTTTCAGAATGTGGAAGTCATGCAAATCTGTTGTGCACAGTTCACCTGTCTATTACTTTCCAATGCTGTATATTCTACTGTCTAAATACCTGCTTAGCGATGCTTAAGATAACAGAAACTGCAGTCAGTAGTGTTTTACTGTATTGTGACTCCTTCCTATATGATAATTAATTATCCTCTTTATGAGTAAATTTCTCCTAACCAACTTAGCTTTCTGTTCTTCTTTTTTTGTAACATACTCTTCAGCTGTATAGTTTTCTTGCATCTGGGTTATTTGCACAGACTTAAATGCTGGTTAGGAGCATTTGTATTTAGGGTATCCACTGAAGAAAATGTGATTTGAAATCATACAGCCAGCCAAGAGTAACTAGAAAAGTACAAGATTTTCAGATAGTTGAAAATTTGTTCACAAATCCATGCCCTGCTTCTCTCTGCTTAATGTTTGTAACTTAGCATGTTGGGTTAATGCCTCCCAGAAGTAATGGTGTTGCTGGAGGGTGTTTGTACTTACAGTTAGCAAGTTGCTAGATGGTTTTAGTGTTATTTCACTGTAACTAATGCAACTAGGAAGAAATAAGAGGCAAGACTTGAAATAAGAGGCAAGAAGCATTGTCTCTTCTTCAGTCATTTATGATAGCCTCCCAGACTTCAGGAGGGCTGGGGAGAAGAGAGGTGCTAAAGGAGATGTTTAGAAGTTATATAGAAATAGGCAAAGCAATTCCTTCATTCTGACGGGGTAGCAAAACTCAAAGTACATCTACACTGCATTTAAAAGCACAGTTGGAGCACTGCTGTTGGTACCGTGGCAGCGTGGATATTTTGCGATTCCATGTGCGGCCCAAGCTCATACAGCCTCACTATTGTCAGTGTCTGAATGAGTTAATAGAAACATCTCTAGTATTTCTGCACTTCACAGCTGCTATGACCCATCACCAAAGTTACAGATATAATGGTTACTGTGATAGTAGTAGGTGTAAGAAGGGAGCCTAAGAGTAGAGGGGCTGAAAAAAAACAGTGGAGGAGAACATAGGCCTTTCCAAGTGATCTGAGCGACTGATCCATCCAATTATGTCCCATCTCTCAGCTAGCACTGGCTTACTTCCAGGAAGGTTTGGATCTGCTGCTGGTAAGCACAGAGAGGGCAATTTATCTCCTACCTCCTAGTTCCTGCTGTCAGAAATTTGCAAAGCCTTGGGACAAAAGATTCAACAGAACTCCCAAATTATTAATTAGTAATTATTGGTGTAATTGCTGTTAGTAATTATGGGTCATTATTTTGATATCTGTAGTCAAAGTAGAACTTTGAAAGTCTGAAAGGCAGTTTGATTTAGAAGATACTTAAAGAACTAAGTGTTATCAGTGGAGTACCTATGGATACATCCGTTTTCTATAGTGACAAAAAGAGTATCTTTTTGAATGATGGAGGTTTAAATAGATCATCAAAGTTTGAAGCACATTTTACTTTGGGAGCAGGGGTTAAGAGGGCAAAAAAAATGTTATTCCCTGTCTCTAGTGCTTTCCTTTGAGTCTTGGGTTGTTTGAATTGGAGGTAAGGCCTGTGTCGCAAATGCCTGTCCAGAGCAGAAGTACATGTTACCTGAGGAGTAATGAGCAATTTGGGCTTGATAAATGGCAAGCAAAACTGTGCGCATGTTGTGCCACAGCTGCAAATGGGGAAATGCTATGTACAGATAGGAAGCAGCCCTAAATATACTGTGTATGAAATTGCAGAAGGGCGTCGTCTGCATCTAGCTTTAGAACTGGTTTGGTAATAGTTGGAATTCTCCCTGCCAGCTGCACAGTGAGATGTGAAACACAGATGCTTTACTGCAGAGCCTGATATAGGATCCCCTCCTTCCCGCAGAACCCTGCTGGCTTTCTTCTGGGTCTCTTTCCAGGATGTTGAAGTCGAAAATAGATGTAGGTCGAGACACCAGGTTGTAGAGTGAGATGACTGATATCTGTGTATTTGTAACCAAGGTTTTCACAAGTCAATATCTGTAAAAATGTAGGGAGGCAACTAGGAAAGCTAAGGCCTCCTTGGAATTAAACCTTGCAAGAGAGGTCATGGACAACAGAAAGGGCTTCTTCAAATACATTGCAGGTAAAGCCAACACTAGAGGCAATGTAGGCCCACTGATGAATGAGGTGGGGGTCCTGGAGACAGAGGATAAAAAGAAGGCGGAGTTACTGAATGCCTTCTTTGCCTCTGTCTATACTGTTGGAGGCTGTCCTGAGGAGCCCCGGACCCCTGAGGCCTCAGAAGAAGTCAGGATAGAGGAGGAATCTGTCTTGGTTGATGAGGGCTGGGTCAGGGACCAATTAAGCAACCTGGACGTCCATAAATCCATGGGCCCTGATGGGATGCACCCGCGGGTGCTGAGGGAGCTGGCGGAAGTCATTGCTAGGCCACTCTCCATCATCTTTGCTAAGTCGTGGGCAACGGGAGAGGTGCCTGAAGACTGGAGGAAAGCGAATGTCACTCCAGTCTTCAAAAAGGGCAAGAAGGAGGACCCGGGGAACTATAGACCGGTCGGCCTCACCTCCATCCCCAGAAAGGTGATGGAGCAACTTGTTCTTGGTGCTGTCTCTAGGCACATCAAGGATAGGGGGATCATTAGGGGCACTCAGCATGGCTTCACCAACGGGAAGTCATGCTCAACCAACTTGATAGCCTTTTATGAGGATGTTACCCGGTGGATAGATGATGGTAAAGCTGTGGATGTGGTCTATCTCCATTTCAGTAAAGCGTTTGACACGGTCTCCCACAGCATCCTCGCAGCTAAACTGAGGAAGTGTGGTCTGGATGATCGGGTAGTGAGGTGGATCGTGAACTGGCTGAAGGAAAGAAGCCAGAGAGTGGTGGTCAGTGGGACAGAGTCCAGTTGGAGGCCTGTGTCTAGCGGAGTCCCGCAAGGGTCGGTACTGGGACCAGTTCTATTCAATATATTCATTAATGACTTGGATGAGGGATTAGAGTGCACTGTCAGCAAGTTCGCTGATGACACAAAACTGGGAGGAGTGGCTGACGCGCCGGAAGGCTGCGCAGCCATTCAGAGAGACCTGGACAGGCTGGAGAGTTGGGCGGGGAGAAATTTAATGAAATATAACAAGGGCAAGTGTAGAGTCCTGCATCTGGGCAAGAACAACCCCATGTACCAGTACAAGTTGGGGGCAGAGCTGTTGGAGAGCAGCGTAGGGGAAAGGGACCTGGGGGTCCTAGTGGACAATAGGATGACCATGAGCCAGCAGTGTGCCCTTGTGGCCAAGAAGGCCAATGGCATCCTGGGGTGTATTGGAAGGGGTGTGGTTAGCAGGTCGAGAGAGGTTCTCTTCCCCCTCTACTCTGCCCTGGTGAGGCCGCATCTGGAGTATTGTGTCCAGTTCTGGGCCCCTCAGTTCAAGAAGGACAGGGAACTGCTAGAGAGAGTCCAGCGCAGAGCCACAAAGATGATTAAGGGAGTGGAACATCTCCCTTATGAGGAGAGGCTGAGGGAGCTGGGTCTCTTTAGCTTGGAGAAGAGGAGACTGAGGGGTGACCTCATTAATGTTTATAAATATGTAAAGGGCAAGTGTCAAGAGGATGGAGCCAGGCTCTTCTCAGTGACATCCCTTGACAGGACAAGGGGCAATGGGTGCAAGCTGGAACACAGGAGGTTCCATGTAAATTTGAGGAAAAACTTCTTTACAGTGAGGGTGACTGAACACTGGAACAGGCTGCCCAGAGAGGTTGTGGAGTCTCCTTCTCTGGAGACATTCAAAACCCGCCTGGACGCGTTCCTGTGTGATATGGTCTAGGCAATCCTGCCCCGGCAGGGGCATTGGACTAGATGATCTTTCGAGGTCCCTTCCAATCCCTAACATTCTGTGATTCTGTGATTCTGTGAAAAATGTAGCTTTGTTTGTTGTTTATTTCCAAGTCTGTAGCATCAAATGGGCTTAAAACTTCTGGAAGGGAATGAGTTATCAGCTCACTGGAGGCAAGGCAGGGAGGACATTGAGATACATTTTACCACATAAATCAAAGTGGACCTCTCAATTTTCTTGAAATTTATCAGAAAAGAAAATTCAGTACTTTTTTTTTAAAAAACAAAACAAAACAAAACAAAACAGTTCTATTCAGTTCTTTAATGAGTATTTGAAAATCTTTAACCTTGAAGGGTAATTATTCTTTAAGTCTTATCCATTCTTTCAATTTTGTAGATATTTTTCTTCTCTTAAAAAAGGAAAAAAACTGATTAATTATAAGAAGATGGATACTTAACTGAGCTTCAGGCTTCTTGGTGAATCCCAGCCTGAAGCTGATAAATGTTATCTCTGGCAATTTAAAGAGTTTTTTCTTTTAATTGAGTTTTTAAAAAATGAGGATATGTTAAAAAAATTGCAAGACAAGGTGATACATAACTGTCGTGAATGAATTAAACTCACTTGTAAGAAAGCTTCACTACATACCCATTTTCAATATCAGAAAAGTAAATAAAGATTATATCTGTCTGTCTCTGTGTGAACAGAAAACCCTTCTCTTCTTAGTCTGCAAAATAAGAAAATCTAATAGTAAAATCACAAAAATAGGCAGAAAGAGAAAAGAATAGATGTAATTCCTCAAACTTTTAAATATTTTAAACACTCACCATTTTAAAAGACTTAATAGAATTTAATTTGACTGGGTGTCTCTTTGGCTAGGAAAAATATCATTTCCAGTATTGCCAATCCCAAATGTCCTAATATCATAAGTTCTGGATCACAAAAATCGTGACATTGAATATTTAGTTTTGTTTCTAAAGCAACTCTGCATCTGTTCTCCTAAAAATAAAAGTCCTCATTAGTTGCCATTTGGGTTATGAATTATTAGATCAGAATTTATAACTAGATAACAATTTCAAGCTTCGCTTTGGCATTCTATGGAAAAAGAAATCTACTTGCTATAAAAAAGAAAACTAAGACTCTTTGAGTAACAGTTCACATATGCATTCACATTATGGAGATTGTATGATCGAAGCAGTACCCGTAAGGCAGGTACATGGGCTTGTTGTCTATATGACTGCTGATTTTCTTCTTTATTCTATCATACAGTCCTAAGGAAGATTTGTTGAAGAATTATGACACCTCAAGTAGTGCTTGGGATGTGAATCTTTTTTTTTGCCATTCACTATCCTTACCATCTACAGCATGAGAGTGCTGAGTGCTGCATCTCTCTCTCTCTAACTCCAAAATAGACTTAGGAATCATTAGTTTTCAGATGAAAGGTCCAGGGACTGGCAGTTGTTAGGAAACTCTCTGATAATCCATGCCAATTTGAACTACAATGTGCAGCTACCAGTGGTCACTGACATCTGGCAGCTTGGTAGGCTCTATGAAACTTGGTCACAGATGCTTGTGGCAATTGCATCACATCTTTGTATCACATCATTGTATTTTACCCTAAAGTTTATTGTAGTGAGGCAGACTACTTAGGTTTTGCTGCAGTGTTACTTCTGTGAGGCTAAAGCCTGTCCTTCAGAAATGTAGTAATGACTCAAAACATAGAAAGTTATCTCTCCCCATGGGAGGCTTGTGCAATGATTAGTCATGTTCAATGACAAAAATGTGTACTCAGTTTCTAATTTGAAATTGTCTGACTACAGCTTCCAGTCACTGGTTCTTGCTGTGTCGTTCTCCGCTAGATTAAAAGAGCTCTTCAGTACCTGCTATTTTCGCCCTGTGAGGAACCTTATAGAGTTTAATCAACTCGCTTCTCAGTCTTCTTTTTATAAGCTAAACAGATTGATCTCTTTCAATTGTGGGGCATTATCTCTAGTCTTCAACTCATTTTCTGGCTCTCTTCTGAACCCTCTCTGTATTTTCAACATGCTTTTAAAAATGCATGTGACAGAAGTAATAGTAGTGGTGTGAAGTACCATTCTTGTCAGTACTACATACAGAAGTACTACACAAATTGCTCCCCTCCCACTCGTTAATCCCCCTATTATACTTCCAAAGATGTCATTACTTACAACTCCCTTTCTTTTATAACTTGAGCTCTTGAAGCTCTTTTTCAATTGCTTGCTTATATGCTCTGACTTTTAAGTCCCTTCCATGATCCTTGTTGTCCAAAATACGTTATTCTATTTTATAGATATGGTCTACATTCTTTGTTCTCAAAAGTATAGCATTGCAGTTGGACAGACTGAACTGCATTTTGTTTGAGTGGGACAGGATTGCCCTGTCTTTAGCATAATTTACACTATTAACTTTGTGTTGTATGTAGTTCTTTTTTTATTTCCAAAGCATCAATGAAATGTTAAATAGGAAGCAGCAGAGTACTGATTCCTTTGAGGTCCCAGCAGATATTCCTGTTTCAGTAATTGACACCTGTTACTTGCTTTCTATTTAGCTAGCCCGTTTTTAGTTCATAAAATAGAATGTCCTGGTATTGTATCTTTTCAACACAAAAATTTGTTACTAGATTAAACACCTTGCAAATGCTTTAATATAGTACATCTGTGCATAATCTTTATTTGCCAACTTTAATATGATCAAAAGATAAAATCAGTCTGATCAGAGAAGATCAATAGTAAAAAAAAAACCAAAAAACTGTGTATCTTTAATTATATTCCTATCAATTAATTTTCTGTCTACTGATTTCTGGATAAACTTATTCATTACTTTAAGTGCACTTAGTGCATTTGGCATCAGTGTAACAGGCCCAAGAGTCATCATGATCATTTTGTTTCCCTTTTTGAGTACTGGCAGAAAATAAATACTCAAGTCAATAAAACAGCCTATCCTTTCTGACAGGTATTATGTAGCATTCTTGGCTGTTCCCTGGACAAATTCCCTCCTTTGTTCTTGAGCACACCATCTTCCCCTGGTTATTTGGTATGGACCACTGGCTAGAAGATATCCTGACTTACGTCTGTCTTAACAAAAGTCAAGTTTTAAAAGTGTCTGCAATGCCACTATTAATATCATGTGAAATCACAGTTCTTATGGTGATTTTCATCACAATAAGTGATGAATTCAACATTGAATTCAACAATTCAAAAATTACTGATTTTCTAAAATTTCTAAATAAGGAAAAAGGTCACATTCAGTTTGACTTCAAGTACATCTAGTTTTCGAAGCATGCCGTGCTTTCCAGGACTTCGGTGTGTGATGAGTAGGCACATTTTTCCTCTTTCGCCACCTTCATATTAGCTTCCTTCATTTTTTCAGTTAAGTTTCAAAAGCTTAGCTTGAGGGTATATCCTGCTAGCTTGAATCATCCAGCTTCAAGACCCTTTTTGAAATTTTGCCGAAGCTCCATTTTAAGCCTGCATTAGAATATCATGGGCTGAGTTTACACAAAGGGGTATTGCGTTGCGAAGAACTGAATGGGTTCTGCACAGTAATTCTGCTTTACTTTAGTATGACTAAAATGGCACTTCCAACTATGCACCACAGTGAGGCTTCACAAGGGAAAAACTATGAACTCTTTCTAATCTTCTCTTTGTCTTTCTAGCTCTCCATATGTCTATTTTGTTAATGCATACCTTTAAATCTTGCAGCCATCATTGAGAACTCAATGGCTTATTTGTATTTATTATAGCTCTTAAAATTAGTAAATGACACAAATTTAGAAAGAAAAACTGAAAAACCTTCAAGCTATGTTACACAAACCGTTCTTCCTTCTACAGTATTGGAGTGTATAGACCTGACTCCTCTGCTCACTGTGTTGTGAGAATTTCTCTTAAAAAATGAAATGGAATACCTTTATAAGAACTAGGTGCTACTTATTGCAGTTAAGTCAGTCTTTCAACACCTGCACTGGTAGGTCTGTCTTAGTTTTCCTTGGGACTTGAGTTTTCTCACTGGAATTTAGCTTGAAAAGCCCCTTGTTCTTCTTGTTCCCCACAGACAGACACCATCTGGACATTGTTATGTTGTAATTGTGGAGACCCTACTATTTTTGTTTGTTAGGATTATGGGATTAGTCTGGCTTTTAAATAAAGTGAAAGAGACATGTTCTCACTAACATTTATATTGCTTCTTTCTTTCTTTGGTTGCAGCCAATAATATTAATGCTTAAGGTTCCTGTGATTTAGTAGATTTTTGAAACAAAACCTGGCCATTTTGGTGCTGTGAGATATGGCAGCAGATTAATGCAGAGTTTGGCTTTGGGTGGCTTCACAATGGAAATGTGGTAGGTTCACATGCCCTAAAGCATTCAGTTCTCATACTTCCAAATTCCTCTTTGAAATTGCAGAAGTGTGGTCCTCCAGGCAGGGGTTAAGGTGCAGTGAAGATCACTGAGCTCTGGAGTGCATGTTCTTTAGCTCTGATGGTGCTCTCAGTCCTTCACCAAAATCACTGATATAAAGGGAATTTCTAGTATACCAAGCAAAAAGACACAATTGCAGTCTTCTGCATGACACAGGCCACAGGATATTTTTATTGCCTTTTATAAAAACTTGTTCTTGATTTTGAGATATACAGAGACAGAAAATTTCTAGTGATTCTTGCTAGTTATTTGAATGCTTAATTACTTTCTCTACTCAAAATTTGTACCTTGTTTCTGTCTTGCATTTTTGCAAATTCACTTATCAGCTACTGGTTCTTGGACCATTTTCTTACAATTGGAAGAGTCTTCTTGGAATGAATTTTAGTATTTCTCATAGGTACTGAAGGATATGAGCAAATTGCCTATTATCCATACTGTTGTTTATCTGAATAGATTTCTGTCCTTCAGCAGTTCATTCTGTATTTTCTAGCACGTGGGCCATTCTGCATTTCTTCTCATAATCTTTCTTATCAAGTTCTTTGTTTAATAAGGAACACCAGAACAGAACAGTATTCCATATTCTTCATATATTATATAAATACACATAGGAAAGTCTTGAGGTGTCAAGAGTTAAGTTTATCAAAATGTTTCCATTCTAAATGTCTTTTTTAAGAGGCTTACAGTTTTTCAAAGACTATGAGTGTTCAGGCTAAAATTTTATAGTTTTGATGCAGACACTATGCAAGATTTTTAATTATTTGAGAAAATTGCTTATTTTTCAGGAGAAGATATTTACTTTGCAAATATTATTCAATCACTGTTTAAGCATAACAGGAAGTACTTTCATTCTTTGTCCCCATTTTTGCCAATTCTGACTTTAAGGAAGTTACCCATTTAATTGAGGTTTCTAGTATTTCTTTGCTTAGAAGTTTATTTATTTCATTGTGAGGAGGGGACAGGTAAAAGGAGTTGACTAAAATGCTGTGCAGATTGACACAGGATAGGGGATAAAACAGTATGTTAACTGCCTTGTTCTGATGCTATTTTCTGTGAGTGGGTGATTTCAAAAAGGCTTGACTGGGAAACTTCACATGTGCTATGAATATGACCTTTCACAAGGGCAAGTGACCATGACATTGGAAAAAAGACACACATTTGAAAAAATGTTAGGTATGAAAATTAGGTGTTGTACAGGAGCGGCAGTAAATGACCTGCCACTGTTATTTCAGAATGTACTGAGAAGGAAAGCTATTTCAGCAGGAGATCAATATGAGTGTTTCGGTTATATATTGTAAAAAAAAAAATCTAGAATTGAATTTTAGTGTAAGAAAAGGCTTTGGTGTATTGTTATGACTGTTAATTTAAATGCACGGAAGCCAAGAACTTTAGAGTTACAGCAGCTGTGGGACACGTAAGTTGGTAATGTTTTACATACACTTCAGGGCATAAATTTCTTAGCATAAACAGCAATGCAAAACACTACATGTGTGCCAGTGGAGAGAGTAATGGATGCTGTGGGAGCCATGTATGACTTTGAATTTCTGGACTTTAGATTCAGAACCCCAAGACTGCACTCACTCACAGCAGTTTTCCCACTGAATATGTAAGGTATAAAGTGAATTGCATCCTGTTCTAAAATAACAGGCCCTGATTCTGCATAAACTTAAGTGCTTACATAAGTTCAAACATTTAAGTAACCACACTGCTTGCTGTATCTTCTTCCTCATGTGGTTAACACGCATATAAGTTTTTACCAGGCTTAGTTACTGGCATCTTAGAAACAACGTAAACCAAGATATTAAAATGAACATGTTCTGCAAAGTGGAAGCTGATATGTTTTCAGAATCACTGACTTTGTATCTGGCAGAGCCCGTCAACCCTAATTAGAGCAGAATGGCTTAGCATTGAAGATTTTTGAAATTCTGGTGCACGCACAAGTTGCAACGCTGATCTTTTGTCTCGAACTGGGTAAATGTGTCTTGGGCAGTGCGTGTTCCCAGGATAACTAAGTAGCTCTGATAGTCACCCTTAGATGTGAAACTGTGAGGCAAAGAGCATGAGTCCTTGGTCTATGGCATGGTGAGGGAAGGGGCACTGCATTATGGCAAGATAGCCGTGCAAGTCACCTCATGTGTGGGTGGAAGGAGGGAAGATTCCATGGGATTGAGTACTGTCTCTGTGGTCACCAGCAAGCTCTGTTGGTGCTGCAAGGTACGAAGATAGACACGGTCTTCCTAGTGTCTTTGAAGAAACTGTACATTTTCTTGAAAGACAGTAGCCTTCCCTCCTTCCCTCTGCCCTGCTCCTCAAAGCGCAGTTTCTGTCTCAGGTAGATTAAGGGTTCTTGCTGGTTTGTCAGTTTGGCTTCAGCTTCCTGAACTCCCCATCTTGAGCAGCAGAGGAGATCAAGGATTCTCTCTGACTGGATATTTTTTATTTTAGCTAATAGTTAATACTGGCTAAGAATCCAGTTAATTAATATAGTTAATATAATGCTGTCTTTATGGCCTGTAGATCATCTAGTGCTGAAGTCCCTCCTATTACATGTGCAAAGTGGTTGTTGGCTCTAGTCATAGTAGTTTGTAATAAAAGGTAACAGGTTTTGTGTTTTTTACTCTCTCCTTAACCCACCATTCATCCCTTTGCTGCTCAGAGTGTGTGTATTATAAAATAATCTGTATCCATTTGATTGATTTATTCTGTTAAGCATCAGGCCTACATATTGTTGTGTTCATTTCTGACATGTTTAGTGTGCCAGTTTATAAATACACTGAACTGACTTCCATTTTCTTCTAATCCGTCAAATCAGCCTAACCAGTAAGAAATTATTTCTCCTTTTTAAAAAATGTATGGTCTGAGAACAAATTGGTATTTCCTTATGTCTTTTGTGACCTTTCTGCTTATGCTTATTTTGTTGTGAAACCTCTAAGAACATGCCAGAGTAGTAAAACATAGGGAACTTAGTCTGGCCTCTTTGCCTGTATTTAGTAAACGTGGTGATTTAAGAAGCAGCTGTGACTGCATGTTGCTTTTTTTTTTTTTTGTATCTATTTTTGTCATTTAGCAAAGAGCAAAAGAGACAGTATCAGAAAATCAAAAGTTTTAGCATTGGCATCAGTGGATTAGGACTTGTTTCAGAAAATCTTGATGGGTTGTGAGGGAGAAGGTTTTATTTACTCTTTTATTTTTAAAACTTTAGGGAGCTACTTTTCAGTCTTTCTCTACCTTCAGCAGGGCTAAGTGTATTTTTGCACTCATTTAGAACTTGAGATCCTACATAACTCCATTATGGCAGTTGTGAAAGATTGGAGAACATCACCAAGTATTTTGAAACTCATGATATGAGTTTCATGTCAGTGCTTATAATGTCTAGATGCTTCGCCATTGTTTCCCGTTATGACAGGTCATTATAATCTGGTCCTCCTGAACAATTGACAGTGGTTGACACAGGGACTGGGTATGTATCTTCCCACTTTCCACTGCACTGCAAAATAAAATTTCATGGATTTGTTCCTGAAGAAGCTTTCAAGGGTCTTCTCAGCATGTTTCAAAAGGTACTGATCAAAATCCTCATTAAAAACGTGAGCTAGGTTCGCATTAGCTGCCTGGGTGGCTATATTGCAACACCTAGGTTAAAGAGAGAGAGGAACAGCTCAGATCATCTTCTGTCTGGGCAGCCTGACCCCAGTTGCCTGTATAGCTGCTAGCAGGAGGAAGACACACTCCTAAATGCAGCAGGCTGTAGTTGGCAATCTGGAATAGCCTGTGACTACCAGTAGCCTTTTTAGCATATCAACAAATGATAAGTATCAGAAGGGAGGCTGTGCTTACTGGGCATCCTAGCACAGCTTTTCCCTGCCTTCACAGCAACTGAGAGGGATGGACGAAGCTAGGAGAGAGATGCTGTGTGCTCACCAGTATAGCCAGAGTTCTGTATGAGGTCTCCTGCCTCTATATGGCCTTTTCATTTCTCCTCTGACATGCCAGTGGTACTTTGGCCGTGATCTAGCCTTCTGGGATTTGGGAGGAAGAAGCAATGGAGAGGAGTGATGAAGCTAGCTAGTTGTTTTATAGCGGCTGTAACAGCTGTATGGCAATGATGTGCTCTTCTTTGGCAGCTGCCAGCAGCAATGCTATTAGTTGCCAAGACAGTTGGCAGCAGATGGATCTGTCCAGTTGTGCCATGAAATTCATTTGAACTAAAAAGATGGAGTATTGTACTTGTCGCTGATTCATTACAGGAAATGAGACTCCTTGTACTTTGATTTTATAAGTAGTGCATTTCACAATTACAGCTGAGAATCCAAATATTACATATACCCCCCTCTACAGCCCACCACCATGAACATGCAAAAGTGAGAAAAGTTTGGTTGTTTTTTTCAGTGATATCGAAGGAAGATTTTCTATATTTACTATAGCTGCTAAGAGAACTTTTAAAAGTGGATTGCAGCTGAGGCAATTTTGGACCTGCACTTCTTGATGTGTTTTTTTCTCTACTTACTCTTCCAAATCTTTATTTTGGCAGCTGACCCCATCATCAGAACAATATTACATTACAATATCTGAGTAAAAGTATGACATTTGTGATAACTTTTTAAATACAATTTTTGCTGCAAAATAGTGTGTGCTTAAGGTAGTCACTCTTCCAGCTTTTCTTCTATACAGGAACCAGAATTCTCATATGAGTTTGAACTGACGGTCTTCACAGAACTTCTTGAGAAAAAAACAATAAAAGAAGGACAATATAGAAGACATCCAATTTATACTGTTTTAATGGTAGCCTGAGCCTTACAGAATCTGGTATCTCTATACAGTTCATAGTTTTGTTTATAAAACAGGTTCATTTAAGTGATAACAAGAAATGCCAGAAAGCCATGCTATTTTTCTGGCAAGAATGATCTTCCTTCTTACTGGTCATGCAGCTGCCTGAAGCCAGACAGACTATCAGTGTATACCCATTTTTTTCTGAAATTTGCTTTTTTTTAAAAAAAATACCTGCACAGATTAATCTGATTGTTGGCCAATCTCTTTTTTAACTGAAATAAAAAATTGTAGTCCTCACCTTTCCAAAAGAAAGCTTGAAAAAACTTTCCTAAAAACTCAAAGAATATTTTGCAAAATTTATAATTTGAAGAAAAAAGCAAATCCATGATTTTGGGTATCTAATAATTTTTGTTTGGGTATCTAATAATTTTTCTAAGTGCTTGGACTAAATGCTGTTAATACCAAAAGTAAATTTATTAAGTTTTGAAACATTTAGAAAGCTAAACCAGCTAAACAGTTTTGAATATCTTCTTTTACTTCATGTCAGAATTTAAATATTAACTTAAAAGCTTAATCTTGGCCATCCTATTTTGAGAGTCTTGGAGACAGTTTATGTTGACTAGGAATATGTTTTTCAATTGTACCTAAGTGATTTAGGAGCTAGGGAAATAGGCCTTCATGACAAGCTCAAAAGTATCTGAGGGATTTAGGAAGATGAGCACAGCCTATTTGTTCTTATAACTAATGAATGCCATTCTGAAAACCCCACTCCAACTCCCAAATTTTATATATATGTTAAATTGTTGGCAATTAAAAAATGCTATTTATAGGGTTGTAAAGGAAGGAAAGTGATAAAGGAATTGCACAATACTGTAGTGGCCTAACCAGTGTCTTTTCTAAGAGCACTTCACCACTATACAATCATTTGTATGGTATACTGGTTAAGCATTTCTAGCATGGAGGCAACTCTACCAGTAAAAAACCCTCTGCACTGATATAATAAGATGGTTCCCAACAATGAAATATACTGCTGGTAAACATGAGTTTTTTCTGGTGTGATTGTAGGTGCTGAGAGTGCTTCCACAAGAATAACAGTTCAGTCAGGGATTAAACATTTTCATACCCCATTTCATGTCTCAAGAAATCTCCTCGGAAGCTTAGGTGTACAGCCTGAAAGCCTGAAGAATCCCCTGAACAACGATTTGGTTGTTAGTTTGTTACCAAAGTAACAGGGCTTTTAATATAATAATATAAAATCATTAGAGGAGGTTGTTTTGGTTTTTTTGTTTTCTTTAATTTTCCTGATTTCTGCTGGGAAAAAGGTACTCTTAGGACCTGCTGTTGTATTTGGAGCTGGTGATGCAAATGGGGAATATTTTCATTAATATGATCTTACTTAAGAAGAAATTAATGAGCTGTTCTTCCAAAAATCTTTTTGTTATTCTTCCATATCCACATTACATATCCACATAAAGATGTTTGATGTATACAGTTTTGTGAGACTGCTTGGTATTCTTCTCTCAAATTTGGCTTAACTACTGCATGGTGTCTTTGAATGAGTAGTGCAAGAAGTTCTGTTCTGATTCTGAAATTTCTGAGCACGGACAGCCTCAGAGTCACTGCAATGAACTGAGCAGCCTAAAACTAGGCTACATTTATCAAAACTCATACTTAAGAGCTGACTGAAATGCTTTGTTCTGTTACCTGCACAAATATTGGCAGAATGTTCATTGTCAATATAATAAATGTAAAGCAGAAGTTAACAACATCTTCAAAGTCAAATTGTTGCAGTACCACATAGAAATTAGAACTGGGCATGGTCAAACCCTTTAGTAGTAGCCATTGACATACAGAGCATGTTCCAGGTTTGTGGGTTTTCTTCTCCTTTAAACATCCCTTGAATTTCCTGAGCCTTGTCTGCTTACAGAACATTGGCAGGTACTTGACTGTCAGAATGGATTTGTAATTAGTCTTGGGGGATAGCATTTTCAAAAGAATATTAAGTCTCGTATTCAAGAGCAAAATTAGTCAGGACTTTCTTTTAAAAATTTGAGTAAGGATAGATGCCTAAAGGTACACCTACCTGCATTGTAGACACCTGCTTTTCTTTGAAAAGCTGGTTCTCTCAAGCCTCTTAGGCTCCTCAGTGACTATTTCTTATGATGGAATGTACTTCTAAATCATCTAAGTGATCTTTAAGACCTTATTTTTGACAAAACGATCAAAAGACATACAAAAACTCCAGAGAATAGAATTTCATTGGAAAGTATCAATATAGGTGTTTTTTAATTAAATACTCATCATCATCATCACCTAAATGAAAACAATAATTATGTGTGCTTTTCTATCTCATTATTCCATCCCCCAGTCTACACTGGAAATAAGAATGAGAAACAGGGAAAAAATAAAAATTAAATAGTTTTTGATTGCTGGACTTTTCTTGACAGCAGGGGAATAAATTAATTTCAAATTAAGATTAAAAAATAGATTTGGTAGAGCAAGGTGTTCTGGGAAAGAGTTCTCAATCAACTGTCTTAATAATTTTGGCCTGCTAAATGAGTGGTAGGATTCACCCTCATCTGAATTATAAAGGGAATCACCATTGCTTCTTTTACTGAAGTTAGTAATTTTCTTTTTCTTTCAAAGAAAGTACTGGTGGATATGTCACTGCTTATGGAGAATTGCTCTTACATAGATATATCCATTGGTTTAGATTTATTTCTCATACCTCTGAGTAAGTCAACATTACAAAAGCTTCAGGTACTAGGAACTAGTTTACTAGTTCTCTAGGATTTCATTGTCCACTGAAACTTGGATAGGTGAATTTGTAGGAGTAATATATGTGTTCTTTAGATCTCCCTAAAATTTAGTAGTCTTAAGAGCATGTGATCTCTTTTTCTTCAACAAATTAACCAATAGTCTACCAGATATGTTTTTCCTTAGTAAAATCTAAATTAAGGTCAGCACCTGCTATGCTTGTCTTAAACTCAATAGATATTTTTGACATCTTCCCCTTAACAGCTCCATTTCTGGGGTTTCATTATGCTTTTTTCCTGGTTCATGTGTTCGCTATTCTAAATTAGTTTTGTGCCTCTCTCTCTTTTTCTATTTTCATTTTATGAAGCAATATATGAAATGTGACCTCAAGTTACCGATTTTCATGTTTCTCAGAGCAGCACTTCACTGCTTTCTGCATACTCCATTGCCCTAATAATTTAAGCTCTTTTTCCTGAAGACATATATAAGCCCATCATTGTACTGTGCCCTAGGTTCGAAATTCTCTGTGCATTGAAATTCAATCAGCAAGATACGCTCATGATTTATTGGTCGCTTTAATTGTTATGGTAGGAGTGGTCAAAAAAGGAACAATTTGCAGTCTACCCTTTATGCTCCCCTTGTGGCGTAGGATGAAAGCGTTCATACACCACTTGAAAGTGCCATTGCCTCACCTGTCCTGACCTGCAACAATCATGAAAATATCATGGATCATTACTGTATTTTCAGTAATGTTGCATCTGAACTAATAATAGTTCCAGATGGGAATTTTTTTTTCTCTAGGATCCTTTAATAGACGCGAGTATAATGTGCACGTGCCAGTCCCATACATACCCTAACATCCTATATGTGACTGCAGTGGATCAATTCCCCAGAGATATGTAGGTCTCTAGGAGTCAATTCTTCTTGATTTTTTCATGATCCATTTTAATTGGGATCACTGACTGTATAAAACCTTCAGAGGCCTTGCAAGTTTTAGTCCCCTGAGCAGAAGACCTTTCCATTTCCAGGTGAGACAATAATGCTCAGTATGAGTAATAAAGGGTGGGAAATGATACTGCCTGAGCAAGCAGAACTCTGTCGCCCTTGCCACCATCTTTTTGTTGAACTTACCTGTCCACAAGGATCTTCAGTAATGAGTCAAAAGCCATGTTCTTCGGAATAGAATTCAAATCTTGTGCTTCAGAATACAATTGAAAACCTACTATTGTCAGCAATGATTTGTGGTTCTCAGTGGCATAAATTAGCTTCACTTCTCCTTGTGGATCATATTTGCTAAGACTTCTGAGTGGTATCTCTGCTGTGGCCATACTCCAACCCTTCCTTCTCTTTCTCAAGCTGCAGAAATTTGAGTCTTTTGAATATGTCTGCTTTTGGTCCTGGTGAAGCCTTCCAGAGCAGCCTTGCTCATGGAAGGTGTGTGCAGCTGTTGTTGAAAGGATGTAACCAAAGGCAGATTTCCCTGAGGCCCTGGCCCAGCTGGTTTAAGAAGTTCATACTTCCTGCCTGTGCTTCTACTCTTTCTCCTAAGCAACTACTCATTCACACTCTTCCCTTCTTGCATAAGTTTGTAACCTTTGTGGTGCCATGCTAAAACCAAGATTGAAGTGGTCAGCATTAAAAATTGCCAGTTTTTTATGGCAGTGGGGAAAAGACCTTGGGAGTTCCTTAAGCTCATGTATCACGGTGCTGCAGTTTGTCAGGCCATCACCTCTGCAGACTGGAGCCCTCGTTAGTGTTTGCATCTCATCTGCTAGTACATGCAGGTGTGCTTTTTGCTTCGTTTTGTGCTGTACATATGTGAGGCAAACAAAAGCAGAAGTACTTCTGCGATTTCCTAACATTTCTGTGCTCATACTTAAAATGCTTATATTCTTTTCACATAGAACTATTATATATGGTAGGGTAGGGTGTGGTGTGGTAGGGTATGGCATGGTAGGGTAGGGTATGGCATGGTAGGGTAGGGTAGGGTATGGTGGGGTAGGGTATGGTATGGCATGGCATGGCATGGCACGGCACAGTGCGGCACAGCATGGCATAATCGGCGTAAGTTCCTAAAGGCCCTTTTCCTCTCAGCAATTCTGTCCCCAGTGCAGGGAACAAGAGATGCATGCATTCTTAGGATTTAATTTCTTCCCTTTCTGGCCAGGGATTTTGCCTGTAGCAGTAACACAAGCTACATCTCTGTGCTATAAACCAGTATATGTTTTCATTTCTTTCAGCCATGCAGAGCCAATTCTGAGCATTGCAGAACATAACTGTATTTTCGTTACCATCCTTCTTCACCTACACATACCTTGAGAATTTGGGAATATATATCTCTGTTAAACAGAAAATGAGTAAAGAACCTGCAGAACACTAACAAATTATCCTGATTAGTTTTGTCCATAAATGCATGATTCTTGTCAATAGAAGCTATGTAGAAATGAGTTTTGGTAAGTAAAAGGGATTTGTTTTCATTAGGTTTTCTTAAATCTTTTATAAGTAGACTGTCATTAGTAGATTAAAAAATAGTTTTTGGCTGCTTCACCACTGCATTTAAAACCTGTAGCTGTATCTCTCAGTCATGTCCGTAGCTCCTTACCAACTTGTTTAGATTTACCTCACCAAAGGAAAAGAAACTAGAGAAAGCAAAAAAGAAATGTAAAATAAACTGAGTGTTAACAGCACCTCCGTGGTGTCTACTTTACAGGTTTTATGGTAAAAGTATTTACTGAAATTTTTTTTTGCTGTGGCGGGTATGAAACAGACAGGATTAAGGAAGGAAACAAGCATTCCTGAGGTCACACAACAGCCTGAAAAACCTTCCTGCAACAGATAGATAGAGGAACATTTGAACAATAACTGTCTCAGAGTGCATTTGGTGATTGCTAGTAATAGCCCCTCCAGAATACAAAAATGACTTCCACCTTCTATAGACCACTGTTTCACTGGGAATTGTGCCACTTGAGCATGTACTGAATTTTGCACAATGTCTTAGAATATTTGAAAGTGAAGGCTCAAGCTGTTATATTTTAGGCTGAATTTATAGATGAATTTCTATCTAATTTAGAGAATCCTCACCTATATTAGATGCTTTATGTCTTGAATACTTCTGTCACTTCATCCCCTACTTAATTACTTTCATTCTTCCCTAATTGAGTCTAGGGTAATAACTTTGATAACTCAGACACCATCTGGCATGGGAATATAGGTTGCACAAGAAGAAAGCAGCAGAATTACACTTGAAGTTTAGCTACATTTTTTCCTCTCTCTTTTTAAGAGAAATAATCAAAAACAAGCATGAAAATATTGTCATTTCACAATTTTCAAAGAAACATGCACCATAACAAAGCCAGTGATGTATAACTACAGAGTACACCTTAGAATTCCTCACGTACACTCATTCTGTTAAATGAAATAAATAATAACATGGTTGTAGCTATGCAATTGAGGCTTGAAATGAGGCTTATTTTCACATCTCTTGTGTGCAGCTTATAAAAGCCAGTCAGTTAGATTTAGATGTACCTGGACTGCTTGGGGCTGAGTTTGGAAGGCATGAATTGATGAAAATTCGTTACATAAGCATTTTACGCTAGTTAATCCATAGAGCAGGATCAGCATCAGCCTATTATGAGGGATTACAGTCTGCACAGCCACGCAGAGGTTGAATATAGAATTTGCAGAAATTTCAAAATGAAGAAGGGAATTGGGGAATGCTGGGCTCTGAAATTAAGGCATTAAGAATCATCAGGACCCGATTAAGAACCAGATCCAAAATACTTGAAGAAGAGAAGCATAAAAAGCAGGCGGGGCAGGGGGGTCAAAAAGGGAAAAGGCACAGCTGTGAAATTAAATGTAATGGATATCTAACAGATTTGGAGGTTTATATTCTTGGCAGAGTTAAACTTCTGCTTTCTAAGTGCTATAGTGTAAGAGAATGGAATTGATATCACTTTACATTTGTCTGAACATTTTTTCCTGGGATCTGGGCACTTTTTGAGTGCCCGGTATGGAGAAGGAGAAAACCCTGTTATGTGTACTGGGGAGACATCAATGAAAATAACATATTTCTCTGTAGAAAACTTTGCCTGCAGAGCCCTCTCAAGGATAATTCCAACAAAAATAAACAAAAAAAAGCAATAATTCAAATAATTGGTAATAAATACTTGTTAATTTTGTGTATTTATTTATCTAGTATAATACTTTTGTTTTGAAAGTTGTGCTGAAGATTACCACAGGATATTTAGTGCTCCTTTAAATGCCCAAGACTTATGATTGTCTTAGTAAGCGCTCTTCAAGCTGAATTGATGGTGCACCATAGCTATCACAAGCATGTCACAAGTGCTGGCCCTTCCATTTACCCACTCTAGTTGCCGTGTCTGCTGTTACAGAATGTACCCATCATCGTAAAGCACAAGTCATTTGAACAGTTGTAATAAAAAACTGGCATTGCTAGCTCAAAGTGTTCAAAAGTCATAATTCACTGTATGTAAAATTATAAGTTTTTAAGAGCTTTGTCTCCTGATTTTTTCATCATGACAGGTCATGGTTTTTTCAGCTTTCTCCTGCAGAGATGAAAATAAGATCTTACTGCAAAGGAAACAAACAAGCAAAAAGCACTTATATTTTCTTATGTATCTCCAAGATGTGACTTTTCAATAAATATAAAATATTGCAAGACTTTAAATACAATTTTAAGAACTGGAAATGCTGAACACAGGCAGCAAATTTTTTGCTCACTCTTATATCTTATGCGCTTCTTAGTGTTCCAAGTTGAAACAAGATTTAATAACTGTCACGTAATAGTAGAGTAGAATAGACATATGTGGTCTTTAGGCAAGTCTGAAATTTTACTTTCCCTGTTGGTTGGATTCAGTCATATTATTCAGGAAAAGAAAGGAAAGCATCGTCTGATGGAATTTACAATAAATATTTGTGCCCATCAAATAAGAAACTAAATTGTTTCCATAAAAGGTGCTAGTATGAATTTTAAATACATACCTGGTGAAGTTACAGTTTCTCAAGAAGGAAAGGCTGTCTCTCAAAACATAAAAAGTCACATTCAAATGTCCTGCGAGGTGGAATTTTACCATAAGGGACAAAATACATATCATATAATGATAGAAATGTAGGATTTTCTTCAGAGAAGCACATGAAGTCAGAGCTGGTGTAAGTCAATATCTGTACTATTTTAATGATAGTTAAGACCAGAAGAAAGCATAATTTAGAAAGTAAACTTGATAGTAATACCACAATAAAGTATTCTTATTCTATTGTCTGCCTCAGTTCTTCCTGGGCAGATGGTCATAATTTAGAAGGGAGAAGCCATGTTTTCTTATTTGCTGTAAGGGTATGTATTGCAGCAGCCTGTTCTCAGAGGGAAAAGAAGGGTGAAGTAAGCAATGTCACTCCTCAACCTTATCCCATGTCAGTTCTTAACAGCTGATTCCTGTGTCTAGATTTGTTCAAAGAAATATGGAATACAGAACTAAAAATAATGACAAAGATCCTTCCCTTTTCCTAGAACAAGATGGAAGTAGATGGGAAGGGAAGCTACTTTTTTTTTTTTTTGCTGTTGTTGTTTCTTCTTTAGCTGGACCTTTAAAGGACTTTTACAGCTGAAGCATTTTTTAATATAGCCGATCTATTGTTTTTTTCTGTGTCTGATTGTTCTTTAGGCATAGGGTGTGATGATTTCAGGTTTTTTAATATGAAACAACTTGGTCAAGTCTCCATCTATTCCACTTAGACTTTAAGATAACAAAAGATATTTCAAATGATAGAAATTAGTAAATCTGTAGTTAATCTTACAAAGGAAGATGAATAGATATTTTAATGAAAGTCTGTCAACAGAAATAAAGGACAATTGCAAAACTATAATTGACCACTACACAGAACCCGTTTAGTCCTAAACACAATACAAGAATTTTTGTAAATGCCTCCACCTTCATCTTCCCTTTGCTTCAACACAAAAACTTGTCATAGACATCAATTAGTTCATTGTATATGTCACTGTAGAAAGCCTATGGCCATCAGCCCTGATCACAGGCTACCTAACAAAAGCATCATTAAAAATGCCACAATGTAGTATTTAATTTGTATTTATTAAAGAAGTCTCCCACAATATATTGTACTTTTGAGAGAAATTCCTGGAGATAATGAAAACTTAGAAAACGAGAGACCTACTTGAGAAAAAAAGAGGTGTTTGTTTGAATACATCCAGATCGCATGAATATTGAGCACTGCTGCCCTGATTGAGTAAAGCAACTTTATTTTAGAATAGTAAGAACGCATGTCAATGGGGCTCAACCTCAGTGTTATCCTGCACAAGAATAGGCATATTCTTTAGGATCCTAAACACACATTAAGATGTTTCTGTGCACTGGAGCAGAAATGTGAATTAATCTCAAAGATATACCTTATCTATTACAAGGCAAACTCTTAGTAGGCAGAACATCTAAATCTTGCTGTCAGTTGATTATATTTAACCTTAGAAAACTTGTGGGTGCTCAAAAATGAAAATTTTCATTTGCTTGCTGCACAGGAAACTCTGCAGGTTTGTGATGGGGCATAGGGGATATGGCCCACCTTCTGACCTACCACAGCACAGCACTGTGTACATTTATGGTACAACATAAAAATGACTAATGTCACCATGCTGTATGCATGCAGAGTATCATGAAATATTAGGCCTATGCTTGTTTTCATCAAAGTCACTGAGTTTTGCCTTTGACTTACTTGAAAGGGGATTATGTTTCTGAATTGCTGTCTTCACTTTTGTAACAAAACAAGAATATCATAAGGACAAGTAATTTTCTCATGTTCTATAGGAAATGTAGGTCACCAATTGAAATGAAATCTGTATCTACCTGATATGATATATCTGATATAAAATCAGTTCTGTACATACTTATTATATATTTGTAGAAGGAGCATCTCTAACATATTAATTTCTTTTTAAAAAATAAAGTTACATAAGTTAATGCAAAAAAAGAAGTTCCACGTTACATGTCAGTGGAGTCAGGCCACCAAAAGTAGATTGTAGTCCTGCGGTAGATAGCTGGCCACACTGAAGATAATTCTGAAACCACTGTTGATTTCCATGGGATAAAGATACTACCTTTGTCACCAGAATTCAGAATATATTTTCCAGTTTGTCTGTTTGTTTTAATTTCATTACTCTCTTTTGTGTATATTATGGGGTTTTAAGATTTTAAGTAGTAAAGTATTATTTTAACAAACACAATATATTGGCCAGCTGTGGCCTTCTATTTTGAAAATGTGAGGAAAGTTAGAAAATATGAAAATCTATTTAGGATTCCACTGAACTGTATGGACAACTCATTGCTGCTTAATGCAATTATAACTTTTGCAAATAATCTAACTAGTTGCCTTTAGCTAATTTGTGAACTGTTGTTTTAGGTTTTTTTAATATTATGACTTACTTTTATATCTACTATTTTTAAATGCTTTGTGTTTCATTTCTGATGTCATAGCCATTATATGTAACCTACCATCTGCATCACTGCTGTGATGTTTTCTCTGCAAGGTGTGGTAGAAATTTTGCTGTATATAGTACATGACGATGTGTTATGACATTTTTCTTCATGAGGAGGATGGGAAACTAACTCATGAGTTATTTTATCTCTTGTCATAAGTGAAGATAAATGTCATAACACTGATCAGCCTTCATGTGTTCTGAATGTGCAGTTATTTGCATTTTCCCCTCACTGTTCTTCAGGACTGAAGTGGCTGAAGTGACAGGTGCAGCAAATGAAAAGTGCTGAGAATGTGCGGGAAAAATAGAAGACTCAATACTGAAAGATATTAATAACATGCACTGCTATGTCATCAGTGAAATAACACTGATGTTATTTCATAACATCATATTAAACTAGAAATATAAACTTGCAATATTTCTGCCTGCATGTGTAATCTTCAGATACATTTAGAAAGAAGAGAAATCATTGTTTTGAAAATTGGTTCTTTGCTGCTTGCCTTTATATATATGTGCTCATATCTGTTGTTGGCTAGAGCTGTATTAAGATTTGAAGGTTCTTACAGATGTGGTTCGGGCGAAGGAAGAAATGGTGTGGTGCAGAATTTGGATTTTTTTTATTTACTTATTTATCCTTGAACAATCCTCGATGGTCAGTCAGTATTCAGACAATCTCCTTTTCCAGTAGTCTCAATCAAAATATCAGTGCATGATTCTCTTACAGCATCTCTGTACCAAGGGAGATTAAGGGATATAACAAGCTTTCCAGCAGGTTTCAGCAGCACCAACCAGCCTGAACTAATACTGCAGCATTTCTGTAGATGTGTTGAAAATCAGCTTTTGAGATTGTGTGTAACAGTGCTGCCAGGTGACTTCTAGCAATACAGATAAATTTTGCTATAGCTAAATTTTAGCCTATCATCACTTAATAGCCTAAATGCTGGCTTTCAGAGAGGCTGACCACCTGTATTCTCTTAGACCTCCTTTTTTTCGACCCATCTCCCATGTTTAACCAAAGCCAAACTCAATCATCTTTTGCTTTACTGTTCAGTGCTATCTGATAAAAAACCATTCATGTCTGTTAATAGTAAGCTTACAATGGACTCTTAAACCAAAGTGGTATAGGAGCAGGTAGCTGTGTTACGGATTCCGTAAAGATCTTCCCAGTTCTTTTCCACGTTTCCTTATCCCTAAAGCAAATGTGCCTATGAACTCCTCTGGTATTAAGCAGATCTGAACATGCCTTTTCTGTCATATAGTTATGAAAGCATGGAGAATTGCACACATAAGTGTAATCTACACATTGTGTGTATTTATCTCTATTCTTGATACTATAGTTAACCAGGGGGGCATAGCTATGGCTGATGAACAAGAATCACATTCAGGAAATGAAGTTCTGATCTGGACAAAGTGAGATGAGAAAAGGCTAAACAGAGAACCGCGTGATGATAAGCAATATTCCTTTGGAGGAGAGGGCCACATCTGGAGTTCACTAGGAATTAATGGGCTGAATCTATCCACTGGCATTTCTGCATGTCTTTTAAGGTGACCAGGCTGTCTTGTCACAGAGCAGTTGTTACATATTTTTCAGGTAGTAAGAAAGCTTAGGTAAATGTTTTCAGGACTATGCAAAACTCCATCTTGTAGTATTCTTATTAGAGATATTCTGATTGAAATGAATGGTTGCATTTTTACTGTTACGCAGGGCTAGGGCTGTTTTTTGCTCTAGCTTGTAGATGTCAGTGTGTGTAAGTGCATTTCTTCTGAATGGTTGGCCTGATGAGGGTAAGGAAGGATATGCAAAGCAGACTCTCTTGCCCAGGTTCCCCAAATCCAAGTGCTGTACAATCAGGAAATGCATTATAGCATCCATTGTTGCTTCAGCAGGGAAGTGTGCTTTACATATGCAAATAGTACTCAGAAGTTTAACTAAATAATTATCAGCTGGAGTCTCTATTGATGAGCAGCTGAAGCTAATCATCAGCAACAGAATCTGAATTAACTACTACTAGGCTTTGATTGAGTGTACTTGTCTCATGCTTGTGGTTACTGTGGCACTTGTAGAAACCTATAGGTATTGTTATAATCTTTTCTAAGCTTATAGATATTTATTTCTTGTACTTTCTCTAGTCTTTAAAAACACTGTAAAATGTTGTATTTCAGACTTTTTCCCTTCCTGTCTCTTCCACAGTGTTTTACTGAGCAGGAGCCAACATAGGAGAGTTTCAGTCTTTTACATCCCACTGCCATGAATGATAGTCACAGTACTGTGTACAGCTGCAGGGATGCATTTGGGCACATGCTTTACCTCAGAGAGCTGTACTGGCTGCCTGCTGTTGATAAGGTATTCTGCTATATCAGGGCCTCAGAAGTTACCTTAACACCAAGCTCACACCTGAACCTAGAGAAATCTCTGGGCATAAGATATCCAAATGGTTAATGAAAAAAGAAATGCAGCTCCTCCGTAGGAAATCTTCGCATTAACAGATCCCATTGTCTTCCCTCCCACTCCTACTGTACACCAGGGAAATTCAGCTGGCTACAAATACTTACCCTGCAGATATCATTCATATGCCTTTTCCTAAATGTGCTTTATTATTCACATCATACTCCTACAGCCCCTCCACAGCTTCCCTTCTAATTATTCCCTGCTTGCCCATTCCTATGAATAACCAGTGGCATTCACCCACATTCTGCCATTTAAGGCAGTTAGTAGTCCATCCTACTATGAATTGGATTTCTTGTTTTCCAGGAGGTGTCACAATTTATTTAAATTCATCCAGATTGTAACTCTGAAGATTTATAATTGAGTTACAGAAGGTTTCAGCTTCGAGGCAAAGACACCCACTAGTCAGTGGTTTGTCTCTACCCCCATAGTGGAGGCAGTAGAGGGGAATGCTTCAGGGAAGAGGCAATCAGGCTAGCTCAAACTAGCTTCACTCACCTCTTAAACTGAGTTGAATGCTTTGCACTGCAGGAGGTAAGAAGTATTTCGTGACCCTTTGGGTCAGCTAAGCTGTGGGAATGGTGACCTCTAACTGAATGGTGATAATGCCTGCAACTGATCTAAAAGGGGTCATTTATTTGTGCGCCCAAGTGACCACTGCTAGTTGTGATGTGGTTGTTTATGACAAAAAGTCATTGCTAAGTGATGGCTGGTAGAGAAGTGCTTCTGCAAAAAGTTCTGAGCCTGGATAGGGTGATCAAGGACAGAAGGGGTATTGACCCTCTTCTGTTATGGGATTCTCTGCAGTATACTTGCAGGAGTTTTCCTGCAAGTTTGGTGTCTGAACATATGAGTCTTCTGAGCTGTCACACTGGCAGTCTTTACCTGCGTGCATAGCTTTTGAAAAGAAAGAGCATATCCCTCTAGCTTTGCAGAGAAAGAGCTTCCTTTTCTCCTCTTTCTTCCCCCATTCCCCAATGACTACAGAAGTGGTTTGTCAAAAAAATCAGCATCTTTACAGCAATGGGACTTGGAGAAAATAACAATTCATAAAGAGCACAGATGTCTTATTTAGAATCTAATAGGTATTAAAACATTATTTTCCCCAAGCTTTACTCCTCATATTGATAACGTGTTATCTTTGCCAAGTTCTCTTGATAACATGTTATCTTCGTCAAGCCAAGTCCCTGATAAAATCTTATTTGCACTCAATGCTTACTCTGATAAGACATTATTTCCTTACATCTCCACTCCCAGTGGAAAGGGGGGAAGCATTATTTTTAGTCCTTTTCTTGGAGAGGCATGTATTTTGCCAAGGCAATGCAACGCAGGGAAAGGAAGAATGAGAAGATGACAGAAGAAAGAAAAAAAAAGTCATTATGTTCTAGACAAGGAAATAAGCAATCACGTTAAGACTTATGGGCTCCTGTTTTAAATTTGCTAATAAGCTAACATTCGTAACATTAGCTAATAAGCTAATAATTCATTTGAAAAAAACAAACTATTAAAAAGAGCCACATCTATTTTCAGGAAAGATGTATATTATGTTTAGATTTTCTTTACCTCTTTCTTCCTGCATTCTGTTGCTACAGACTTTTTCTTTACCTAGAGTGTTTCACTGTTTACCATCCCTATTATCCCTGTTAGAAGTACCAGAACTACATTCACCCAGCCAACACATAAACAGCTCTCTGCGGCTATGCAACGTGATGCCTTCATGATGGTACAATTGCTGACTTTCCAAGACACAACCCCTTCCTCATTTTGTGTGCAGAGCAAATGCAGCAATGCGGTGAGTGGTTCTTGGACCACTCTGTTTAGTTAATTAGACTGGAAGGTGTGTCATGAACAAGGCAGGGGAGCGCAGAAAGAAAAGGGACAGCTTTGTAGTTTATGAGGTCAAATCTGCCCTGGAAAATTGTTTCTGTTTCTAACACTGAGTTCATTACGTGATGTTGGTAAAACAAAGCTATTACAAGTGACTGCTGACTGTATTTTTTCCCCATTTTCTGGGTTTACAGCTTGCAGACTCTTGCATTCCAGAAATGTTAAGTGTATACTGTCACATATACAGGTGATGAGGTCTGTCCCCTGAATAAATGAAGTGCAGCAAAGGTGCTTATTTGTTGAAAAACTACATCGGAACCATCTAAATTGTGCATCCAAAATTGGTATTTTCTTTTGGCATTAATGACTCCAAACTTCTCTGCCTTGCCTGTAAAGAGGACAACCTTTCCCTCAAAGAATTTCGAAATATAAGTCACTGATCCCTGTGGTGCATTCAGGTATTATAGTGATGAGCATCACAGGCCAATGAGGGAATAAATAAGTCTTTTTTCAGAGCAGTGTATGAGTGGTCACAAACTGAATGATAAGCTGAAACAAGCTACTGAACAGCTGTGAGCACCATCCATCCTGTGCACGTAGTGATGCCAATGTTCTTTGGAAATAAAGTGGTGATCATGCAATTAATGATCCTGTCATCAGACACAAGGGAATGACAGCAAAGGTTGGACAGGAGACTGTCATTCTCACATTTCCAAACTTCTGAGTGTTTGACTTTTGTGGTGGGTTGACCTTGGCTGGATGCCAGGTGCCCACCAAGCTGCTCTATCACTCCCCTCCTCAGCTGGACAGAGGAGAGAAAATATAACAAAAGGCTCCTGGGTCAACAGGGAGATCATTCACCAATTGCCGTCATGGGCAAAACAGACTCGACTCAGGGAAATTAATTTAATTTATTGCCAATCAAATCAGAGTAGGATAATGAGAAATAAAAGCAAATCTTAAAACACCTTCCCCCCACCCCTTCCTTCTTCCTGGGCTCATCTTCGCTCCCAGTTTATGTACCTTCTCCCCCCTCCAGTGACGCAGGGGGACAGGGAATGGAGGTTACAGTCAGTTTGTCACTTGTTGTCTCTGCCACTCCTTCCTCCTCACACTCTTCCCCTGCTCCAGCGTGGGGTCCCTCCCACAGGAGACAGTCCTTCATGAACTTCTCCGATGTGAGTCCTTCCCATGGCTGCAGTTATTCACAAACTGCTCCAGCGTGGGTTCCTTCCACGGGGTGTAGTCCTTCAGGAGCAGGCTGCTCCAGTGTGGGTCCCCTGTGGGGTGACAAGTCCTGTCAGCAAACCTGCTCCACCGTGGGCTCCTCTCTCCACAGAGTGACAGCTCCTGCCAGGAGCCTGCTTCAGCACAGGCTTCCGTTGGGTCACAGCCTTCTTCGGGCACATCCGCCTGCTCCGGGATGGGGTCCTCCATGGGCTGCAGGTGGATATCTGCTCCACCATGGACCTTCATGGGCTGCAGGGGGAGAACCTGCCTCAGCATGGTCTTCACCATGGGCTGCAGGGGAATCTCTGCTTTGGTGCCTGGGGCACCTCCTCTCCTTCCTTCTTTACTCACCTTGGTGTCTGCAGGATTTTTTCTCTCACATATTCTCACTCCTCTCTCCCAGCTGCTGTTGTGTAGCAGTTTTTCTCCTTCTTAAATATGTTACCACAGAGGCACTACCACCGTTGCTGATGGGCTCGGCCTTGGCCAGTGGCAGCTTTGTCTTGGAGCCGGCTGGCATTGATTCTGTTGGACGTAGGGGAACCTTCTAGCAGCTCCTCACAGAAACCACCCCTCTAGCCCCCCCACTATCAAAAGCTTGCCATGCAAAACCAATACACTTTGCAAACCTGATGTTCTGTGTGTGTAGAGTTGTTGCGTTTAATTTCTGAATCCGTTGATTGTAGAGGGCTATTTTGTTTAAGGAAAGGACAGTGGGAAGGAATCTCCCTGGATATGAGCAGCAGGCAATAATGTGATGCTTTAAGTAAGGCTGGCCTGCAGTGGAATTGAATGGTTCAGATTTGGGTTCAATAAAACATGTTAACATGTGCATAAGTACCATTAACATCAGTGGAAGTGAACACAAACTTAGCACTTAAAGGACAAGCAGAAGTGCCTAAGTACGATTACTATTGCCTAAGACCAAGGCTGATGGTTGATTGGTGTCTCGTGTGGAAACAGTCTCTTCTTACCAATGAACATGTAATTTAGCACATATGTTGTCCATGCCTAATCCCGAGAAAGGTTTGTGCCTAGTACTGATGGGAGCAGCTTTTCTGTCAGAGCTGAGGAAACTTGTTTGGGCAGTATGGAAAGGCTTGGTTGTCATTTCTTGTCTGTCTCTATCTAGTGGACATCAGCCTTCAGTGTTCTTACTGTGACATCTTTCAATGGCACAACTTTCTACCACTGAAACTTGGAAGCGTGAACTCGTAATTGCTTCATGTCACATTAGAATGAAAAAGTTCTGTGTTCACAGATAGGGAGTAAATTGCTTAGACTACATTCCACTATTAAGATGGTTATTTGGGCAAGGTTTTCTACTTCCAGCTGAGATCACACTGCAGTGATTTACAAAAAGGCGTATGAGAAAAAAATGCCTTGGTGAGTGTGAGAATAGGCACTTTGGGATGCCTTAGCACCTACTTGTGGAAGCATATATCTTAAAGTACCAAACTGAACAAAAAGGACTTCATTCATAGCTGCCCGTATAACCAATACCTACCAGAGCATCCAGCTGAGCAGAAGTGCATAGAGTACTAAGGTGTTAGATGATTAAAGCTGAGCTAGAGCTCTAAAAGAAAAGGGATAGTTTATCTGCTTATACAGAGCTTTTATGTCTCCGTAGTCCTGACTGTAGTCTTCATACTTTTGTTTTCCCTTAGAGCCGTGGAGTTCTCTACAGTGGTCTTTATGGGGAAAAAAAAATAATTGTGGAATGAACTTCGAATGATTTTGCTCATGGCCTTAACAGGGGGAAATTCATGAGGGTGGTTGCCTGCTATCCCAGTTCTTTCTGCAGAATGTTGGCTTTTGGTTAAAGTTGTTATACTGCTAGTCTTCAAAGGGTGCAATGATAATATGAATTTTCAACTGTGAACAAATGTGAAATGGAGGAGTGGTATTTTCTCTTATCTGTAGTCAGACAGACTGAAACATTATCTGTGAGCAGCATAACTTCCTCCTATCTCAGAGGCAGCCTAGAGTTCACTGTCATCAGTTAATTCATTATAAAGGCATTACACACTAATAGGCAGGGGATGAATAATAGCTAAAACACATAGAAACCTCTAGACCTTGTAAAGATGACAAAAAAAACAAGTAGCTTGCACTTAAGATAGCAAAAGAAATGTAAAAAACTAAGGAAAAAAAATCCCGCAACATGCTACATAAATTTGTCTGCCTCAGTGAGTTCCTAACAAAATTTGAAACATTTGAGTTCAGATCAGGGTCACCTGAGAAACTCAGGATCCCTGCTTCTGCACTTGTCTTCTCCTCTGAATCAGGGTGAATTTTTCATTCCTGGACTCTGCTTCTTTCTCCCATATCAGGCCCTGCAGTTAACCTTTCGCTAAACTTTTTTTCTCTGTGTCTCTTTCCCCAGCAAGCTTCCAACACTGCTGGGTCCTTTTCAGAACTATCATCTCTCCAAGTCTGATAACTACAAAACTAGGAATTTGGTGTTAATGCTTAATCCTTTAGGTTTTGTATGTAAGAAAATTCCACTGCTTCTGTCCCTCTCCTTTCAAATAAACTATACTGAATTGCTTTCTATAGACTTTATTTCTTCCACTGTCTTAAGGTGCTCTGCTTAAGTAAGATTTAATGAAATCTCTTGCCTTAAATACAGGTGACTCCACATATGCAGAACCATTCAATAATCCATAGAATTCATAACTTGAATATTGTCAAGTTTTCTGAATTGTTGAACCTACTGTCATGATAAGTCATTAACTGCTGTCAACCATGAAATAATTATTCAGGTTTGTGTTTGGGTTTTGTTTTGTGGACAGTGGAATTTTGTAGGCCATTTTTATTTCTTTGGTACAGTTGTATTAGCACAGAAAGTCTGAAGTAAAAGGCCTGACACAGACAGAAAAAAAAATACTAAACCTGAGACTGCCAAGGCCCAAAAATAGACCCAATAACCCCAAATGAAGAATAAAAAATAATAGCTTTATTATTATTTATTGCAACATTCAAAAGTATACTACTTGCTTCAGAGCACAACAATGTTGCTTGCAGTGTTCACTGGGAGATCTTTTGTCCCAAATTCACACAGACCTCGTTATGTGTTATTTTATTTTGATTTAGATTAGATAAAAAGTGCCTAGACATCATCTCAGAGCAGTCTGCCAGTTACTTAAAACTATAAAACTCAAGTGCAGTGCAATCAGTTTAACTCTTCTACCAAGCAGCAGAGACAGTCAATCAAATATTAGTGGTCCCTCATATTAGTCCACTTATTCCTTCTTCAAAGATGAGGTGAAATGCACAGTCCTTGGCATTGCCTTGAAAACTGATCGGAAGCAGATCAAGGTAACATGTGTTGGTGTTTACCTACTAGGCAGTAGCTCCCAAGAGGCATTTTGCCATGTTTGTATGTTCCCTGAGTTCAAAATATCTCCACATGTCCAGTCTGGTAATAGGACTAAATCAACTAGTACCTTGCCACCAGCCTCAGATGTGCAAAAATCACGAGCTATACCATCTCAACATTTATGACAAAAATTATTTGATTTCTGGGTCTTGAGATCAAACTCAGTTCACTTTTGAGTTTATACTTTTATTTCAAATGGGTGCTGCAATTGTCACATTAACATTTGCAGCAGGGAGTTGGGGTGCTATGAATATACCAAATGCATCGAGATATACCTGAGAATAATCAGCATTGTTTGTAACAAAACATGACTTGTCCAGCTGTACGAACCCTGAGGAGATCATCCCAGGAAATATCTTGGACTTAGCACTTCGTAACAAAATATGGATATTTTTTATAGTAAACCAATACATTTCAAGTAGTTACATATTTCAGATCAAGAAGCTATCTGGTTGTATAATTCCTGACATGATTTCCTTACTGCCCTTTATATACCAGCAGAAATATGTACTACTGAGAAGACAGTAGTGGAGTTTACTGGCATTTAAAGCTAAGGCTGCATAAACACTGAGCTGGTCTCATTAGTTGCTGCAACTTCCAGTCTGAGGCAGTGAGGTGATATTTTCCTTCAGTCTCTTTCTCAGACTATGCTTTTTCTTCTAAATACTGTGTAGAAACAGTTCAGCTGTTCTCATGGATATAGCTACAATTGTTCAGATGTACAAAATTGTATCTTTTTTTGTTAATTTTGAATTTTGGCAAAGCAACATTTATGACCTATTGATTTGTGTCCATAGAACAGCTAAAGAGATGTCTACATTTTTTCCATATTTTGAAATTTTGATGAATGTTGTTCTGAGATTTACTTCCATATCTTGGCATCTTTATGAACTGCTCAGTACCTTTCTGTTAATTATTTGAGAAGGTAATGCAATCCGATGAGAAGAACAGGAAGAGACAAGTAACATCTGCGTCATACTGGATATTCACCAAGTAGGGAGCTATGATTGCCAGGGAAGTATTTGGCTAGATTTGCGTTGTAAATGTATGTCTGATGATAACACAGGTTGGTTGTTGTGTGGGTGAGTAGGGGTGCTATTTTTATCTGGGAGTGTCTACACAATACACTCTTGCTGTCCAGTAATACGAATGCAATATAATCACATCCGAGTGAGTTTTAGTCTTCTTAACTTGGGTATCAGCAGCTGAGAAATAACACTATTTCAGTTCCATGCCTTACAAGCTGGATGGAGAAAGATAACTCAGTATTTTATTCACTTCTAGTTGTAGCATGGCTCTGTCCTTAATGTTGACGTTTCTCTATTGTTGCACCCATGATTTTCAGGCTTTTCAAATCTGTCATTTAATTTTTAATAACTATTTGCTTGAGCATTCAAGTTCCAAAATATCAGTACCAAAACTTCAGAAGCTGTCTTGAGTAATTTTTCAAGCTCAGATTTATCCTAAGCTTTGCTAATGGTAAAGATAATAAATTAGAGAATTTTTGCAGGAGAAAGTCTGCAAGCAAATGCAAGATATTCTATCCAAATGTTGTATTAAAACTGAGATAGCTTTTTATATAGATAACAGGAAGTGTGTACGCCTGTATAACTCAACAATGGAAATTAGAAATGAGGTTTTCATTTCTATAGCTGTTTTTTAATGAACTCGGTTTGCAGGACTGCTCACCATTCATGTAAATATGAAACAATGGAAGAGAACAAGCAATAAGCAGGTCTTTAGAGCAGGGAGATAGTTTTCAGTCAGAGCGTGAGAAATGTACTTGTTAAGGAGAATTGCTAAACAATAACTGCATGATTTCCATTTTCTAAACCACTCAAGCTGGTGTTTGTTTGATAAAGCCAAAGGGACTCTCTGCATTGGAGAAATCATTAAGTGGCGAACATTTTTTTGATACATGGAGGTAGAAAGTTATTTCAGAGAAATAATAAGACATTCACGTATCTTCACTGTAAAGGAATGTCTTGCTAATTATGACACTGTGGATTACTCTCACTGTCCTTTGCTTTGTTTCAATTTGATTTCAATTGAACATTTTTGAACAGTAGTTTAGTTTGAGTGGTTTTTACCACCTTTCAAGCATTCGTACTCTGTGTGTGTGTATATATATAGCTTTATTAAAGTTATGTGAAAATATGTCTCCTTTGAAAACACATCAGCTGCATCCCTCGTTGCTCCCTTAAAATTTGGTGGCAATAATGTACTGGGAACTGATGGTAGAATGTGTTGCAGTTGTGGTCTTTGGTTATAGACCTTGGTTTCAGGTTAATTCACCTTTTTTATACTTTAGATCTAGCTCATTTTTTAATGCTGTTTCGAACAAAGAAGATACCTTTTGAAAATGTAAAAATGAAGTGTTTAATATTTCTGGCATATAACTTTTCAGTTAAAGGTGTTGAATTGAACCATTTTGGTTTTTTTTTTCAAATTCCCTTGTTGTCTTTTTCAGCCACAATACTTTCCAGAATTTGACCCATATGTGTGTTGAATCTTTCTGTCCTTCTGAACCTCTTATTTCTCAGCAAGCGTATAATACTGTGTTGCTGAATAAAAACCATCTGTTCCTCACATGTGAATCATCTGGGGCTACTGTTTGGCACAAAATGGTAACTAAACTGCTGTAGCTTGGCTGTGGAGGAAATGGGGAACAGGAGAATTATTTTGTCTTGCATACATTTCTAAAATATATTTAACTACATATTACTTGTCTTTGAATTAAATCCTTGTGTTCTTGATCGTCTTCCCAGACTGGAGACTGGCAGGCAGCCCTATCCAGAACAAAAGAAACATATGCTTATCTTTTAGTGTGGTTTTAAAATTAGTAGGACCTGTAGCTCGTACAACTTCAGCATTTGTCCAAGTTTACCATGCACTTAAGCATTGCCTTGAAGTGCCAAGTCCTTGTAAAAGGTGTCTGTATTTGAAACACATCCCTGCCTCACGATGCTGACATTAAAGGAAAACGCAACTTCAAGTAGATTCTGACAGAAGTGTTTTGTTTTCTTCTCTTGCAGATGGGAAGCCAGTGTCACTGTCTCCACTTGAATCCCAGCCCCACAGTCCCCGGTACACGGCGTCGAGCCAGCGGGAGCGCGAGAGCTTGGAAGTCCGCATGCGGGAGGTGGAGGAGGAGAACCGCGTGCTTCGCAAGCAGCTCAGCCTGGCACAGAGTCGCAGCCCCTCGCACCACCGCGGCAATCACTCCAAAACCTACTCCATGGAAGAGGGGACAGGCGACAGCGAGAGCCTGCGGGCTGGCATTGTGGCGGGAAACAGCTCTGAGTGTGGCCAGCAACCAGCAGTGGAAAAATGTGAGGTAAATAAACAAAAGAAAACTGCCAGAAACAAAGCTTGATAGATTTGAAACTTTAAGGACATTGCAGATCCCTGTCTCCTCCCTGAAACTTTCTGCTCAGAAACCAGCCTCTTAAAGGACTACTGGGCACGACTTTTTAGATAATTTTTAATTAATCTTTTTTTAAAAAACTTTAAAGCATTTAATCATCTGAATATCTTTTGAGTTATTATTTGATCAGAATTTTTTGTCTTTTACATTCTTGTGTCCCAAACCCGGTGTAAAAATCAAAGCCTTATTCCAAGCTGACTTCAGTACTGCTGTGCTAATAAAGACCTGTGGCAAACTGACCCTGTGTGTTTTTAAATTAAATTAAAGCACCACAGTACTTTGAAAAGCCTTAGTCCTTTGTTTGTGCTGTACTAGAACAGCTCAGGGTTTACCATTAATTAAGTTGTGGCTTATGGACCCAGCCTGTGCTTTTAAGTCATTTTCAGGAGTGTATCTGGATGCTATTTTGAACCACCTGCTTTGCATGAGCCGTGCATGAGAGGTGTGGTTAGCTGCAGCGATCAGGACCTCTGTTTCTAAGAAGGTTTTGGGGGCATTGGTTTGGTTTGGTTTTCCCCATTTTTTGCCAGTAGTTTTGTGGATGTCATTCAGCTACTTAGTTGTCAGATATCTGATTGATGACAGTTCCGAATATGGATAAATCCAGAAGAGAAAGTCTTTTGGACAAAGAGGGTAATACTGTATCACCTTTTATCTTGCTTTCTGCCACTGAGAAGATAAAAGTTGAAAGAAAAATAACTGAGAGAGAAAAAGAAGTCCTAATTATCTATTCAGATAAAATCTATTTAATGGCAAATATCAAATATCATTTAAAAATGAATTATTGCTTTTCAGTTGAACATCTTTGTCTGTCAGTGTGGAAAAAGGAACCAACATTATTTTAAGCAGAGGGAAAAGGAGGAGTCTGTTTTTCATTTTCCCTTTTCCCAATAGTGAGGGTCTGATTCCTCCCTGTAAGCATTTTGGCATTTCTTCTAATAAGGGAAGGTTCAGGCCATCAATAAACAAACCTCACTTCTCCCTTATTATCATGCCAAGGAGTGATGCGCTGAATCTCAGTTCTTGGTTGTTCGATGTACCAACCAATTTGGGACACAAAAATAGCAGCTTTAAGGAGGAATAGTTTAAGTGGCCTTTCAGTTTATAATGTGTTTTGCCAATAAATTTACTTGCTCAGTGGGGTTTAGCATTGTGCTGGAGGCAATGGTTATATAAAATAGGAAACCTCACTTTATTTGCCAACCCCCTATCTCACCGCACACTATTTTGATAACGGAATAGCTTTTTATTCTTTTTCTTAAGGAATTCACTCAGCAATTCACTAACAGCAATGGAAGTTAAAATTAAACTTCCTTATTATCAGATTTGCCAGAGGTCTCATCGTTTATCCTATTACTGTAGATTCTGGTTCCATGTTTGTGTGAGTGGTATCTTGACACCATTCACCCTCTTTTTTCAGTGTTTCGGCGGTGCCAACTAAATCTTTTTTGGCCTCTGACCCTGAAATATATCACAGCAAGAGTCAACAACTTGGACAGAAAGAGACAAGGGTCCTGAGAAGAAGACTGGGGCTCTGGGGGAGACAAAGAGAGCTAGGAACAGGTTATTAATTTCACTGAGGCCGTTCTTTGAGATTTACTGAAGCTGACATTTCAGAATCTAGTTTGGGGTGGTCTTTAGTGATAATTAAAACATTTGAAAATGCAGTTACAATGAATGAATATTAAATATCTGATAAAGCATAATCTGTGTGGTAATAATTGTAATCTATATCAAACAACAGTCCAGCCACTGCTTCCTAATCTGTTCTGTTGCAGGAGAGCTCTTCTGATATTGTAAAATGGACCAACATTATATTGCAAGAAAAAGTCAGAGTTTCAACCAAGGGCCTTCTCCCTGGAGGGAGCAGATCCCTGTCATGCCTTCCCAGCAGGAGGCAATTTTAACACAAACCTTGGAAATAAAAGAGTAGTGCTTACACAGACGGAGGCGCAAATAACAGGCTTCAGAAGAAGAGCATAATGCTGATGGAAGCTAACAGAATTATGACTCTTTCTTATGATGTTATCCCAGTGTCTTTCCAGCTTGTGCCTCCATAAACTGGGCACTTAGTTTGAATTAAGTGTGCATTTATAAATATTTTAAAAGAGATTATATATTAGAAATTAGTAGTGTAGCATTTAGTAGGTTAGCAGAATACTTACCATTTGAAGCATTTTTACAGGCGTATTTGTATCATTAATATTCTCAACAGTGTTGCTCAGTAAGGTTAAGTGTGTAGTGCTCCAGAGCCACAAAGAACAGGCCACCACCAACTTCAGCACTGTAAAACACAGGAAAAGCAGATGTTACCTGCCTCTGGGAAACACTTGTAGCGTATTTACATTTTGTAACATGCTTTTAATATCTCTTAACCACATTCAACAATTATTTATGAAGGATTAAGTAACTGCAATGGAACGCCTGGCTAGTACTACTGAAAAATTATTGAAGTATGAAATGCTTTACCAAAGATTATTTTTAGGTATAAGAGCTAATTGGAGTTTGTTAAGCTCATTATTTCACCATTGCAAAAAGTAGCCTGAGGAGGAAAAAAATAACATCTGTTTATCTAGGCCTTATATAGTACCTTATACTCCTCATCAGCATAGGACCTAAGGCCCAATTCTTCATGTGTTTTTGGATACTTTCTTCCCATTAATATCACCCCAAAATGGACTTATATGAAATATTGCTTTGAGAAACAGTCCTTCCTAGTATGTAGTGGCTAAACTAATAGTTTTTAAACCATGTTAGCCTGCACCTTGTTATTATTTAAACTCCCTTTCCTAAAGAAGCTTAACTTCCTTAAGTGCATTTCAGTGCCTGGGCCTGAGTGCTCCCTGAACTATTTAAAATAAAAAATAGTTGTCTTTGTCTCCCTGATCCCCAGCCTATAGGAAGAACATCTTGATTAACTTCTAGTGTTTTGATTACTACTCCTATCTGTATGTACAAACAGGGGAAGAATTCATTTAGTCTGGAAAGCAAGATGTATCATCGTTTAATCTGTTGCTGCAGGGAGTTCCATTGTCTAAAAACAGCTCCGGTGAATGGCCTGTGTCCAGACTTCTTGCAACATCTGCCAGTGATGAACATGTCTACCATCATTCAGTTTAAAAAGAATGTTGTAGGAGGATGGACACTTTCAAGAAGCTCACTTTCGTCCCACAGTGACTTCTCAATATCCAGGCTAGTGTTTGACAACTAGAATTGTCGCGGATTATAAACATTGATGAGCAAGTGTAGCATGCAGAGCCTTGGTGTGAGATGTTTGGAGGGACATGTTGAACCAAGCAGACGGGCTGCCTCATGTTGTGGAAGTTGGAACAGTCTTGGCTTATGTGGCTTCACTCCTAGGTGTTAGCTGCAGTCATCGAGTCCAGAGGTTGTGTGAATCACAGTGGCCAGTTCTAGTGGAATGGGGATGAAATCTTCTAGCCATCTGCAGACGGAAAATGAGGAGTTTGAGAGAGCTTTGATGCTACTGACCAATTTCGTGATCTGGGAGCTGATGCTTACGGTAGTACACTCAGGAGGATACAAGTTCTTTGAAGTGCTTCCTTCTTCCAGCCACTATTGCCCTGTCTTGCCAGGATTTGGCTAGAGCCAGCTGCTCTCTATCCAAACATGTATTTGGAACAAGCACGGAGAAAACTGGAAATAAAACTTTTTTCAGGATGCAAACATCTGCAGACAGTTCAGTTGTTGACTTCATGTTGACTTATCAGTTTTCCCAGGGATTTTGTTCTACAGTTAAACAGTTAAACTCAGGAACAGACTGAGTCTTGCAGCATGCTACGGGCAAAACATTTGGGAGAAAAGGACTAGGTTTCTGTTCTCTTTGACGATTACTGATCTTCCCTGTAGCTGATCGCAGGCAAGAATAGAAGTGATATGTAGTATCAAACACCATAGAAAGGCTGAGCAGAATGTATATCAATGCCTGCATGTCTGAACCTGAGAAGGACATTCAGAAGAGCAGCAAGTGCTGTGTTCTCACTGCGCCCTGGCTGAAACAGCATGCAAGGCAACAGCACCTGCTAGAAGACAGTGAGGAAAGATGCTTTTAATTTTGAAACAAACTGATTTAGGAAAAGGAGAACAGATGCGAGCAAGTCCTTGACAGAATACATTTTGATTTTGAGGGCAGTTGTCAGGTGGAGAGAGAGGCTGCAATGAGAGCTTTTCTGGCAAGTAGAGGTAGTATAAAATGATGTTGACAGTGATATGACAGTGCTATTCTGTCAGAACTCATAAAATGTTTGTGTCTGGTCCAGTGTCTTCAGGTGAATTGTCTAAAGCAGTCATGAAACTATTCTTAGTTAATCTGATTTTAATTGGCATTGGAGAGAAGGGTCTTAGGTCTTCCAAAAGCCTGAGAAAGACTTGGTGACAACCAGAGAGGAGTCAGTGTGTGCAGCATCAGGAATCTGTGCACCCACAGAAATCCATGCCCATAAGTATGGTACAAACCACTGCTGCAATAGAAGTCATTAATAAGCAGCCCTTGTTCTCCCCTGTTGTTATCACAAGAGAGAAACACGGTCAATTTTTGCAAAGTGCTGAGCATGCTCAACTCCCATTGACTTTAACAGAAATTTAAAGTGCTGAACACCTCACAGAGCTGTTGCCAAAATGCACTGCAATACCTTTTCTTCCTTGCACCTCTCTGGACAGACAGTTGCCTTGTTAATTCAAGTCATCTTAAAACCTCAGATCTTCAATGTGCCTCAGCTTGTGAGGCACTCTAGGGCTGGAGGCAGCTGTGATGTTCATGTGGGAGTTGCACAGTGGCACAGCCACTTGGAAATTATATGATTCAAGTTGTCCCCTGTACCAGGTGATGTTAATAGATGGAGCTGTGGACTCTTTACACGTGCCCAACACATGACACCTCTTGTGTAAATCTGCTTCTGCTAAAAGCCAGACTTTGGGAACCTATGACTATATGAGGAGGCAGAATTCCTCGTTTGTTCTCTGTGTAGTGGGCTTTCTGTGGAAAATGAGAGCTGTGTGTGTGAGAAACCAGCTAACCAAGCTTCAAATGGAAGCCAAATGAGGCCTCCCTGCAGTTTCACAGCTGTGTCCCCAATTGCAGCTTTGTGCTGCCAGCATGGTGAACTCTCTTCTGTTTCTGTGACCACTAAGAAACAGAAAAATATGGAAGCTGGATTCAAAACTTGCTAAGATTAATTTTCTTTTGTCCTCAGGGAACAGCAATGGCTAATTTTAAAACCAGAGAAGAGTAACTTAGCAGCATTTTTCAAATTATTACTTACTACCTTAATAATAATCACCAGTAGTGCCTTTTCAATTTTCCCTTTCCTCTTGAAGGAATGAATAATCCTGACTCATAATAAAAGGGAGGTAAGAAGGCACAGAATAAGTGAGACTTTACCAAGGTGCTGGGTGGGGAGAATGTGTGTGGCGGGTTGTATTTAACTTCACATTAACACTGCCCCGTACAGCCCATAGTGGTAATTACAGGCAGGGAAGTGACCACCTGCCATCACAGCTCGTTTCTTATCGTATCACTGGGATGCACCCAGGCCCTGGCAAACCAGTTGTCCCACTCACAGAATCACAGAATCAACCAGGTTGGAAGAGACCTCTGGGATCATCGAGTCCAACCATTGCCCTGACACTACCATGTCAACTAGACCATGGCACTAAGTGCCATGTCCAGTCTTTTTTTAAACACATCCAGAGATGGTGACTCCACCACCTCCCTGGGCAGCCCATTCCAATGTCTAATAACCCTTTCTGAGAAGAAATGCTTCCTAATGTCCAACCTGAACTTCCCCTGGCAAAGCTTGAGGCTATGTCCTCTTGTCCTATCGCTAGTTGCCTGGGAGAAGAGGCTGACTGACTGACTCATGCTCATCCATCCCAGCTTGCTCACAGAATCACAGAATCACAGAATCACAGAATGTTAGGGATTGGAAGGGACCTCGAAAGATCATCTAGTCCAATCCCCCTGCCGGAGCAGGATTGCCTACACCATATCACACAGGAACGCGTCCAGGCAGGTTTTGAATGTCTGCAGAGAAGGAGACTCCACAACCTCTCTGGGCAGCCTGTTCCAGTGTTCAGTCACCCTCACCGTAAAGAAGTTTTTCCTCATATTTATGCGGAACCTCCTGTGTTCCAGCTTGCACCCATTACCCCTTGTCCTGTCAAGGGATGTCAGTGAGAAGAGCCTGGCTCCATCCTCATGACACTTGCCCTTTACCTATTTATAAACATTAATGAGGTCACCCCTCAGTCTCCTCTTCTCTAAGCTAAAGAGACCCAGTTCCCTCAGCCTCTCCTCATAAGGGAGATGTTCCACTCCCTTAATCATCTTCGTGGCTCTGTGCTGGACTCTCTCTAGCAGTTCCCTGTCCTTCTTGAACTGAGGGGCCCAGAACTGGACACAATATTCCAGATGCGGCCTCACCAGGGCAGAGTAGAGGGGGAGGAGAACCTCTCTCGACCTGCTAACCACACCCCTTCTAATACAGCCCAGGATGCCATTGGCCTTCTTGGCCACAAGGGCACATTGCTGGCTCATGGTCATCCTGCTGTCCACTAGGACCCCCAGGTCCCTTTCCCCTACGCTGGTCTCCAACAGGTCTGTCCCCAGCTTGTACTGGTACATGGGGTTGTTCTTGCCCAGATGCAGGACTCTACACTTGCCCTTGTTATATTTCATTAAATTTCTCCCCGCCCAACTCTCCAGCCTGTCCAGGTCCTTCTGAATGGCTGCGCAGCCTTCCGTTGTGTCAGCCACTTCTCCCAGTTTTGTGTCATCAGCGAACTTGCTGACAGTGCACTCTATTCCTTCATCCAAGTCATTAATGAATATATTGAATAGAACTGGTCCCAGTACCGACCCTTGAGGGACTCCGCTAGACACAGGCCTCCAACTGGACTCTGTCCCATTGACCACCACTCTCTGGCTTCTTTCCTTCAGCCAGTTCACAATCCACCTCACTACCCGATCATCCAGACCACACTTCCTCAGTTTAGCTGCGAGGATGCTGTGGGAGACCGTGTCAAACGCTTTACTGAAATGGAGATAGACTGCATCCACAGCTTTACCATCATCTATTCACCGGGTTACGTCCTCATAAAAGGCTATCAAGTTGGTTAAGCATGACTTCCCCTTGGTGAAGCCATGCTGAGTGCCCCTAATGATCCCCCTATCCTTGATGTGCCTAGAGACAGCACCAAGGACAAGTTGTTCCATCACCTTTCTGGGGATGGAGGTGAGGCTGACCGGTCTATAGTTCCCCGGGTCCTCCTTCTTGCCCTTTTTGAAGACTGGAGTGACATTCGCTTTCCTCCAGTCCTCAGGCACCTCTCCCGTTGCCCACGACTTAGCAAAGATGATGGAGAGTGGCCTAGCAATGACTTCCGCCAGCTCCCTCAGCACCCGCGGGTGCATCCCATCAGGGCCCATGGATTTATGGACGTCCAGATTGCTTAATTGGTCCCTGACCCAGCCCTCATCAACCAAGACAGATTCCTCCTCTATCCTGACTTCTTCTGAGGCCTCAGGAGTCCGGGGCTCCTCAGGACAGCCTCTAGCAGTATAGACAGAGGCAAAGAAGGCATTCAGTAACTCCGCCTTCTTTTTATCCCTGTCCTTAAGACCGAAATAATGCAAAATTTCTAAGAGCATATCTGCTTCTAATTATCAGACATAAATTTAAACTTCAGTTCAGATGGTTAAAGTGTCTGCATGTTTGCATACTCAGCATTTTGCGTGCTGCTAAATGGGTGGGGGTGTGCACACGCGCATACATATGCTCTTAGCTACTAAATGCAATTCTGTTCAGACATCTGATGTAATTTAGGGATGGTAATGACTTTGGAATGATGATGATGTTATAACTCAATTAAGTTGTTTTTAACAAACTGCCTCTAGTGGGCTGCAAACAGCTGCAAAACGCCCACTCAAATCTTTGAGAATTGCCGCACTAAATAATAGCAATGTCATGTGTGTGCTCTCCTTAATGAATGATAGAACACGGGAGCAGGCTTTAATTTTTGTTCTTTTTGTTCCTCTTCTCCCACAGACTATCCATGTTGCCATTGTTTGTGCAGGTTACAATGCCAGTCGGGATGTTGTCACACTTGTCAAGTCTGTCTTATTTCACAGGTAAAGGCAGCTTTCTTTTCTTGTATATTGTATATCTGATTGTGGCTAAATAAGCTCTTTTTACATTTACTCTCTTACTTCAAAAGAAAGTCAGAATCACTTCCCTGGTTGCTTTTTCTTTGGAAAGAAGGAAGCATGAAATTTGTGACCACCACAAATAGATTCACCTGTGTAAAGATTTCTGCAGTGAAGTAGAGGGATCAGAGATCCACCTGCTATCCCTGTTGCATTGTGAGAATAGGGATAGTCTCTATCTGTACTGTAAAGCATCTGCACACTCCTGAATGTTTTAAAATAACAATAATAGTAATAAAAGCATTGTATTCATTTAGCCTTTTTCTTGTATCAGTTTATGGCACAGGTGTAGATGGTGTTTTGAAAGCCATACACATAAACACACACTGGTTACTTCACTATCCCAGCTTCCCATTTAGATGTTTGTTTTTCAAAATAAACCTGTGACTCTAATCAGTATTATTTAATTGATGTCAGATTATTTATTCTGGCTTTGGAAAGCTACTTGCAGCCCCTCAGAAGACTTTGCAACCTCATTTTAGCACATGGAGCACAGTCGGATCGCAAAATCAAGAGGCATAAATGTACAATGAAGGCAAAATAACCAATTCCCTTAATAAACAGCAGCTCCAGAAAAAGAGAAACGGTATTAAACTGTGTGTGGGCATATGTGTATATCCCTTGTCCAGTTTAGCAATGTCTCTCAGAGATGTTTTCCAACAGTATTGCAGACAGTGGATCAAAATAGGGAAGTGAGAGACTAATCAGACTGTTTGATTCAAACAGGACAAATAGACTAATAAAACATGTAGAATATAAAGACTTTACTAAGGAGGTAGTTTCAATATGCTGCTTTATATTGAATGATATTTTATATCAGGGAGGATGATTCTTGTTCATGTCACATGCTAATATCTTCTTACAGCTAGCTGGAGTGGGGCATTCCAGTCCTCCACCTTGTTCCTTATGTTTGCCTCCAATCTTCTGCTGAAACAGTCTTAGTAATCACTCCTTTGCAATGGTTTTAGTACACCATTTTAACTTTTACCCATTTTTGCTAAGCTTTGTAAAAGAATGTAAATGCTCGCCTTGTACAATGTGGAAAAAGACTCAGTAAATACTAAGAGGTTGGCTAGAGTGCAAGTGGAGAGGGGAAATTCCCCAAAATATGACAGCAACTTTCACTATCAACACATAGCCTTTGCAAGTCTTTCCAGAAGTGGCATGTTCGTGTTAAATGAAGGCTAGGAGCAGGAAAACAGTGCTAAAATAAACATAACAAACCTAAACAACAGTAAAAACCTGTATTGTACTCTGTGCAGAATTTTTCTGAATGTTAAACTCCTGTTAAATTTTAAAACTATATCTATTTCCAATTAGACTTCTGAATTATTCAGTATAAACTGGCTTTATATTGCAAGGATGTGGGGTGTTTTGCCTATTTTGATTGTTGTTTCTAAGGGATTTTTTGCAAATGTGCATTTTTATGGTGACATGAGTTATCCTAGTGGTTAGCTTCTCAGCATTTTTCTCTCCTACTACTTGCATCCATTTTGAGAAGACTGTAGGTTTCAAATATGCTGTAAATAACAGGAATCTCACAGCTCAAAGGTTTAAAAAGTCTCTTTCTGTGCTACTTAAAGGAAATGTCCCTGTTTTACATAAGCCACTCATCTGAACAATTAGCAAAATTATGAACAATTCTGCCATATAATGGCAGAATTATGTAATTTGGAAATATATTTAATTAAAAACATGAAGCCAAAACAAAGGGAAGTAACATTGATATTTCTAAGTCTGGTGGATTCTGCCCTTGTCAAGAACATATTTGCTGTTTGGCTAGCAGTACTCCTCATCTCAAAGGATTTGTCTAGCTCAGCAGAGGTGATGAAGATAAAGTCCAGTAGAGCTAATGAAACTAGTACAGTTAGTTACATTCAAGATAACCTATCTCACTTGTTTGCTCAAAACATACTTAAAGATAAATCTAAGTCCATTCCTGCCTAGAACTAGCTCTTCTCACTAGACATTAAATTGTTTGCTAGAAAGGGAAGATGTTTTCAAAGAAGAGAGCGAGCTTTCTTCCTTATCTTCTAGAAAACACAAGCTTCTTAAGCATCTGTTGATGCTATGGCTACATGTGCAGAGGGCCATGCCTCAGAAATGCCACTTTCTTGGATCTTTATTTTTGCAGTGGCAATGGTGAAGAAGGCTGGAGACTAAACAGCAAACAACAAACTCAGCTGAAAATTGATTTAGAACCAAGGCTCCTTGCATTGGTTGCCATGTGCAAACAGTGTTATCTTGGAGACTGGTATGCATTTCAAAAATTATGAAGATTGGAAAGAAGGCTTCTTTTAATTGCTAGGATCTATTTAATTGTAGCAAAGAAGGATGGAGACAGGTCATGATACTGCATTAGGAGGAATGAGTTAGGGGAGTTGGAGGTGGTTGGTTCAGATGGCGGATGCTTCATGACATCAGCAGCAAGTTCACCATCTGACTTGAGGGTCATCAGTGAAAACAGGCATGGAAATGTCTCTTCTTCTAACCCCTAAATGTGCACAATGGCATGCATCCTAGCTGGTGTTGTCCAATAAGCGAAGCAAAACAGACATTTGAAAGGACTGTATGTTTCCAGTGGAGAAGTTTTTTGCTTGTTCTATCCTAATCTCTAAAGTTAGGCTACTGGTCCTTCACTTGTAGGATCACCACATTCAATCTCAAATACAGTTTTGCAAGAACAGAAGGAACATGCCTCCAAGCATATTGTCAAAGAGATTTTTTTTTTCCTTTTTTGAAGTTTCTGATGATCAGTATTCAACCAAACCTGATATAGCAGGTGCAGAATTTGCCTGTAAGAAGACTGTAAGAGAATGTATTGTATAACTGAAAGACACTTGTGCAGAAATCTTATCTGTTATTATGTAGCCAGACACGGTGTAGGTTCTTCTTAGGCAGGTGTACCATTACACCTCAGTCCTGCCCTGCAACACCCTGAATGCAATCTACTGGTTAAACAACTGGCCACTCAAAGCAACAACACTTAATATCCTCATCTGTTCCTGCTGTACATCACTTGGTGTTTGCTGTAAGAGCACTGATTTCAGTGAATCTGTCTGGAATTCATGGAGATGTCATGTGCTTTTATTAGCATTTCTGTTTTGTTTAGTAACTAAAGTACGCTTTAGCTGTGCATTTTGATACAAAAAGAGGTCCCTACATTCCCTACTTCTGTAAGGAATCTCTACTTCTCTAATAGAAAAATTCTGAGAAAAGGAGGCCATGTCAATCTTAATCATCTTCCCTCCATGAATTAACATGCTTGTAATACCCCGAACTTTGAGCTAGAGGGCTAGATAGAGCGACACAAAACAGCAGGGGTGCTGGGTCATTAAGAATGACAACTACAGGAGTTTCTATAGCTGGAGTGTGCTATCTCTTCTCTCTTGCATGAATGTACAGCAAATCCTGCATATTGAACATTTCAGCTCTCTCCAGGTCTAAAAAAGCAAGTTAATGATTCTAGTCATACCATATATATTGTGAGACTTACGCAAGCTACTTGTTCAAACCATTTGAGAAATTATATCTCTCTTTGGGTTCCAGAGAGTGGGAAGAGGAGAGGGAAGGGGTAGTGTGGTTGATTCCTTATAAGAACACCATAGTTCAGAAATCCGTTTCATCCCCAATGGAAAAGAAGGTTGATACCAGTTTTGTTTTCAGAAAACATAACGCTCAAGCCACAAAATCCCAGCAGCTTTTAACACCCAGTGTAACATAACTGACAGTCTCTTCTCAGGAGGAAACTCAGCAGAACTGAGATAGTGCAGGGTTTGCAGACTCTGATAAATATACATTGGCAGTGCTGCACAGAGGGAGGCTTGTAGAATGAGTACTTAGTCCTAGTCTGCAACTTTCCCGCTTTCCTCTCCTGGGTATCTAGTTCCCAATTATGACAGACTTTATAAATCTTTTGCAGGAGCAAAAAATCTTCCCTCTGAGCCAGTTTAACACAGCCAAGCTTATACCACTGTGTCCTAAGTGCAGCTTAAATGTAGTTTTTCCAAAGCAAAAGACTAAACACTAAAAATTAAAGATATTGGGTCAAATGGACAAAACGAAATGCAGATGCTTTGGGAAACAGTGCATACAGTAGTACACAAAAAGCATCTGCATTTCTTTTTCAAAACTGAGGCACTGTCCTGTGGCTAATAACTCTCCTTGAAACTTTTGCAACTACTGGTCCAAGTTACATTGGTCATTTTCAATGTTTTACTCAATTTCTGAAAATTGTAATAAAGCTTAGAGTGCCACAGAATCAGCCCATGAGTTACAGTTTCATATTGCAAAGATAGTTTCTGTCTCTACTTAGGTAAGTCTTAACTTGAGTAAGAACTAAAATGATTTTTAATGTACTCTTGTCTTTTACAAAGACATGTTAAACACCATGTTTCATTTGGGAACAAAGAAAGGTGAAAATTAGACAATTATACCATGTTGCTGACAGTTAGGTCAACCTGAGCATCTGTGAAAAATTAACTTCTCTGTTGTGCCAGCTGATACTGGTGGCTTTTTTTTTTCCCTATTTATTTTAGTTCCTCTTCTTTGGAGAAGTTGTTGTGGTTACTTCTTTAGCTGTATGCTCCATCTATCCTACAGCAATAGTGGGATAGTAACGGTGATGGGGTTTCATAGTGTAAACAAACCCAGTCAACTAGACAAATGCTTTCTAACATGAAGTAGCCTTTTGATTTAAGAAGCCTTTTGATTTAAGAAGACTGCTTATAACCTTAAAGTTAAGTGTATGTCTAAGCATTTTTAGTGCTTGGATTGGGATATTAAACTGTTATAGATTGCTGTATGAATAATAAACTTTTTTTCTTAGAACAAGTAGAAGTAAGTCAAAACAAATGAAAATCTAAATTAAATAAAAAGGATGACATGTAATTTCCAAGTAGAAGTCACAAGTCAACAGTGGCTGGTAATTAAAGCTTATGTAATCTAATGGCTGTATTCCATGGAGACCACTTTGCCTTAATGGAGTTAATTTGAGAATTTAAAACCTCTGTCATTGTTTCCAACTTTTCTAACATGTCAGTCTGTTTTGGGGGAGATTCTTCTGGCAAAAACTATAAAGCATGAACTGGTTTCTCTGATCCATATAGATGCATCAATAATACACACTTCTTTTTGTATTTTCTAGCTGTCCTAACAATGGAGACATAATGAAAAAAGCAATGTTTAAAAAAAATGGCCATGAAATCTCTTATTATTTCCCAAGGTGCTTCTATAAGTTAACACAAAACAAGATCCATGAATGAGGCAGCTAGTGCATCTTTAAGATCTCTCCAATAGTTTGGGGAGCATTTTAATCAATACTGGATATGAAGGGGTATGAAAAACCTATAATGATTTTCACATTAAAATTGTCCCTGTATGACAGAGGCATTGTCATATGGGCATTACGAAAAAGAAAATTTCCCAAGCTGCCTTTTATAATTTCTGTTTGAAGTTCTTGTAACCATTTGTTACAGATATAAAAGGTATTACCTTGTTGTGCTTCCCTTAATAAAGTATAGGTTTTGGAAATAAACCCCCTGGGCTACTGACCTTTTTATATTCTTAGAAAATAAAATTCCTCTGTTGCAGAGAGAGAACTGTGCAACCAAGCAGCTGCTTTTTGAATTGCTAAGAATTGAGCTATGGAATAATAGAGAAGACTAGAGTGAGTCTTGGTTCACTACTTCCTTTCTCAATTGTAGATTTTTATATTTAACTCCGTGGCAGTGGCTATTCAAAAAGAATGGGCCACAAATGCTTGAGCAAGCAGATCAAAACTCTGATGAAGGATAAGAAGTTTTGAAACGTAAAAATAAGACATCATGATAAAAAAAACATAGAAATGGGTGCCTCAGAATAGCCTTCTAAATTCATAGCCTGACTTTTAAAATTACTGACTTCTTTTCATTTTACTAAACTTTATAGGACCTCAGCAATTGTGAAAATGAGAGCATTCATTTAAGCTCCTATATTTAGGCCTAGGAGCCTATATTTAAGCATCCATGCTTGAAAATCTTGGCCAGAATATCTTTTTATTCACTTTTGAGTAAAGAAATTTAGGAAAATAAATGTGTGCTCTTTACATATGGTTTACTTTGTCAGATAGTGTTCCGATCTTAAGATAAGGGGAAATAATTTAACGTATGAAGATTTGCAGTTTTCTAAATAAAGTGGTTAAACCTTGAGTTTCCACTTGATGTGAAATACACATATTTTGAAATGGCATTCTTCTGCATTAATACATTAGTGTGTCAGCATTTTCCATGTAGCAGAAACTGTGAAATGTTGTAGTTGGTAAAAATTCCTATGTTCAAAATCTTTGAGATAAATGAGATTAAGTGATTTCTGGACCTTGGGAGAAACTCTCTGGCTGTTTCAATACCTGCTTCTGTCAAGAGGGATCTGGAAGACCTGGGGCTCAGGGTTCAAGAACTGTCTGTTTTGAAACCCGGGACACTAGAAACCTTGACTTCCAGACACAGAAATTCACACGAATACCGGGAATTTTCCAAAACCTATCAATTTTGTAAGAGAAGTTTATCAAAACTGGCATGTATTGACCTATATTATTCCACAGTTGTGTATACTGTCACCATTTACACTACAGTGCTTTCTAGCAGTGCAAGATATAACCAACCTCTACCATGTGTGGTTATTTAGCTCTCTTGATTTGCCCAGTGGAAAATGAATTATGTGGGATAACATACACATTAAAAATAAAAGCAACACACAGCTGTGCTTTGAATTGGTTAGAGAAGTTGAAGTCAAAGGAAGTCCACCTCACATTTGGAATGAGAGAAGAGGAGGTTTGTGTTGGTCATCCTTTTCTCTGAGACTTGATTCCAGGTTCCCTTCAACCCAAGAAAGATGTCCTGCACTGAAGTCCTGAGGCTCAGGGAACTGGAAAGAACCTGTTGGGTCATCTCATTAACTCCCCTGTTATTGCAGGAAACTGCAGCATTGACATCCTTTTCATAACTTGATCTGTCTTCACAACAGAAAGAAGCTGCGTTTTTCTTTAACCAGAGCATCATATTTTTCCAGTTTCATGCCACTCAAATTCCACTAGCAAACTTCAGTGGCTTGTTAAGCTTCTTCAAAGGCTATGCCACCCTTCCTTGTTACCCAAGTGAGGGACTCTCGAGCCTCCCTCTCGAAGACTCAGGTGTCTCCCAAACTTTTAAAACTGTAGCTGCCAAATACCTGTGAAGGATAGCTTTCTTAACTTATCCTAGGAGCAATACAGTTTGATTTCAGTTTTATAAACCTCATATCCCAAAATGTCTCTGTTCTGGAAAAAGACCAACCTGAAGAATGGAATAGCTTTCACTGACACCAGATGGTACAGCAAAACATCTGAGTCTAATGAAATGTAGCTTTCAGTGGAATCCTTCACAATATCTGGATTGTCACCCCTAATTCTTACAGCCAGTGGATTCAATCATGTTGTCAAATAATGATGACTTGAGAAAGATTTCTCGTCTTACAGAATCTCTTTTGTATCTTTTACAGTGGATGCTGGTTGATCTTTAAGCTTCTGAACTTGTTTCATAAACACTTTGAAGCAATCCATATCTTTTAGGCTTTGCATATTACAGACACCAGAAGAAGTATCTCTGTGTATGCTAGTACTGTAACCTTCAAAAGGTCTTCCAGGTTTGAGTCTGTGCTCTGTTGGCTTCTAGCACCATGCTAAACCTCACATTTCACATGACTAAAATCTCATCTGGAGTAAAATTTTCCATGACTGATGCACATTTAGTTGTAGATATCAGCAGGTCACTATTCTGTTTTGGGGATATATTTTTGTAAGTGATAATCTTTTCCTTTGCCTCTGACACATACTTTCCTTCCAGCTGAATCTTTACCATGAGGCTAACAACTTGAAAGAGATTTCTGTGTAGGAGTACAGTTACTCCTTTTTTCTTTTTCCCAGTAGGAGCTGAACTAAAGAAAATGTCACCCACTTGTTCCCGTTTAAGTTTCGTACACTCAGGGTCATTCAGATAAGTATAAACTGCTACTGAACATCTGAGTGTCTTTGTATCAGATTTTTTCTTTTCAACTAGTGTGTTTCATCTTCAAATATTTTATATCAATTCCATTTAACTAAATGATGGTTTGAAAGAAGATGTACCTTTCTTGTTTTTAACTGACTTTTTACTCTTCTTATTCTGCTTTGCAATATGTAGATAAATGACCCTGAAAAAAAGGAAAAGAAATTACTAAAGAACACCAGCTGGGTAATAGTCCTACCAGATACCAGACTCAGCCCCTGCTAATCAGAGGGACCTATGTGGAATATATATGTTGACATTCAACACCTATTTATTTGCCTTGAGATATTGCTTTGACTGTACCCAAAGCCACTGGTGTTGTACTTGGTGTCTCTTGGCCTTTTCTCTGCTAATGAAATGTATTTCCTGATCACTGCTATTTCCCGATTTTTTCTTGGCAAGGTGCCTGGTTACTGCGGAATCTGCATGAGCCAGGATGTCCTCTTGTTCTCTCCTGCTGGGCTGGTGAAGCAGATATGATTGCTGTGATCCCTTTAGCTTGGTTATGGGACACTCAGCAGCTGGCAGCCTATGCCTTTTCCTCTCCCCTCCTCACTCCAGGGCAAGCTGGAGATTGAAAGACCTTTGTCTTTTTGGAAAGCATGTTGTGGGTTAGTGTTTTGGATATTGTTAAACACAGGTCAGCTGTGGGTTTATTCCACCACCATGATTATCTCATATATAAGGCTTCTAACCAGCCTTTTTCTGCTTTTCCTATAAGCACATAATTTAATCCACAGTGCCCTTGAAACCAATACAACGGCTTCACTGACATCCCTGGGTATTGGATTGGATCTTAGGTGCAGTATTTCTAACACTGCAAGATCCAGTCATACATTACTTCTCACAACAATCTTCTGTTTCTACTGAGAGGTGTGTTATGATACTATGAACCATTATATATATTTTTACATTTTTTTGTGGACTTTGTTCAGTGAGAAATAGTATTACTCATCAAAGCAAGAAGAGTAGCATTAAAAAGAAAGGCACATATTGTTCATTAATGCAGGGAATGGAAAAAGAAATACCTTCATCTTTTGAGTTAAGCCCAAAAGTGTAATGGAAGTACATTGGCCTGAACTAACATAGATTTCCTCACTTCTCATTCACACAGCAGAATGTAGTAGCATGAATCATCTTCCACTTTAACCAGCATCTGAAACTAAATGCTCCTCTTTTTAGATGAAAAATATCTGTTAACAAGTACACCCATTTACCTTTATAAATTTCACAGAAATGAGACTCCACTGTTCCACGCTAGGGGTCGAAGAAAGGTTGAGCCAATGCTAAAGTATAAATGAACCATCTGTCTTCTTAGTGGCTTTTGCAAACTCCGTCCTTCTCTGCTGACAGGGAAAGTTGCTAAGCTAGGGATAAGCGTGGAACACTACAAATCGTGACTAGCTTCCACTGACAGGTTTTCATACTCCTACCACAGAAGCTGAGTAAAGATCAGACTTTGTTGCTTACTGTCTCTCAAAGAGTGAAGCAAGGTTAAGGGGTTTAAACATGGTATTTGTGATGTCCAAGTTCACATTACTGTAGAAAAATCCATACCCTTTGTCCAGCCTTGCCATTCTTGCTGATACTGGCTTCACTCATCTTGTTTTGAAACTTTTCACTTAGCCCAAGTCTTGTAACTACAGAGGTGAACCCAGATCTGTTTTTTTGAAATACTTTCTTTCTTCCTGCTTTGCTCCAATCCTCTCTCCCTCTTAGGAACAAGGATGTGGGGAGATTTACAATCTCCACTATGCCAGTAGCTAGAAGACACTCACCTGAAACATCTAATTTTGGGTTCCCATAGGACAGCTGTTGATTCCCCAAGCTTGCTTTGTAGAAAAGATACGTGTAAACTCAGCGGCCCTGGAATTTCACCTCATTCAGATGATTATTTTTAACCTTCCTTTCTACCCCCACTTCTCCACAGGCAATTGTTCTTACCACAAAGATAAATTACCAGGTTGACCTAGAAACTGAAAGCAATCACTTTCACAGCTCAAGTCCCCAAAGGGGGATTAACTTGGCCTTCTTTTAAGGAGATGGTAGAAGGGCCCAGATCCTTAGCTGTTGTAAATCACCACATTCCGCTGAAGTCAAAGAAACTATATTTATTTACAACCACCCAGAAACTGATCCAGTATTTCTATTATTGTCATGTTTATTCAAATTGTAAGTGTCTCAGCATTTTGGCCACAGAGCAGAACTCCACTGAACATGCTGTATGCTTTACCTTGAGACCATAGACATAGATAAAGCTTTGTAAGTTCTGATGTTGTCCTTTTACAATAGGAATTAGAAACTTTTGAACTAATGCATTTCTCTCCCTTCTCATATCAGGCGAAACCCACTCCACTTCCACCTCATCGCAGATGCAATTGCCAAACAGATCCTGGCGACTCTGTTCCAGACATGGATGGTCCCTGCTGTGCGCATAGACTTCTATGATGCAGATGAGCTCAAGGTAAAGAAAGACAAACACAAATGTTGCTCATACACTTCTGGTTTCATGTCATCCCTTTTTTATTCATTTTTCTGAATTGGTGACTTGTGGGAGAACTGCTGGCTAAGTGTTCTCCCTGGCTAAAACTAATTCTAACCCACATGATTGTAACCCCAGTTACACTTAACCAAAAGATACTAGATGGCTAAAATCAGTGCAGTTTCTCCACTAATGGAATGTTACCTGCTATCAAGAGTATTCTGGTTGCCCAGGTTGAATTGCATCTGATCGCATTATGTTTTGCTAAAGACGCTTCTTTCTAGTAGCAATGGTGGAATCTTAAGTATCTTGTTGAATAAGCCCAAGTCTGTTACTGGAAACACTTAACTTCCCTGCATTCCTCAAACATGGGTGTGTAACACTGTTAGTACACACACTCTGACGGGGTATCAATATTACATTTTGAAATAGCTACCATTTTTATCTGAGTGCTCTTTCAAAAGGAATGAATATGAAGAAAGGAGAGTTCCAAAGGGGAAAAAAAATCACTTAAAGCATAAAGTAATTATCGTTTCATAGTTAGAAAGTTTAAATTAGATCACAGAGGCACACCATTGGGTTTGAGTTGCACGTTTTTTAGCTGTGGAGGTAGAATTAAGTATTCAGATTTTAGCATTTGGAGTTGGTGGCAATAATTTGTATGACTTATCAGACTGTTCTGAACAGCACCCTGAAACAAGGAAAAAACAAAATTTAGCAAATTGCTATGCTAATTAAGGGGTAAATTCAAAGCACACCATGTTGTGGAATCTTGAGTACAAAAAATTGTAGATAGAGATGGAAAAGGGAAAAAATGATCCTTGAGAAAAATATTTTGTTTCTAGTTGTTTTTATTGTTTTATTGGTCCTTCTACATGAAGCCATAAGCTGGTATTAACCTAATTAGCTAGAGATCTCCCTTCTGTTCTTTATAGCTTCATAGCAAGGAGAGGGTTTGTTCTTGTAAATCTTGTACATGTCTATATTACATGTGCTTTTCTGCAAATTGTAGTGTTTTACAGTGCTTAATTAGCTACTCAGCTGGACAAAACAGACCTCTTAGTGTTTTCCTTCTGGTCATTCGGGTATGGTCCAATCTAGTTAAATAAATAACAACCAGGAGAGCTTACTTCAGTGATCCTCAACTTGCTGATTTATAGGCAAAACACTGTGCAGATATGAGGCTACAGAGCAATGTCTTGTTTTGTCCCTCCATCTTCACTCAGCTTTAATTTTTATATGGCTGGTGACCTAAAGCAACACTGGACTATCCGGTATGTAATGCATAGGCCTTAGGTTGGGGATCACTTTCTTACTGGATGCAGGTATTGATGCATAAATATATCTTTCCAGGTCTGCCACTCTTGCTCAGAGCTCATCATACTGCATATCAAGCAATTTCCCTGATTTCAGTAGCCAAAAAACACAGTATAAAGTAGTACTCAGCATAGGTGAATGTGACAGACACTGCCAAAGGAGAGCAAAGAGTTGTAAATATAAATGGAGTTTTAAAAACCCGGGTATGATGCTGGCTCATATCCAGACCATCCTGCAAGTTTTAGCAAAGAAGACAGAGGAGCTGTTTACAGACAACTGTAGGAGCTCATCTCATTTGTTTCCTGCATAGCCTCTAGAAAGGATTTAATGATTGTCTGGGGTTCATGTATTTCACTTGTACTCTTGGGAGCTATATTATACTGTCCAGTGTTAGGAAAATGTAGAGCTGATGCTGGAATGTTTACTAGAAAGTTTACCTTTCTCTAAAGTGATCTATGAATCCAGTGTTACAGTATATACTCTGTTTTGGTTTTAATGACTCTCCATAGCTCTTTTTTAAACCTGTAAGCAATACCAATTGCTGACATTTAAAAGGGTTTAGACTGAAAAATAGCTTGAGAATTTTCTGATTAGCTTTCATTCACCAATGTTTCATTGTTTTGGAACACGTTTTAGCTGCTACAGAAAACATTTCATTTCATGTTTGTTTTTTTCCCTTTGGATAAGTATGAGCTTCCAGCCTCTTACTTCTCATGCAGCAGGAGCTGGCATGTTAGCTTAAGCCCTTAAGTCCTGGGAAAAGTCCTGATCCTGCTCCTGCTCCTGTTGCTGCTCAAATAGTGGAAGGGAGCACTTAGTGTCAGTTCCTCCATAAATAGTATGGATGCTTTTTTGTTTTCAAATAGCTACTTAGAATTCAGGCAACACTTTCCACTAGAGTATTAATTTTTTAAAAGGCAGAATTTGGAGACTAAAATATTTGGCAATGTTTCTTAACGTACCCTGCAGTTCTTAATATGATCTTTATCTTAGAGTCAGAGCAACCAGTGTCCTGAAGGAAGGTGTAGAAAATAAGGCTCTGCAATAGGTCTTGTTTTCTCTCAGGTTTTAGAGATGAAGTGGACACTTCATTGAAGGAAAGGAAGACAAGGTACCGGTGATTATCCCAGAATTTCTAGGGCCAGCAAACCAACACATCTGCTTTGTCTGCTGCTGTGAATTACGCATGTTAGATGTTCCTTTTAAAATTTAGAGAAGACTTACTTTTCCTTTTGCGAGGTGACTGTCACGGTTCATGTTCATCCTGCACCAAAAAGAGCCTATGATGTTCCTTCTCTCCCTAGAGGTGGGTGCTACCAAACTAACACCAACCTGCTTGTAAGAGGGATAGAGCACAGGAAAGGATGGCCAGGGAGAGGTCTATCTTTGCTTGAGGCATGTGATAGGGGATGGGGTGGAAAAGGAGGAGACTTGGCTGTGGAGCTGAGCCAAGATAACAGCATTTCCAGGAAAAGGGTCAGAGATTGCAGGATATATTTCTTTTAAACAGCTAGTTTGATGATTGTAACAGCCGGTTCTACTAAGATGCTTGTAACCTCCCCCAACATAACTTGGCCTGTCTCCTCATTACCTTGCCAATAACTACAAGGGAGATCAGTGCCTAAAAGCTCTCCCTCAGCTTAGAAGCTGTTCAGATTGTGAACTGTACTGCCAGTGCAACTCTCTCCCATTAACTAAACTTGCTACATGCAGTTAGTAATCAGCAATAAGCATCCTTGAAGTGTGGGCAGCTGATAATAGTGCCAGTAATTGAGCCATTCTGTAGCTGCAGACTTCATTCTTGTTCTACTCAGTTTGGCCCACACATAACTCTTCCAAATTTATGTGGTCACATATGACTGTGACTACAAACTGGTAAGTTACTTGGCAATGTAGATTCACTTTACATGATCACATTAGCTGTGTTATTCAGCTTTGGTCCTAATGCAGTAGATGTAGCTACTACAGCAATACATCCCACAAAATAACTGGAAACTGAAAATTGTCATCTTTGAACATTAAATAAAAGAAAAAAACATACCTGTGAAACGTTGATCTAAAAGACCCATTACAGCTGTGGCTTGCAAATATCAGGCTGCAGGATATTGTGTTATTTTCAGTTCAGTCTTACATAAAGAAATTCCAGAGCTAACAGTTGAAGATATGCAACAAGAGCACTTAGCTTCTATATGTCATTATTGAACATGGAATCTCATGTCTGTTCACTCACAATGAAGTATAGGCATTAAACCCATTGTGATCTGCATTCAGCAGAGGAGCAGCTGATAAAGCAGTACAGTATGTGTGATGTGTGGAATACAGATGAAGCGAGTTTGTTTTCCCAGATGTTGCCTGACAGACTGCTGACAATGTCAGGTGAACTGAGGGATGCAGAAGGTAGAATGAGCAGTTGCCTGCTCTGCTGTGTGTGAATCTTGATGGCCCAGATAAACGTAGTCTGATCATCACTGGTAAAGCAGAAAAGCCATGTTTTTTAAATAGTTCAGCCCACAAACGTGTTGCAATTGTTCTGTGAACTTGAAGGTAGGGATGGTGAATAGATTTTTGCAATAGATGAGCATATGACCTGAAAGTGAAGTGTGAAAAGTTCCACAGTTTACTGCATATGTGGACAGTATTCCAGCTTTTACTGTTCCCAGAAACAATAGACCACAAATCTCAATGCCAGTGCTGTCTTAGGTGATTTCATATCAGAAATGTTGATGTTGTCTGCCCACTCAGTCAAAATCAATGGTGTGATACAGAGAGCAAAACCAAGCTGGGATACTGTGTGGCATAAATATCGCCTAACGTTAGGCATTTACTTAAGCATGAGATGAGTCACTCCTTAGACACTTCCATCTGAACTGTGAAGACAATTCACGAGGTCAGACGTTGACATCATTTGGTCAGATAGATGGGCAAGGGCTATGAGATTTAAACAGGAAAATCAAGTTTAATTCTTTAATTATAATTGTAGTATAGTTGGGTCTCAGGGCTGTGACTGTGTGCCTTCCCAATGCACTTAAGTTACTAATTCCCAGGGTGGTCCAGGAACTCCCAGGCTAGTTGTCTGCATAGATGAGATAAAGGGCTGATTTGAGACAGCAGACCAAGTTGAAACTAGGTGACTGACTGAACTGCTGGCCATCTGCACAAGAAGTATTTGACAGATTGTTACAGGAGCTCTCCCAGTGGGAATTTCAGTCAGTTCTTGAGATTTCCTAGGCAATCCCTGCTGTGTCTAGACCACTTTGTGTGCTTGAATGTGTTGATCAACACCCTGGGTGGAGAATCTGGTTGTCCCAGACATTCCCAGACAGTTCCTGCTGCAAAATTAATCAATTGTGCAAGGGTAAGACAATCAATAGAAACAGTTCCTTCATGTGTAGAAATGACCATATACGACAGTCTTCTGTACATACTTAAAATAGTTAAGAAATGTTTTGTATGTAGGCTAAGGTAATCTATAGTGGTGGATTATGCATGTCTTGCAGTGGTCATGTTAGGACCACAGGCCAGCTGGATTATAAAAATTGGACAGAAGTGTGTTTTAGAGAGTCTCATCCAATCCAACTAAGAGGCCCCTGCAAGGACCCTAGGCATGGAGACTCCCTTCACCATCCAGACAGCAACCAAGTGTCCTGTTTGACAAATTGTGTTGTCCATGCAAGAGTTACCCTAAGCCAATATCCCAATAATGTTAGCTTTTTTAACGTATGATCTGTTTGTAAGCGTCTGTGCAACAAAGGACACCAAAAGCAAATCAAATGCCGTGAAATTTTTTTGCTACCAATGGAAGCTTTCCCAATGAATCATAGCATTGATGGGGCTGTATGTATCATACATTGCCATATAACAATTTTGGAACCATGTTCAAGCAAATATTTCCAACAGAACTGGAGATACCACCTGGTGAACATGGGAGGGAGGGAGCTGATTGACAGTTGGGAATGTGTGAGATGATATTTTATGAACAGATTATTAACTTAGTGTTAGTCACATCAATTGCAGAGGGTAACAATGACAGCGGTGACATTGGTGTCATTGTAACAACGACCAAACAATGACAGCCGGTTTGGTCAAGGCTGTTGACAAAGCCTTGAACAACAAAACTGGCCAGCATTCTCCTGCGTTCCACCGTCTTCCTGGTCAAGCAGTTATGCTGGATGTTCTAGAAGCAGCCACCTGTAACAATTTTTTTTTCCCAGGACTAATGACTGGCTACTAACTGTCACAGATTATAACAGTTAGACTATATTTGTATTGCACTGCATGCAGATTATATATTATTCAAGGGCAGTGCATGATTGTTTATTTGTTTAGTTCACTGTATGCCTCAGAGGCAGACACACAAAGTTATAAAGCAGACGTACATTACTTCCCTTTCTTTTCCACTTCATATGCAAGATCTAATTGCTATTAATGCAGTACAGGATGTGAAACACAGCATCTGCTTATATTTACATTCATTTACACAGTGGTCGGTGTTCAATTAAAGTGTTTCTACAGCACTGTGGTTTTGGTCAAATACTGTCACGTGTTATGGTGGGCTTGCAATGCTCCTATATTTCACCAGCCTTTTTTCTTTTCTGTAAACTGTTCTACTGTATATGTCAGTGAAATAATAAGCATACACTGCTGTTCCTTCCTTCCTTTTCCCTTTCTCTTTTAAAGAATGTTTTTTTTTAAAAAAAGAGAAAATGCAAATTTAATATTTTGAAAACCAAAGCCTATAGCCAAAACATTGTATAGATTTTCATAACTTGCATGGCTTAGTTTTAGACTTTTATCCATGATTTTCAGTACAGATGATTGGGCATTAACAGACCAGGTTTTGTAAGGCAAGATACGTTCCTTCAGGCTGCTTGGGAGGAAATGAGTATCCACTGAGAAACGGATAGCAATTCAAACTCCCCAGCACAGTGAAACCTTTGTGAAGTGGTCAGAATCTATCCGTGCAGAGTGAGTAGCCTAAGTAGAGGCTAAGTAGCCTAAGAGGGCCTCTGGTCCCTCTTCTGCACAAAAAAAGCAATGCAACATTACAAATTAAAAATAGATGTGTTTTCCATTATTATTCAGGGCCCAAATATGAAAAAAGAAGTAATTTTACGTAAAATCACACTGGGTCTTAAATTTCTGTCTACTCAAAACAGGCAGTGATGAAAGAAGTGCTGTGGAAATTGGTGAGGCTGGTCAGAAATCGGTCATGAGAATGGGAGTCATGGTGCCGTTACTGACTCCAGCAGTTGTTGTCTGCTTAGTGACATCTGACTTTCATGAGCAGCCTCACCTCTGACTTTATCTGTGGAGGGAGGCAAAATAGCAAAGGTCGAATAGCTTTTTGATGATTTTTGTGTAATTTCTCCTTGGACTTACAAAAGTTGTCAGTTAACTTAAGATTTGGAACTGTAAGAACTTGGTATACTGGGATGAAGCCCAATGTGATGCAAGGTGCAGTATTTCCTGGGCCTCTTTCAAGGGTCCCAGTCTGCCTACTGTGTTATATTGTGCAGTGCTTCTGGTGCACAACTGGCTATTCCAAAAGAAAGCCTCATGCCTGGCTTTATAAACCCCTTCAGCTTTCCTACTGTTGCTGGTGTTTTGGAAACATTGGAGTTCTTTATTAATTTTATAACTTATCTCTAACCGTTGTGGGCTTCTCTGTAGCCCCACCTTTTTCTTGATACTAGGGAAAAGCAGTACAGTCACTATGTACTACCCCCACCAGGAAGCCAGGGTAGCTGTTCTTTGTAACATAAGTGAAGTGAGGAATAAGGAGCCAACTCTCATCCACTGCCATCACTCACGTTTGTATCATAGTAGCTGACTGTGACATTTCAATAGCAAGGATTCCTGTTTGGCATTCAGCTTCTTAAACATCACTCTTATTGCAGCAACATGTGCTGCACCTCCAGGGAAGGCTATTTTAACAGAGAATGAGAAAAAGATGAATAACTGCACATGATTTTTTCCAAAAATTATTCAGTTTGACAAAAATTATCCAGTGTGCCCTGGAAAAAAAGAAGTTAAAAACATGCAGTGCCTCAAACTGACTGCTGCAACTGTTGTTTGTGCTGTGTATCCCCATTACAGCAACTGCTTTCTCAAACTTCATCATCCATCCATGAGAAATGAAAGCATTTTGCTGTCCTAACCTTGGACATACAGAAATTATTTGACACTTTGATCTGCACAAGGGGTGTAGGTTGTATATCCCCTGTATTTGCTGGGGAGAGTTGATGTTCATCCTGTGTTCCATCACAATTTCTTTTCTTGGCACTAACAGATAAAAAGCTGGGAAGACCTATAATGACCATAGTCTTAGATCTTAATGGCTTTTCACTTGCTCATAAGGATACCTCCCTGTCATAGGGCATTCGATTACTGATAGAACAGCAGTGACTGTTCAAGGCATTCCTATTCAGGATTGATATTGATGTGAGCATCTTATAAAAATGTTTAGTGATCCTTGCTTTTAGATTTACAAAGAACTGAAGTGTATGTATTTTCATGTCTGATAGATAAGCTGAAAAAAGATAGCAGACTGGAAGGACTCCAAGAATATCCTTGATTCACCACCGTGGAGCTGGCGTTGTTAAAATTTGTCATGTGTAAAGTACTTGGCATTGGCTTGTTTCTGAGAAACAACTGGAATTCAGGGAAGTGTTGCACGATAGTTCAGATGTGAGCTCCTTCCCATGGAGCGGTCCAGCAGACAGTGTAGGCAGAAAGTATTCTGAAGCACTAGGGCCGAAATGGTCGTTCTTGTGGTGAAAAATGATGTTTATTTTACCTTGGCACACCTCTTTGTGTGACACTTTTTCACAGCACTGGAAATTACAAGCCAGTGGAGTCACTCTTCTCATAGGTCTTCTGAAACCATCTCAGCCTGAGTAAGGGCATTCAGACTGATTTAGAGTTTGAGTACCTGCTTCAAAGGGGAGATTTATAATAAGGTTATTAATTAGATGCCACTGATGGTACCTCTTTTTAAGTCAAATTCATATGAGAACATTTGAATTTCTAAATTGTGAAATTTAATTTCTGTTAGTGGAGATACCACTTTTCAGATCAAACTGTCTTAATCCTGCAAAAGTTTCATTTTTTGAGGGTAAGATGATGGTGTCTAGGTCTCACCCTTTCAGCAACAAAGATGAAAACTCAGCATTGTTTCAATCCCCTGATAATTTTCCCATATACTGTTCCATTACTTCAGGTTTGACCCCTTTCACAGTTGAATGTATTCCACAGTTTTTAGCTGATACAGTTGAAAGCCTTTATAAAATGGTTCCAGCTGTATTGTTTTAATCAGCCATTTAGGATCTGTGTTCACCTGTCTATCTGAGTGCATTTTTATCTGATGGTCCTTAGGGTGAAACAAGATTATATGGATTTAGGGTGACATCAATGGCCTTAGCCCTCACACCAAAAGTTTCAAGAAGTGTAAGAGAGACATGCCTGCTACATGGACAGTTCCTTTAGACACCACTCATGCAAATTCACTGTTATCTGAAGTATTTGACCAATATTTAACCAGAACCTAGGCAAGAAGCTAGACTGGTGTCATTAATATCAAGCTCAATATTTCTTGCTTTGGAGGAGCCCAGCTTTCCCAATTATGTCTTTATTTTCTTCAGATTATTTCTCTAGTTAGTACTGCATTGTTTGAGAGACATCTTATCTCTTTATAGTAACAAAGGAAAATAATACTTTTTTCCCCTCTGTTGCATTCAGTGCTTCTTATACTAGGTTATTGTTAGTATTGCTTGTTCATAATTGTAATACATTTTATCCTTTATTATCCTTTTTATCCCAGATGTATTCCTGGAGCCTTTTATTCTCCAGGAGTTTTGATCTATTATGATACTTATCATTGGAGAAAAGAACACTGCTTCATATAATTTTTGTTTTCTTGAAGCAGTTGTTGCAATATAAGAAGTTCCCACTCACCTGGCCTCCAACCCTTCAGGATGGAGAACGATTTGTTTTCCTGCAAATTCTTTGCTTTTGCTGAAAATAAGAGAAGTAATAGTTCTTTATGGGGTGTGGCATTTATTCCACCAGTTGGATGTGTGTTCTACACACTTGGAATGGGCCTCTTCCTTGGTGCAGCATTTTAAGCTGTCGAAGTTTCACCATTCTTGTTCTGAAGGTAGAAACATTAAAAGTTTAGGTCTGGAGAGAGGTGATTTTACTGGTGAGATGATGGACAGTAGCTAGTGATTTCCTTCTGAATAGAAGAATGCATCCTTTTTTTTTTAGATATGTATTTGCTATGTTTTGACCTCATATTAGGATGTCAGACATCTGGTGGAAGTTGCATTCCCACATCCTTTCCACAAACCATCATCTTCTGCAACTCTGGCTGTTGCATTGACTTATGTTCTGGTTTGTATTGGATACAAACAAGACTAGATCTTTCAGTCCTAAAAAAGTGAGAAATCCTTTCCTCAACATTTTTGGGTTTTGGTTGAGGTGTTTTTTGCACATGATAACTAATATTTTAGACCTGCAGTTTCCTGCCAGGCATTACTTGCTTAATAGTAGTCACTGTAACTGTTCTGCTGCCTTCTTTCATCATCCTTAAAAAAAGGACTCTTGCCCAAAATCCAGTAGGGAAAAAAATCCCACTTTAGATACATTTTTGTCACTGAGCTGAGGCTATTGTCTATCCAATATAACATGTGTTTATGCAGGAGATGGTGTTGCTTTTTATTCTGGACAGTGTGTCTTGATGACACCTGTTTAATATCCTGACATCATGCAAAGTACAGATTGGATGCCTCTGGACTTTGACCCCAAGAGCTGCATGGAAATTTGCCAGAACATGTAATGGCTGCAGCTAATGGGCATGTATTTGCATAGTTGCTAAAAATTAAAAAGCTGCCAGTGGTAATATTTTCATGGATTTGTATCTTCCCTGATGGATTAATACAAAGAGCTTGTTGATTGAGTTCACTAGCAATTAAAGTGTGCAATTGATCTTTCTTATCTTTCCATACAGGTTATGTGAGAAGGGGAGCCATGAGTTGCTTTTGACCACTGGCCAAATTCTAGCCATATCTACCTGTCAGTCAGCTTTTGGCAGAAAGCTCTGGCTTCCTGCCATTTTATCTAGTCCAGCTTGTGTTTCTCTTTTCACTCATTCACTGACAGGAAAAAAAAAAAAAAAAAAAAGGCTTTATCTTATCTTCTAGGGAAGACTTGTACTTTTGCCTCTGCTGGAGAGTTAGGACTGGGAGGCTGGTGTTTGGTTTATTCTCACTGACCTCTCTCAGGATGCTCTGACTCTTGTAGGTCCTCCACTCTTGACTGCCACACTGAAAAACAGCTGGAGTCGAGTCCAAAGGCCCCAAAGGAACAACAAACAGCACTATCTGAGACTGGCCAGACTTTTCTGTTCTGCAGTCTCATCTTGCACAAATGAATAGAGAAAAACAAAGAAGGCATTCAGCTTTTTGGAGATAGCAAGAAGCAGTGGAGAAAATTAAGAATGTCTCAGAGTAAAGAAAAGGACTTGGTGTCAAATGGAAATTGGCCGTTTGAATTTGGTGGGGCTAAGCAAGGAGGAAGGAATGGAAACCTTGTGGAAAAAAGCCAGCCAAAGGCCTAAGCGGAGGGAGATAATCCTCAAAGATCCCAGGAGGGGAATTACCTTTTGGTCATTTCTTTTCTGAAGAAGCTGTATGGCTGAATGTCTTGCTACCTAAATGGCAGAGACAAAAAACCATCCATTTTACTTTGTATAACAGTCTACAGTTTCACCTGTATAAAGCATGTTGGTTCCATACATGGAGCATGGCTTAACTCTTGGCACCCTCAGTTAATTTTGTTATTAAGGAAGTTGTTTTGAAGAAGCATTCCTAAATCACGTTTTTCCCACTCGTCTGCCCTTTGTGTATATGTGTGTATTGGTGAAAGATTTGGAAAGGAAGAAAAAAAAACTACCAAGCATCAGCATCAGTCAGACTATGTTACAGACTTTGCTACAGAGATGAGAATTAATTTGCAGTTATTCTCCTTTGCTGTATGCTGATGCCGATTTGGAAGATTTTGTTCTGCCTTTTTGATATCTAATCTTCTTTTCCAGTTGTGACTTGCTCCACAGTTTCTGCATTTGCTCTACATTATCCAGGACCCAGAGGTTCAGATAATCATCCATTTCTATCTCAAGCTTTTTGCTCACCGCTATTTGTAGCCAGACTTGTTGCATGTATGTGTGGAAGATATCATCTGTTCATAAAGCAAGAGATGAGGCAGAATTCTATTAAAGTCACCAGTGCTTCTGTGATGAGTAAGAACAGCAGCAGCAAAGGAGAGCAGAAATAGAAAAATAATTCTAGCAAAAATGTATAAACTCCCATTTCCTTAGAGTTGTTTCTCAGTGTGAATTATTATTAATTTTTTAAATACTCCGGCACCAGAAATTCTGAATCTAGAAAAGTCCCCCAGCTTTGCTGGATTCCTGGTTTCCTTGACAACCATTCATATAAATAGTAAGGACCTGTCATGGGGGGGGAATATCAGTATAATCAAAACCTGTGAATCACCCAGGAAAAAATCAAATTCAAGGTTGAAGTTACAAGTTATCCAGCAACCATTAACAGAAGAGTCTGTTTTCGTTTAAATAAGGCTCTTCTGTTAATGTTTGCTGGATATCTGACAAGGATGGAGAAAAGACAGTGATTTTCCAAAGGTGAGAAGCAAGGAGATTCCTTTTGGCATTCCTCCTGAGGAAACTATTACAGGTGACAGTCACTTTCTTCCTTTCAAGCTCTTTGGTCACTCAGAATTGGTTTCTCTCAATTCTTTTTAAATTTATTATCTGTAAAAAAGAAATTCAGTGTGCTAAAGACAGGCATGAATGTTACCCATATTTAATTTTAACCTGCTATTCCCCTCCTTTCTCAAAAATTCAGTTAACCCAATCTCAGCAACAAGATGTTGATATTGCTTTCCAGGAAGCAAAAAAGTGAGAAAGAGGATCAGCCAGATGACCCTGCGAAGAGTTTAGATATTGTGAGGTATGGTCAATGTGAAATAGGAAAGATTATCCTCAAACTAACCCTGATCGGTGCTAGTGCTGCTGGAATTGTGACTCAGTTTTCATGAATGTGAGAAGAGGTATGGCAAAAATTCACAGCAGGATGAAGTTCTCCCTGTGTGTGAAATTTAAAAACAGTGATGAGAAAAACTGCATCAAGAAAAGTTCCTGTCCTGTGCTAGCAGTATGGTATTGTTTGTTTTCCTTCTCTTTTTATCCTTTGTGTTGCAAAAAAACTTAGTAATGTGATGGTCATTAAAATGGTGACAGTATTTTCCTCCAGTTTAGAAATGACATGAAAGCCCCAGTTCTATTAGTTTTGTCTTAAATAAAGGTCACATGATTAAAAAAAAAAAAATCTTGGTACTTCTAGGGTTTGTAGAAGCAGCAAAGGACTAAACAAGTAATGAAAAAGCTGTGAAAACAAGTATCAGCTGTGTCTAGGAAGTTATTTATCCAGTCTGAGGAAATAACAATTTTTATTGTTTTCTGATTCACACATCAGAATTTCCAGAGCTATTTCCCATACCTGGGCCATTTGTAAGGGCTGTCTGAAGCCAGCAGCTGCCAAAGAATTTGGCTGGTCTTCCTTCACAGAGGTCCCTCCAGCTGGAAGTTCTTGCACCATGTAGATTGCACTGGTTTTCAGATCAGTGTCAGACAGAATTCAAAACAACTCAGATAAAGAGTGCTGTAGGTCTGCACAAATTGTATGATTGTGCTGTGGTCTGGAAGTTTTGTTTTGCTTTGTTTGCTTTTTTTTAAGATTCTAAAGTTAGTTTATCACCTGACTATATAATCTTCAGGTAGATGGTGCCGATGTTGAAGTTGGTGAGATATAGTAGATGCTGAATACGTTTGGAAATCCAGGTTTCCATCAAGTCATTCATTAGAAAGCTTAATTCCCATTACTCTTTATTTCAATCAGTATATTCTAGATGCCAGATTTTTTTAAAAGCAAAACCTGACATGGAAGCTCTAGGGAGGCAGAATTACCTACAGACTGCCTTTTCAACTTCCCCCAGCCTTTTCTGTTTTCTGACTCCTCCTATTTGGGCCCTGATGGGATGCACCCGCGGGTGCTGAGGGAGCTGGCGGAAGTCATTGCTAGGCCACTCTCCATCATCTTTGCTAAGTCGTGGGCAACGGGAGAGGTGCCTGAGGACTGGAGGAAAGTGAATGTCACTCCAGTCTTCAAAAAGGGCAGGAAGGAGGACCCGGGTAACTATAGACCAGTCAGCCTCACCTCCATCCCTGGAAAGGTGATGGAGCAACTTGTTCTTGGTGCTGTCTCTAGGCACATCAAGGATAGGGGGATCATTAGGGGCACTCAGCATGGCTTCACCAAGGGGAAGTCTTGCTCAACCAACTTGATAGCCTTTTATGAGGATGTTACCCGGTGGATAGATGATGGTAAAGCTGTGGATGTGGTCTATCTCGATTTCAGTAAAGCGTTTGACACGGTCTCCCACAGCATCCTCGCAGCTAAACTGGGGAAGTGTGGTCTGGATGATCGGGTAGTGAGGTGGATTGTGAACTGGCTGAAGGAAAGAAGCCAGAGAGTGGTGGTCAGCGGGACAGAGTCCAGTTGGAGGTCTGTGTCTAGCGGAATTCCGCAAGGGTCGGTTCTGGGACCAGTTCTATTCAATATATTCATTAATGACTTGGATGAGGGATTAGAGTGCGCTGTCAGCAAGTTCGCTGATGACACAAAACTGGGAGGAGTGGCTGAGATGCCGGAAGGCTGCGCAGCCATTCAGAGAGACCTGGACAAGCTGGAGAGTTGGGCGGGGAGAAATCTAATGAAATATAACAAGGGCAAGTGTAGAGTCCTGCATCTGGGCAAGAACAACCCCATGTACCAGTACAAGTTGGGGGCAGAGCTGTTGGAGACCAGCGTAGGGGAAAGGGACCTGGGGGTCCTAGTGGACAACAGGATGACCATGAGCCAGCAGTGTGCCCTTGTGGCCAAGAAGGCCAATGGCATCCTGGGGTGTATTAGAAGGGGTGTGGTTAGCAGGTCGAGAGAGGTTCTCCTCCCCCTCTACTCTGCCCTGGTGAGGCCGCATCTGGAGTATTGTGTCCAGTTCTGGGCCCCTCAGTTCAAGAAGGACAGGGAACTGCTAGAGAGAGTCCAGCGCAGAGCCACGAAGATGATTAAGGGAGTGGAACATCTCCCTTATGAGGAGAGGCTGAGGGAGCTGGGTCTCTTTAGCTTAGAGAAGAGGAGACTGAGGGGTGACCTCATTAATGTTTATAAATATGTAAAGGGCAAGTGTCATGAGGATGGAGCCAGGCTCTTCTCAGTGACATCCCTTGACAGGACAAGGGGCAATGGGTGCAAGCTGGAGCACAGGAGGTTCCACTTAAATTTGAGGAAAAACTTCTTTACTGTAAGGGTGACTGAACACTGGAACAGGCTGTCCAGAGAGGCTGTGGAGTCTCCTTCTCTGGAGACATTCAAAACCCGCCTGGACGCGTTCCTGTGTGATATGGTGTAGGCAATCCTGCCCCGGCAGGGGGATTGGACTAGATGATCTTTCGAGGTCCCTTCCAATCCCTAACATTCTGTGATTCTGTGATTCTGTGTGATTTGCTGCTGGCTGTTTCCTCACCACAGTGAATCTGCAGCCATTAAGACTGGGTGGCAGTGGGATTTGAGTCTATTTGATCCTATTTTTAGCCCACCTGTGAGAGGGGTGTGTGCAAGTGGCACCTTCTGCCTCTGGGCTTGCTATTTCTCAGCCTGATGCATCAACCCAGGCAGTCTGACCTTCAGGCTCTTGCAAGATACTGGCTGTAGCGGTGCTTTTGTGAAATCAGCTGAGCAGAAAGGGTATCTTTTACTTGGAGTGGGGATAGGGATATTATGTCATAGCTGAGGATTATTTTGATTGATTTTTTTTCCAAGCGTATCTAGGAAGGTGCAATGAATGTATTGAGAAAATCAGTACAGTATTGAAGGTTGCATTTTTCCAGTGTAAAGTGTTTAAGAACATGCTGCCAGGGAAAACACTTCATCAGCCAAACTTCCCTCATCTTGTGCTGAACAGGAAGCACTTTTTGTAGCTCAGGGTGTGCTACACTGCTATACATTCTGTGTGACAGTGAGGAATTCTGTTAAGAAAATGGAACAATATATTATTTAACAGACAAGAGGGTCTGACAAAAACCTCACTGAAGTTCAACAGGGAGAAGTGTGAAGTCTTGCACCTGGAAACTACCTCATGCACCAGTATATGCTGGGGGCCGCCCAGCTGGAAAGCAGCTTGGCAGAAACCGTCCTGGGAGTCATGGTGGACACCAGATTGAACATGAGCTAACAACATGCCCTTGCAACAAAGAAGGCTAATGGTATTCTGGGCTGCATTCAACAAAGTATTGCCAGCAGGTTGAGGGAGGTGATCCTTCCCCTCTACTCAGCACTGGTAGACGACACCTGGAGTGCTGGGTCCAGTTCTGGGAACCTCAGTAAAAGAGAGACATGGACACACTGGAGAGAGTCCAGCCAAAGGCCACAAAGATGGTTAAGGGACTGGAGCACCTCACATATGAGGAAACGCTGAGAGTGCTGGGACTGTTCAGCCTGGAGAAGAGAAGGCTTGCGGGTGGATATCATCAATGTATATAAATACCTGAAGGGATGGTGCAAAGAAGACAGAGCCAGGTTCTTTTCAGAGGTGCCTAGTGACAGGACAAAGGGCCCAAACTGAAACACAGGAGATTCCCTCTGAATGTCACGAAACACTTTTTTACTGTGAGGGTGACAGAGCACTGGCACAGGTTGCCCACGGAGATTGTGGAGTCTCCATCCTTGGAAATACTCAAAAGTCATCTGGACACAGTTCTAGGCAACCTGCTCTAGGTGGCCTGCTTGAGCAGGGGGGGTTGGACCAGGTGACCTCCAGAGGTCCCTTCCAACCTGAACCATTTTGTGGTTCTGTAGTGCTGTATGGACTGCAACCTATTCATCAGGAAAAGTCAGGACAGATTTTCTTCTGGTAGGGAGGTAGTCGGATCTGGTTAACTGGGGCAGGACTGCATTTGGAGGGGAAATGAAGTCTCAGGTTTATGTAGTTGTCTAGCTAAAACTCTGGAGTGTTTTGTTTAATGGTACTATTATATACCATCTCCCAATCCAAGAAGCACATAGCAAGCCAGGTTGTTAGGTTTTCTGTCAACCTCCAGTACTTAAGGGAAGACAGTAGGTAATGAGAGAAACATACACAGTCCTGCAGAATCTTAGTTTGGCTTTCCTCTGCTTCCATGCTTGCTACTGTTTTTATGCTCCAGTCTGTGTATATATAAACCAGCACTCTGTTTATCATAATCTTAGCAACGTAGCAAAGAGAAGGGTGAGTGCAGCAAAATCATATTTGCAAACAAAGTATCCTAGCCCGTAAGACTGATGACCTTTAAGAGCACAAGGTTTAAATAGAAATGTAATAATAATTGAATTTTATTAATTGGGCTTTTAGCAAATACGAAACTGTATCTCATCCTGGCATTTAACTTCAAAGTGCATTTTTCTCCTCGCTCAACCAGAGCACCTGCTCTGTCCTTTTCCACACTTATGCTCGTGACTGGCACCCATCCCTTCACCCTACTTCCCACATTCGTCTAAGAGCTGTTTTCTTCATCTGTATCCCAATGAGGATCAGGTGGCAGCTGTTAATAAATGCAGAGTAAGACACATGAGAAAAAAGAATCCTAACTTTATGTGTACAGTGTTGGGTTCTGAATTAACCATGACTACTCAGGGAAATGGATTTGCTGTTCTGGTAGTTCTGTGAAAACGAATGTGACCCAAATTAAATTGGTAGATAGCTGGGTCCAAACAAACAGGAGTTGTAAATAAGCTGTGGCACTCTGCTGCAGGATGTTGTGGTTGCTAAAAACTTACAGGACTTCAAAAAGCAACCAAATTCACAGATGAAAAATCCATCAAAAGCTGTTAACGAAAAAAATACCACTTCTAGCTCCAAAATCTGGTGCAAATTGCCAGAAGATGGGAGTATATATGGGAGTGGTATTGCTGTAGAATTTCCCTGGTTTTATCTTCGTCAGTAGGCACCTGCCACCATCCACTATCAGGGGCCGGCTACCGAGCTCAATGGACTTTTGATTTGATACGATACAGGCAGCCATAAATTGTTTGTTCTTTCCTGTTGGTCACTGCTCCTGCTGTCATTTTGTTCATGTTGGTAGTATTTTCCAAATTTGCTGTCTGCTAAGTCTACAAGACAAGTCTCCATCCCTTTCAAAGAGGCTCAAGACACCTGCCCATGTACAGATTTCACTCACAGCTACAGAGCAAGTAGTATTCACCTCGGAGGCCTGGGCAAATTTCCCCATCACCTGTTTGTGAGGAAAAAATTAGCATACTTAGGGAAAAAAAAATCACTACAATTCCCTAAAGAAGTACAGTGTAAGAGTCGAAGTCTGGCTGAATATATTTGTGGTTACTCGGTAGAAGAGTTGTGCTCTTTGATCTGAATGTGTAGGCAACCAGACTTAAGTGTTTTTAAGAATAAAAATACCTAAATACTTGGGAATGTAGTCACTATACAATTCATTCACAGAGAAGGAACCACTGTTTTCCCATCTCTTCGTCATAGAAACAGGGAAGCTTGATTTTAAGCTATATGTCTATCTTAGACTTCTCTCCTTAAAAAAGGTACTTCTGCTAACTCTAATGAGCACTTATACAGTGGCAGCAACTGTGAGAAAGCTGAATTAGGCTGTGTATAGCCACTGTGTTTCAGCCAGCTTTTCCCAGAGATAGTTAGAGCATAGTTAAGGAAGACAACTCACTGGTAAAGTATCACTGGACATGGAGACTGTTGTTCTCTGGCATTTAACAAAGCCAACAGTTGTGTACAGCGTGCAGACTCATGGGCATGTAATTTCTATGTTCATAGGCAGAAGCATCAAATAATTTAGGCAATTTAGTGTATTTTCAGTCTTCAATTATGGAAAGAATAAAGATGGTTCTGATGAAAGATCTTTAGTGAGAGGGTATTATTTCACTTAGCTTGCTTTAAAGAATCACTGTCAGCACCAGCTAAATGCCTTTCTTTACTCTCCTCTAATGAACAAAAATCCAGCAAAGTACTTTGTTTCACTTTCCTCTTTTACTAACTATTTTTTTCTGTTCCTGCCATATCTTCTAGCAATATTTGTTCTCTGAAGGCAACTCTGATCTAAGTTATAAAAGCAAATGATTCACGAACATTCCATATGTGGGTCATTTTAACTATGCTAGAGAAAAAAAATGTGTTAAGACTTAATAGAAAGTATTTAGACAATATTTAGATAAATGAAAAGGTCAAATGTTACCAGTTATATCAAAGTGGACAGCGTGGAGGTTGCAGAATTTTGCAAGAGTTTGTGCTTAGGCCACTTTAATTATCTCAAACTGGCACTTCTTAACTACTAAGCACATATTCAACCATAGTGTTCTTGTGTTTCTTTTAGAAAGACTGTATGTAACACCCAGAGAGAGTGAGCCTTCACAGTGCTGTTGTGCAGCATAAGGAGTTTTGCTTGGCATGAATTTGGAATGGTTGCATTATTTGTGAATAGCAAACTCATGAAGGAATTATGCTGGGGACTAAGTAGGACCCCTGTTTATGCCTTAGTCAACTCTGCATCAGAGAGAAAACTTAAGATATATTGAACCACTTGACAGTTCAAGCTTCAACATATGCTCAAATCAAACACATGCTAGCCAGCTGTGATGGACCATTTGGAATAGGGACTGCTCCTTTAATTTTCAAAAGCGATCTTTTCATACAACAGGCTTCAGGATGGCAAGCTTTTGGCTTCTGTGTGCCAGATCGGAAGGAACAGCCAGGCAAGGATCTCCTCCCTGCAACGATACATGGCAGTGGTATTAGATATTGGGAATCCTGAGAGCAAAGAAAGTAATGGCTCCTTGAAGGTGACTCTTACTTTTCCAGCCACCTTTTCCCTTCCCTGTTTGTCTCAGACTCTCCATGCGACATCTGAACGCCTGCCTTATTAGGCTTATTTGCATAAGCATATTAGGAGTTATTCTGGAGCAATATTTCATTTGGACTAATTAAATGAAGGACATGCCATCCAAAATTAATAACATAGGGATGGATAATAATAAAAGCAAGCTCAAGTCTGTAAAATTACTTTAACTCTTCTACCATGTCAGTATGACTAGAGAGCTGATCTCAATGGCTGGTCTAGCACAAGGATGTCAAGTGGCAGATTCAGAATGATATGCAGAGTTTGGGGAAGCAGGTTAAATACTGCTTTGCTGACACCTTGATGTTGTGGTCCCTTCATAGGGCCATTATGTGAGAGAGTTATGACCACAAATAACTATAGCTTTGGGGGTGTGGATTTGGAATGATCTGTTACACACATAGGACATTTCTGGGGAGCACTGAGCTTCATTTTTATATAACTAGTGACTTAATATTGGCATGTATCTGGGAGATAGAAACTCTTCTAAGCACCATAAAAATTACAGAGAGAGCAAGCAAGAAAGAATGAAATAAGAACGATGGCTCTTTAGATCCATAAATTAAACCACACTGTGTGTTGCATCCCTCTCTAATTTCTTTCATGGTCATTTATACCAGAGTCCTAGCAATCCTTGTTTGTGTTACGTCTGGCATTCTACAGTGCAAATCTTAGAGAGAGCGCAAGTAAATAATACATACACTTGCGTAGGTGACCATGCCAGCCAGATTGTATATGCAAGTGATTACATATGAATTATGTGCTTAGACAAGGGAACACATAAATGGATTGCCAGGATGAGGTGCCTTTCAAAAAAACAAGCAAAACTTCACACTTCAGTTTGCACTTTCTGTTTTGGGTTTGTTTTAAGATGACCTGCTTTTCCTGCCTTTCCCCTTAAAATTTTGTCCTTCTTAAAGGTTTGCTGTAGTACACTCAGTCTCTTTAATGAACTTAGCGGTGGGTGAAAGCTCTGCTCTGGTACAGGAACTCTGAGAATACAGAAGAAAGTTGTGTGCTGTTTCAGAGGGAAGAGAGCATGTCAGCTACATCGGCAGAGGCCTTGTTACTTTATATTCAAAAAGAAATGCACTCTAAGCAGTTATTGTTAGCCTTTCTTCTACCACTCTTCCAACTTCCAAAGTTTAGGAACCCATTCTGTTATGGGAAGTTTTCCTTGAAGTATTTTGGAGGAAATGAGCTCTTATGTTGAAAAGCTGCTTCACATAATAAACTTTATAATGCCAGTGAATAGATATAAGACAGTTAAGCAACAGAATAAATCTTCTCAGTTTTATGAATGCACTTACTTTCTGCCTACTTTCTCTGAAGTATAACATGCTAGGACAAGTCCTGAAATCCGTTTCACTCAGGTCCCCTATAGACAAAATACTAATTGAAGTTAATGGGAGCACAGCTCAGGGGAAAACTTAAAATCTGGTAATTGTAGTGCATGCCCTTTAAAACTTTAAACAAGAGGAGTTTCAGACAGGGCAATAGGAACTTTTTGAAAACTTCTCTATCCGCTTTCAGCAGTGACTTTTGATATTTCAGAACTTGAGTCTCACAGAAAGAAAATGAAACATAGCTGATGGAACATGCTAGTGCCAGTAGCACAGTGAAATATCGAGTTTAGTCACCCAACTTATTTCAGAAGCTGTAGAAATGTTTTGTTTAGCCCTTACTGAAGAAATGTAAAGGTTTGGGTTTGCCTCTTCAACAAACAAAAAAATGTGGCTAAAAATGTTCTCCCACTTTCTTCACTTTGAGCATGTCTGTGTGATGTCACTAGTTATAAGTTAAAGATGTAAGGCTTAAGGAAAATTTGTCTTTGTAAGAAATAATTTTTTTGCAATTTTCTGTCCCATTGTTGCAAATGACTAGCCTTTTGAAATTCTGACCTGCAAATCTGTAAGAAATGAAAGGAAAAAATTATGTTTGTTACTTCTGCTTCAGAGTCACAAAATTCTGTGAATGGCAAACAAAAAAGTTTTTGTTTTATTTGAAAATGAAAGCAATGTACAATACACCTGAAGTTTTGGATTAAAAATATTTTTCAATTTTATCAGGATACATGGATGTGTCAGAATGGATTGTACCAGGTTGGAAAGACTCAACTAATTTTAATTATATTGTGTAAAGCAGTTGCCTAAAAGAACTTTTTTTTTTCAAGCTTGCAGGAACTTTAGCATATTTCAGAGCTTCTGAAGTTAATTTAAAAGTAGGATTTTAGATGACTTCACCTGGCATTTTACGGTGTTGTATTGCTGGTACTCAGAGATCTTCCACGGTTACAAGAAACTAGTGTCAGGAAGAGTTTCTCTCTCTAATGAAGATTATTTTTCTTCTTCTTTCCCACTTTCCCTTTCCTGTCAGTCGGAAGTGTCTTGGATCCCCAACAAACACTACTCTGGGATTTACGGGCTGATGAAGTTGGTTCTGACTAAGACTCTACCTTCCAATCTTGAGCGAGTCATTGTCCTCGACACAGACATTACATTTGCCACTGACATTGCTGAGCTATGGGCTGTCTTTCACAAGTTCAAAGGTATTCTAATGATTTTTTTACTGTCTTTATTTGTAGGGGAGGGAGAATGGTAAAGCAAATAGTACAATGGGGGTAAAAGGGCTATCAGATTTGTTCAATGTTTTCACTCTTTCGATCTTTGGTGTTTGAATATAACTGTTCTGTTTGTGAGTTCTTTCCTCAACAATGTTCCATATAGAATGATTGACAACACTGATTATCTATGCAGTTTGTTTTATTGGTCTAATTATTTGGGAGAGGTGAGAGCTTGACAATACAGTGGATGATAAAGAATTATGAGGATGCTGTCATGACCTACCATTCAAGCACCTGTTGGTATTCAATACTTAGAAGAACTTGTTTTATATTACTTTTTATTAATAAAACCTAATTATTACTTTCAGTATAACTTTTCTATGTTACCACTCAAAATAAATGAAGTTAGGATCATACTTGGACCAGGGAGGAGGAAGAAGGGGGCAGATTTATACATGTTAATAGAAATGAGCTACTGCTTTCTCCTCTTGATGAGTTGGTAAAGGCTTCTGGATTTGAAGTATCCACCTAAAGTAGTTTTTTCTACCTGTACCCATTTCCCACAGGTCCTTGAAAAACTCACAGAATCACAGAATGTTAGGGATTGGAAGGGACCTCGAAAGATCATCTAGTCCAATCCCCCTGCCGGAGCAGGATTACCTAGATCATATCACACAGGAACGCATCCAGGCGGGTTTTGAATGTCTCCAGAGAAGGAGACTCCACAACCTCTCTGGGCAGCCTGTTCCAGTGTTCAGTTACCCTCACCGTAAAGAAGTTTTTCCTTATATTTATGCGGAACCTCCTGTGTTCCAGCTTGCACCCATTGCCCCTTGTCATGTCAATGGATGTCACTGAGAAGAGCCTGGCTCCATCCTCATGACACTTGCCCTTTACATATTTATAAACGTTAATGAGGTCACCCCTCAGTCTCCTCTTCTCTAAGCTAAAGAGACCCAGCTCCCTCAGCCTCTCCTCATAAGGGAGATGTTCCACTCCCTTAATCATCTTCGTGGCTCTGCGCTGGACTCTCTCTAGCAGTTCCCTGTCCTTCTTGAACTGAGGGGCCCAGAACTGGACACAATATTCCAGATGCGGCCTCACCAGGGCAGAGTAGAGGGGGAGGAGAACCTCTCTTGACCTACTAACCACGCCCCTTCTAATACACCCCAGGATGCCATTGGCCTTCTTGGCCACAAGGGCACACTGCTGGCTCATGGTCATCCTGCTGTCCACTAGGACCCCCAGGTCCCTTTCCCCTACACTGCTCTCCAACAGGTCTGTCCCCAGCTTGTACTCATACATAGGGTTGTTCTTGCCCAGATGCAGGACTCTACACTTGCCCTTGTTATATTTCATTAAATTTCTCCCCACCCAACTCTCCAGCCTGTCTAGGTCTCTCTGAATGGCAGCACAGCCTTCTGGTGTGTCAGCCACTCCTCCCAGTTCTGTGTCATCAGCGAACTTGCTGACAGTACACTCTATTCCCTCATCCAAGTCATTAATGAATATATTGAATAGTACTGGTCCCAGTACCGACCCTTGAGGGACTCCACTAGACACAGACCTCCAACTGGACTCTGTCCCATTGACCACCACTCTCTGGCTTCTTTTCTTCAGCCAGTTCACAATCCACCTCACTACCCGATCATCCAGACCACACTTCCCCAGTTTAGCTGCGAGGATGCTGTGGGAGACCGTGTCAAATGCTTTACTGAAATCAAGATAGACCACATCTACTGCTTTAAGTCCTTGATAGTTTGACCAAGAAAGGATGCTTTCAGAGTAACTGTGTAAGGAAATGATCACAAAAAGTTCCCTACTACCCTGTCACAAACCAGAGCACTTTCCTGGCTAACACACTGCTAAAACCATTTCATTCTCGCAGGCTCCAGTGTTGCCAGCTTTTCAGAGTCAGAGACGTGCCCTATTATTCTCTTCTTGCCCTCAGAATATGTATTGGAGTGCTGGTAAGTGCAGAGATATTCCAGTATCCTGGTTTGAAGGTTTACAGCCCCATAAAAGTGTAGCCTTGATGTGTATTCTCAGCTCTCCTAAAATCACCTCAAGCAAAGTCAGTCTAAGCAAATGGGACTATTTATTTACAGAAGGCAAAATAAACCACTCTGTTAGAAAGGTGACAGGAAAAAGGGCACATTTACTGTACTTATCCCATGCTGAAATCCACAAGGCCTCTTTGCCTTTCCCAGTACCCAGCAAATGGGCAGGAGCTATTATCTTCAGCTCCACGGTCAAGGACTGGGTGCTAGTACTTGATTCTCAGTGCATTTGTTTCCTTTCCCTTCTCTGGATGCATTGATGTCCCTTCAGCGGGCCAGAAGTAATCACCTTCTTACTTAACTGAACTATTCACAAACGTGCTTCATTAAGGAATATAAAGTTTTTCCTCCTCTTCAGGTATTGTTCAGACCTCTTCACCAAACCTTTCCCTACACTGAACCTTGAGTTTCATATAAACACCTTGACAACCATAATTTACATAAATGTATGCATAGGGAGTAATGCTGTGCTATTGTACTGTCTCACTGTGTGCTACTGTCCCATTAATAGTAATATTTTACTGAATATGGTGTATTAGCATGATGTAGCTGGTAAAGAAATGTGTATAAACTGAACTTGGGCATAGACCCCTGCATGGTCAAAGACAGCAAAATCTGAATTGAGACAATGAGGGGGATCATCTCTTTGCTTACATTTTCTGCCATAGTTTCAATGAAGGTCCCTTGCTTTTTACTGGGGAAAGAAACCAAACATAAAGACTGCTTGTAAAGAAAGGAATATGAAGCAGAGGCAGGCCTAAGATTGAAAAAAATACAGACAGAAAATATGGAAACATGGAGAAGGATAAATACTGGGAGTAAAAAAGTGGGTGTAAGTCAGTCTCCATACAGCTAGGCAAGGTTGTTCAGCTGGTTAGAGCTGTGAAGAACTCTTAACTTACGCATGGAGACAGAATTCCCCTGCTACCTCCAGCCCTCATAACATACATAGCACAACTCCCACATGCATGATTTTGTAAGTTGTCCAATCTGTCCTTTTAATTCCGGCTGACCACCTCCTTCTCCACAATTTTTTAATCCTGGCAATAAACTGGTCAGTGTCGACGTCTGCTCATGTCCCAGATAGTCATGCACAAAGAAAGAATTAATGGCACAATCCCATAGCCCCAGGAGTTCAGCAAGGTGGGAGAGGACTTTGGAAGGCATGTACACCCAAAATAGTGATCCTATATGTTGGGGAGGAGAGAGAAATGAGCGTTTCCGAGCACAAGCTTGTTCTCCAGCCTGTATCATAGGGTGCCGTCCCATTAGGCAAAGACTCAATGGAAATGGATCATCCTGGAAAGCAAGGGCAAGTAAGTTGGAAAGATCCGGTTGCTCTTTTACTGCTTTGTAAAAGATTTGTTTAAATCATATGGTGATTCCCAATTTGTCCTCTTTGTCTTTTTATTTCTCCTGCCAACATTACAAAAGACTCAAAGGATGTCTCATGTCATTAGCCCCAAATATTCCTCTAAAGGATCTGGTTTTAAACTAATGTTTTAATCCCCTCCTTGTTTCTCCCTCAAAAGCCACAAGTAAGTTTATGAAGATTTCTTTGGGACAATCTAGTGTTTGTTGTAATATTACTTAAGCAGGAGAGAAATAAAACTCCTGTGAAGGGAAGTTCTGCTCTCTGAAGGAACTTGACGCTATACCAAACCCCAGCTTGGAGGGCAGTTTTAGAACCATAGACTACTCTTCTAGAAATATTCAAGTGCCCAGTGTTGGCTAGTAGTAGCCGTTATAAACCTGCTTGCACCAGTATGTTGTTTGAGCAAATAGAAGAATTTTTCACATCAGTGCAGGAAAGGCAAGAGCTTCCTTCTGTGGGTTGCTGCAGGATAACTGGTAAGACAGTCCAGCACAGCCTCTTCCAATTTACAGCTACACAGATAAAGTGAGAGAAGGTCCTAGAGTCTGTGATTCTGTGCCCAGGAAGACTTTTCTTCCCAACAAAAATAGTGACAAAGAGAGACCAGTAGCTCAGATTCCTTTTCTCCAGGACACCACACTTGGAAGAAACTCAGATTCAGGATTGTCTTGCAATTTAACCAGGTCCAATTTGCTGCGTAGAAAGGCTACAGTATGTTTTAAATAGCACGTGCAATATCCACTATCCTTGTTCTGCAGAGGTTCTTCTTCTTGTCATCTTAAGAGTTGCTGAAAAGATCAGACCATCACAGAGTAACTTAATATTTTAGGTGGTAAATCTACTGTTACATTCGCTCTGTAGATGAAAAAAAAGGGAGTAGGATTCCTTTGTAAATTATTGCTCTTCTGCCCTTTTCTGATAAGCTCTTTGCATATGCCCTTACAGTAAATGATCCAAATATTCTGTAACTGAGTGCACAAACGAGGGCTGTACATACGTGATTTTATTTGAAAATCTCTTCTTTGAAGTGGCAACCTTAGGCTTTAGGAGAAATTCACACACCTCTTCGGTAGCCTGCAACAGTGTCTCTCAAGCAATGTAACATTTAAAAATTTCTCTTAGCAGTTACTGTGGGTTGTATAATTATTATCCCTTTTATATGCAAGCTTCAATCTCTATGCATAAATATGTCTTTGGGAACCAGTAACTTAAATTTCAAGAGTCAGATCCAGCTTTTCAGCTGGGATTTGGATGTTTCTGCTTTAGCCTCATTCTCTCTTGCTCTCCCAAAGATAAGCAGTCTGTCTCTCTAGGACAGATACATACCTCCAAAATATTTACTTCAAAGGTGTGAGTCTGCAGCCAGTCTGGTGAAGATAACCTGTCATGCATGTTTTCTGTGACTTAGTTGACAGTGATTATGTTTTCTATTCATCTTTCACTGGATTTTGACAGTTCTAAATTTGAGAAAGCGTGTAGCCTAAGGGCAGAAGAGTGGGACTGTAGATCATATGCATTCTTGGATGAAGTGCTGCAAAGTGTTTCAGACAGCAAGGATTAGTGTAACCAATATGCTTTTATCACATAAACTGTGTGAATTCTTCTGAGAAAAGAACAAGTCCAAAGCTATGCTCTCTGCCATCAATCTTAAAGTTATTTTAAAGGCAACATGAACTAATTTTTTTTATTATTCTTGCTCACCCAAACTCTTGGTATTGAAATGTGTGTGCTTTTTTCCAAACTTATGATTTTTACTTTTTTTGTTAAAAATGGATTCTCAAGAGCATTCTTTGTAAGTGGTATTTGGGACCTGACTGTAACAGCCATCATCATTATTTGTGTTACAGGTTGCAGTTCCAGTCAGAATAACAGCCTCTTTGTGCTGGGTGTTGTACATATACATAGCAAGAGACTGTCTTTGTGCTTTACCTAGTGTCGGGTGACAATTCTTGCGTCTGCTTGGTTCCTTTAGGCCATCGCTAGGTGTGAGTCACAGCTGAGACCCACAAATGAGACCTGAATAATCCCTGTAGAGATCAGTGTTGAGGGACTCTGGGTTAAGTTGAATGCCACATCTGAGGGCATTATGGTATTTCTAAGTACGTGTCATAACTCAAAGGCTATATTGAACAGTTATGTCCTACTAGTATGTGTTAGTTTTGCAATCCAGCTAGCTGATATGATGTATATTTTAAGTACTTTTAAATGATAGAGACTGGATACTACATAACTAGTGTATTTCAAATAACTGTAGTTGCAGATTAAGTCGTCCAGATGTCCTGGTTTGGCCCAAACCAGGCCAATTAGTCTTAAAGAAACCAAGGTCACTGCTAAATTCCTCACTGCTTATGAGTGAAGAGCCGAAGGGGGGTCGCACCTGCAGGGAGGAGCAGACAGGGCAGGTGACCCAAGATTGACCAACAAGGTATTCCATCCCATACACGTCATTCTCACTTTCCTATTTATCACTAACCCACAGCCTCCTGGAGGTGGGGCCCAGGAGGGACCAGCCCTCCTGTCTCCCACTGATTGGTACCAGCTTTGCCAATTCTCCAGTTAAAAGCCTGCAGGTGTGATGGCAGGGGGAGCTACTGCATTTTCCCCTCTGCCTGTGCTGGGGGGAGCAACTCTGCCTGAGGAGGATTTCCAAGCTCTCGATCTTGGTTTTGTATATATTTGTATATATTTGATTATTTCTATTATTCTTATTATACTCTTTTTCATTACTATAGTTTATTAAAACTGTTTTAACTTTCCAACCCGTAAGTCTCTCTCCCTTCTCCCTTTCCCTTGGGGTGGGGGGGAGGGTTAAGAGAGAGTGTCTGCCACAGGTTTAATAGCCGGCCCAGCTTTAAACCATGACAGATTTATTGGTGCCCAACATGGGGCACGAGAGAAGCTCCAACAGGTTGCTCTGATAAGTTGAATCCTGGCTCTGGTGGGAGGAGACCTGGAGAGCTCAGCTGAGAGAGTATCAGATTTCTTCCTTTGAGATTTATGAGGGGTTGGAAATTAAAACAGATAGTGAAGATGGTGATGTCATTTTTGAATGCTGTGTTATCTCGTCTTTTTATAGAGTTTCTTTCACAGCTGAGTATTGCAATGATGCCTTACCTGCTGTGGGCACTGTGTTATTGCTTGCTTCGTATGAATGTTTACATGCAGTTTAGCAGTGGGCGCTGGTCGAAATGTATTGTTTTGGTATGGGGTTTGATACTGATTTATGCTGTGATAAACTGGGCAGTTACTATTCCGATCTCTTATCTCTATGACACAATGATGGGCAGCTTTAATCACGAATCAGTAGCAGCGACTTTATCTGCATGCTCCAGGCGTCCTTTAGCTGATTCTGTTAATGATTACACTTCCAGTTTTACTTTGGGAAATAGTACCTTCTCCTTTTCTGCCAAGCTGATTCCACTAGATTTTGCGAAATTAGGATGGTGCTGTCTAGGTGGCATGTTTTTATTTTCGGTTGTCCTGAATGTGTTTCTGATGTGGGATAAGATTAAATATCGGTGCAGGGACAGTTGTAGGTGTTATGCAGCCACCTCAGATCCTACAGCGTGTACTGCCGCTACAGCCACTAAACCCACTGAAACCTCGGCAGCCTGTACCACAGCTGCTACACCCCCCAAGATGGCCACTGCAGCTACTCAGACTCTCAGCACTCCCACGACAGCCACTGCATCTACTCAGACCCCAGCATCTATCAAATCTGTACCAATTGCTCCTGTAACCAGGAAGAAATACCGAAAGAAATCAGCTTGTGAAGAGAAGGATGATGACTCAGAGCCTTCTAAGGCAGAGCCATCATATGACCCAGGTGAGGGCCCTTCTCAGGCAGAGTTAGGGCCCGACACAGATGGGGGTTTCCTCGATTGTCCTTTTAAAGAAGACCCATCACAGAAGAAAGGTCCTTCTGAAGCAGAACTATCACAAGAGGAGGACTCGGACGCAGAGATAACCTACCACTCCTTATCCCTGAAGGACCTGAGAAATATAAGGAAAGACTTCAGCCGTTATGACAGTGAGCCTATTATTACCTGGTTGCTCTGATGCTGGGATAATGGGGCAGACAGCATGCAATTAGATAGCAGAGAAGCCAGACAGTTGGGATCCCTGTCCAGAGATGGTGGTATTGATAAGGCGCTCGCAAGAAAGTCAAACACTATCAGTCTCTGGAGGCGACTCTTGTCAGCCGTAAAGAGCAGGTATCCCTATAAAGATGATGTTATGAGCCACCTAAGCAAATGGACCACTATCGAAAAAGGTATTAACTACCTTAGACAACTAGCTGTGCAAGAGATCATTTATAGACACCCACGGGACATTGTAGATCCTGATGAAGTGGAATGCAACCGATCCATGTTCCAGAAGGTTGTGAAGAATGCTCCACCGACATATACCCATACATTGTCAATATTAGTCTGGGGAGAAGATGCTATGGCACGACGTAGTGTGGGTGAAATGGCTAACTGTATGCGACAGTATGAAGATAGTATTTCTTCCCCACTGCAGGCACGCATCTCGGCTGTGGAAAAACTGACTAAGGAGAACAAGGACTCATTGAAACAACTGTCAGACAAACTGTCCAGGATCGAGAATAAACTTGACTCTCTACCTACACAGGCGCGCGTTGCAGCTGTTAGGAGCAAACGCTCTCCTACAGGACCAGCTCAAAGGAAACGGAACACATCACGAGGTATCCTGTGGTTTGCCCTGCGTGGTTATGGGGAGGACATGAGCAGATGGCATGGACAACCTACCAGTACCCTACAGGCACGAGTACGTGAGTTGCAAGCTAAAAGAAATACCAGAGAGAATTTTCCTAGGAGGATGGCTGCTCCAGTTACCAGTGAGCAGGACCCCAGTCAGGGTAGATGGGCCTCAAATCCCTTTTTCCCAAGTGTGAATAGGAGAAATGAAGGTCCAGTCCCTGTGAGCAGCACGAATCCATTTCTTAATTAGGGGGGCCCTGCCTCCAGCCAGGTGGAGGAAAGGGACAACCGAGTTTATTGGACTGTGTGGATTCGATGGCCTGGCACATCAAAACCACAAAGGTATCGAGCCTTGGTAGACACTGGTGCACAGTGCACCCTAATGCCATTGGATCATAAAGGGGCAGAATCTATCAGTACTTCAGGAGTAACAGGAGGATCTCAAGTGTTATCTGTATTGGAGGCCGAAGTGAGCCTAACTAGAAATGAATGGAAAAAGCACCCCATTGTGACTGGCCCAGATGCTCCGTGCATCCTTGGCATAGACTCCCTCAAGAGAGGGTATTTTAAGGACCCAAAAGGGTATAGATGGGCCTTTGGTATAGCAGCTGTAGAGACTGAGGACATTAAACAGCTGTTTACCTTGCCTGGCCTCTCAGAAGATCCTTCTGTTGTGGGGTTGCTGAAGGTTGAAGAACAACAGGTGCCAATTGCTACTACCACAGTGCACCGACGACAATATCACACCAATCGAGACTCCTTGATCCCCATTCATAAACTGATTAGACAATTAGAAAATCAAGGATTGATTGACAAGACTCGCTCACCCTTTAATAGTCCTATATGGCCAGTGCGAAAGTCTGATGGAGAATGGAGATTAACTGTGGACTATCGTGGCCTAAATGAAGTTACGCCACCGCTGAGTGCTGCTGTGCCAGACATGCTAGAACTTCAATACGAACTGGAGTCAAAGGCAGCCAAGTGGTATGCCACCATAGACATTGCTAATGCATTTTTCTCTATTCCTTTGGCACCAAAGTGCAGGCCACAGTTTGCTTTTACCTGGAGAGGTATCCAGTACACCTGGAATCGACTGCCCCAGGGGTGGAAACACAGTCCTACTATTTGCCACGGACTGATCCAGACTGCACTAGAAAAGGGTGGAGCTCCAGAACATTTGCAATACATTGATGACATCATTGTATGGGGTGATACAGCAGCAGAAGTTTTTGACAAAGGGGAGAAAATAATCCAAATTCTTCTGAAAGCTGGTTTTGCCATAAAAAGAGGCAAAGTCAAGGGGCCTGCCCGGGACATCCAGTTTTTAGGGATTAAATAGCAAGATGGGCGTCGCCAGATCCCAATAGAGGTGATCAACAAAATAACAGCTATGTCCCTACCAACTAACAAAAAGGAAACACAAGCCTTCTTAGGCGTTGTGGGTTTCTGGAGAATGCATATTCCAGATTACAGCCAGATTGTACACCCTCTTTATCAAGTGACCAGAAAGAAGAATGATTTTCAGTGGGGCCCTGAACAACGACAGGCTTTTGAACAGATTAAACAAGAGATTGTGCATGCAGTAGCCCTTGGACCAGTCCGTACGGGACAAGATGTTAAAAATGTGCTCTGCACCTCAGGTGGGGACAATGGTCCTACCTGGAGCCTCTGGCAGAAAGTACCAGGGGAGACTCGAGGTCGACCCCTAGGATTTTGGAGTCGAGGATACAAGGGTTCTGAGGCCAATTACACCCCAACAGAAAAAGAGATACTGGCAGCATATGAAGGAGTTAGAGCTGCTTCAGAGGTAATTGGTACGGAAGCACAACTTCTCCTGGCACCTCGATTACCAGTACTAGGCTGGATGTTCAAGGGTAAGGTTCCTACTACCCATCATGCAACTGATGCTACATGGAGTAAATGGATTGCATTAATTACGCAGAGGGCTCGAATAGGAAACCCTAATCGCCCAGGAATCTTAGAAGTGATCATGGACTGGCCAGAAGGCAAAGACTTCGGAATGCCACCAGAAAAGGAGGTGACACGTGCTGAAGAAGCCCCACCATATAATGAACTACCAGAGGATGAGAAGCAGTATGCCCTGTTCACCGATGGATCCTGCCGTCTTGTAGGAAAGCATCGGAAGTGGAAAGCTGCTGTATGGAGTCCTATACGACGAGTCACAGAAGCTACAGAAGGACAAGGTGAATCAAGTCAATTTGCAGAGGTAAAAGCCATCCAGCTGGCTTTAGACATTGCTGAACAAGAAAAGTGGCCAAGGCTGTATCTTTATACTGACTCATGGATGGTAGCAAATGCCTTGTGGGGGTGGTTAGAGCAGTGGAAGCGAAGCAACTGGTAGCGCAATTTGGGCTGCTGAATTGTGGCAAGATATTGCTGCTCGGCTAGAGAAACTAGTCGTGAAGGTACGTCATGTAGATGCTCACGTACCTAAAAGTCGGGCAACTGAGGAACATCAAAACAACCAACAAGCAGATCAGGCTGCTAAAGTGTTCCAAATAGATTTGGACTGGGAACATAAAGGTGAACTATTTTTACCTCGGTGGGCTCATGACACTTCAGGTCATCAAGGGAGAGATGCAACATACAGATGGGCTCGTGACCGAGGGGTGGACTTAACCATGGACTCTATTGCACAGGTTATCCATGATTGTGAAACATGCGCTGCAATTAAGCAAGCCAAACGGTTAAAACCTTTGTGGTATGGGGGGGCGGTGGTTGAAATATAAATATGGGGAGGCCTGGCAAATTGACTATATCACACTCCCTCAAACCCGCCAGGGTAAACGCTATGTGCTTACCGTGGTGGAGGCGACCACCGGATGGTTGGAAACATACTCTGTGCCCCATGCCACTGCCCGGAACACTATTCTGGGCCTTGAAAAGCAAATCTTGTGGCGACACGGCACGCCAGAGAGAATTGAGTCGGACAATGGGACTCATTTCAAAAACAGTCTCATAGACAACTGGGCCAAAGAGCATGGCATCGAATGGGTATATCACATCCCCTATCATGCACCAGCCTCTGGGAAAATTGAACGGTATAATGGACTGTTAAAGACTACCCTGAAAGCAATGGGGGGTAGAACCTTTAAAAACTGGGATAAGCATCTGGCACAAGCTACCTGGTTAGTTAACACCAGGGGATCTATCAATCGAGCGGGCCCTGCTCAGTCAGACCTTCTACATACAGTAGAAGGAGATAAAGTCCCAGTGGTGCATGAAAGGAATCTATTGGGAAAAACTGTCTGGGTTCTTCCTGCAACGGGCAAAGGTAAACCCATTCGTGGGATTGCTTTTGCTCAGGGACCTGGATGTACTTGGTGGGTGATGTTGCAAGATGGTGAAGTCCGATGTGTCCCTGAAGGTGATCTGATTCTGGGAGAGACTACTTAATTCTGAGCTGTATGTTGTTGCTGCATAAGTGTCTTTCAGGTTAAGACAGTGGTGATGAGACCGGAGCTAGCTGCAAGTGGCGTCCAGTAACCTCCTCGAGACTGACATTTTGAACGTGCAACCCGTGGGCATGAACCGTGACAAAACTCATACCATCTCTCCTGCCCTGAGAGACTGCTAGCCAGATGGAAACCCACAATCCTGAACTAAATGAACTTGATGAACTTTTTGCATAAAGATGAATCATAAACTAGTGATATGTGTATATATATTTGAAAATGAAAAGGTAGTGGTGATCTGAGTATGACGTGAATGGTATGGAATAAGGGGTGGAATGTCCTGGTTTGGCCCAAACCAGGCCAATTAGTCTTAAAGAAACCAAGGTCACTGCTAAATTCCTCACTGCTTATGAGTGAAGAGCCGAAGGGGGGTCGCACCTGCAGGGAGGAGCAGACAGGGCAGGTGACCCAAGATTGACCAACAAGGTATTCCATCCCATACACGTCATTCTCACTTTCCTATTTATCACTAACCCACAGCCTCCTGGAGGTGGGGCCCAGGAGGGACCAGCCCTCCTGTCTCCCACTGATTGGTACCAGCTTTGCCAATTCTCCAGTTAAAAGCCTGCAGGTGTGATGGCAGGGGGAGCTACTGCATTTTCCCCTCTGCCCGTGCTGGGGGGAGCAACTCTGCCTGAGGAGGATTTCCAAGCTCTCGATCTTGGTTTTGTATATATTTGTATATATTTGATTATTTCTATTATTCTTATTATACTCTTTTTCATTACTATAGTTTATTAAAACTGTTTTAACTTTCCAACCCGTAAGTCTCTCTCCCTTTTCCCTTTCCCTTTGGGTGGGGGGGTGGGGGGAGGGTTAACAGAGAGCATCTGCCACCTGGTTAATAGCCGGCCCAGCTTTAAACCGTGACACGAGAGAACATAAGCTACAATTAGTGTTCATCTGTGCAAGTAAGTCTCCTCTGGAAAGCTGATGAAGGCAATAAGGCAGAATCACTTACCTGCATTAACCAAGCATCCAAGAAGGAGAAATGGCAAGCTTGATAGGAAGACTGAGATTCCCATATTCATATTTCACATAAATAAAAACATGCTATAGAAGCTGTTTGCTTTGTGTCAGGAGCTCAAACAATGATAAAAATCCATGCCGACATCATAAAGACCAGAAAAGGTCAACAGCAATTTTGATGCAGGATCAAGTGCCCACAGCTGAAGAGAGATTGGCACATAGTCAATCCCACACTTAAAATTTGCAAACACTCAATATGTGGGTGCTTTGGCATATTGCTCTGCAGAATGCCTGAGGTAACAATCTAGGTTCATGCTATTTTTGCAGCTTCTTCAGGAAAAAGAGCAAACAAACAAAAAAAAATGACAACCATCACAAAATTCAACATCTTGTGTAGGTGGTTTAGTAATGGTATTCCTACAAGAACTATATGCATAAGGTTGTAATATCAAATGCACGTATAACTTTTCATTTGTGTGTGAATTTAGTGTGCCAGAAAGTGAAACGCTGATGGCACCAGTGAGAGTCAGGCAGAGTCAGCAGGTGCTGTATAAATTTCCCTGAATTTGGCTCTATCAGTGAAGCCACGTTTTAATAAACTATACCTGGCGTAGACCTAGGCTCTTCTGCAAAGATTGTACTTTTTATAGGTATGCTCTTCTTGTGATGTAAAATATTCAGTTGTTGACAAGATTAAAATTTAAAATTCATTGTCACCTATGGCTGAAGCCAGGATTTGAGCCACGGAATTGATTCTGGGCAGGTTCTGTAGTTCAGTCTGTCAGTTTACACTGAGTAAATCATTAAAGCTTCCACAGATCATTTTGAGACAGGATCTCTGTGGGCTGACACACTGTGTTAAATCCTGCAGAGATCTTTCTGTTCTCTCTGGTCAGTACAATAGGTTTTCTTTTCTTAACTAATCAAGGGGAAGGCATTAGCAACATGTACGTTCGTGTGTGTAAAAATCCATGGTATTAGTCAGTCTTTTTTGTGAAGGAAACAGGATCACATTGTAGCAGAGTGCATTAAAATAGCTTAAAATTATCTGAATTTTTATAGGTGTCTAAAAAGGCCAAATGGCACTTGTCTTTGCTCATAAAAGGAACATCTGTTAGTTTCTGAAAGACTTGTACAAGTGTTTAATGGTTAGACTACAGTACGTAGCTCATCCTAGGGTTATTCCACAATTGAAATACATTTTCTGTTTGAAAAGGTCCCTGTGGAGACTCTATCTACTTAAGATTTTCTGTTCCTTATTGTTATATCGCCGTGTTTTCTTCTTTTCTGCTGAAGAAGCTTTGAAGCGTCATTGATAAAGAATCCTATTTGTTAGCTATAGCTGATAGAAATGTTGGGGTGTGTCGTGCTCCTCTGTCTCATGGTACTGTTGTTACCACCTGTGTGTGAAACTACAGGAGTGAACACAGAATTACAGTTTATCTTGGTGAAGAGCCAAAGAAAGTAAGGATTTAGGGTATTCAGAAAAAAAGACAAGTTTGTAACCAAGATTGGAGGTTAATTTTGCTGATTTTAATTAGGAGGGGATCAAGCAAAGAGATGGGACTTACTGATTCAGTGGTCTAAGGAAAAACACTTCTGGCTCTCCACGCTTGTCAGATAAGCTGACTGACTGGAAGTCCTTCCCCCTCCCCCCCTTTTTTTTTTCCTAATTGCAGTTTGCTTTGCCATGGTATTCCTTTATTGAGGAGGCAGTATGTAAGAAAGTTGACCTCAGTAAATGAGCTCCAGGGGAGAGAGTTTATTATATGGATCAGCATGTGCACATTCTAGTTTATGGGTTTTAATGTGACAAGGGACATAATCAGAAAATTCTGATTATGAATTGCTGCCAAAATAGAATGGCTGCAGTTTCTGAAACATCTGTAGTTCTTTTTTAGCTGAATGGTTCTTTTTCTGTTTCTGCCACCTGACAGAGATATTTAGAGGTTAAAGGCCAACAGTGCATAGAAATTGGGTGTAACTCATGGTGGGGAAAATTCTAAAATAAAATAAAATAAAAGATTTGAGTTCTTTATTTTTCCATTTTGATTTCCAACAGATGTCCTTTGGTCATGTTTTCAAGCTTTTTCCCATGGGGGCTAGGAATGTTTTAATCAAAAATGAAAGCTGATATTCTTTTGTCATCTTCTGATTCCACAACTGGAGCTTTCAGAATAAAAACCCACCACATACTACAAGATTTGTAATAAAATATTGCTGGCAACACTGAAATTTTGAGGACTTTTTTCTACCTTCTCAACATCAATTTGATGCTTTTTCTGCATTATTTTCCTACAGTCTTTGTTACCCTGCCACTCATTCTACAGCTATCTTTTTGACTTAGATGCGATAACATATCTAATACCCAAACTAAACATTGTATGACTCGGAGTGTTAAAGCAAAAAAACAGTTTCTCTCCTCTGAGCTCTTTCTTCAAGATTTAGAGACTTTAATTCTATTAATCTCAAGTACTCCAACCATGGAGAATGGACCTAGAGCTTTTTGAATTGCCTTGCAAATATTTATTGAGAGAAATCTGGGCAGAGCGTGGCATCAGAGGAGCAAAGTGCATATCCCCAACTCCCTTGACTAGCAGAAGCTGTGACTTTCCAGAAGCTGGAAAATACAGCTCCCAGAGGGTAGACACTGGGAGAAGGAGCATTTCTGCTTTGTGTGTTTGTTTTTGGCAGAGGAAAAGTGGGTTTCTGGGAACGGGGTGCCAGTAGGCTGTGCTGAAATGAAAACCTATGAGAACAGTGGGAGGGAACAAACTGAGGAGGAAAATAGTAATAACCCCCCATCACAACTAAAAAGGGGAAATCAGTCAGGAATTGCTTTCTACTCAATGTTTTGGGTTGATCATTCTCTCCTGCAATCTGTTCACCATCTCCTGCAGTTACAGACATGGTCCCCCTCAGATACATTTAGTAGCCCTGCCCCATCAACTCACAACTTGTTTAATTATATGGGTTTTTAGAGGGCTATTAAAAAAAAAAAACAAACTCCAGTGTCTGCTAATCTTCTTGGGTGGAGCACACAAATTAAGTCCATGTACTAATCCCTCTGGCCAGTCACTATGGGTTCCCTAGGCGACAGGCAAGCAGAGCAAGTGCATGAGGAGGCAGTGAATATGGAGGGAGTGGCAAGCTGTCCATCATTCCAATTAATAATGTGTAATGATGATTCACCTCTGCATCTGTGAAAAAGCCAAGCAGATGAGACACCTGGGTCATTCACCTAACAAATGAAGTTTACTGTAAGGTTTGATAGTTATATTACTAGGACTAAAGAAAGAATGATATTTAATAGATAGGTTTCCGTGCCTAAGGCCGTCATTCGAATCACATGCAATCTATCAAGCACATATGCTTTTCACAGTTCTCTGTGACATGCATTATAATAACTTGATATTCTGTTTTCTCCCTCTCTGAACCAGGCATATTCTCTGAGCCTACCTTGTTCTGCATTAGCAGTCCATATTTTTAAGGACCTAAGGCCCCATTTCCAATTACAAAGCTCTCATCTGAGGTTTCACCTTTTTGGTTTCATACTGCAAATTATGTCTGTAATACTGACCTTGGCAACACATGGATTTGCATAGGGTAAAGTGGTGTAGGGAATATCTGTCTCACAGACTCAAGCTGGAAGGTAGAACATATTGCCCAGAGGTCAATGGCATGATTGTCCCATCAGCAGGATAAGTGCATGGTATTGCTCTCTGCACAACCAGAGAAGAGGGAAAAGAGTGTACAAAATTAAACCAATTTATTACATAACTGAACTAAGGCTGTGTACAAATGCACCATGAGCAAAAACTGTGGACGGTTACATGAACTAAAACTTAGACATGTAAATGAGACCAATAATAAGTCCAGTTTTGTGGAAATAGTAGAAACCTCACAGGTTTCCTTTTTCCAAGCAATCTAGAGAATCAGGGATGTTTGAACCCCTTATTTTAACCCCCAAGCTAAAAGAAAGAAGTAGGTATGTCTGTAATGGCCCACTTTACTCTGCATCTCCCAAGTGTCTTTATTTTACTTAAATCTCAAGCTTGCTTTACTACGTGTTCTTTGCAGTAATCTCTAGCTTGCATTCGGCATGGGCCAAGCAGTTCAATTAAACAAAAGAGCTTTTCTCCCGCTGACCCTTTCCTCAAAGTAAATCTTTTCTGTGCTTTGAGACACTGCTAAAAACAAGAAGATTTCTATCCTAGCCTTTCTAGATATATACCAAAAGGTGATTGATAAACATACAGTAAAACTCAGAGACGAAGTGTGTCCACAACTTTTCTGTATTTTTATTTTATTTCCTGCATTTAGTTGCAGTGGAATTCATAGTTTGGGCTTAAGTGTCAAGTATGGTGATCTGTAGCCCCCTCCATTGCACAAAGCCTGGTCCTGAAAAGAATTTGGACCTGAAGTGCAAAATTCATAGCTGCAGTAGATGGTGTGCAAGTTCATGTCAGTGAAAGAGATGCACATTCAACATTTTCTGGTGAAGACCCAGGCTGATTTATGTTTACTTTGCACTGCCTTAATGCTTAAAAGGGTCTCAAGATCTAAGCTAATGCTATTCCTGCTTGGGTGTAAGATGAGTCCTGTGTCAGCTGCTTCTGGTCCTTGTGGTTCTGGGATTCATTCTGGAGCTGGGACTGAACATGACAGCAGAACAGCTTCTTGAGAGCTATTAACTACTGGCACAACTAAGAGAAACCCTGAGGCTACTTACCTCAGTGTTTGGGGATGTGGTGTTTTTTTCTGTCTGCTTAGGGACTGAGGGAGCTGTCAAATAAGTGCTGTTCTGACACGTCAAGAGAATCTGTCTGATGGGAACAGAGGTGGAAGTGTATAGCAAAGAACGTGTTATAGCCTTCCGTGGTGCTTTTGACAAATAGCCCAGACCGTGAACCATCCCAGGGCTGAGGACCTAGCACATGCTTACTGCTTCTGCCCTTCTGAGACACATAACTTCGAGCAGGACCAAAGCCCTGCAGTGAAGTGAGCCATCGTACTTATTCTCATACAAAGTTGGCCTTGGCTGACTCGATGCTACCACTCTTCTGTCATCAACACAAAATGCCTGCCACTTTATGCTCACAGCAACTTACTGAAATGCACATCACCTCTGAAACTGGTTCATTAATTCATGGCATTACCATGTCTTCTTGAACATGTTATGTTTAATAGACAGTAATAATATTTCCTTCCTGCATGCTTCAGGATATGATTATTGCAGGTGCCAAGTGGCATTCTGTAGGGCTGTGTACAGGCTTTTTGCCAACCTGCTTCAGAGTCATATTGGCACCAATTTTTACAGTGTTTGGAGATTCAGGCACTTTCTCATACTGCTAAGAAATGATGATCTGCATATTGTTACACTGGTGTCCTAAAATCCTGAGAGAGCACATCTCGACTGGTATAAACTAGCTTTATAAAATAGCTTTATAAAACATTGGAGTGAACAGGGTGATGCTGACTTAAATCAGTAAAGAAGTCTAGCTCCTATATTCCCTGATTTACATAAAGATTCCTGCTTGAACTTACAGCTTCTTTTATAGGCTAACTAAAAAAAAAGATGTGAATAGTTGGAGGAGCAATCTTTAAATATGCTCTCCTTTCAACTCTAGACCCCTGATATGGGTCACAAGTAAAAAGAGTTGGGTGACCTCAGCCAGGTCTGATGTGCACGAAGGCTGAAGTGCATAAGCAGGGCAGCAAAGGGACGCACTACTGGGGTGCGAGTTTTGAGGCACCTCAGTGGAAATGGAAGAGGATGTTTGGACACTGTCAATTCCATTCTCATGATCATATAATTCTTTCAAACATAATAATAGGAAGTGGACATAACTGGTAGGTAAATGAGAAAACAATGTGTAGATGGAAGGTGGGAGAAATATACAGGATACTGAGCAGGAAAGAAAGAATAGGAAAAGGGAGAAGTGGCAACACATCCCAACTTAGTCAAGATTATTTATCTTGAAACGTGAGATTAGCTGAAAATGTCATATATCACAGTAAATTTCTGTGAAGCTATATAGAAGCAAGTGTATGTATCTAGAAATTTTGTGTATTTCCTTGGCAGCAGCACCTGACTGTAAGAAAAAACTTGCCAAGGAAATAATGAAGTACACAGTAGCATTAAGGAGCTAACCCAGCATTTAATTCAGTGTAATTTTGGCCTGTCCCTCCCACGAGGTGGGTAGTGCAGATATCATCCCCACTTGGCTGCAGTCAGCAATTAGTCCTACTGTCATTGTTAATCACTTTTTTATTTGTTTTGCTCTATGGTGCAAGACCTCTGCTTGTGGACCTTGTTTCTAAAAGAGAGTGGTAAGAAGGCTCAGCAGACCCGCTGCCATGAAACCAAGTGGCTTTCTTCCTCTTCCTAGAGAGTTTTCATCACTGTAGCACCCAATCTAGTCTTTGTGTGGGGTAGGAGGACTGAGAATGATTTGTAAAATTGAGAAGAGCAGTGATGAAGCTCCATTCTTGTGATTTTTAGCTTTGGTTTTATGCTATTGCTTTTAAAGGTTTAGTTGCCGTAACAACCCAAAGTAGTTCTGTATTACCATAGAAGCATGCTGTTGTGGGTGACAGTTTTTATGAGAATCTTTTTTTTGTTTTCTCTCCTCATCACATAGTGTCTGTAACACTGGCCTTTTTGCAGGTGTATCACAGTGCACTACAGGGGTTCCATAAAGTGTCAGAATGACATAATAAACAACTTAATAAACATAATAAACAAAAATGAAGCATGTACTTAAATCCAGGAAGAAAATGTGGGGTCATGGTTGATTGAGAACAGTGAAAGAGTAGAAGTAAATTCCTGTTGCTTAACTTGGAGGTCATAAGCATTGAGCTTAGGGCAGGGCTGGCTAATCAGTCCACATGAGTAAATACTCAAACAAAAACACAGCAAAACAGGAGTTAGAGTTTAGATTACGTACCTGTGAGTTAGTATAAAAACAACTTGTCATGATAGTCATAGTTATCAAAAGACTGGACTACTTTAATGTCCCCTGCATGGGGCTGCTCCTTGAGACTATTCAGAGGCTGAAGTGAGAACTGCTGAATGAGGCAGCCCTCCTATAAAGCACTGCTTCATGCTGAGAGCCGATTCCAGCTGCATCCTGATGGCCTGTGAGCTTCAGGGTGTTGGTTGTGACCTGACAAGCCCTAAATTGTTTGGGATCTGCCTGTATTGAGGACTTTCCCTCTCCCTGTGTGATATCTTTAACAGCTGTGCTCTGCAAAGTCTCTTGGGTTCATAAAGAATGGTCATAGAGCTTTTTCTTCCACAAATCTGCATCTCCATCTACTCATTACTTGGCTCTCCCAGAGCAGTGGACCTCTGGAGCATATCAGCCCTCCCAACTCCTGATAGATTACTGTGCATCTTTACTATAAAACTTCAAATTGAAGTTATGGACCAGTCGCAGACCATTTACTCTGTCCCAGCAAACCATTGTAGTATAGAGTATGCTGTTACAGGTTCATAGTTTTATGACAAGCCACACAGTTGGAAAGAGGAGAGCCAAGCATAGCCAGACAGCTGTGGAGATTGTTATTGATCAGTATTTTTATGGGGAGTCACAAGTCTATCAGTTTCCTGTAATTAGTTGCGTCAATCATTAAAAAACTTTTCATTCCTGATAATGCATGTTTTAAACAACATAAAAGCTTCCAGCTAGGATCTTGCAAGAGTTCCCCTTGCCAAGGTCAAGCAGGCAGCAGGGAATACCATGAAGTTCAGATGTGCTTTATGGTTACTGACCCCTCTGCGAGCCTAGACAAGTCCTCTCATTTGACGCTCAATTCTCCAGGCTCCATGCTGGATTTCTCAGCCCTCCCTGGGAGTGATGATTAGTGGAAACAGGATTTCCTTCCTGCTTTCTGAATGCCTTCCTCTAACCTGTTCAGAGACATGACATCCTAGAGTGCTCCTTGTCCTTCATTTTTATGGTGTTGGAAATCCCCTCCATGATCTTGAAGTTTCCAGATGAGACCTGTTCCATCTAATCTAATCAAGATTTGTTGGACACGATTCCCTCCTTGCCCTTCTTCAACTCCTTTGTCTAGTCAAGGACTTTCAAATGAGTAAATCAAAGGATAAAGTTAAATGTCATAAATACTTGCTTCTCCTTTTCCTTTACATTCTCATGACATGTTGGCTTCTATTCCATGAAAAAAAAATGTAGGCAAACTTCAGAGGCACTTTTATATCACCTTGAAATTAGTTCCTGTTTCAATTAAATTACTGAAGACTGACCACCATGCAGTGTGATTTCTACTCATTAATCTTACTAACTAGCTACATTCAGTACAAATCCATTCTCTGAACAGGTCTTCCACCTCTAATGCAGAATAGGCTGCCATAGCCTCTTCTTTTTGCCAGTCTTTCTGTAACCTCTGTAGTTCTTAGTTGGATTTTATGGCTGGATTAGAAGATCTTAATTTTCTTAAGAGCTGGACTATGCACAGATGCTCAAAGCTACCATCTTTTCCACTCGTTTAATAATTAGAAAATTCACTGTTGAGAAGGACGTATGCGTGTGTGGGTTCTTAAAGCGCAATAATATCAAACCAAATAATAGACATACCCTAAGCTTTTAAAAATTGCTTCTACCTTACTCAGTACTAATGCTAATGCAGCTGCTACACCTTATATGAGCTTCATTTTTAATGAAGCCCTCTATAATCACAAATAATGCTTCCTTCAGTTTCATGACGTATTTTTTCCTGTCTTACTTGACTGAGATTGCTGTATGAGGCGAGCTCAGGTAAAGAAGCAAGATTGTTGTCCCAGGGAGCATGTCAGGGATGGATCTAGATCTGGAATATGTACCTGTGCAGAGACAGAATTTGTGGAATTTCCTGTTAAAGTGAAGCAAAGGTAAGGAAGAGCTGCTGGTTGCATTACACTCTTTGCCAGCCCTGTAACAAAGGAGAGGTTATCCTAACCCATTGTATTCCTCTGGGAGTCTCTGTATATTGACAATACAGAATATATAATCAGCATTAGCCTGACCTAGCCAGTACAGTCAGTACTATTTAAGCGTGGGCAGCAAACAAACACAAACACTTGAGTATCAGTGTGTTTCAGTGACAATAGTTCTTCATGTGCTTCAGGGCTGTTTTGTCGTTGCAGCCAATATTTGGTTGCCTTGTTTTTCACTTTTCTTGTGGTTTACAACCCTCTTTCTATCTTCCCATCACCAATGTATTTTCTATAGAGCATTGAAAACATTAGCAGCCTACACCTGAGGTCCATCTGCAGCTCCTTGCTGGAACACACTCTCTCTGAGCTGGTGGGGCACACTTCACCAGATATTTGAGTCTTTACTTAACCTTTCCCTAAAAGGCATAAAATTATGAGGTGCAGAGACTTATTGATGAAGGCTGTTGTTTAGTGATAGAGTAAATAAAAAACTGGGCATCTTGGTACGGGATCAAAATGTCATAGACACCTAGCACTAAGTGGTAATCTGGTATAAATTCACCGATTCATTTCTGTTCCAAAATATTAACAGATTAACTATTCTGAGAAACCTTACCCTGGATCAGATGCCATCTGTCTTTCCATAGTAAGCTTAAAGTCAGAATAAACTCCAAATTATGTGTTCTGGCTAATGCCATAGAAATGTCATTCTGTGCCCATATTTGATTATGTATCAGATTTGCTCTGCTGGGTGACTCAGTCATGAACAGATCCTGTATACTAATGAACATAGAGCCATCGCTGGAGTGAGGGTTGGACTAACTTCGCTGAAATATATTGCTCTAGGGTACCTTGCTACGTAGCTCTGACTGTCACGTTGAAGGCAGATGGGAATGCTAATTTCTTGGGATGAAGCTTGGAAGGCAGAATCTAAAGTAGAATAAATTTTATTTTAGTGATCTCAAGCTATGATTGGTCTTAATTTATCCCTTGATAGAAGAGGAAGATGTTTAATCATTTCTCTAACAATATGTAAGGTCTCCAGGTTGTCAAAATTAAGGACTAAAGATTGGGTTACAAATCTCTGGAAAGTGTGTTGAGACCTGGAGAGCACCTTTCATTATTTTTGTCCCCTTGTGACCAGTGCATAAAAAAACAATGACAAACTCTGAAGGAGGTTGCAACTAGAGTTCAAAGCAGAGGCAGGAGAGCTGTGATTTAAGGCTGAGAGCTTTGGGGGGCGGGGTGGGGGGAAAGGTCATCATACTTACATGTCCACCTCTGCAAAAATGCACTGAGGATATGCTGCTTAAGACCTCCAAAAGAGCTAGTACTTTTTGTTCTGTTCTCCAAAGACTGCCTCTGTCTGGCCCAGCTGTCAGGCAAAACATGAGCTTGTTCCTAGGGTCTTCGTAGCTCTGATGCCTTGTTCATAGTGGGTCTATTATCAAAGGGCAAGGAGGAGGCAAACTCTTCCATATGAGTCAGGATAAAGTACTATCAGAATTGTATTATTAGCTTGAAAGCTTGAAGCACCTTTACCAATTACCAATACCAATTTCCTGCCTTGCAAGTGGAATTAGGATCTCTCAGCAATATATTGAAAGCAATTGAATATCATCCAGTGATTGCCATGAGTGAAGTGGTAAGTAATTAGTACTAATGATACTTATGAGGGAAAACAGGTGTGGTTGAATCATGCTTACCCCTTATAGACTTAGAATATACACAAACTGAAACTAGTTATTTAATTATATGTTAGGGTTGTTGCAGAGTTTCTTTATGTATTTCTAGTGCTGCTGGTGAGGAAGTATACTGAGATAGCAGGACGTTGTAACCATTTCCCCTGAGATCTCACCAAAAGTTTTAATGTAATTCTGAGATTGTGTAATGTACTAAAAAATACCATTTTTCCCCACCAGGGGATCTTGCAGGAATGTGGTGCATTTTTCACTAAAACCCCAGTGTTACTAATGGAGATCTTAAGGGAGACATTTATGAGATTAGGCCAAGATCCATGTCTCATTTACCATAGACTTAATCCAGAGTAACTCCATTACTTTCATTTAAGTTATCCTTGGATTTATATTGGTGAAAATGAGATGAGAATCCAGCTTTTAATTAGAAAACAGTGCATATGTGAGATGTGCTGTGGGTTTTTTTCCCTAAGACAGCAGGCTTCAGTGAGCAGCAGAGGTCTCCTAGAAGTAATGATACCATCTATGCTAGACATGAAACCAGGAAAGCAGTTGATCCAGATATGTTTTTTTCTGAAAAATAAAAGCCCATGAAACACTGTCAAACAAAATTCAAGAAAAAAATAAGGAATCAAACTTTTGGAAACTGTGAAATGTAGATAAATTTGGTGATCATGAAAGGAAGATGTGATAGCTTTCATTTAGCTCTGAATAGCGTGGGATTTGTCTGCTTATGCCTGAGCTGTAGTTTAAGGGTCTCCGGTATGTATTCCGTACGCTATAGCCGATGTTACAGTGTCACAGCCCTGTTCCTGAAATGCCATTGCAGTATCAATGGCTGTTGATAATTACTTGCCAAACTGATGTGATTCCTTGCGAATCACAAGATCTAGCTACAGGGTGGCAAGAGAAACAGCTAGATTTGCCTGGCTGTACAGCACTGTTACGAGAGTGGTTTAGATATCCAGTACTGTATAGGTGCTCTGCAGTGCCTGTCTACTGTCAGCACTGACCAAGGCTTTTTCTCTCCACATCACTTAAAGTTCAAGCAAAACTCAGCATTAGAGGAAGGAGGATCTAACTCAAGCAGGTGCTTGGTGCCAAGGAGCCTCACAAGTGAGACGAGAACAGTTCCTCTCTCTCAGTTCCTGTGAAAAGCACAACAGATCATAGCTCTCCCTCTTTATTTTCCAATATACTGCTTTCCACCAGTTCCCACCCCATTCACTATTTCTCTCAGTTTGGTTTCTGTTCCTCAAGCTTATTAACTTGTGCTTTTGCCAGCATTATTTTTTTTTTCTTATTTCCCCACCCTCACTGTTATCCCTCTACGTCTCTCTGTAACATTTCTGGTCTAGTGGTGTGTGCAACAGCTCTCAATTTAATGACACCTACACTGGTAATCAGGGTGCTTTTTACCGCACTTTCAGTACTGTTAACATTCAATTGGGCAACCTCAGCTGAAGAGAGTAGAGGAATTTTAACAGCCCGGTATATCACAGGTCAGGATTTATGGACCTGGCCAGAGCTCCAAATGAGAAGCATGTATGGCATCAGCACACACTTTTTGTAGCTGTGAAATAACTGCAGAATTCTGTTTTTATTTTATATGCCATTCCTCCCTTCCCTCTCTTTTTATTTTAAGGTTTAATCCTCTCCTTAAAATTTTCCCAAGTCGTGGGTTATTATTTTCATAGCCAGTTTAGCCATTCCGTTATGAACGCTTCTGCTTTTATGCTGAGCATCACTGGAAAGGATGCATCTCTGACCCACCTCCACTGCTCACTAAGTCAGCTGCCTTTGAAGTACGTGTAATAAACTTTCTCTGATGGTAAAAAGAAAAGCCTCATTAGTTCCAGCCCATATTTGGGAGGCACCTCTAATCCACACTTGTTCTGCTTCTTTCTTTTTAATGTTTAATTATTGATACACCTTACCTGACTCATGCAGTCTTATAGTGGTGAGATTTTTCCTGCATTTTCCCAACCTTCCTTAACATTTTCACTCCCTCACTCAAAGCCTGGATCTCATTTACATGAGGGTCTGTGAGATGTCTGACAAAAGACCATAGCAAAGAAAGCCATGTGCAGTAGTTTGTGATGGCTGAACAGGGTAGGAATCTCTCCTTCCCTCCAGTACAACCTGCAGAAAGAGAAAAGTGACATAGCTGCAAAGATGGTCAGCTGCTGGCACGGAGATGTTGTATTGATGTCACACTGGCAGGTCTCCTGAAGAGGCCATACTGCAGCGAAACTCAAATGAAAACCAGACATCCAAGAGAGGGTAGCTCCGATGCTGTCACCTGTTTTCCCTTTGGATACTCTCCTATGTAAAGTGTTTAGTGTGACTTGGACCCCTTTGTATACCAACTTCATTTAATCTGATCTGCATATGCAAGTATTTCATCTTGCTCACACCGCGAAATTACATAAAGTCTGGTCACCAATATTTGATGATACTTGTCTGTAGTCTAAATAAGGTGAACTGCAACTTGCATTTGCTTGAAACCAAGGAGTTGTTTCACACGATGCCGGTCTAGCTTTGCCTAGTGCAGTGCTTTGCATTGGTGCAGAGACACTGGTGGCTGGAATTTGGGCAAATCCTTACAGCATGCAAGTACTTTTAATGGGGGAAGCAAAAATAGTGTTTACAGGCAATTATCTTACCCTTTTGTAATATTTGATATTTTCCCTCTTATTAGACAGAAAGTAAGAGGAATTGGTTAAGTTACCCAATTGACAGAAACAGCATTCTAGTAGCAAACAGGTTAGTTACTCTTTTTGTTTTGTTCACAGTAGTTGAGTGATTTTGTTTTGTGTGTGGTTTTTTCTTTCATTTTTTGACATGTCAGGTTGTACTGGGCCTGGCTAGAATAGAGTTAATTTTCTTCATAGCAGCTCATATGGTGCTTTGCTTTGGATTTTTGACCAAAACAGTACTGACAGCACACTAATGTAGCTTTTGCTGAACAGTATTTGCACATCATCAAGGCCTTCTGTTTCTAACTCTCCCCCTCAGTGAATAGACTGCGGGGTGCACAGTAGGCTGCGAGGGGACCCAAGCAGGCAGATGACCTGAACTGACCAAAGAGATATTCCATACCACGTAATGTCATGCTCAGCAATAAAAGGGAAAAGAGGGGTCTTGGGGGGGTTACCCAGCTTTTGCTCAGGAACTGGCTGGTCATCGAACTGCCCACAGGAGGTGGTGAGTGATTGCCTTTACATCACTTGTTTTGTTTTGCTTTCTTCCCTTCCCTCTTCTTCCACGTATCCTTCACTTATTAAACAATTATTTGTTTGTTTGTTTTATCTTGACCCCCAAGTTTTCTTGCTTTTATTCTTCCTTTCCTCTTCCCTATCCCACTGAGGGGCATGGGGAATGAATGAATGACTGTGTGGTGCTTATCTGTCCACCAGGGTTAACACACAACACAGGTATAAAAAGCTCTGCCAGCTAGCTATCAGTATGAGACCACTCTGTTGTATCATGGCTGGCTGCATGAGTGTTTGATGGGTACCAAGGAAATATCACTTCTGTCGCAAAACCCTGGCATCAGAAAAGATACATACAGCTGTGCCAGAGAAGCAAAGGTATCATCGTACCCTTCTGCACACAGGAGAAAAAATCTCATGTGAGAAGGAATATGTGGACCTGAAATACTGACTTTGAGAGGTTAGTTCCTGAGACCTGCCTTAATGGGGGTAGCCTACATGGTAAAACCCTCAAAGATCAGGAGACCTACTTAAAAATCATGATGTTAGGAAAAAAGAAAGTATATAGTTCTTGTTTGTTGTCTCGCTAATTAATGTTACACTTCCTTGCTTTTCATAGTCATACGAGCAAAAAATTTTACTCTTTAAAAAAAGCAGAAGAAAGGCAAGTTTTTTCCATTATTAGATACTTCTAGAATATGCAATACTAATAAACACCCCCAAGGTATGGTGGGGCTCCTGCTGCCTAGCCCCACAGAGGAAGGAAGATATTGGACTGTAGAAACATAATTAATTTACAGGAATTTCATTTTCCAAATTCTTAGGAGTGCTTCCAGCCCCTGTCATAAAGCACAGTGTGTTCAAGAAATTTCACAGTAGGGTCAAAGTTCTTTCGCAGATGCTGCAGGGGCATTTTGATCCTCTAAACCCAACTCCATTCGCTGGGCACAAGTAAGAGCAGTAGGTACTGCAGATCTTAAAATATCTAAGAGGCAACATTAAACAACAAAAGAAATAGTATGGTTATATTACCACTCTTTCTCCAACAAAAAAACAGGAATGAGGGGATTATTAAAATAGGAAATTATTTTTGCCTTTTAATTGGTAGCGCTCCAGAATCCTACCCAGGACACACCTCATTGGAATAGGAATTACATGATTTTAGTATATGGGAATTATGTGATCACATATCAAATACATACCTCTTTGAACAGAATAAACTCAAAAGTAAGAGTAACTGATGTCTGTCATAATCAAGCCTCTGCTACTGTGTTTTTGAAAGCTCTTGAAACCTGCTCACCAAGAAAAAAGTATGCCTGTCCTTTAAGCTAGCATGCAGAGGCATGTAGCATCAGTGGGAGGTTAAACAGCCAGATGTGCTTGGCAAGTAACTCTTGTTAACCTGCCAGTTGCCTAGCAGGAAATTGGTAACCTGCTGACTTTCCCTGGAAGGGGCTTGGGAAGCTGCTGAGAAAAGCCAGAGAAGTAACAGTAAGAAGTGGTGCGAAGGGGGCATCTCTTTTTCACAGTGTTTCCTTTAGCTTTTACCTGATATGTTTTTATAGTGGTAGAATCAGCACTGGATCTGGGCCCCTAGGAAGAAAAGTGCTTTTCTGATATCCTGTTAAATCCCTAAATAAAGACCCCTTGCCAGGGAGAGGGAAATAGTTTGACCAGTTTTTCAGAAGCGCTCTTATTAAAATCGGTGTGAGTTGCAGGTGTTCTGGCTCCTTTGAGAATCCAGGCTCTCTGAACAGCATTCACGCTCTTTTCTTGTTAGCAGGTCTCTTATTTTTATTCTTTATCCTCTACTCCCTGTCTTTCCCCAGCAGTGTAACCCTCACAGGCCACGTGCACCTGAGGAAGAGGAGGAAGGGCAAAAGGTTTAAGGTAGCCAGCTCAGGAGCCGTTCTCCCTTTCCCAGTCACTAGAAATGAGTGGAAAGAAGTCTTCCATTACCAGCCTGCCAAAGCTGTAGCTCCTGGTTCAAGACTAGATTGTGCTATGATTAATGAAATGTGTTTAGCAGTCTCATTTGAGCTTTTAATGGTCTGTTATCCGCATTATGACTTTAGCATACACTTCAGCATGATTGATGGCCTGTTTGGGAGTAGGAAGCAGGGTAGAGGGCTCCTTTGAGGTGTACACGCTGAACGGAGAGAGAAGTGAAAATAGCTTGATAGCTTCTGGAAATGCTGTGTTAATCGTTTAGGATATGTCTCTATGGGGGCCAACACATGCACATGTACCTGAGCGAGTTAACTGTACTAGCGAAGTACTGTGTTGGGCTGATTAGTCCTACTGAGAAGTGGCAAAAATACACAGTGGCAAAATGCTGCATTAACACAGTTGTATGGCTTCTGCTACTCAAACGAACTGAAATATCTCTGCAGGACACTGCGGTATGCCAGGTTCATACACCTTTCCTTTTCTGTGTATCTCATCCTTTTCTGAGAGCCACAACATGCTACTGTTCTTCCCTCCATCAGCAGTAGGGTAGACACAGTTCCCTCCTGAATCAATCAATTTCCTATGTCTTAAGTTTAGTGGGAGGATTGCTGACATGCAGATTGTGATGTTATTTTGCTGCTTGTTTTGCCAGCCATGAGCCTGAAGGGAATATGTTGCAGGTGAGAGAACAACCTTCAGGAGTACCTAGCAAGCAGCTACAATTTAAATTTAATGACCTTATTTAGTGAAGTACTTAATCATAGGCTGAAGTGTAAAAGCTCATGAGGAGTCTTATTGACTTCAGCGAGATTGAAAATGATGATGCACTGAGATACAGCATTGAGTTAGGGCTGATAACGTCTGAGCCTGTCCTGGCTAATAGATTCAGGGCCAAGCGTTGCTCTCCACCAGCATCCTCCTTTATCCCTCTCATTGAACAGTATCTGCCAAATGTGGTCTTTCCAAGTGCAGAGGAGAAGATGTGATGTGGTACTAACTTCCTATTAGCCCTTTGATGCTGAAATCTAAGCTGAAGTGTAAGGTCATTGAGTTTAGCATTGGGAAAAAGATGGAGCAGTCAGCAAAATGTCACAGGTGACCATGATGAACTGCTGCTCCCCACTGACATGTGCTGTGGCAGATGATGCATGCCTGAGGCTACAGAGCTCAATGATCCCTAGAAAAAAAAGCTCTTGCCTACAACTCATAAATTCTTAACACTAAAACAGTTTTGTAACTAAACTTCACCAGGTTAAAAGTGTTTGTAGCAAGAGAGTGGAGCTATCGGGAAACCTCCAGCTTCAGAGCCACGAAGATGATTAAGGGAGTGGAAAATCCCCCTTATGAGGAGAGGCTGAGGGAACTGGGTCTCTTTAGCTTGGAGAAGAGGAGACTGAGGGGTGACCTCATTAATGTTTATAAATATGTAAAGGGCAAGTGTCATGAGGATGGAGCCAGGCTCTTCTCAGTGACATCCCTTGACAGGACAAGGGGCAATGGGTGCAAGCTGGAACACAGGAGGTTCCACATAAATATGAGGAAAAACTTCTTTACGGTGAGGGTGACCGAACACTGGAACAGGCTGCCCAGAGAGGTTGTGGAGTCTCCTTCTCTGGAGACATTCAAAACCCGCCTGGATGCGTTCCTGTGTGATATGGTGTAGGCAATCCTGCTCCGGCAGGGGGATTGGACTAGATGATCTTTCGAGGTCCCTTCCAATCCCTAACATTCTGTGATTCTGTGATTCTATAGGAACTGAGTTTTAATCTGGCCTCTTTTGCCCAATTTCTGAGCTCTCGCGTGTCATTAATTGTTAGTATAATAATTTTGATCATTTTTTTAATGAATGTTATGAATATGTCACTTCTGTGTCCATCTTAACATGCACCTATCAATTTTCATATCACCTGTCTACCTATTTGTATCGCGTAAAAGATAGCGTGAGCTTTATCATCCATTTACTCACCTTCCTTGGAATGTTCATGAATTATTCTGGTCATTTAATGCATCCTAGCTCTGCATTATGTGGGTATCTGTTCTTGGTAGCAATAAATCTGCCAGTTTAATTGCTTTCTCTTTAGCCTCAAACTTTTTCTCATTAAGTTGGTGAGTAATCATCTTACATTATTAAGGATACTAGGGCGGAAAAGTTGTTACTTGTTCTCTTTGAGTTCTTTTATTTAATAAAATGAACTATCTAAATAATAATTCCTCCCCACCGTTTCCTAAATGGTATTACTTCCTGTTAGGCACATGGGAGCTTCAGCCTGTTTGCTTTTTAATTAAAAGTAAGTTTTCAGCTACCTCCTTCATTATCAGAATTTTCTGTCACCTTGAAATGAAGGCTCTGGCATTGTCTTTTAAATTATTGAGCGCTGGCCGACTGGGGGAGTTCAGTTTAAAGTATACATTAATCTTCTTAACTACTGTCATCAAACTGACTGTCCAGCCTGCAATGGTTTCAGTACTCCTGTTTGCTGTCCCTCGTTTGTTTGTCTACCCACCAATACATATAAAATATGAATATAATCTTTCTGCATGCTTGCTAATTGCTGAATTATATATTCTTTGTGTCCTGACATGTTACAAAACATTTCCCAAGGTCATGTCTGACATGAATAAGTTGGTGTAGAGAGCTGTTTCTTTGCCACTTGATTAGCAGAACTTGGAGTTGAAAGCAGCATTTCTGGGGAGTTACTTTAGACCCTCCAGGAAAACATTATATATCTGTCCTTTTTTTTTTTTTTTTCAAATTCTCTGATTTGCAAAAGATCTGAAAAATTAATCCTTTAAGCAGAGCTGAACTAATTTGCAGTCTAAACAACTATTTAGACTCTTCTGTTGAACAAGAAAAAAGGTTGGTGATTTATGCACATTAATGTTGTCAGCGTATTGGCAAACTTCATCGCTCGTGAAATAAGTTGTTAAGAATCCATAGCGGGGTTCAAAATGAGAAGAACAGTTCCCTTGGGTGAATAGCAGGGATCTGGGCTCTGCTTCCTGGCTCTGCTGCAGTCGTAGACGGGCATCTTACTGCCTCTGCAGTCCCAGGTCCTGTCTGTGGCAGGCAAAACTATCGTTTCCTTTCTCCTTCCCATTGCCTGTCTTGCCTAGTCATTACAAGTTGTGTATTTGTACAGCACCTAGCACTGCAGAGCACTGGATAAGCTACCCCTGTACAAATAACTTGTCCGTAGGAATAAATATTTTCCTCACTGAGCCCTTTTTACACTGGGAATTCACAGTTCCCTCTGATTTGTCTCACATTTAGTCTCAGTGGAATAATTGTGCAAGATTTACTGTGAATACGTGAAGGTATAGCTGTCTGGTTGCATTGTGGTTGCTCAGATGCTATTGTGTGCACTCCTGAATAATAACTGTCAGACACTTTAGAGGGCAAATACTGTCTTCTGTGAATTTTAACATTTAGTGCCACACATGATTCTGGTACTTTGTTCTTGCAGAGTCTCTTCCCATGGAAACATCAAATTAGATGTACTCTCACAGCAATCAAGCAGCAATTTACACATCCTGCTATGCCATCCTGGTATCATTTCAAAAATAGTGATTGGATCCCTTTGCATTTGGGAAAGTTGTTGGTTTTAATTTAGCTTGCTCTTCTAAGGAACTAAACTTGGGGTGCTATGGATTAGAATTCATGAAGCCCAGTTTCCCAAATGGCAAAGCCTCTCCAACGCAGCCGCGTGCTGTGTGGAGCATGCCTTGGCCAGAAGATGGCTTGACAGCAATCCTGTTCTTGGTCTGACAGCTTTCCTCACCAAATCACCCAGAATGGGAAAGTGGGAGGTTGTTAATCAGCAGCAAAGCCAACAGACGGTATTTTTATGAGAATATATATGAAAAGTGCTTCATTCTTCTGTAGTATAAATTTAGTGAGCCAAATTCTGATCTGCTACATGTTGGAATGACTCCATTTGATATGAAAGGAGTCATACCTGCTTACAGTATCTCTATATTGCCTACTTCAAGTCAATGTGTGTAAATGGAGGGTCTTCGTTCCCTGTTACACTGTGTCACACCACTGAATCCATTTTATCAAGAACAGCAGCTGCTATTGCTGACATCTAAGACCACCCTGTTGAGTATGTTTTATTCAGCTGCCCTTCAGAGCCAGCAGTGCTGTGTTTCGAGGGCTTGGTGGTGCTGGTGTTCACTGGAGCACCCTTGACAGATAGCATCCAAGGACACAGGTGCCCATGCAGCAGAACACATCAAATTTTAATCCAGACCCAGATACATGCGATAAGAGTTTCATTGCTCAAGTATGGTCTACAGTACAAATTGAAGTTGATAAACGGAAATAAACTGGAGAAGAGAGCAAATTCCTTGTGCAAAGGGACAAGGACCAGAGGTTTTGTAGTGTCAAATCTAGGCCGAATTTAATGATCAAAGCTGCTGCAACATGCCTATGAAGTGTCATATTCTACAGAACAGTCTACTATAAACAAAATTAAAAATCATTGAACTAAGTTATGTACTAAACGAAGTCCGAAGTTATGAATCAAATTAGTCAATCTTCAAAAAAGTGATTGAGGTATTCTGAAAATCTCCATTACCCACAATAACCTTAAAAACTTTTTCACAAGCCTCTGTGATTATCAGAGCAAGCAAATTTAACTGTACCACTTCAGACTTTTTTCTTAGACTCTATCTTCCCTTAATTACTGATTAGCTTAACTGAAGCAAGTATACATAAAGGAGGGCTGGGTTTTTTCTCCCCTTTCCAGTCAAATATGACCCACTTACCAGTCTCATTCAGGTATGTATCTCAATCTGTCACCATGGAAATCATTTGATGTCACAAATGTGAGCTTGTAGAATCAGTTAATATGTCAGGCAGGTAGACCCAGACTAATTACAAAGGAGAAAAATTAAATTTAACACACACATTTATTGACAGTAAGTAATGTTGGGAAAGGAAATTAAGCAGCAGCTCATGATTGTGAAGTGGTCCAGAAGAAATATATCAAACTTCTTAAGAAAGCTGCTGTAGGTGTTTAAATCACTTTTGGATTATACTGTGGAAACATTTTAATATGTGCAGTATCATATACCTTATAGTTTACTTCAGACCTCCACTCTATAATCCTTAAATAGAATTCAACTCATTTCCATTAGCAGTTCTGTATGCTTGTTTCCGTTTTTTTTTCCAACATTGGTACATGATACAGTTGCAGGCATATTTACCATGTTAGTTTCTCTCTCATTCACAGTGACTTACTGCTAGAGTATATCCAGAAATTAATAGAATTATTAAAAGAAGCTGCTTTCTTTGTTACATTGTTCGGCAGTGTTCATCTAGCTTCTGCTACGTAAGCACATGTGCATGTGTATGTTGTGTGATCCAAAGCTCACTGAAATGACTGAATATAAGGTCATGGTTTTTATTGCACATATATTCACATAGACTTTCCATTTAATGACTATTCACTTAGAACATTTGTTACCTGTTTTTGCTGTTCTTGAGAACAAAGAATATATATGCTGTTTCCCAAACAGTAGGGTTGAGCAGAAATAATAATAATAAAAACTTATCATATTTGTTTTATCTAGCTTGCTTTCTTTTCCACTTCAGAAAATTATTTATTTTACCTTCCATACAGCAGAGGGAATAACAAAGTTTAACTGGAGCTAGATTTTCCCTCTTAACTGTCATTTAAAGAGATTTTAGCAAGATTTGTTAGACGTAAAATCAATCCACAGTACTTTGTCATTTGATGCGTCTGTAATGATTTTGTAAAAATTAGTATTTTTTCTACATTTTGTTACGGCTTGAAATTAAAAGAAAAAACCCAAAAGGACTGATTTGCTTTCTGCAATAAGAAGTAGACATCCAGTATGAAAAATGGCAACATCTTTACCTTCTGAAAGAAGATATTAAGGATTCGTGTTAATGACCAACTCAGTTCTTCCCTGATGGGTTTTCTTCCAGCCAAGATACTAGTCCAAATAACAAGAAATAGCTTGAAGTCCTTCCATCCTAGTTGACAGTGGCTAGAAAATTAAGTCCAAATCCTTGCATTTTATCTACCAGCTAGATTATTTCATTCAATTCTGCATCCAAATGCAGGCAAACCAAGCTCAGATGTTCATTTCTCAGAACAGTTTGCTAAATCGGACTTCAAAAAGCATTTTTGTGGAAGCGAAGAAATTTCCCTCTACCCCAGTTCAGCCACGACTTCGGACGTTTTTCAGTACAGTCCATAAAACTCCAGGTATGTCTCTCAGTTCTCCTGTCCTAGGCTAGCTGTGTCTCACAGTTGCTGATGTGGGCAATAAGAGAGGAAGAGGATATTTTGGACCTATTGGCCTTAATGGAGCAACTCTATCTGCAGTGTTGGTTCTCTCTTCTGGTACTGCAGAAAGGAAATCTCAGGAGGAAGAGCTATGTCTTAAATTTGTTTTTTTGTCCCTTTGTTGTTCTCGGGGGTCAAAAAATCTTTTGTTCTACACATGCTTCTTCTTTTCTTAAATAGGAAGCCTTTCCTTACTTTCCACTATTGTTTGTGTAAAACAAAAAACTGAGAATCCCTTTTCTCTCTCAAGAGTCCGCTAGCAGACTGCTAATGTTTAGTAAGAGCTCACTGAAGTGACTTTACATTAAGGAGAATTCTTGTGTGTAATGTGTGTAAATCTCTCAGACCACGGAGGGACACTGCCTTTCTGGTCTGGAAGCTGTCCTTGTTCCAGTAACGCATTTGCATAACGTGGCAATCATCTTGGTTGGGGGAGAAGAGTATGCAAAGAGATAACTTTCAAGGTACGTTGATTTATCCTAATGCACTTGCCAGTGAGTCACTGCTGTTTTGATCATTTTGTTTTTTGAACTACAGATTCAGTAATAGATTGTAAGAAGCAAATGAAGGAAAGTTTTTTTTCTCTCTTGCACCAATTTAAAAAATAATTTTCATGTTTCATCTGCACAAAGATGATTTAATTAAATACTTCAATCCTGACCACAAATAATTTATGTAGTGGTTCAGAGAGAGAAGCCCAGCATTGTCTTGTCATAGAGCATTTACTTAATCCTGTCGTACCTGCTTGATAATTACTCCCTCAGATCTGTCCTTGCATTAGCTACAAAATTAGCTTAGCAGACTTGAAGAAAAAGAGGAGGGAGAAAAATGCTTCATATTAGTTAATATTTTATGACTGCTGTTGAGTCAGCCCTCATTCAGTCTTTCTGAGGGGTGAACCTTCCCATCTGTCCTGAAAAGAAATAACATTAGTGCTTTTCAGTTTCTAGAGCTGATCAGAATCTGATAATGATATATAGAAGATCTTTTTAATGCCTTAGTGTCTTAAGTCACATCTTACATAAATCTTCCTTTCCTTCAGTGCATGCTTATCCACACATTTCTCTTCTTCCAGCATTGATTTTATAAGCTTAAATGGGAAATTGTTTATTTTCCTTTCATGGAGAGGCAGGAGCTGAGTTCCTCTTCATATGGTGATAACAAATGGAAAGCTGCCCCAGAATTTGATCTATGCCTTGGAGTTTGTTTCCTCATGCAATTAATGGGCTGAGTGTAAGTGACAGAATAAGAGCTTTAAATTCAGTTAGAAGATTACATCTTATTCTATGAGGAAAGAAACTGGCATTTCACATGTTGTAGAGGGGGGTGTTGTGTTCTTTCACTCTTTTTTTTTCTTTTGAGTATGTATGTACTATTGAAAATGATCCCTACATTTCTTATGCCAATTTACAAAGCACTGTTGACAATCCATATTTTACAAGCATTGAACACAGAGAGAAAATCATACAAATTAGAAATAAAACAATCTTGTGAAAAAGAAGTTCATTTCTGAAAGCCCTTAGGGCATGATAAGGAACAAGTGTAGGTCCAAGCTAAAAGTAGTGCTAATGAAGTGACGAGTTAATAAATGCCCCAGGAGGATGCTTAAGTCACTGTAATAGAAGGAGGCTGGAACTGGATGGACTAAAATAAGAGTTAATTAGGGTGCATTTGAAAAAAAATCTGTGCACAGATGATTTCACAAGAGTTATTACGAGCAACCTACATTACCTTTTCTTTGTGAAGAGTAAATCCTAGGCAGGTCTCTCTGTTTGTGACTACACAGGTAGATTTTATGAGTGGGTACAATATTTGTGCGCCTCCAGGAAAGAATCCTAGAGAAAGATCAGTTCTGCCTTTTAAAAAGGCAGAGGTGGAAGCTAAAGTGAGATACTGAAGGGAGACTTTCAGAAATCTACCAGGTTATAGAATCTCTCCTCAGTACTAACAAGGGATTTACCTTTTCTAGAGATTAGAACAGATTAACTGTAAATGTCCCATTTACTGGATGCTTTTAGAGACATAAACTGATGTCCTGACAATTTTGCTCGGAGTGATTTAAGAAATTATTGCCATCATCTCTTCATTACTTTTCTGTGAGATGCATTAACAGATTTTATAGGGACTCATAGTCCCCCTCACTCTCCATACAGCCATTATAGAGGGCGAGTGAAGGGGGCTGCAGCTAATCCAGATGGCTGTACACTGAGATGAACTAGGTAGGCAGTGACTCCTGCTATGCGGTGATAATTTCTCAAATTAGTGTGCTTGCTTCTACAGCATTTATGTGACTGAGGTCTGAATTAATTCTTGCGGTGTTAAATCCAATGGAAGCCAAGATTTCATCTCTAGATTTAACTGGGTCTCACTGATCTTCCCAATATGCAGCCAAAATTGTCATCTACATTGCCCTTTTTTTGACTTATTGCCTCTCTGATCTGCAAATGCATATTAATTTGTTGCTATTTTTCAGTACTTGAAAGGCAATCCATTTTTAATTTGCTAAAGTATTAAATGTGTTTCTATTGTAATTTGTATTTATTACGGTGCTTAATAGATCTGCAGCATGACTGACAAAAAAGTGGCATCAGCTTCCACTGCATGGAACAAGCAGCCGATAAAGGGTCTGTCTTGTGATCATCTGGTGGGTGAGGGATTTTTTTTTTTCTTCTCAAGGAAGGCAGAGGGTGAAGCCCTTTGTTTTGTAATACCTTTTTTATGCAAAAGAGGCTTATTGTACAGGTAGGTTGCAGATAATTTTCTTTATCTTATTTATCTCATACGTTTGTTCCCTTTTTAAAAGCAAGTACAGCGTGTCATCGAACGTCTGTCATAATGAGGGAGTGAGTTAGCCAAGTCCGTTTTACAGCTTTCAATTTTGTAATTGTTTTCCATCTTGTCCCTAGACAGGTAAAGAGGAGAATAAGTAAAGGGAAATTTATTTGACTTGCTGTTCTTAGACTTTTGATTACAGAATTCATTGAGATGCAAGATAGATTCAAAACTCATAACAGCATTTTACAGCTTCATAAAAGAAATGTTGCTTACACTTCATGCATTAGTAGAGATTAAGGGGATTAACTGATACTGTAACTTCCTGCCCTTCGTAAGCTTTCCTCCAGTGGTTGCACAGCTGGCTTACTGCATTTTGATGACCTCAGATTTCTTGATACTTTCATGCCTCCCTCTCGTTTTATTATGGAAGTATGGTTTATCTTATCTAGACGTTTTCAGTACTTGAGCTGATCATTTTGATTCTTCTCTTTAGTATTTTTGAAGGACAGCTTGCACCCTAAACCTTACTATAAAAATCACTAAAAAAAAAAAAAGCAGTTAAATTAGGCTCAGATTAACAAAGGGACACTGCTGTTTAAATTCAAATCTAGGTGGAGTTTATACATGTAACTAACAAAGCAGTTCACAAAAGTTTTTCCAAACTGCTGATAGGCACCTTGCTTTCAACCACAACACCCAGGCACTTTAAGTTCTGCTGCTGTGCCTGCCTACAGATGCTGTCATTTTTGTCAAGCTGTACAACTGCCAGCTGTTTTCAGCCTAAATGTCTTGCATCTTGACTCTCCTGCACCTAACCTTTCAGAAGGTCCAAACAAGTTGACCTCATTACAGGGGAATAGTACAAAGGAGAGTTTGTGGGGTGCTAGTGCTACATTTTACATACTAATGTAGGAGAAGGAGCCCAGGGCCAGAAAAGGGAGAGCCTGCTTGCAGGTTCTTCTTCAGTCTGTAAGGGTTTGAAACAATTTCTCCTATTGCTTAAAAAAGTGTCTGTAACATAGGGCTGCAGGCAGCTTTTTGGTGAGGCCATGCGGCTGTGCACCAGGAGTTCAAAATTAACGAGGACAGAAAGAGAGAATGAGCAGGTGTGATCGTAAACCAGTCATTCACTGAAAAGGGTACTTCTCTAAGAGGGAAAGTTCTGGATTTTCTTCCAGAAAGTGCTTTTACTTTTTGAATTTTCCTCCTGTAGTTCTTTCCAAAGAGAGCAAGGTTTCAAGTGCTTTTTCTCACACTGTTTCAGTAATCTCTTAGCCTCTGCTAGGTGGATTTGGGAACAGGCAGGTTGTTTTGGGGTGCTTTTTGAACTCTCATACAGATGTGCATTTCCTTCTTTCTGGTGTTTGCCTTTTCCGTACATTTATTTCTGTGGCTAAGAGGAGCTCTGAGCTCTTCTTTGCCTCTCAATTTGTGCAACCACTTGCAAATATTGAGTGCCAGTAAACACAATTTCAAGGTTTCTCTGGTGATATTTGCTACTGAGGCTAAAGAAAACAGGCTCAGTTGAATACATTATATTTATGTCCCTTCTGTTTTGTAAGCACAATGCAGAATATTTCCTTAAAACTGGGTGCCGGAAAGTTTAATAGTTTACAGACTTCTGATCTTCTCTCCTCCTATAGCAGAAAACAGCAGTCAAGACAAAAGTTGAATCCTAGGCTATCAGAGCTTATCTCAAAGCACCTGTGTGAGAAGTTTGAGTGGTGCTTTTTCCCCGATGCAGATGAAATGTGAGGCAGGCTGAAGTCTGACCAGGTGAAAAGCCCTGCAGCTTCCAGGAAGAGAACCATAGAGACTTTTCTAAAGATTAGGACTGGTAGACTTTTGCGCTTTTTTTGCTTTTTACCCATATAATGTCAACATTATCCAGAGAGCAAACTCCCGGTAATGAAGTCTGTGTCTCTCCCCATCTGTCTCACTAAATGCCACTTGGAACAAGCGCCTTTTCATTTGACAATAAAATCAATGAATGAAATATTAGAGGCTTGAACGATATGATGTGCAGAATACATTATGGGAGTTGTTGTGTTTCAGTGGACAGCAAGTCTTGCCCTTTCTTCCTGTTATCATCAACATATCTACTTAATGAAACTGGCACCTTCTGCTAGTCTCTCACCTCTTTGCTTTTAGACTTTAACTCTTTTATAACACTTCAAAGTCTTTCTGGCTGAGGGCTGTGTAATAAAATTCTGCACTCTCTGGGTACTGTTAGGCTCACATTTTTCATCTGTTTGTCTCAATTAAAGCCAGACCTGTACTAACTAAATAATTAAACAACAGAGAGGGAGAAGGAGCTTAAACTGATTTTCATGACACTTGTTTTTATCCCTTTACTCAGTTGAGACAGCCTTCTTCCTCTTTTATCTGAGGTTCTTCAGAACAGGACTCACTCAGTGCTAAGCCAATAAACAGGAAAAAAAGGGAAATGTCAGTGCTGAGGTGGACTTTAGTTAAACATCCTAAAACCTCTGGAACTATCCACAACAACTGATCTGCAAAAGACTGGAGAATGGGGGTTTTTATTGCTTTTTCCAAGCCTTACTGAATTCTCCATCAGGAATATTAACCGCTTCATTGTCATGCTAGGAAAATGTGTCATACATGTAGTAAACAGCTATAAACTAAGAAAGTAAACAGTAATTAATGCTTACTAGCAATCCATGAGACATACCGTACTATTCAACCTTGGAGCTCAAGGTACTGTGTGAGTGGTGGCTTCTTAATTTTATCTTTGTGCCAATCTTAACTCTGTAGTATTGGACAGGGTTATTACATGTGGGCAAAACTGAGTCAATGCTATATGTGATTTCAAGTTGAGTCTACAGGAAGACACAGTTTCAACAAGAGAACATCTCAACCACTTTGCCCGGTAAATCTGGTTGTCTCCAGGGTACAGGTTAAAAGACAGAGAAGGACATAGAGAAAGGATGGTTGTGTTCAAATTTAAGAGCAATTCTCTGCACGTTTATTAGGTATTTGCAGTGCTCCATCTCTTGCTGACAAAATAACTTGCAAGACTCTGTCAGGATAAAATTTTCCATGCTGTTCTTCAGGTTGTTCTTTTCTTATATGCACATCAGCTATTTAGCCTGACTGCAGAATCATGCCCTACTTAGAGAAGCTGAAGCTTAATGAAGAGGTGACCTGTCTGTGATTGCACAGCTGGTCAACATTAGAATGAGGAACAGATCCCAGGACTCTTGGGCTCATCACTAAAGCATGAGGCTTCTGGTACAGCCACTGTTTTGTTGTATCAGGCAGAAGCATCTCTTATTCTGTAGGCTTAAGATGCAAAACAGCAAATTGTTGTTTGGTATCAGAGTTCTATTGTATTTACCGATATAGGACTAATTGTGCTCAGTCATTAGATGTGAACAAATGTTCGCTGTGTCATCTTACCGTGTGATGATGCTCCTGATGCATAAATAATTCTTAGCTGTAGTGTTTGTGAGCTCCAACCTGTCTTGAAGCCTGTAATTAAAAGGATAAGGTGAGCTGTTTACATAAACGAATTGTCAGTATAGTAAGTGTCGTTAATAGCATTGGCAAGAAGTGCTAGGCAGGTAGCAGCATCTTACTGCAATCTGTGTCTGCTGAAGAGACAACTCCTGAATTTTCACCCTGAAAAATTTGCATAGGCTGATAAAGCCACATAGCCAAAGGGAAATACAGAGCTTGTTTATTTTTTAACAGAACTGAACCCAACAAAGGGGAAAAAATAATGTCAACATAGTTGGATTTCAACACCACGTACAATAACTTGACAACCTTTTTCACATTAAGTAGGTGACTACAGCCCTTTTCTACTAAATATGGCACAGTTTTTTTCTGGCTTGGTTTGGTTTTTTTTACTTGTCACCAAAAAGCAGTCCTTTTCATTTTGTTCATCTTGGGTTTTTTTTTTCTGCCACAGCTTCTACATTCTGGGACTTCTCTGATGCTCAGAGAAAGTGCTTATCATACATACCTACTGATTTCTTGCTTACAAACAATCCTGGTGTGTCCATCGATTTAGAAGATTTGTTCCTTTTAAATAAAAAGAAAGGAGGTTTAATATCTTGCTGTTTATATATGATAACTGCCAAAAAGCGTAGGAAGCTGTACAGTTTCCATGAACAGTCTCCGGAATATTAGAAAGCTCTTACCCTCTGTCTCTAATTCATTGCTAATAAACAACAGTTTACTATTCCAACAACCTCAAACACCAGTTAGTGAAACCTGATGAAATGTAGTGAAGCAGTGGTGTTATCCTCATTTTACAGAATGAAAGCATGGAATAAACAGCCAGATGCTAACCTCTGTGACCCTGGTGTGAATCTGAGTTAAGTTTGTTCAGTTATCAGATGCAGCTTAAGATTTACATCGCTACAGCTGAAATGAGCAGCTGCCTGAACGTCAAGAGGAAAGTGAAGAGACATGCCTGGAATCCCAAGGGATGTACCCAAAGTAAATCTATGACAGAGCAGAACATAGTATTCAGGGGTGTGGCAAGAAAAACTCAGCCATCAGTGGACCCAGTAAGCTGACAGCTGCTCAAAAGACTAGCTGAGTGGGAATTTCTAAATGATTGCTGGCAGTGACAGTTTAGGCACTAGGCTACTAAAGAGGGCAGTGTCTCTCAGTATCTTAAGAGCAGTGTTCTGGGTCTCAAAAGTCCTGGCATCTGCTCATAGATCATAACTCGCCTCCCCAGTGACCTTGGAAATGTGCCTCAGTTTCTCCTGCTATAAGGAGGTCTCTCCTTCGTGAAGTGCTACTAATGAAAGGCATTTCATATGAGTTAAATTATTGATTACACACTGCAGCCTGCTGCTTAGCTCCCCATTACTGAGTTGCGTTTCACAGATGGGTCTTGTGCCAACAAAAATGTGCATATCAGGACCTTATCCCCTTTACAAAATAGATACAGTTACGACAGGCAGAGTCATGGTGCATGACAGTTACTTTCATGTTCTTCACACACTCCTCCAAGACAGTTCTATTGCATTATCTTTGGCAGCAAAAAAGAAAGCATTTTTTGTTCAGTGATCACGTATTCCTGCGTAGCACAAATTCAAGCCATGATTTTAATAGCTTGTATCTTCCTGAGACTCTGGGCACAGTCATTTTAAAATATCTTTTCTCTCAGACCAGTGCCTGAATATTAGAAGTAGTGGATTTGAATTGTCTTTGTTCACAAGGATGTTTTGCTGCTTTCAGAGAAAGAAGTTTTTGATTTTGTAAGAGTATGGGTTTTTATATTGAATAAATTAGAAATTAAAAAGGAGACCATGATGAAGAAAAAGCAGTATTGGGGCACACAATCTTTAAGCTGCCATTGATGTGAATAAAAAAGTGAGGTATGTAGTCAGAGCAATGAGTACATCTCGCTGATGTCCTGCAGCCTGGTTATGAAAGAATAACTATCACCTGAGAAAGGGCTCATGTCAAGTCTCCTATTGCTGTTAATTAGATGTCACTTCTACTGCTGGGACATTTTGTGCTATAAACAGTGACATAAAAACTGAGGTGAGGAAAGACAGGCTCAGCAGCACGTGAAGCTGGTATGGGCATCTCTTCCAGTCTAGCTTACAATTTCACAACTGTTTCTGTGGTCAGGCTCATTCTTCCCCAGACTCCATGCTAGACCACTTTTCCTGGCAATGTGTTGGGCATATCCTTTCCTGACAGGTAGAAAACAAACAAAAACTTCTGTGCATGTCCAAATCATAACATCTTCTAATTCTTCTAAGTTGCTGGCAACAAAGGAACCCTGTTGTCATGGGCTCATGAAGCCTTGCCATTGTCACCGTTTTGAGAACACCTCAAAAAGTTTTGTTCCAAAGTGAAAGGTTTTTTCTACACTTACTCTATTGTGCTTGGCTGCTGAGAATCCATTTCCCTGAAATTCTGCAGATGAAAGTGCTGCAGACATTAATGATAGATTTGCTAGCTGTGCTGAAGTTTGCTGGACTCCTCACTGTCCTCTTCATTTTTCTAACAAGCTCCTTGGAGGAGAGGAGAAGATGCATGGAAACTCCATATATTCTCTTCTTTTGATTGATTTCATTCTTTCATCTTTCCTTATGAAGATGAATCACAGATTTAGCTCTTTACCCCAGCCTTTCTCAATCCAGTTCTGTATACTTCATCCTCTTGATCACCTTTTGTGTATGATTGTGTCTTCTGAATCCTCCCTCCTACCACCTACAAAACACTTGTCACATTTCTTTCTGTGCAGACTCTTGCCGAGTTATTCTTCTTCTCTGGCACAAGTTGCTGTAGCTTCTTTTGCCCTGGCCACATCACCACCACCTCTGAAGTCAGCTGATACCATTGCTTTAGATCCTTGTTCTGGCATTGCCAGTTTCTTCCTTTATTCCTTTCACTAACTCCTTTCTCCATCACTGAGTCAACCTGACTAATCTTGCCTTTCCCTGCCCTTGATATACTGTATCTGCCTGTGCTTCACTTATCTACCCTCCTTTCTTATCAGGTACTCACTGCCTGTCTACTTTCTTCCTCTCCTGGCACTAGTGTGCTATCCAATGTGATGCTCCCGTGAAGCCATCCTCTCCTCTCCTGAGACAGTCCTGCAGTACCTTCAGTGAGCTACTCTTTGGCCTCCTTCTCATCCAAGTTGTTCCTTAATAACCGTCCATGCAGTTTCTCTCTATAAGCAGTCAGTCCACTAAGAAGGGCTAATGGCTGTTGGGAAATGGCAACGTACTTGATGCAAATGAGATATCAAATAAAAAAGGTTAAACTTGTGGGGGAAGCATTTTTCCCTGAAACTTGACTTTCCCACATGTAAAAGAGAAGTTCTTCATAGTAGAGACTGCCTTTTCCTATACCTGCATATATATATATACACACAGACGTATCTCTATGTGTTTATGCATGTATATATGTGTGTGTATATATGTATATGCATGTGTAGGTGTGCATACACATATATTGCATACAACTGTTATGTGTATGCACACCTGTGAAATAAATACACAGTAGAGGTTAAAGTATTCAATTCTGTTGAACACAGTATATCCTGTACTGTACAGGCATACAAGAAAATGTCATACTGTGTTTCTGGGGACAGGCAGACTTGTATTACAGTGCACACACAAGATTTCATGTGCATATTTTACACTAGATTCATGGTAAAATTTCTAAAAACTTCATAGAGGAAAGTTCTGAGAGTTTTTGTGCTTGAAATATATTTTCAGAGGTAACTCAGGGCATTTGTTGCAGGAGAAGACAGTCTTTTTTAGGGTTGAGAGAGGACATAGCAGTAGAAGAGAGGAGTGAGTTTGGGAACAGGAAGAAACATGAATTTATACAGACAGTGCAACAAGAATCACACAGGGCATCAATAGTGAGGATGAAAAGCTTGAACTTGACAGTGATCTGAAGAGGTGGATGAGAGATGTGGCAGGAGAAGTGAAAGATTTTACAAGCCACATATTTTGTATGAACCGGTGTAAGATCAGGGACTGGAAGGCCATAGAGAAAGGGTCAGTCACTCAGAGAAGTCTTAACACAAAGTGCAACACATTCAGCTGGTATCAGTCAGCATAAGTACACTGATTTCATTGAAGTCATGCAAATTTATACCAGCTAAGGATGTAGCCTCACACATTTCAGAAAGGAAGGGTGTCTTATGCAGGTGTTTAAAGGATAAAGAAAAAGAAATCGGGAGAAGGAGAAAAGAGGTAAAGGACATTAATGAAAGGTTTTAACTGTGAGTTGTGCAGAAAATAATCCAGCTTCATTGTACCATTATAGATTCAGCTAGTCCTGACTATGTTCATCAGACTCGGTACTGGCCAATGTAGAAATGTTCCAGCATTCAGAATATGTACCTTTTCCCCTCTTCCCTTCTGTCACCTTTTTATTCTCTGTTTCTGTGTCCCATTTTGGGAGCAGAACTCTGCAGTTCTCCTAATTCCTGCCAAACTTGAATCTGAAATTGTTGTTGAGTCCTTCTTGTGTTCTTTCAGCTTATACTGAAGACACGCATTGCTCTGGCAGTACTTGGCTGTGGCTCCAGCATTCATGTCTGTATTAAATTCCAAATGATCTAAACTACAGCTATTAAAGTAGTCAGAAGTAGCAAGACAGCGTTCTGCTCTGTTCTCCTTTAATAACCTCCACAGTGTTGAAATTGCTTACTTCTTATAGTTTTAAAGGCTGAAAAATACTTTGCACTTGCTTTTCACTTTGGACACCTCTACCAAATACAGCTAAACCTTGCGAATGTAACAACCAGGAGAGCTGTGCTGAAACGAATCTCTCCTGTGATATCAGCTCACACTTTGGCCATAGGCAATCAAAAGGTGAAACCCCACCCCACCCCTTCCCACCCCTCTAACATGCCTTTTTATTTTCCCTTTCTGGAAACAGCCTGGTGTCCTGAGGACCACAGAAAGTGTAACTCACCCAAAGTATTTGCTGTGGGCCCGTTGCTCTTACTGTGGTTGCAGTGGAGTCATATGAAAGCCACTATAGTCTCTTAAGACCAAAACAAAAAAAAAAGGGGGGGAAAAAAAGGCTTCCACTAAAGATTATGTTGAAAGTAGTTGTAATCACTGTAATTTTTTACTACAATTATTATTGTTTGTAATAGCAAAATACCTCGAGGCAAGAGCAGAGTTTAGGGTCCTTTCTACTAAAGTCTGTAGAGAAGATAGAATTATCTAAAATTGGGGAAAAGTCAGGGCAGAATAGGAAAATATTGTTCACAAGCACCAAGATTGTACTGGGCACCAAATGAAGCTAGCAGATACCAGACTCAACATAAGTAAAAGCTCATACTTCTTCAGATATGTCATGTTAGCAGGTTAGGAGGTTAGCAAATGTAACGCCCATCTACAAGAATGGCCAGAAGGAGGATTCGGGGAACCACCGGCCTAACAATCTGGCCTCGGTGCCAGGGAAGGTTATGGAATAGATCGTCTTGAGTTCCACCATGTGGCACGGACAGGACAACCAGGCGATCAGGCCCAGTCAGCATGGGTTTATGAAAGGCAGATCCTGCTTGACTAACCTGATCTTCTATGACAAGATGACCCGCTTTCTGGATGAGGCAAAAGCTGCGCATGTTGTCTATGTAGACTTTAGTAAAGCCTTTGACACCGTTTCCCACGGCATTCTCCTGGAGAAACTTGGTGCTCATGGCTTGGACAGGCGCACACTTCGCTGGGGAAAAAACTGGCTGGATGGCTGGGCCCAAAGAGTTGCGGTGAATGGAGTTAAATCCAGCTGGCGGGCGGTCACAAGTGGTGCTCCCCAGGGCTCAGTACTGGGGCCAGTTCTCTTTAATATCTTTATCAATGACCTGGACAAGGGGATGAAGTGCACCCTCAGTAAGTTCACAGATGACACCAAGTTTGGCGGGAGTGTTGATCTGCTTGAGGGTAAGGAACGCTTTGCAGAGGGATCTGGACAGGCTGGATCAATGGGCCGAGGCCAATTGTATGAGGTTCAACAAGGCTAAGTGTCGAGTCCTGCACTTGGGGCACAACAACCCCATGCAACGTTACAGGCTTGGGGAAGAGTGGCTGGAAAGCTGTCTGGTGGAAAAGGACCTGGGGGTGTTGGTCGATGACCAGCTGAATATGAGCCAGCAGTGTGCCCAGGTGGCCAAGAAGGCCAACAGCATCCTGGCTTGTATCAGAAATAGTTTGGCCAGCAGGACTAGGGAAGTGATTGTACCCCTGTACTCAGCACTGGTGAAGCCACACCTCAAATACTGTGTTCAGTTTTAGGCCCCTCACTACAAGAAAGATATTGAGGTGCTGGAGTGTGCCCAAAGAAGGGCAACGAAGCTGGTGAAGGGTCTAGAGCACAAGTCTTATGAGGAGCAGCTGAGGAAACTGGGGTTGTTTAGTCTGGAGAGAAGGAGGCTGAGGGGAGACCTTATCGCTCTCTACAACTACCTCAAAGGAGGTTGTAGCCTCCTCCAACTGTAGTGGGTGTTGGTCTCTTCTCCCAAGTAACAAATGATAGGATGAGAGGAAATGGCCTCACATTGCACCAGGGGAAGTTTAGATTGGATATCAGGAAACATTTCTTCACCAAAAGGGTTGTCAAGCATTGGAACAGGCTGCCCAGGGAAGTGGTTAAGTCACTGTCCCTGGAGGTATTTAAAAGACATGTAGATGTGGTGCTTAGGGACATGGTGGTCTTGGCAGTGTTAAGTTAACAGTTGGACTTGATGATCTTAAAGGTCTTTTCCAACCAAAACATTTCTATGATTCTTTGTGCCACAAGTCACCGGAAGCCAGAGGACCACTATTAAGAAGTGCCACCATACAGCTGCACTGTTGTGCTCCATACTGCACAGCTGCTACTCCCTGCTGCTGGAGGCCCAATACTGTGCTGGATTGAGTTTCAGCCTGGCCACATGCAGCTGCTATTGTGCTTTCAGTAGAAACTAGCACACAGTTAATAACTTGGAGGACTTATATTTGCAGTATGTGAGACAGGCAAAATGGGAGAGGGGTAAAAAGTTATTGTTATCCCCATTTTTACTGAGGGAGAATTGAGCAAGAGGCTGTTTTGTGACCTGTCCAGTGTCACCCAAGAAATCAGTATCAGAGCTAGCAGCTGAGATGAGATCTGGAGTCCCCTTCAATGCCTGAATTAGAGGATCATGGTTTCTCCTCCATTAGGCACCAAAAATCTATGAAGTGAAAACTGAATCGAAGGCATTGAGTTATCAGGCTCAAAAGTGTCTATTTTTCTATGGAAATCTTTTCCCAGTGACAGCTAAGCTTATGCAGGAAGAGAAGCACTTCTCATCATGCAAGAGCTGTCAGGGAGCTGTACTGTGCAAAATGCTGTAGCTGTGCAGCTGACTTCTGGAGAAGTCTCATCCCGTAGCCAGGCAGCATACAGCCCCGTTCCTGACAATCCAGCTGTAATTCTGCCTGCTCGATAATTTTTCACCGTGGTCATGCCAGAATCATAGCCTTGTTTTCTGTTGTCTGGCTGTTAATGGTGGTGTATGAATAAGCAAGAAAGACAGCTTCATTTTCATAAGCTAACTTGTGCCTGGAGTAGCAGGGAGTGAGAGGAGCATGCTTAATCATAACTGCAGGGCCAGAGCAGAAAACAATGACAGAGCTTTTGCTGTTAGTGATGGTATTTTATTATAATAACTCTTAGGAAGAAGAAACAGGTAACTCAGAATGTTGAACGATTCAAATTCATTATGGTAGCCACCGTGTTCTCATCTGCTGGAAGAATAAGTCACATAACTCTTTTATGCTTGCCTTTTACAAAAGGCCATGGTGGGAAGGGACTCCTCAGAGTCTTTTCTGAGTCTTTCTCCTCAGAAAATCTGAATTCAGATTGCGATATGACCAGAGGTGAAATGAAACTGGTGAAAGTTTCCGCAGAACTGCAGGTACCTTGCAGGGAAGGCATGAAGAGTGGCAGAGGGACAGGCTGGGGCTGATGGATGGTCAGAGAACTGTGGGCAAGGGGACCGTTCATTGTGCCTGCTCAACCCCATGCATTGCTTTGGCCAGTGCCTCATTTCTATAACTTCATAATGCATTTGAAAAAGTAAATAACTAAATGAAATAACTGGCAATGCTCAGATGATGTGGATGAATATTCCCACAATGGTTCATTAATGTAAAAAAATTTTGATGAAAGCTTTGAGTGAAACATTTTTAGTTGTTCAAAATTGGAAGGGCAAAGCTTATGATTTTATTTTGTTTGAACATAGAATAATGTGGTACATATGGTACATATTATGCATCTGTATTATATGTCACATGGATATTATTTAAAATTAGGAGGGTTGTACATTTAGATGTGGTTATTTTGATATCTTCAGACCAAAATATTTGGGGAATTTCTTCCAGAGAATATTTCTGAATTTATTTTTTCTATACTGATTCAGAATGAAAACATTTTTTGGAATCATTAATATTTGCTATGCAGCTGAAGTTCTGGTTTGCTGATCACTTCTGCCCTAAGTCGAGATCATAGAGACAATGTAAAGGGAAATAAAAATATATTCTTCTTTGGCAGAGACAGCAACACTATTCCAGCCTAGAGAAAACAGAAATGTGACTAGAGAAGATACAAAACATCTACACGCCTTTCTGCAAGGTGGCTTGGGAGACAAGCCATCACGTCTACCTAGTAGGGTTTTAGACACCAGCAAGAGTTACAACAGCCTGACAAGTTGCATCATGCTCTACCCTAGGACAGTACGTGAACACGGGCACATTCTCAGGCCATTGCAAAAGCAAAATAAAGTGTGCAGGCAGTTATTCCAGCTCAGTTGATACACAGTAAGACACATTATCTGATCCATGTATCTAAGCCCAAAAGCTTACATGGTATTAATTTCTGCCTTCATCCATGTCCTATATCAAACCTCAAGGAATACTGGTGAGAGCAGGATTTGTTCTGGTGTCTTCAAAAATAAAGGGAAAAAGGGGAAGGAAATGATACAGCTGCAATAAATACGTGCAAACATAATTTCCTGAGCCTTTTCAGTTTATCTTAGCATGAGAAATAATAACTGAGAAATAAGTATTTCAGGGGTACATTGTCAGAACTGAGACTTTGGACTGGTAGGTGGGAAAGGAAAATTATTAGCAAGCAGCAAGGTTTGTTCATTTTTTATTATTCATCAGTTTGAAGGCTGAACTCTGTGGCTTGTTGGGAAATGCATGGGGCTAAAATAATGAAAGCAGGTTGATGCTCCATGCTAAGGAAGTTCAGTATCTGCTTCCTGCAAATGGAATTCTAACATTTCTTTTGATGTTTGCAGTACTATCCTGAGAAGGATCTGTGGACTGCTGAGTTGTGAAATGCACTGTTAGAATATGGGCAGGGTCACTCTCTTCCTACCAGCTGTGCCATCTATTCCAGCCCATCTGCACCTGCATTTTTTATTGTTTTTTTTCCTCATCTCTTACTAGCCATGGTAGTTTCTTATTTTGATTTATTCTACCTCAACTGTAAGGGAGTCGTTATAAGGAACAGGCAGTCTTCCAGCCTGGAATCAACAAGTGTTGGTTTAAATTTTGCCCTTCTGCCTTTTTTGGCTAAGACTTGTTTTAGCCAGTTGAGATCTCTTTCATATTTCCTCACAATATACGGCTTGTGGTGCCTCATGTGCTGTCTAATATATTCTATGTGTCTTACAGGTTGAGAGATGCTACAGTTTATTTGTATGAACAAGTCATCAGTTGCTTAGGATACATCTGCCTCTAACTTGTCATTTCCTTCATTCCCGTGTGCATTGCACTCTGTTAATATTACCAGTTTTCAGTAGCACCAATGGGGTGATAAATGTGTGGTGGTCTTTTATATGATCCTTTCTGCTCTCTCCCAGATTTCCCACCTCCTTAAAAATGAGCTGTGGAGTGGAAAATTAAATATATATATTATATGTAATATATAATGGAAAAGGAAAGACATCATTAGAAAATGAGATCTGGTGAGGACTGGCATGTTGTGATTAGGATAGAGTAGGATGATCCTGAACAGTAGTGTGGAGTGGACCTGATAGTCTCTCAAGGTAATTTCTAGATTGATTTCTTTTCACTCCTTGAATGTTTTTCTATTGTTCTGATTTATTTGTTATATGCATTGGCCACTCACTGCTGCTCACACTCCTTGAAACAACATTTGAGACACATATAGGGGTTACTGACGTTCCACTGAATTAGAGATACCACAGGAGAGTATCGCAATCACCTGAGCTATCCTAACGTCTTTCTAGCCGATTATGAAATAGAATTAATCACTTCTGTCTTTATGTATTGCTTGTTAGCCCAATCTTGTCTTGGTCCAAACTGAAATTTTAGTAATACAGCTGTGGTCCTACATAAGCAACATATAATGATCATTTGATGCTTTCGGTCCACTGCTGTGACCATACACCCAGTTTTATGAGCATAGCTGGGATTTGAAAATGTGCCTTCAGAGCATGATGCTTAATTGCTTTCTCAAAAGGTTGCAAAATAATTTCCGCTTCCAGTCTTAGTGCCCTCAATGAGTGGGTCCCTCTGTCAAAACACCATTGCCTTTCCTTTCTTTGACTGGATCCAAATGCAGTTTTCCCTTCCCTCCATCTTCTGTCACCAGAGCATCATTTCAATCACTTCTCTTATTTACATTTTATGCAGCACATTTCAGGATAGATAATTAAGTCCTTATCTATACAAACATTCACTTTTCAGTTGATTTTTAAGCAGTGCAAATTTTCTAGACATTTGATTTAAAACATGTTTTACTCTAGCTGAAGCCAGCTGCTAATCAATGTAAGCTAAACCAAAATAAGCCCATCTAAAACTGAAATCGTAATTTCTATGCAGCATTCCACACAGGCTTTTAAATTATTCTCTTAAATTAAAACAGTGCAACTTTCTTATGTAGGTAAACTCTTAGAATGCAGTATTTTCCTGAGCAAAAGGGATTTCCTTTGTGACTGAGAAAAAAATCCCTGAAACTAGTGGGGGGGGGAGCATGGGAAGAGAATAATTTGTTATACTGAGCCTTGTTCTTCAATTATATTATCTCCATCAGTGTATGAACCGATCTTCATATTAGATGATCGTTTTACCAACACTTACTTCTCACTAGGTGGATTCTCCATCGTTGTATTCCAAAATGAAGCAGCATTCAGATTTGTCTGGGTGATATATTTTTGTCAGCATGACAAAGGTTCCCACAGTGTTTAATTACTCAGACTAGCCAGGGGAGAAGGAAAGAAATGAACTGTGCTGAGTTTGCTGTGCCAGGCTTGCTGCCTGTTATATAAGCAGGCATCTTCCGAATGCCTGAAAGCAAAGGCAGCATCCGAACTTCTGTCTTCTCTTTTCACTGGCTGTCCCTCTCCAGATTTTGTGTTTGTTTTCCATTGATTGACTGTCTTCTGTCTCACGGTCTTTTTGCAATTTGCTCATTTCCAGGGCAGCAGGTTCTTGGCTTGGTGGAAAATCAGAGTGACTGGTATTTGGGCAACCTTTGGAAGAATCATCGGCCCTGGCCAGCGCTTGGGAGGGGCTACAACACAGGTAGGCCGTGAGGGTTTTCTTTGAATTAACGTTTGCATTGAGCATGCAGTCAGTGTCCTGGTACAGAGAGTATGAGATGTGGTAATTTGCACCTCCCTTCCTAACCTAGTGCAAAATTTGTCATTTAAAGCAGTAAAAATGATGCAGTGTGATGCATTTTGAGTTTCTGGTCCTGTGCTACTCTGAGGAGAATATGTTCCTTCTCTAAATGGTCTTAAGAGAGGTTGTATGGCATCCTTTAGGGAAGGACGGAGCTTTTCAGCAGTCTGACACATCCTCAGCACATCTCCTGCAAGATTTCCATCCATGATGCAGTGTATGTAGGCCCAGAAAGAGGGATAGAATAGGAATCAAGACTCATTTTCTGTAGAGAGGTAAATGGTATCACAAAATGTCAGCCCAATAAAGATACAACTCCTGCAGGACAGCCACAGAGTCATAATTGTCCTAATAAAATGCAAACTACTGGCCATCGATTTCTGCTGCCATGAGAAAGGAATACACACACTAGATCACAGAATTTATTAGGTTGCAAGAGACAGGTCTTCCCACTGATTTGTGTTTGGTATGTGAGAAAACATACCAGGTGCATAAAGAACACACACGTACATCTAAATCATTTCGATGCTAGGCTTTACGTGCTGATGCAGGGAGTTAGGTTCCCTCTCTATTTGTAATAAAAGGGCAGAACAGATGGTGAAACCTCCATTTAGAAAAGATGAGTCCATTTAAATATCCCTGCACTATCAGGAAATTATTCACCACAATAGTGGTTTTGCTTCACAGAAATATATTGGATTTAATTAAACGGACTAACTAGAAAAAGAATTGCAGTTGTGGTTGGGTCATCTGTATTTCTGTATTCCTTTGTATATTTGGGGAAATCACCAGTTTTTGTGAATCTGTATTTCATCCTCTGCAAAGCGTCTCTGTTCTGTGAAAGCGTTCAAAAGAATAGCCTAACAGAACACAGATAGATATGGATACAAGATTTTGGGAATAGAGATTTGTTTCCTGGTTCTTCACTTGCCAGAGCAGAATTGCATATATAAAGGCTTGGGCTGCCCACCCCACCCCCCAAAAGCATGAGACAGAGCTAAGTTTCATGGATTTGTCCTGAAACCTGAAAGCTTATGTTATACACAGCTAAACTTGTTGATGTCAGTTCTGTTCAGTGTTACACCACAAAGCAGTATCTTTTGTTCTGCCAAGAGATGACAACCTTTTATAGTTACTTTTTTCCTGCTGCATTTTTGCTTTTTCCTTTCTGCCATTTTAATGCTGGCAGAGAGAAATGTGTCACAACCACATAACATTAGAATAACCCAGAAATGTATGGTGGGTAGTATCTAAAATGCAATTATGTAAATAAAAATGCTGTAAAGCTTTAATTTATATTGTCTTAACATTCTGTTCCAAATGTTTTGTAGGGGTACCAAATGTCAGTATATCACAAAATTCTTCCACTGAAAGCTAAAATAATTGAATGTCTGCAGTCCTTCACATATATTGCATGTGCAAATTCTTGGTATGTGTTAATACATACCTACCAGGCCATGCATAATCCTGCCCATGATTTTAGTCTGCTTGCAGTTTCTTTCTTCAAATAACTCACCTGTAGTTATGAAAACTTCCTATTTTTTAGGGAAAAAAAAACAGAAGGTAGATAATGAATGGAAGATTGACAAGTGATCATATGAAGTGGAATGATGTTTTTTCAAGTACGTGGAGCAAGAGGTCACTGAGTGAAACAGTGCAACCTCTGAGAAGTAGCAAACGAAGTTATTGACAGAATCAGCATCATTTACTATAATTTTCTTAATTGAATTCATTGTTTGCCTCAGTAATCTAGCAGAGACTGGAGGTATAAATCTCTCAAGAAAGATGAAATACCAGGTGAACTGGAGCTTGTTTGATGTGTTCAGTAAATTAAAATAATTGACACTGAACTCAACACTCTAGCCAAGGAGGATCCAAAGCTGAATCAGGGGGAAGCTCTCAGACAGACTTTGCTCTTGGGAGAGTGTTTACTACAGTCCTATGATACAATCCTAAGAAAAGAGATTTTTATGTGAGCCTCTTCAACCAGACCCAACCCTGGCAGATTTGATGCAGAAGCACCTCTCAAAGTCAAAATTCTTCCACTGCTTCATCCCAATTTCTGAAGCAAGTAATTTATCTTTCACTCCTACCTTTCTATGTCTTAGCTACTCTGAACAACATATAGATTGGGGGAGTCCCAGAAGGCAGATACATTAAAGCCAAAGGTGTTTTTGTTCCTTCTCCACTAGCTCTGTAAACCCAGTAAGCATGTGCGTTCTCCTCTTCCTACGTACCCAGGCCAAATCTCCTGACAGCCAATACAGATTTTCAAGGAAAGATTTTGTTTGGGTTTTTTTCATCCTTCTTCCTCTTTTGCACAGGCAGATAAGCCAAGTGATACTTTAGTCCATGATAATATAACCTTAGGAAAACCAGACCAAACTCAAAAGTCAGTTCAGTGACAATTTAATTAGTGTTTAAAATGTTCTTAGTTAGACCATTCTTTATTTGAGATAACATTCCCTTCTTCAAACCATTTTAAATACAGTTCCTTCTGTACCACAAAGTTACCCAGGTATTTTCTCTACCTCATTGGCTGAAACTCAGTAAGCTGCTTAATCAAATATTTTTTAAATATATCGTCCACTCCATTTTGCTTGTCTACACTGAGATTAACTCTTACAGACTCCTCATACATTAGTTAAAGCACACTTTTCTCTCTGTGTAATCTGTATTGTCTTTCACTGGCTAAACTGGCCTTTTGAAAGTGCTTCTGAGCTGCACTATGATTCTTCTCTTTACAGATGTTAAACTGACAGCTCCAGAGTTGCACTGTATGGTTTGATGTTCATTTCTGGAGTAACAGACATCTTAGTCCTCAGAAAAATATCTTGTCAAAGAAATTCTAAACATAAAAGCTTTTAGCACTTTGTCTGCTTTGTACTTTCCATCATGGTGGAGAATAGCTTTTAAAAGGAGTTTCTGGTGGCTGTTACTATGATTTCAGACCACTTCCTCAGCTGGTGTGAATCACCCCTGGCTTCTCTGGCTTTACTGCAGCAGGGCCAACTTACATCAGCTGATAATGGACTCCATGCCTTTCAAATGGAGCATTAGGGAGGATCTGTGCCTGTAATTTGGATGCAAGGGGAGCATTTGTAAAAACTTTGGCCCAGGGGATTTCAGACTTCTAGACTACACAATCCCATCCTGAGGATTTGAGGCTCATCTGAAATACACTGCCTCAGTGAAACTACTAGGTACTGTAAGGAGGTGTCTCAACAGCTTGAGCTGTGGATTCATACTCCCACGCTGGGAGATGTCACGTTATGAGATTTGTGGATGAGAACAGAAGGGAATGGCTAGCAGCTAACGATTACCAGGTTACGTGTGCACTGTGCATTGTTACTCCCATGTTTGTAATGACTGGAAGAATGCTAGAATGAATCTCTTTCCTTCATTGTTTCCTTGAATAAAAGGACCTATGGAAGATGAATTGGAAGTGGAAAGCATATGTTACATCATTTTTGCATTATATTTAACAATTGTGAATAATAAAGACAAATGTAGGGCAGACTGTTTATATGAAATTAGACTGGATCACATCTTGTGCTTCTTTGTGATGATACTGTGCATCTTCAGTGCAGAAAGCAAATGACTAGTAAAGCAATGCAAAATGGGGTGGTGGTGGTCATGGAACTTCCTGTGGTCCTGCTCCGGAAACACTATAACCGCTTTCATCTGAGCTCCGCAGGCTTCTGCTTACAACATTATGATGATGGATTTGATGATAAGAAGTTTTGAGGATTTTTAATTTAATCAGACATTCCTGGTTTTTAGAAATCCTCACAATTAATGCTTTAAATAGTTATTGTTGCCTAATTCTAGGTAGATCTGTTACCAAAATGTCTTTTTTTTCCTCTGGCAGAGTCAGAATTCCATGACAGCCATCTGAATATAGTGCTAATTTACAAACTATATTCCATAGATTCTGACTAAGACTAGTGCTTTTCTGCATGGTGTAAAGAAAGGAGTGTAGTGGTTGCTTGAGAGAGCAGATTTTCGCAAATTGTCTCAGTGAATGAAGAAGTCAGAAAACTCATGGTTTATAGAACCTTTAAATACCCACCACTGGGGCTTGACTCAGTTTAGCCACGCCCTCTCTAAAAGCCATTGCAATATTCTTACCTCACATTACATAAAACATTACTGACATTTGGTACAGGAACTGGTTTCTTTAGGTTTGGTTGTAAGTACGGGAGCCTTTGCAAACAAATGAGAAATACATTTTAATGATCAAAAAAAAGAAAAAATGAAGTCCAACACCAACGTCAAGGCAAAAAGTAGCACTTTCTTCACCTACTCAGATTTACACTGTGCCATTTTTTTGGATTAGATTATTCCTTCTTTAAGATGCTATGAGCTCATTCAGCAAATATTGTTATCATCAGTGCAAAGCATGCTGATACACATGTGCTTTGTAACACACAAAGATGCATTTGAAATACAGGTATTATGCACATTGTACAGGTAGTAGTTTAGGAAGTGCCAACACATTGTTGCTTTTAGGCTCAACAGGAAATGTCAGTCTGTTTGTGTCAATGGTGGGAAGCTAAAATGATAATTCTGCTTTTGATGACCACATCGCTATCTTTGTTGTCTATAATCTGTAGCTTGCACTTAAAAATAAGCTATCTTAAAGCTGACTACCCTCAAAGAACAGATTTCTTTCCAGTCTTTCTCATGCAGTTTCTAACGCATGTGATGTTCTGAGAACTTGTTTATAGCATGCTTGACATTTCTGAAATGAGGGTCAATATGTATTTGATTTTTAAAATGGTACCTCTAGTTTGAGAGGCCTGTCCATGTAGTAATGGCATTGCTGCGGCTGAATTAGTCTACTGTTCATTGCATTCTCTGAGATACATCCTCTGGTCCTTAGCAATTGAATCTATCAGACCCTGCAATAACTATCTTTTTTTTTTAAACAACACCTGACTTTCTTTGAAACATTGAAAACTTTCATCTCCTAAGAAACCTGTGATAAAAAAACAATGGCATTCAGGCAGTCTGTACCAGATTATAGTTTCCGTTGTATTGGCATAAATAAAAAGTATTTCTTTCTAGTTGATTAAGTTGTCCTAGTTTGGAATTTTTTGCTGTTCTAACCTGAGTTCATAATCTAAGTTCTCCATGTAATGTACCTAAATAGGACATATATGTGTAGTATTCCAATCTAGTGATTTAAAGAATCATTCTGAAGTGTGGTATTTTTAGCTTGATCAAGACAGTTCTTTATGTGAACATACATAGCTTGATGAGTACTTATGTTGTCCAGCAGTCTGAAATGCCCTCTCTTTATTGTAGAGGGACCATCATTAGCAGGTTAAATTTAGATGAAAGACTTGCACATAAAAGCTTAGTAGAGGCATCCATGTGCCTAAACTGAGAACAAAAACTTTATTATGTGACAGGAGAACCCCAGACAAATGCATAGTAATAGTAAAACCAGTACTTTTTCTTCTGAAGTGCAAGTTCACTTTCCAGTTTCTCATTGTGCTCATAAAGGTGATTGTGTAAAGACAATTCCTTTTTGTAGATACAGAAACAGAGGTTTTAACCATAATCCCAAAGCAAAGAAAGAGGCATCACAGCTGGACTCCACCTTTGGACTCTAACAGGTAGCCTGGTGCCTGTCACAGAAAGTAGTGGAGTAGCTAAGATGTCTTTCTACATCCTTGTGTCAAAGTTGTCACCTCTAAGAGAGTGCCAACAAAAAACAGTTGAATTTGGTCACAGTTAGATCACTATCTTAGGTACTATTGGCTACAGAAATCACTATGCTTTAATCATTTTAGTGTTAGAGCAAACTAGGTTCAGGACAAACCTTTCTCCTTTAAAAAAAATCAAGAGACTTTTGAGAAAGAAGAATGTGCAAAATTGAGTGGACACTGAGATCTCAGAAGCAGCAGCTCAATTCTTTCCCCATTGTCTGTCTTCCATGTCTGTGTTCGGCTACATCCTGACTTTAGTTGTTCCTGCTGTAGCTCCTCAACCCTCCCTCTTCCACCTGTCTTTGTCAAACTGAGCTCAGGGGAGGACAGGAGCACTGCAGTACCCTATATATACAGATAGTTTCTACACGGTTGTTCTCAAGACCCTAGCAGAGGTGGTGAAAAGAAAAGTTTTCCCAGATACGATCATAGAATTATAGGCAATTTATGTCAGAAAGGATTTCCAGAGATCTTCTGATCCTCTTCCCACTGAAAGCCAAGTCAGGTTGCTCAGGGCCTTTTTCAATCGAGTTTTTAGTATCTCCAAGGATACCTTTCAAGACAGCCTTTTCCTGTATTTGGCTACTGGCTTGTTGAGAAAAGTAAAAAATAAAAGCAAAAATTCCTAATACGTAACTAGAATTTCCGTTGCTGCAATTCGTGTCAGTTACCTCTCATTCTGTCTCTGTGCATCTCTTGGAAGAATTTGGCTCCATTAAGTAGCTGTAGACAGCAATAAGATATCCCCTTAGCCTTCCCTTCTCCAGGCTGAACAAGCCCAGTTCTCTAAGCTTCTCCTCATACATGTTCTCCAGGCCTCTGACCATTTTGGTTGCTCTACGCTGGACTTACTCCAGCATGTCAGTGTCTTCATTTGACTGAGGTATCCAAAACAGTACTTCAGATGTGGTCTTACAAGTGCTGAGTAAAGAGTGGTAATCACCTCCCTTGACCTAAGGGGCTAATATAGCCCAGGATGTGGCTGGCCACCTTTGCCACAAGGTCGCACTGCTGGCTTATGTTCAACTTGCTGTCCACCAAGGCCCCTAGGACTTTTCCTGAAGAGCTCCTTTCTATCCACTTGTCCTCCAGCCTGTACTGTCCATTCAGGAATAGTCCCATGCAGGACTTTCCATTGACCTTTATGAGCTTTCTCTTAGCCCACTTGTCCAGCTTGTCAAGGTTCCTCTGAATAGCAGCCCTATTCCCAGGGTATTGGCCAAACCCCAATTTGGTGTCATGTGTGATGTTGCTGGGGATGCATTCTATCTCATCTCCAGCTCATTAATCAAGATGTTAAACAGTATCAACCCCAGTATCAATTCTTGTGTAATACCACTTATAATTGGCCACCATCTGAATGTTTTATTGCTGAATGCAACCCTTTAAGCTTGGCAGTCTGACTTACTTTACAGGCACCTTGTAGTCCCCTTATCCAAACTGTACCTCAGTTTGGCTAAATGAGCATGTTAAACAGCTCCACACACATTTTCTCCTTATGCAAATGCATCCTGTATTTCTGTTGTGAACCTAATCCTGTCTCTCTGTTACTAGAAGAGAAATGGTCATGGAGGAAAGATTGACCTGCAGCTGATCTTTGGATGAAATCATTGCATTAAAGTACATTGTTTCCTGTTTTTTTTAAAAATGCTGTGGTTAATTTTTAGGTTTGTTCATTCTGTGCTGCTGCTCTCCTTCCCCTAATCCATTTCTTAGAATGTTCTATTCCTCCTGAATGTCATCCAGTCAATAAACTGCCCATTAATAGCGGGGGGAAAAAGTCATCTCGTTGCTTCTGAATGCAAAACGCCAAACCTCTTTGTCATCCAACTGTAAAGAAATACCTGAGAGGCTGTTCAGCCCATGAGCCACATTTCCTCATCTGTTGCTAGGGCATTGACTGAACACCAGATCAAGAAAAGCTATGACAGGTTCTTAGTCATTATGCCCATCCCTACAATTAGCCTTGAAGACTACTGTTAATATTAGAAGCCAGCCAAAATAATTATCACCTGTGCAGGGTGCATTTTTCCTCTTCACATAGTCAAAAGTGGTAACCTTGTAAAGTTGTTGACATTTCGACCCCTATTAAATATGATGCTTTTGAGAGGATCAAAATCAAAAAAAACCCATATAATTTGAAGCAATGTTCCCTATTACCTTTCACTTTTTGCTGCTTTCTGAGGAAGAAAAAAACATAGATAAGCATCATGGATAAGGTCCAGATCTGATATAAATGTCTGACTCTTGCATTAAATAGACCTAAGCTGATTTACAGGAGCTGAGGATTAAGAAAGAGATTTTTTTCTTTTAAAGGTGGGTGATTCTTAGATGGAGAGTTCAAGATAGATTAGTTTTGGAAGACGTACTTGCTTTCATCAGGGCAAATATTCAGTGAATTCCAGCAAACCGCCTCAGTTTTTATCCATGGAAACAAGCTTTGTGTGATCCCTTTTTCCAAACATGCTTGCCCAGGGAGATATAATGACTGACCTCGCACAGTAACCCTGTACAGTCTGTATCATTCTGTGATTCCTCCTTAGGACAGCTCACCCAAAGTCCAGTTACTCTGGCTTGATGTAGAGTTGTGACACTCGCACTTCTGTGTTGTGAGGCACCGACATGTAAAATTGTACACTCAGAAAGAATGAAGAGATGCATGAGAATCAGTCCAGGATGGATAATCAGATGAACATGAACTCCAGGTTTAATATGATTGTCAAAACACTTTGTATGATCATTGGACGTGTAAACAGGGACATTTCAAGTATGTGTGCAGGAGATAGATTTCTTTTGTATTGGGTGTAGACATTTTCCTCCTGATATACTGGATGTCTACACTGTCAGATAACTTAGCTCCCTAGTTCATTCTTCGCTCTTGGCTCCCTTATCATCCACAGGGCACAGAAATTAGTTGGTACTCTGTCTTTCACAGGGAGCAACCTGTCTTTTGTCAAGAAAAAAAAATATATTGAGTGTAATTTCTTGCTAGTTCGCTCCAGGAATTATTTCTGGAAGGTAGTTCTGGATAGGACTACACTCTGTTTGGCACCTGATTCTAGTCCTTCAGCACTGCTTCAGAAGACTTCACACTCTCTAATATTCCTACATGCCCTGATTACATTCTCCAGTGCACACAACATAGACCCTCAGTTCCATGCTAAAAACTCTCCAATCTAGAAAATTGCAACATGGCCCTCTCATAATGTCGGACACTGAGAAATGCAAACAAAATGTTATGTCTAACATAACATAACATAAACCTAAAGGAACACTAACTAGGCCCTCAGAGACAAGTACTTTGTAGTATGAATGTGGCCAGCCTGCTCAATAAAGAGTTGGACCCTGAAGTGTGTATACAACCACTCTGTAGTCCTTGATCTGGGTGCTAGGGATCGCTTCTTGGAGTGAATATATTTTAAAATGGATTTAGCTGCTTGTCCAGGTCTAATCTCCACAGGTTTTTATAAATTCACAAGGTCAAAGGAAATACTGGAAAATTTCCCATAAATTGGGAAAAATGGCTCCAGGAGCTTATCTGGGAGCAAGTCAAGGGATAGTTTGATCATAGCTTATTAGTATCTGCAGGAAAAAATAACAATTCTTAGTAGAGGGCTTGCCAATTTAGCAAAGGTTCAGCAAGATCAAATGACTGCAAGTTCAAAGACATGTTCAAATTAGAAATAAGGGAAGTATCCTTCATCAGGGTAATTATGCATTGGAATAACTTATCAAAGTTTGTGATAGATTATCCATTATCGTAAATTTTTAGATCAAGACTGAATGTTTTTCTAGAAGTTATGCTCTAGTTAAAGCACAAACTGATTCTGAAAAATCCTATGGCCTCTGTTATGCAAGAGCTAAAAATTATCCTTTCTGACTTTATCACTTAAATATGTATTTAACCGGGACTTTGTTTTACTCTTGACTGAAGTCACCTAAGCACCCAGACAAATGAAATTACAGGTAACCTGCTGTGTAAGAATGTACTGCATTTTTAGTATTAAAGAGAGGAAAAGTTCTTTAAAACTTTGTAGAAATTTTCCACGTTTCCCCCATGTCGCTTTTCTTTTTAAGTCTCACATTTCAAAGTGCTTTATAATAAGATGCGTACCTGACCATCTTTTTATTAGTGTCAACTTTTGGCACCTCTGTGACTTCCAGACATGTACAGAGATGCACACTGAGTAACTGTTGGGGGATACTTGTGCATGGCAGTGTTGAGACACACATCTTTGAGACACCTCTCCTCTGCTCCATTTAGATTGGTCATTGCCATTGTGCTACAGCATCTAGAAGCTGAAACCTGTGTCCTCTCTGCCTTTGCTGGTCTGAAGTTAGGATGTGTTAACTGAGGTTTAAAACTTCTTGATTTTTTCTGAGCAAAAACTTTACCAATCTTTTGGATTTCAAGATAATTTAATGATTTGCCTCTTCGGGTTTTTTTCCCCCTCTTGGAAGCCATCTCCCTACTTTACCAACTGAGAAGTCCCTTGAATATTTGCTTTTCACTGCCTTTATAATGTAGTCTCTGCACCCTATATGCTCACAAGGGTCATGAACTGTAAAGGCTGGGGAGCTTCTTAAAATCCCTGTAAGGAGGTTCTTCACAGATGGTTTTCATCTCCTACAAGTCTCTGCACAGAATTCAGGAAACACAGGGATTTGAGAAAGATTACTATCCTTAGTGTCTTCCTTGGTGCCCAAAGCAAGTAGAGCAGCTGGGAAGAACTCTAGCTTCCTTCTCTGATTTTGCTAATACTTGTCTTTTTGCCAGCTGCGTTGTTTTCCTATAGGATTTAGGAAAACTTTATCAGCAATTTGGGCAGGAAAGTGTATGACTTTGCACCGCTTGGGGTCTATGTAAGAGAAGGCCAGTTCCTCCAGGTCTAGAGGTGGTTTTTCTTTGCTGACCTCAGAGAGACCTGCCGAATTGTTACTTCTCTTCACAAGACTCTGGAAGATAAGAGGGGAGAACATTGCTTAGCAGGATGGTGTTTAAGTAGCAGAGGTTTTCCTCCATAGACTTCCTAAAAGTCTTTTGGCTCATGAGTCCTCTCCTGTAGACCTTTTAGACTCACAGATCAAGGAAATTTTTCTGTAGCAGCCTTTGGGGCTTCAAGAAAGTTGGGAGAAATTCCCCCAGAAACAGAAGTCACTAAAGAGAAGATACAAAGCATATGTATCTTTTTTTCAAATTGCTCAGGAAAAAAGGCATTTAAACAATAAAGAAACAATTAGAAAACTAGGAAATTCTGAGCTACAGTCAGTAGCTCTATAAGAAGTTAGAATCATGCTTGAGTATATCCTTCATTTTAATTCTGCCTAAGGAGAAACAGCATACTTTGGAAGAGGAGAATAAATAAAATAAAAGGGTTCCATTTCATTAAATGGTCATCAGGAAGTGTAAACAAAATGTTTATAATGCTTCAAGAGGAACCAGGCTCCCAATAGAGTGACTGCACTACATTTCAAAATACACTCTATCACATCTTCGCTTTCAATACATGTGCAGAGAAAACAAGGGCTATTGCATTCTGTCACCATGCCCGGAGGGACACCCACTTTCCATTTCAAAACAGCTTCTCAGCCCTGTTTGGTTTTCTCAGAGAAAAGTTCAAATGTGGAGTCATTGTTTATTCTCAGTTAACACATTGTGCATCCTTGCAAATTTTTATTAGTTTTTTTTACATTGTGAAAAGCTTTTCTGGAGAAAAAGGCTGGTGCATATAAGTTCGTAGTTAAATAATGTATCAGGATACTCCAAAAATGTGTTAGAATGACAGGGCTTTGGTCATACTGTGCTAAAACTTATAGACATAAGCTATGGTTTTATTATACTAATGATATGGCTAGTCAAATTATGAGCAGCAGTTAGATAGATTAGTCTGTAAATCAAGTGACATAAATGCAGTGATTTTCATCCACACAAAGACTTAAAATGAAGTTTTAAAAATGTGTGCGGTGGCTTGTGGAATTGCAGCTTAATTCAATTTTTTAATCCCTACAGCCATATATTTGTATTTTTCTATTTGCTCTTGATACTATGAGTAGAGAGCAGAGGCCACAGTCAGTGGTATGGAGGTGGGGCCCAGTGGATTCCAAATGCAAAACTGGTCATTTGGGCCCTGATCCAGCAAAGGCGTAGTTGCATTCCTAGCATTACACAGGTATCACTTCCATTGATTTCAGGTACAATAAATTGTAATTAAAAGAACATGCATAAATATTTGCTAGATGACTAAGCAGCCAACACTATGACGGTGCTTCTCCTGGGATAGCATTGCTACAAGCCCCTTCTATAGCTGAGAGCTATGGAAGGGTTCCATAACCCCTTCCAGAACTGAACTCAACTTTTTAGTGCCAAATCTATTTCACGAAACATGGTATCTTACTGTTGTTTGTGCTGCCTTAAATCTCTGGGTGAGTTATTTATTGTAGCAAATCTCCATAATGTCAGCCCTATTTAACATTATTTCTTACAGCATCTAAGACTTAGTGGTTTGGTGTATGGTCTTTGGTGTACTGGTTGGGTATCATAAAATCCCAGTAATTTTTTTAAAACTCACTATTGCTTTGTAATATAAAGTGTGTCTTGCCTGTCATACTCAGATGTTGTAATGGTATCTACTTGCTCTCTGTCTAGATGGTTCACTGTTATAGGCTTAGTTACAAGAAGAATTTTTTAAAACCTGACAAGGATAGGCTCTGAGATGCTGCTCACATAATATGGCATTGCCTCAACAGCTCACGAAAGCATCCTGTTCCACTTGAAAGAAGCAGGCAAGGTAGTGCTTACAGAAAATTATCTCTTAGTAGCTACATTTTTTCACCCACAGCACAGAGTATTTTTTCAGCCACCTTAAAAGGGCCATTGTAATAAATTGATTGAGTTTGAAAGCTTGTCTAGTTTCACTATAACTTCTGTAAGTGGTTCTGTTCTATCTTAAAATGTTGTTTATTGCTTCCAGCTCTACTATATATTCCTCTCTGAATTTCAGGAAAAGTCTGTGTTCCTGAAGCAAGAGGTGGGGATTCTTGGTAGCATTCCAAGGGAAATTGCTGATTTTTCTGCAAACTTTCCATTTACTATTCAGAAAAATGAAATTAAATATTTTGTTCTGGAGCAGATTAACAAAAAAAAACCCAGACTGTTTTGCTGAGATGGCTTCAAGCATCTACTGAAACCATTGCTTAGTCAAAACATTGGAAAGAAAAAAAATTTTATTCAAATTGAATCAAAAACTGGGAAAAGAACAAAAAATTCAGGCGACCTCCAGAGTTTTGTTAGACCCAGAATGAAACATTTGTTTTTCTTTTCCTGGTCTTGTAACCATTTTCGATAAAATTTTTAATTTGTATCAATTTTGAAGTGAAAAATGCTATTTTAGAATAAGTTGGTTTTTAAAATGTGCCAAAAAAAAATTTGCAGTATTTCCCAACTGAAACATTTTAGTCAAAATAGATTCAGATTTTTTGCCCTGTTTTCTGCAATCTATTCACTAAATTTCTCTTTTGTTTTGTTTTGCTTTTGGGGCTGGGTTTTTTGTGTGTCCTAAAATTACATTTTTAAGAAACTCTGTTTGTTTGTTTGCTTTCTTGTTTGTTTGTTTGAGCAATTCAGAATCTGTCTGATTTTGGTAGTAAAAGCAAAGTCTCATCAAGCAGGGGGAGAAAATGCCATCCAAGTAAAAACTAGACTAGGATGTGTTCCACAGGTTTAGTAATAAAGCATTATTTTTCCAGGAGCTCTTTGAGAGAGTTGCATCTCTGTATATGCCTGAACTATTTCCTCAGGATAAGGAAAATAGGGTGTTCTATGGCTGATCATAATTTGTTTAATAGTTATGAGAATTTGGGTTGCCAGTTTTCTCTTTTGGTTTATTTGCTGCCAGGCTTTCCCTTTGTTTTTCTCACGTAGGTTTGGGGAGAAAAATGCTGCACTCATCAAAAGATGAGAAGTCCCACTGCCTGGGACCAGATGTTCATAAAATATTCCTTTGATTTTTTTTTTTTCTCTCCAGTCTCTTCCTCCCCCAGCACAGCAGCTGAGAGTAAGTCCCCTTTCCCCTTATGTTCAGCTTTATGTCGTCTTGAATTTAGTCTGAGATTTCGGTCAATTTGACTGTGAGGGGAGGGGCTCCTGAGGCAAATATTTCCCTTTCCTTATTTCAGACACTTTGTCTGCAAACTCATTGCGCAAATTGGAGTTAGTTCATTTGTTATGTTTGCTTTTGGTAACAGAATAATATAGAAGTAAAACTGAAGTGCTCGGTTCTGAAGAAAAGGTAATTTTTCCTCTGCATAAACTATTTAAAAGTTCCCAACACACATGCTTTTGGTTTGCTTTTGCACCAAGTAACACTAACTAGGTAAATAATATTAAATGCTCCTCTTAGTAGAAATTTCTTATTCTCAATAATACAAATGAGTAAATATTTAAACTTGCTGTATATATTCTCCAGTAGCTATTTTTACAGCAGCAGTAAATTAGAATTCCACAGTGCGAGAAGCCCTGAACAGAGGCTGTACAAAGGTGTACCCAAGCCTGTAGGTGAATTAAAATAGAAATCGCATTGAAATTAGTCTTGACGATGCAACATTAAAAGCTTGTGAATATTTTCAATAGCCATGATTGCATCATAATTTAATACATCCTTTGTTACATATATTCCAGTTTTTCCATCCCATCTGTCTCTTTTACTCTCAGCTGCTACCATGATAGCCCCTCAGGACAGCATAATCTCTTTAGCTGCTATGCCATAATCTGCTGCTAGCATAAGAGTGGAAGACAAAAAAATTGGAGAATACTGCACATATTAAAACATTTCCCCTTTTCCTTCTCAGACTGGAGGCATAAAGAAATTAAGAAAAAATGTTTTATTGTGTATAATTTATAAATGATATTACATTAGAGTTAACTGCATTAAATTAGTTTTTGTTTTTTTAATAAAGAATCTCCTCAGTTGTGTTTCACTATGGAAGCAAAGCTGACAGTTCTTGCCAGCTGGAAAAAAATCCACTGTCAGAGAGGAACTTATCCCACCCAGTTTATTGCTGCAGCTCAAGGAATCTGCTTTACATTGATCTAGAATTTGAGACAATGCCCAATAGCTCTCTCTCTTAGAAGCTAATGCACACACACTGCACACTCCAAATAGGCTTCAGTTATGCTGGAGAGAAGACAAACACAGTGGCAGAAATACGTTGTAGCATGTTGTGACAATACGTCCCTTTCCAATCCAACAGCTGGAAGCAGAAAGGTTGACTGAAGATGAGAGGATGCCTTCACTATAGGTTCCAGCATCCTTGGGAACCAGATGGACTGAAATGGAAAACAGAACTAAAATAGGCCACAAAATTCAGTGCCAGAAGAGGCTTTCTTTTTATTCATGGCAGTACCAGGTTTTGCTAGAAAGAAATTTGCCATGCCATAGAAACTGAAGATAGAAATGACCCGGAATCTCCTTTGTTCTATGCCAACCATTGCAGGATTGTTCCAGGTATATTTGCTAATCTTTGTGTAGTCTGATTTTTAAAGACATGAAATAAAGCATTTTATCTGCCATTTTTAGGTTATTTCACCACAACGGTTTTAGGAGAATTTTTCTTAAAGTGTTCAGACTATATTTCCTTTCTTATTCTCATTACTTTTAGCTTTATCATCTTAGACTCCCTCGGGCAGCTTTTCCCTGTGCTTGGTTTTTGCCATTTCATATTCTTCTCTGCGGGTGTTATGTTTCTCTACAGTCACCATAATTTTTTTTGTAAGACCTCTGGTTTAATGTCACTTGCAGATGTTATTACTCTTCTGTTCACTTCCTCCTTCCACTAATGAAGATGTGAAACAACGCAGAGCCTATCGTTGCTCTTACTAGGTACTTCCTGTCAACCTGCTAGGCTGCTGTTTATCGGTACTCTTCCTCTATGGTTCTTCAGTTTGCATTCATTCCTCATGACAGTGCTCTTATCTAAGTCTTTCCAAGTTAATTTGTCAAGTAAAATTTTCTGAGACACTGTAGGAAAGGTTTTGCTGATGCTTTACTCCAGCTTCATTGCTTCTGCTGTTTTCCCCTCTTCTACACTAAGGATTTTGTCCAACAAAAAAAAACCCTGAGGAATAACAATTCATGTTGAAGTATCTCTTTTCCCTTTTTGCATGTAACTTCCTGATCTGAGGATGCTGCTCTATGAACACTTGCTGCCTTAATGGCGGGCACTCTCAAAGGCTAAGTTGCAACCAGCATTGATAATCTGTTATTCAGAAAAGTTTCAGGGATTGCAATCAGGTCTGTCAGGTGATTAACTTCTTACTAGGTGGAGTAAGGGCTGCAATCCCATCTTATGCAGTATATGTATTGCATCCTATGTGGTAAGTATTAAGGGCCAGATTTTGCCCCATACGCATTGAGTAAAATGTTTTATATGAGTGACAAAATTCCTTTGTCTCAGCACAATCTTGATTTCAGGCCAGGTAGAAACTCATTTAAACAGTGGGATTTTGGAAGAAGCAGATCTCTGTTCAGTGTGAAGATGGCAGAAATGGTGTCATACTAGATAAATCAGGATTGTCTCTGCTCTTTCCCTAGTAGACAGTGACTTGACAGAATATCCTCTTGGAGCCTGTAGCGTTTCAGAATAAGGAGTGGGAAGGTCACTTCTGAGTGTTAGGAGGTTCCTTATTTCTTCCTTCTTGGATATTGTCTAATTCTCTTTGGAATGATAATGACCTTTGGATGGAGTTAACCTCCATCACATGGATCACCTGTATGGGTTCATTTTGTAAGGAATAATCCCAATGCTAATCATGTCATAATGAAATCAAGCTTTATCAGTTAAGGAGACTACTAGAAATATAACATCCTTCTCTTGCTTCTCCCCAGTTTCACTCCTCTTTGGCTACTTTAGCCTTCTTGCAAGCCTGTATAACCTAGCGTTCGTCTGTATGCCATCTTTCAGTTTCTTCTCTGAAGCCTCAGGGGTTCAGGAAAACTCTCTCTTAGTGGCATCTTGAAACTTGAAGCTTTTTTTAGTCAACCTCCTGTGTTAGCACAGGGTAAGGACTGTAGTTTCCACTGATAGATCTCAGCTCATGTCCTTGTTTTAACTGCTGAGTGAGCACATAGACAGGATGGGCCTTGACTGGCATATGACATCACGGCTTCTCTTGTTCTCTGCACTGTGTTTTCCTTCAGGGGTTATCTTGCTGCTTCTCGATAAGTTACGGAAGATGAAATGGGAGCAGATGTGGAGACTCACAGCAGAGCGGGAGTTAATGAGCATGCTGTCCACTTCACTGGCTGACCAGGTGAGTAGGACATTGCAGATGAGTGATACAACCACTACTCCATGGACTGAGGAAGGTAAGAAACGGAAAGGGGATGAGGTGTGGGAAAAGGCAGGGGAAAGATATTGTGCCTGTAGTCACCATTTGTTGAATCGTTCTGGGGAAAACATGGAAGAGAGGAATGGAGGTTTACTCATGAGGTTTCTCTTACTACACTGACATTTTTATCTCCTCTGCACAGATGATTCATAGATAGACAAATGGGTTTTCAAGCTTTAATTTTCTGTCCTCCTTTCTCTAACATAAAACTCTCCAGGCACTAGAAGTCCAAATATACTATGTCTTTTCCTACTGGTTATTGTCTAAACAGACTTGAGTTTTAAGAGTCTCCAGATATTTCTTTACTGTTTCTGGCACATGAGTCCCGGCAGTCTTTTAGTGTACTCCTTGCATCAACACCCCCATGAAGACAAAAGTGCTGCTGTCTCCGTGCCACAGATGGGAAACTGAGGCCAAGAGAAGAAATAGTGTGCCTATACACGGAAATGCATATTTACTCTCTTTGTGCTTCCTGCCAGCTCTCAGTTTTAAATCCAGAAACCCTGTTAATGTAGTACTGGACCTGAACCAGTAAGTCTTGCTCAACAGCTTAAGTGTATTAACTCAATGCAGCATCATATTTAGCTATTTCTACTTCTTCTGAGCTACATCTGGCTTATGATTAGTCACCACTAAGGAAGCATTCTGCTTACTGTGCACATAGAGATGCACACTTGTGTACAGCATCCTTGCAGATTGATCCAAAAGCTACCAAGTTCATTAAAATGGTTATTGCAACTTCACTGTGTTTTCAATCAGGTCCCACGTTGCTGTCTAATGCCTGCATGGGGCAGAATTTTGTGGAGTGGACCAAGGTTGCTTAGGTCTTACCCTAATACCTCAATCACAAGACTGTCCTTGTAACTTACTTCTCCAACCAGATGGCTGCATAAAGGCAGAACACATTTTGTCCCTTATGGTGTAAGCTGTTCTGCAGATCTGTCCTATGTGCTCTTTCCATGAAATACCTAGAATACTTGTTGCAATGATGAAGTGCCAGCTAAAATCCCACATAGTAATTCACCTTGAAGCAGTGCAACTGCCAAGATCACTTTCATTCCCTTTATTCAGAAGTGATGCAGTACTTACTAACAGCAGGCAGTTTGTCCTTCACTGCCTATTACTCTCTCTGGTGACTACAGAGGAACCACATCTCTTGCCAGCAGTACAAGATACATGTTTTGAAAACTTTGCTGGTGTCCGTTAGCTCCGTGTGTCAAGAGAGCCTGTTCTTCTAGTTCAGATCCACACATCGCCCCTTAGATTGATAGCACCTTCCGTGGAAACAATTATGAAGCTAGGTTTGCAGAGTTCAGCTTGCATTACTATTTGCATTTCTCCCTTTGAGGGGGAGAGGAAGGTCAGCTCAGGGAGGGTGAGGTCACCTCACTGTAGAAACAATGTACCCAACTGTTTCTCTGTTTTTGCCTGCTAGGATATCTTCAATGCAGTCATCAAACAAAATCCCTTCCTTGTCTACCAGCTCCCATGTTTCTGGAATGTGCAGCTGTCTGATCACACTCGTTCGGAGCAGTGCTACAGAGATGTGTCTGACCTGAAGGTATGCTTCACAGGAGGTTGGATGGGTGGTATCCTTTGGGGCAGAGCATGCAGGACTCCACTGTGACAGAAAGATGAAATCCCTTATGTAGGGGGGGAAACTAACACGTACAGTTTGTGAGGACACCTAAACAGGGGAAGCAAATGTGACTTTGGCTTTGTGCATTTTGACTGCTAGAAAAGTCAAAGATGGGTGCTACTTTGGGGTTTGGCAAGGTGTTAGAGAAGTGCTTCACCTTCTTACGTTCAGTACGTGTCACCTATGCCACTGCATCTTACTGCTGAGTTCCTTGCTGTCCCAGTTCTTAGCTCTTCCTAGCCAAAGAATACAACCCTTTTTTTTTTGTACTGAACAAGTTTGAAACTCTTTCTTTAGTCCACATCATTTAATAGAGTGAAATTCACAAAAAGAGTTGGGCAGACCCTAGCTAGAAATACATTAGCCAAAATGTAAAGACCTTGCACACTTTATATTTAGCCTTTGCGTACACTTAACCCAGCCACACTGCCACTCATTTTTGCAGGATTTGCCCTGGAAAAAAAAGACTGAGTAGAAACCTATTAATTTAATGAAATTAAGCTATAGTATCAGTTTAGTAGCACATTTTTCACTATTGTCAAGTAGAATATAAAAGCAGGATGGATTTAAACAGATATGGGTAAATTAACATCAGTTGTGCTGTGGTCATTTTGAAAGGCCAGACTCAAATGTAGCATGTAGAGAGTTCAGAATTGAAGCTGATAGTGCTTCTGCCAGGTGTAGATTAAGACTGGATGGCTAAACAGCAGTAGATTCCATCAGAGCAGACTAGTGGCATCAGAACACGGTAAATATTAGGTAGTTTTTGGCAATTCATTTTAAAATTCAGTTAAGGTTCATACACTTAGTTTATGTTTTGAGAATGCTTTAGTAAATGAGGTTTAAAAAAAAATATACAAAAACACAGAACCATAGAAGAGGTTGCAAGGGGCCTCTGGAGACCATCCAAACCCCATTCAAAGCAGGACAAACTTAGATCAGGTTGCTCAGCACCTTGTGCAGTCAAGTGTCAAGTCTCCAAAGACTGAGATTCCACAACCTCCCTGGCCCCCTGTTCCAGAGTTTGACCACCCTCATGGTGCAATATATTTCCTAAATCTAACCAGATTTTCCCTTGTAACAATTTGCAGACTAACAGCAGGAGTGTTCAATATGAACACCAGATACTGGATGAATATAGAAAATCAATCACCCTCAACACACTGATTTCAAAAGCTGCACTTCCCAAAAGACAGAAGATCTACTACATGGGCTAACTGACCTGTCAAAGCTGACTAGTATTGCTTGAATTTCATACATAAAGTATTCACAACCAACTGTTCAGGTGTGGTCCATAGAAGACATCTTTTAAAGTTATATCAGTCTACTGGTCAGTACACTGATCACTAAATGTTTTATGATAGATGTTTGTAGGGCAAGATCAACTCAGGGACTTAAAAGCATCGTGGTTTTATGCTTTGTAACAAAGTGCTGGTAGAGATTTAGTTCTGTGCTCATGTTGAGAATCGTGTATGACAGCAATTGCAAGGCCTGAAACAAAAGGAGAGATGTAGCAGCAGGGAAAATGTTTTCTAAAAGATGAATTTTAGAAAAATTCACCTCCTACCTGGGAGATATCACAGTATTTTTCTGTGAATTAGAGGCTGATGTTAACTCATATAATCCGCTGAGACAGTCAGATTGGATTCAGCATAAGGTTAAGACACATACATTTACATGAGAAAAAGATATTGAAGCTAATAACTGAGGATCTAGGGCTTAGTTCAATTGCCTAAACACAGTTTGAGTCTCAGATATCTGTATGGGACTGGCAGATACAACACAGACCTACAGGATACCATACCCTTTTGGCAAGGCAGCTGATGGGCAGGCAGGATAACCCTAAGATGCTTTCAATGTTGCTATACATCTGTATTTAGGCAGCTGAACTGTGATCCCCATGAGTGGTTTTGGAGACTGGTTAAGCTCACCTCAGAGTAGACACCTGACGACTAATCAGGCAAATCACTCTTTGGGCTCCAATGCCTGTATTGATTAATCTGCTTCAGGTGTGGGACACCTAGCTCATATGTAACACCTACAAGTAAGCATTTAATAGAAGTATCTTAAAAATAAATTGAATCATTTCGTCATTGTTGATTAACAAATTTATGTTTACGAGTGTAACTTAGGCTTGATTGTTTATTACCATATATTGTATCACACTGTCAGTTCCATTACAGCATAGGCAATGAAGTCTAAGATACATAATATCCTCCACTGGCTTTCTGGTCTGAGGTATTTAACTCAACAAGGGGTACAGACACATAAGCAATTTCTTCAGCTGAACTGGACTTACTGACAGTGCTAAAATTATCCCCTAAATACTGAATCAGGTCTGAAATTCTTTGCTTTGAAAGAGAGGCCAGAGCCTTATCTAGTGCACATAAGCCCCCTGGTTTCAATAAAGTTCTTCCCATATTCAGCAGTTAAAGAACTGGCCCTCAGGCAACACTGTTTAAAATTCTTCATACAATTAAAAAAAAAATCATAAACCAATTAAAGTTGTGAATTTACATTATTAAAATTAGCAAAATTCTAGTTCTGAAAAAAAAACCAGCTGGTTTGGTATGTGGTCCTCTCAAAAAAGCAACAAATGTTGTTAGCTTAAGTTAGAAAATATACTCTTAAGATCACCGAAGTTAGTCAGTTCCATGGCATTTATTATAAATAGTATGACACAACATATATGGAACAGCCTGTATTTCATGGTAAGACTGGAATAAGAAATGAGGTAAAAGAAACCTCCAGGGTAAGAGGGAGAGAAAGACAGATTGTGAAGTTTGTACTGGAGGATTAAGAAGGATAGAGTAGGAAAGAAGGAAATGCAGGGAGAGATTTAAATTCCAAGGTAAAGCTGGCCCAGTCAGGTATTCCTGAGTCAAATCAGACTGCATTCCTCATGTCAGACTGAAAAAGCACTGATTTAATTCCATCTGGCCTCAAAGTCCATGGGACTTGAGGATTTGTTGCCTCTTACACACAACATTGTATCAAATAAATTTAGACCCCCCAGGGCTGGCTACTGTCAGGGGTGTGAGTGCACACCTCTGAACAGAAATGTATACACACTGAACAGTGTATACACACTTCTTTGCTGCTTTGTTCATGTTCATGCAAACACAGGATGACCAGCATACTTGTTGCAGGCCTGTGGAGCACTTAAATATTTCATATTGCCTGAAGAGGATTCTAATCACTTTTTTCTTTTTATAGTCCTCATTAGGTTGCATCTCTATCCATTTTGTTGATTTTTTTTTTACACTGTCTTATGTTAGAGAAGGTCAGATGTTTGACTACTTCCTTGCTGCAGCTGAGCAGCATATACAAATTTGGAAGGACTTACATATGGAGATCTTTCAGAAAAGGCATGAGAAGAATAGAAATATTTATAACCAAGTTCTGCATTGTTAGTGACCACTAATTTTATATCCATCTAGAGTGATATCAAAATAAGACTACTTTATTATTTTCATTCATCTAGATGCTTACTTATTTCCTGTGTCATACTATATAGTGCTAGAGGCCACACTGTACACAACTAGACTAAAGTCTGTGGGCTTTGTTCTGCTATCCGTGGCATATGGCACCAAAACTTATATAAACAATTCTACTTAGAGAAATCTTCCCCCACCCCAAGGGCATCCGTATTAAGGATACTTTGCATCAGTCAAGAACGTCTTGAAATGAACAATTTTAATAGACAACAAGAGTGGGCTAAGAGGAAGCAGATGCCCTTTAATTCTTTTTGCCAAGTGAGCCAGCTGAAGTCTCTAAAGGCTGGAGGTGTTTATTTTTGCATGGCATTTGTTACACCTTGGCGAAACATTCAGGACTTGTTATGGAAGACTGGCCAAAAGATGTGGAAGTGCTGATAGTCATTCCATGTAGGCGTCCACTGTTTGTCTTGCTTACCTCAGCTCCTCACATGGTCCCCAGTAGCCTGCAATGTCAGCGGACAAACGTGTGCTGTAGGACCATGCCTTGCTGAGCTTCAAAGACTGTGGGGATCTGTCTGGAACTGAAGTTCATTTATGCATTACTTTTTCTGGGTTGGGCCCTGTGTTTGCTTTCCTTTTTGGTTAATAGTTTGTTCCTGTCTGTAAGGAAATCTCAATTACTCTGATTTGGCACAAACCAAATGGCAAGAAAAATCCTATGAAAGAAAGTAATTAATTGTGATGCCTCTGACAATGAGTCATGACCTCATTGAATGAGTCGGTCATGAAGAGAAGTCTGGTTGTCAAGGATACAGATGCTATTTACACACAGAGAATCTGGTAATTCACAATCACAAAAATCAGATGCTGGAACCTTCAACGGGATTGTATCAAATTGTTAGAATTTACCCCGCACACACCCCAAAACAAGAAAATGCTTTAAACCCTGTTGATGGCTTTTCAAACTGGTTTTGAACACAGCTGATACTAAATTAGCAGATAGTTAAATAATTAACCTCATAAAATCCCCATTCTGAAATTGTGTTATGTGATTCACTGTGTCCTACCTGGGAATGTCCTCCACACTAGAACAACTTTGTGAGATTCCTTACAAAAGTTTAAACAGCTTCTTGTCCATAACCCAAATACATCCTTTCAGATCTGCCTCGAACATGTCCTATTGCACCTCTTTCTATGCCAGTCCCTGAGCCACCCCATGCTATCTCTGCACCTCAGCACTGATCTGCAGCAGCTCTGGCATTCTGCTGCCTTGCACCTTTTAATGCCAACCAAGGAAGAGCTATACTGGGAGGTGTAAGGGCTCAAGAGTGTTAAGCATAGACCCCTCCCTTGAATGAACATCAGAGTCAGTAAGGTGCTTCCACTCTGCCAAAAAGGGAGCACTGTGGTATTATAGAGGTGGTTTTAGGGTGTTTTTTCAGTCAGGAGGCCTCTCGTTAAACAGGAGATGAAGAGCTGCAAATCCTTTTGAGGGAAAACTGAGAACTTTGGTGAAAAATACAGGACAGGGACAGTCTGTCAGCTTACTGCCATACAGCATAGACAGTAAGATGGGGGGTAAAGTAATCCCCGGGACCATGGGCAACAGGTCAGGCAGGGCAGAGATTTGAATCCCACATCCAAAAGCAGTGCCTGGACCTCTGGGTTGGTGGCTACTCCAATGTGAGCCCCTTCCACTTATGTAGTTCAGAAATACCACTCTGGAACCTCACTGATGACATTTTTGTGAAGTATTTGATCCTTTCTGAGAGAAATGATTCTTTTATTAAACCATTCATTTCTGATAAAACACAGTTTAAAAATAAAGTTTCCAGACATCTCTAATGGAGGCATAAGTTACACATGTGGTGCTTGTTTGCAGTATGACTTGGAGCATATTTAAACTTTTCAGTAACCTGTGCCTGAAAAAAAGCCTATTGAAATGGTGTTAAAGTGGCATATATAGGTGGTTTTACTGTGCAGATTTGCTGAACGTTTAACTCCTGTTAATTTCAGTGGGAACTATCTGGTTGCCTAAACAAGGAGTCTAGTTTTTAAGCAGGAAAGCTTAAAATGAATATCTGTTCACTACTTTGCAAAATTGAACTTCTTTAGGCTTCAATTTAAGCTTAATTTATTCTTACTTTTTACCCTTTCAACCTGGAAAGTAGGTATGTAAGTATGCAGGATATCCTGTATACTCTGATTTTGTAAGGACTGAAGCAGAGTGAAAAATTACCAAGATGTATCTTTTCGTAAAAAATGGAAAAGATTGTGGTTAAGAAAACATTTGGCCTAATAGTTCTTCTGGAGAGAGAAGATGCTTCAGGGGAGAAATGAATAAAGGTACCTATAGAAATAATATTGTGTTGAAGCTTGTTGTTTAGTGGCTTGAACATCAGATTGGAAATATTTAATCTCCCCAGAGAGGACAATGCAGCTGGTAACCTAAGAAGATTTGCTGGGATTTTTGTTTTCAGTGTATTTCCATGCAGATAACTGACCTTAGAGCCCTCTCCTACGCGCCACCAGCATATACATCCTCTGTTATCTTCCATCTCAGATCCTGTTGCCAGTGTAGGAGGCTCCAACTGTGTCATTGTTTGAGTTCTTTGGGTCAGAACCTGATAAATAAATGGGAATCATCGGCGCAGTTACCCTGTTTCACTAGGTCACAAATGTATGGAAGTATTCCAGGAGGCTGGCTGAGCGTAATCAGTGAGTGGTAACGGTTGCTGATTAACTAGGATGGTATTAACAGAAATGTAGGTAGTGCCAAGTTGCTTAATGACGACTAACCAAGTGTTAAATAGATGTGGAATTTTAAGTTCTGATCTTTCAGTACTTCAATTGCTAAATGAAGATTAAGGAGCATATTTTTCTTAGTTCTCAGGAGGCCTTGATAAAGAGTGGGAAGGATCTGTGGAACAGCCTGAAGGCTAGCCCTGTTCCTGAGGTGTTCACCTAGATAATGGCACTGGAATTTTATTTGTTATAGCTACAATTTCCTCTGTAAGCCAACAGAGCTTTGGAATAGCTTAGAAACTAGGAAGGAAAATAGAAAAAGAAATAAACACAGTATTATGGTGCTATTCAGTCTTGGAAAGGGGATGTTGTAGTAATGAGATTTTTAGTTTCTAGATTCACTTTCTCTTTTTAATGTTGAGATAACACTTTCTCGGTCTGCAAATAAAGTGGATTCTAAGTTTGACTTTTTTTTTTCCTTGTGATTTCCCTGTAGTCTCTTTCCAACTGATTTTTTTTTCTCAAATCAATTCGCTGTTGCCCACAATAAAGTTTCTAACGTAATGCCCATAGCTTTACCTGTGCAGCCCATTGTCTTCATTGTGTACCTCACTGACGCCCGTGACAGGCTGTGCAAGGATGTCTTGGGTTGGACAACTTCTGCTGTGGCTGATGGTGCAGTAGACCAAATCAGGCAGCTACAGTCAGAACTGAAGGTGAATTTGTGAGCTGACAGCAAAAAGAGAATACGGTCTTCGGATGTAGAGTTGTATGTCAATGGTTAAGAGTCTTGTTGCTTTTTGAAACCTGCTGTTCTTTTTTGTGCTTTCATACATCCCTGTTACGACTTTGTCGCAACTAGTTCATAAATCCCTTGGAGTAAATTAAGGTGAAACGACACCAAATAACTGGTATGAAATTAAGAACAATTTATTAATACAGGGAAAGTTGCATGGTTATAAGTGTCTTGGGTTTCTAAAGGCGTTGAGAAAAGAGAGAAAATGAAAAAGGAAAAGAGAAAGAGGATAGAGACTATGAGAGAGAGGAAAAGAGAGATCACCACCCTTGGATCCAGCGATGTAAGTTGTCTGTAGAGTTGGTAAGTTGCTTGCAGAGTTGCTTCTTCGGTAAATCGCTTGCAGGATCGGTCCTCAGGTGGCGGGCGGGAGCACGCACCAGCATCCCAAATGAGAAGGTCTAAATACTTTAGGTCATTTGCATGCGAGATAAGAGAGGGTGGTAACATCCCTCTTGTCTCCCCTCCCCTGCTCGCTTCTCATGCTAATTGAGATGCCTGCACTTTGCAGTCTTAGATTGTTCTCGAAATGAGTCGGTGGTCCCCCAAGGGGTGTCTGGTGGTCATGATCTCCCCTAGTTGTGGTGTCCGCTGTATGACCCCGCTTCTGCACAAGCGTGGTTGATGCCTTGCAAAGTTGTTGCACATGGAGGCTGGTCCCAAGGAAAAGATACCATCCCGCCTCCACAGGACTTATCTCTTCCTCCAGCCAGAGTTGTAAATCACAACAATTAAGGCACATCAGGGGTGGTGTTCTGTTCCCAAGGCCCTTATCTCTTGCCAGACTTGCAGGCCTCTGTAGCACCCATACCCTCCTCCAGCCAGAGTTGTCAAACAAGTTGTTTAAGGCATACAAACTCTGTCCATCACAATCCCATAATATTTATCTAATCATGTTACATTTGAAAAGCAGCCTGCTTTTTTGCTAGACCTGTTTTGTGATTGTCCTACCTCAGGTGATCCCAGATGGTTGCATAATTTCTTGATGTTCTTTAGCTGCATTGGTGTGTACTGTCTTTCTTGATTAAAAAATCAGCTTTTCTGAACAGTCATCAGTTCCATTCAGCTTTCTTCAGTTCACTCCAGGCTCCCCTGACATCTGTACACGTGCAGCATCCTGACACGCTTCAAATCTGATCAGATCTGAACCACCAGCTAGGCCCTTGACACTTACCAGCTTTTACACACACAACAGATTTTGAAGCACGGCAGCAAAAAGCCTCTATGCTGATGACTGCAGTTCTCTGGCTTTGACATCAGCCCACACATAACTGTGTAGAGGCATCAACACCAGTACTTGACTGTGATGTGACATAGTGTATGTTGATGGGAAATTCCTGCAGCACCAGGGAGCCTGTCCCATAACAGTTACTGAGTTTATCATCATTAGCCATTTCAGTGCTCACGGTCCCTGGGGTGAGTGGTCAGGGTGCTCAGCAGGGGGATAGGATGCTCGTGAAGACATCCAAAAGGAAACTCACGTGAAGTGTAGGAGTAGTAGGGAGAACACACAGAAGATTTTTCTTTGCAAGTATTTTCGGTCCTGTTTGCCAGCTTCTCAGCTTTCTTTGATCCACTCTTAAATAAGTGCATGTTACCAGCAGACAGTTTCCATTCTATGCCTTTCAAGTTCTTTTCAAAGAAAGGAGGTTTTGAAGATCCATTTTTCAGTGGAGGAAATCTGTCATCTTAAGTTTATATCCTAACCTACCTAAAGCTCCTTTTGTTTCTGTGGTGTTCTGTATTTTCAGCACATGTTGCAGCAACATGTTACTGCACAGTTAAGCTGCACTCCCAAACATATGGACGAATGTAAAACCAGCAGAGTGTAGCATTACCTGGGAAAAATATCTACACCAAGTACTTTTGTCCAAATAATTTCCCAGATTTATATGGTGTGTAGATGCATCATGATCTTGATTTAAAACATTCCTATAACTGGAAAAAGTGATTTGCCAATTTCTGAAATGATCTTTTTTCCCTACAGTTGCTTTTTTGTAACTGCATGTGTGGTTTTCTGACATCCTAGTAGCCTCGGCAGTGAAATCCCAGGAAGGGATAAAGCTTTCTCTATCAGGAGATATTTTCATTGGTGTTGGGTATGTAGGAGAGACTGACATAGCTTTTGTGGCAGTATAAATACTCAGTGGAGAGACTATGTAGTTTGCTGAAGTTAGTACAGAAAGAATTCAGGCTATGTCCTGCTCTTTCCTCCTCCAGTCCACTCATTCGGCAACAGATAGCGTAATTTCAGAGGGCTCCGTGGTCCTGTGGGGTTGCATTGCTGACACCAAGGGAACTGCGTTCATCTGCTCTGGGCTGCTTCTGTTCTACGTGCTGCGCTTCATCTCTGTGCATTCCCTCCCACAAACGCAGCGTTCAGAGCAAAGCTTACCGTGCGACCGGCTCGGCAGCTGGCATTGCAGCTCTGTGGCTGTGTGTGAGTAACATAGTGCTTCACGCAATTAACCTAATGGATTCAGAGAACCTCCAGAACTCCTAGCTTGGAAATATTCCCAAGGGAGACTTTTTTTTTAACTCTCTTTAGAAGTCACAGGAATAAAACTGAATACAAAGCCTTCCATGTTTTTTTTTCTTATGCCTAAAATACAGCCCCTATAAAATGAAATCATTCCTGCAAGCCACTTTTGGCTGCCTCTTAGTTTTTCCTTAGGGCCTCATTCTCATTCACACTGGCAGCAGTGCAAAGTTGCCTTGATGTAAATGAAAATCAGGCCCTTTATGTCAGCGTTAGAGTTAAATCTAGGCTGGTGTGAGAGTCATCTCCCATTAGCAGAGGCTAAATACCTGCTAGAGACTGGAATTCAAAGGGTGAAGCATTGTACTGCATCACTGTGTTGTGTAACGCAACTGAGATCAGTCTTGTTTAAATAAAGCAATGGCAAAAAGGAAGTCAGATTAAATTCAGTCCTTTTTGAAGGGTGTAAATGGGTTTAGGAATTAATTTCAAGGTTTTTCTTCCCAATACCTAACCAGAGAAGAGTCTGCCTGGCCTGAAACAGTGAATCAATTTCATTAGCTGAAACAGTCACGTGGAAATCTGAGATTAATGTTTAATATCTACATCCCTGTGTCCCTCATCCTGCCACCTTCTTCAACAGTTTCAAAGCACATCACCTGTATACTATGCAGTTACTTGTGAAAGACGTGACGAAGCTTTCCTGATAAAAAAGCAGAAGGAAGTCTGTGTAGTATTAGCGTTGTTTTTTTTTTGTTTTTTTTAAGAGGGCAGCAAACTGAACACACATAAAAAGAGCAGATAAAGCAAATATGTTTTCTAATAGCAGGATGTGTTTTCTCTTTTTTTCCCTCGGAGGTGATTCACTGGAACTCACCAAAGAAGCTGCGAGTGAAAAACAAGCACGTGGAGTTTTTCCGCAACCTCTACCTAACATTCCTGGAATATGATGGGAATTTGCTGAGACGGGAACTCTTTGGCTGCCCCAGTGAGACAGATGTTAACAGTGAAAATGTAAGTGGGAGGTCTAGGGCTTGACAATTTAAAGGGTGGTTCATACAAGGCACAGGCTACCTGAAGACTTGGAGAGTTGGTGGTGTGGGTAGTGCAGTGTGGAGGGTCTCAGGAGAATTGAGGTCAATGCTCAGTTCCAGGAGTGACGCTGTGCAAATCATTTAATCTCTCTGTGCGTCAATTCCTCACCTGTAAAACTGTCATATTAATCCTGTCTTTCACCTGGGTTTTTTTGGTGTTTTTTTCTACCTTGCCTTTTAAAAATCCCCAACAAAGGTAGCATCACAAACTGAAAATGGGGATTTGGGCTGTTAATTCCGTTAGGCAATTTTGCAAATCTCACCCTTACACTTAAAACTTTCCAGGGGAAGGGCTTGTTTCTTGCTGTGTGTTTGTTCAGCATACAGTGTTGTCAATTTTGGCTAGTGGATACTAATGCACAAGTAATGAAGAAGAAATGAAAATATCAAGACTGATGGATTTAGGTCTATGAGTTTTTGCCAGGCTGCAAACTATAGAATAGTTAATACTTGGAGGTACACATAGGCTGTGAGACTGCAGTTTTTTTCTGCACTGCCCCTAACCAAACAGAGCAGCATTTATGTGTATCTGCATAAAATTTGCAATCAGAACATTTCAGACGAAGCAAATCCTTTGAAAATGGTTGAAATCAAGGATGTTTACATACAGATGTTCTTATGTGCGTGTATGCCTTGGTACATATAATTCCAATGTAAAAAAATATTAACTGAAACGTTTATACACAGATGTATATGAACTCCTTGTGTATAATGTGGTCTCTGGAGATTTCTAGACCAAGTACCAATTTTGGCTACATAGTCTGAAAGGAAATAAAAAGGAACCTATAACATTTTGTGTTATCTTCAAGAAAAAAAACTTCTAAAATATACAACATTCTCTATATAAAAATCAATAAAGCAAAGCCAGTGTCATGTACACATTAGCAGTTAAGAGGTAATTGGCAATCAATAGCATCATTGAGGCTTGTAGTGTTTCCATTTAGTCTGCAGATAAAATGACCACAGGAGATACCATTCCCAATTTTTTAACTATAGCACTCAGAGATTGAATAGATATATTTTAGCCCAAGGCATGGTTTCCCCAATACCTATTTGACCATCCCACTGTCTTCTGAAAGGAGTGGGGAATGATGAGAAACTGAAGATAAACATTAACTGGGAGAGACTGAAGCAGGGATGAGAGAGAAGAGAGAGAAAGAGAGTGCACAGTGAGAGCAAAAGCACATGGAGAAAGAAAATCCTTTGCAAGAGTGAGAGGCTTTTACACAATCAAGTGAACTGAATGTCATAAAAGACTACTAAGAGTCTGACAGTCAGAGGCATCAAGGTACAATAGGCAGATAGGAAGAGATAAGGGGAGTGAGACATTAAAAAAAAAGACAATGGAACAAAACACACCTTCATCACACTTTAAGAATGCAGGTTAAAATTATACTGAATTCACAATATATTGTGTGGGTTCGATGAGCATGAATGCAGTCACAGACTTGTTGCTATATTTTCCAGAGCTCTGTAAATCCTTAATAAACAGATTTATTCTAGACGACAAGTTGCTGGGGAGCAGTGCACAGTGAATGCAAGTTCTTGCTGCTGAAAATGTCAGTCCTGAAAGTTTAAAATGGCTCATTTTACTGAACTTGTATCTAGTTGACAGACACTGGAAATGACTAACTGTTCAAGCCTGTTTCTTATTCAAGACAAGTAGAACGCAATATGGTATATGGTATGGCTTGTGTCTGAAAAAGAAATGTAACATTCTTCCATTTATAAATTAAAAAGAAAAGAGATACTGGAAAAGAATGAGCTAGACATACAAAAATACAAGAGTCCTAACTTGCCAAGAGGCAGCAAAATGTTAACAGTCTTCTATCAAAGCAATCAGATATAGGAAAAAATCTAACTTCAGATAGCTTAAGAGCAGTCACTTAGGAGAAGACATTCGTTTTTTATTAGTTACCCTTGATGTAAGCTCCCCTCTAAACTTGACTATGTCCTTTTTATTGTAGAATACAGAAAGCAATTTTCAGCTTTGAAGTTATGAGACCCTAAGAACAGGATTATCATGAAAACCACTCTTTCCCTCTGTCTGCTGTAGCATATACAGTGTCACAGGTGTCCTATTAAAATACAGTACATTCCCATGTTCTATTGCAGGATAATTTTCAGAAATGGAGCATCTTGTAAAGTGAGCAGGGAACCACTGTTTGTCATTCCTCCCAGTACAAGAGCTAGGGGGCATGAAGTGGAAATAGCAAGTAGCAGGTTCAAAACAAAGACAGACATTTCACCCATGATGTAATGAAGCTTTGAGCAGGAGGTAATGTTGCTAGAAATATACATATGCTCAAAAGTGACTCTTCATGGAAAGAAAATAAATCAGGAGCTGTTAAGCTTTGGTGCAGGAAGTCCTTGAATCACAAGTTCAGGACTAGGGGAGCATTCTGAGAAAGCATCATCGTACACTCACCTTGCTTTTACATTCCTCTCTAGGCAGCCAGCTCACAGCTGGAGACAGGATGCTGGGCTAGATGGACCTTTAGTCTGAGAAGATGCAGCCATACATTTCCATTAGGATTCCTAAGCATGTATGTTACATAAAAGGTTATAATTTCTGCAATCAAGTATGTATAAAGTAGGAATTGCTATTTGATTTATCTTAATACCTATTATTTTTCCTTTCTTCTCTGAATTGAGACTAGCAGCCCCAAGACACAATGGGGCTTTATTATGCTAGGCATTGTATATGGGTAAAAGGTGCTCCTTCAGCTGCCTGTGCTCCTCTGCACTGTGAACCAGTGGACAAAATGTTAGAATAACTCTGCTGGTTTTATAATCAGAGAGAATTACTTAAGCAGTAAATGTACCGAGCCCTGTTGTAGAAGAAGCAGTGGCTTGGTGTGAGTCTGTCACTCACAGTCTGGCTGTATTAGAATCTACCCTTAAGGTCTTGTTCCAATATGCCAGCCGTTGCTTCTCTAGAGCTTAATATTTGAAATGATGTTTTATTTAGAATGTAACCTGTAATTAAGGAATCTCATTTGTAATGCAAATATTTGAAAAACGTGAAAAGGAAGTGTGGCACTGGGTACTGTTGGGCTGCTTCTGTTGCTCTAAGGCCCTTTTACACTACTCATCAGTACTGAGATGGCCTTAAAATTAATGTAAATTATGTCTCTTCCCTTTTTAAGGAGTCTTTACAGTGCCAAAGAGATGTAAAGGGGCATTAGTTTAAAAGGTAATCAGACCTTACATTAATCTCTCTCACTCTTCCTCTGCATATGTGTGTGCATGCATGTATGCTTAAATATATATATCTATATACATGTGGAAGAATTAGAACTTTTCTTTTTTTAATGTTTGCTAAAACATTAAAACAGTATAATACCACAGAGTGAATTTTAAGAGGTCTAAAGGCAGTCTTTGGATCTTATACTGCATAGTCCTGATCTAGTCAGTTGTTGATCTTCAGCTGCACCAAACACCACCATTATTAGGTTCCAAAACATTACAAATGGGAATGAACAGAACAGATAGGGCTCTGAAACTGAAATATTGGAGGCAAAGAAATACAGACTGCGGTATTTTTTCTGTTTATGTAAAAATGCTTATATGTATGTCTATGTGTACATACATGTTTCATCCTTTCCTTGAAATACTCAAGCTGAAGGACCCTGTGTGTTGCAGGGACAGGCTGTGAACAGGAGCCTCCCACATGTTCCTTGCCGTAGAGCAGTACTGTAAGCCCCCTTTATTTGATATGTTCTAAAATGAGGTTACACAGAGCAGACTTTCTCTGCAAATTGGTATTACAATTACCCCTTTGCCTTTTGTGTAGATGCTGGATGGGAAATTCAGAATATGAACCAAATACTCCTGTAAACACAGCCATTGACTCAAGTGGCCTTTGGAGCATGTCCTTAGTTACTCCATCCTACTTATTCCATGCTATTTCCCTATTCTCACTCCTTCATTCTTATTTTGATGCAATGCAGAAGATTTTAGGGAAACTCACGAAGGTGAAGCTCTCAATAATCTCGAATTTGAATGTTTCCTGTCGGTTTTTAATGCTTATGTTCAGCGTTTCATTCTAAAGGTCCTACTGTAAAGCCTAAAATATTTCAACAGGATCTTCGATGTACCAGCCTATATCTATAGTTACACTATGAGATAGATATTGTAAGCCTGATTTTAGCACACAGGCATACACTCAGCCTTTTAATGGTCTCATAAAACTTCTTTCCTGCAGACAGCTTCTCACCAGATACCTCTGCCAAAGCATTAAATCTGAAGGTTGAATGGGGTGTCCCCTGTTAGTGAAGCCTGTGTCCTTTTCCAAAGACCAGAGCAAGATCAGTGGGAAGTTTATCACTGATTTCACTCAGTTTAAAAAAAGGACAGTAGGGTTCCCATTAGAGATGACTTTCAGAAAACACATGAAAAAAATCTCTGCAGATTTTTATTTCCAGATTTTCAAATCAACAATACAAAGAAACAGTGTAAAAAAATCTAGTTCTCCCTGAAAACGCTTGCTTAGGTGTATACTTACTTAGTAAGTGTCGTTTTACTTATTTACTTTTTTTGTGCAAAACCAGAGATTCTTAATATTAGCAAATAGCTGTGCATGCCAGCTTGTAATATTCACCAGGAGAGCAGGAGATTCTAGCAATGTACCACGTAGTTTAAACTCTACTAACAAATTTAGCAATTTTTGAATGTCTAAAAATAGCATGCAAAGGGAGCTTCCAAGTCAGTATCAGGGCGCTGAACTTGCAGTCAAATTGATGCTTTGAGTACCCTTTGTTCCTGCAGAATTTCAGAATACTACATCATTTGTAGGACTGGGATTTAAAGTTACTATTTTGTCATGGCATAGTCTTTCTCTAGTAATAACAGATGGTATATGGCTGTTTTGAGGTGAAATCCTGACTTCCCCAGCGGTGTTGTTTCGATTATTATAACTTATTGTTATTAAATGCTGAGCTGGTAGCCCATCCTGTTAGTTGGCTGAAAGTTGCCATTGTACCACTTTCAGCTGCTTATAATATTGCTAGATTGAGGATCATGTGGATTGGGATTTTTTTTGTCATGCTGGTATGCCTCTTTTTTTCTTTTCTCTCATTTTTTTAAAGTGAAACATGGGGAAAAACTTGGGGGGGGGTTGCCCACACCACAAGTTCTGAGAGCCTCTTCATGGAAATGCTCCATACTCAGAGAAGGAATTGACTTTTGGGCCAGGAACATGTCTTTTGCCAATCTGGTGAAAACTTAGGCAAATCATAATGCTGAAAAATCATGGTTTACACATCATTGGTAGTGTTTTCTTTGACTTTAAGGAGACTCAGATCTCTGGAGACTCTTTCTTAGGAGTGTGCATGGATATGTCTGACCAGATTATATATATCCCAGAGACATGGAAGAATTGAGCATGCTGCAGGCAGGGGACCTGGACAAAGACTGGCATTTTCTGTGACCGTTTCTTCTGAATGCTTCATGCCAGGTTCTGACTGGACAGTAGAGCTGAAAGCAGGAACTTATTTGGTTTCTTTTCTGAGGGACATCCATTGCCTTCACTGATGTCCAGATGGTACAGAGGAGAAAAAATCTGGATTCACATATAAAAGGGATGAAAGCTAGACCAAAGGCAGAAAAGAAAATGCTAATTGAGACATAGGTTCTGGAGAGAGAGTGTTTGGAGCAGGAAGAGGAAAGGACTGATGGGTGCTTGTAGGTATAGGGAGTTGGTAGACTGCTTGAATAGGGACCATGGGACTAGAAACAGGGCTGGAACTGACTTAGACCATGGAACTTGCCACACAAGAAGGTAAAGGGCCAGGAACAATCTGGGGAAACAAAAGCAAGGAGACCAAGCTGTCAAGGCACTGTGCTGCAAGGGAGGTCTGGGAACAGCTCAGCCAAGAAGGTTTGGCAGGCACCTGGGGAAAGGAGATGCAGAGGACTACCAAGATCCAAGATCTGCAGCTGAGATCAAGGGAAGTTGTATTTATATACAGAACTGTCTAAGATGTTATGCATGCCTAAAAATTGGGTCTTAATTGTGTTGATTATTTGCAGTCAGAATAAGGCATTACTTCTATTTAGCAAGAGTATTAGCTACTTTTTACATGCTGCAGTGAAATTCCTCTTGCTAGGTAGGCTTGTTCAGACACTATCCTCTTTGTCCTTAGCACAGCTTTGTTTCACAGAAGGTTCAATTTGACCCATAGCAAACATACAAAATTTTATGGCATGGGAGAAATAAAGGTTTAATTGACGTGGGATTAGTCTGGCTTTTATTACTAATCATTGGAGAAGCCAGAAGTACTTTATGTAGGTCATCCCAAACAAGACTCAGTGAATGCTTTTTCCTCTCTACATCATCATCTGCTTTGTTTATGCCATGCTAAAGGCAACAGTTAATTCACACACTTTGAAAGTGCTAAATGTTGCAATCCAAATTGTCTACTGGTGGGAACTGGGACAGCTACACAGGAGGAAATTAAACTGCTGCCATTTATAACCAGATTATAGTTTCATCCTGGGCTGCTGTTTTCATCTCAGTGGCTAAGCTGAGTTGATTTTGTGCTATGAGTCTTAACTGCACACACCTAGGAGAAGGAAAGATGGACTGAAAGTTAAAAGTTTTCATCTAAGCTGCTCGGTTCCTGTTGTGTTCACATGATATTGAGTGAGTGACTTAAACCTAATGTCATCTCACCTCACCTTAACCACTTGATGAGAGAGAGATGCCTACATTAGGGTTTTTATCTCCTTCCCCAAGATCTAAATAGCCTCTAGAGACAAAACATTGTTTGTTGGTGGTTTTTTAAAATATTGCTAATCCCTAAGAAAATACATCTGATCCTGGATTTTGGATTGATCTCATCTGAGATTAAATCCTGTAGATTTTGGTGGGAAGTAAATTGTTTCTGTGACACAGCAGTTAAAAAAAAACGAAGCCGATCACAAATTTGCTTACACTAGGAACAGCCTTAGGAAGGTAGATTTATGAGCAAACTAACCAGTTCACTAGTTTCACTAGTTTCACTAGTGAAGGGTACATGTTGTATGCCATGTATCATATGGGTCTGCTATCTATCACATGGATAGAAAACAGCACCTCATCTCGTACAAATGTATTAGTCAGACAAGTAGACCTGGTAAATCATGAGAATTTATGGTAGCGTTGAATACCTTCTGTCCTGCCTGTGCCTCTCTGGCCAGCCTAGCTTCAAAGACTACGTTTCCTGAGATGAAGTCTGATCATCACCTGCCACAGCTGGTTGCCCAGAGAAGTAACCTAGCATACATTTTTTTCTGTATTTGTCTCTTTGTTTTGGTATTGTGTGTGTCATGGCTGCCATTTTTATTTCTGAAAAAAGAAACATCATGATGCTAATGAAAGCACTTGTTTCCCACTACAGTATTTCCTAAGAGAACATCTATCATACACAGTCTGAAAAGGATACCTTTTTCAACTGTGAAAGTGTTTCCTACAGGTAACATTTCCCACATGCTCAGTGGCAAGTAGCCTTAGCATTGAAAATCTTGTAGGAACAGTGAATCTTATGCTAAGCAGGTACTCACTTATGAGAATACATGCTGTCACTCTAAGGTTGAGAAGTCTCTGCTATATTAGGTGTATTGTTGTAAGTATAATGAGGGGTTCATAATGGGGATGCCATCTTTTTATCAAATCCAGCTGATATTAAGGTTCTCATTTTGATGGTGCATTGTGTTTAAGTAAGCATCTGTTTCCATAGATCTGTCAGCATTCCCATTGTAAACCCATCATTTCAAGAAGACATAATGTGGGAGCAAACCTTAAACGAAGCTATAAGTTCTTTGTCTGTAAATAATGGATCTACACAATATGCGTGCTATAGATAAGATTATATCATTGGAGAAATTTTATGTGATCATGTAACTGAAAAATAATATGAGGTAACTCAGAAAGATAAATTTAAGGATATATATGTGTCTGTCTTAATCAATTCCCTATCTTTTGAATGGCATGCATCTTTAACATTCTTCATTTTAAATATGTGTGTAAAAATGGCTTGTGACTGTGTGCAATATGCATTTATAGATTGTATGTGTCTCTTCATAGTAAAGACAAAGCAGCCTTTATATGTGTGTGTGATACTGGGGCATGGGTATCTAAGTGTATATATGAATAGGGAGAATAAAGAAAGTGAGAGAAGGAAAAGGGCTCTTAAACTGCATAAAACTGTGTGGCACCCAGCTGTTGGTCCTGATAATTTCTCCATGTCGTACCATTAGCTTCAGTGAGGTAGCTTGTGAGCTTACGAGTTTTGCTGAACCGAATCCAGAGTGCCTAGTGTGTCCAGCATTGCTTCCAGCAGAAGAGGAGTTTTCATATGGATAATCACACGGTATTTCATTCGAGTGCCTGTTGCCTCACCATTGCAGGATAGGCCCATCCTTAACACAAACTGCTTGCCACGTATGCGGTGACAATGCTACAGGCCAGATCACAACCTGTCCTGTGCTGGTTGTCCTACCTGAAGGAGCACACCTTAAGTAAGCTGTGTTTGCCCAGCCTGCAGAGCATGGCTCCTAAGGCTGCCTAGCAGTTTGGGCTCATGGTATGAGCAGGCAAGGATTGCACAACCATTCCTGCAAAATGCTGATGGAGCTGCATGTCTGCCAAGTGATGCCCACATATTGGCCAGGGCTCTCAGACAGGCTGTGTTTGGGCTTCCTCCTGGCAGCCTGCCTGCACTCGAGTGAAGAGCATTGGGGGCAGAGGCTGGGGGAGAGTCAGAGCACACCATGCTCACAGTCCTTCTGAGGACTGCTCTCTCCAAGGGGTATGGACACAGCTGTCTCATCTCTTCTCTTGGGTCCCAACAGTACATACAGTACTGAGCATGAGTCATGGGAAGTGCCAGGGAGAACCTAGCGGACTATCAGCATAGCTACAGGCTCAAGAAAAGTCTGACAGGACAGAGACAAAATCCTGACCCTAAGAAATGCAGCAGAAAGAGCAAGGTTTCCCTTTCCCTGAAGCAGAAGGGATCCTCTGCTGTTTGCTGATCTCCTTCACTTCTGTCACCAATTCTGTGACTTGGTTTCACCAACAAAATACTGGGGCCTCTAAAAAGCTGTATCTCCTCCTCTTCCCCCACCTAGGGCTCTGTGGTGCACAAAGCTGTAATTTAGCCCCAAATGTTATTCTGCAACTCATAATTAAGTATTTATATCCTCTTAGCTTGCAATCCGAATGTAATCTGATAATCATTCAGTGACTGCCTGGTTAATAGCTGCTGTGCAATTATAAACTTCTAGCCTGGTCATTTGTAGATACAGCAGGATAGTAAGGTACCCCTGAAATGTGTTTTGCTTTTGTTTTAACCATTTAAATTTCAATCATCTCCTTGATAATTCTGTTAAGGGCATCCTAATGTCTCTTTTCAAGGAAGAAACAGAAAGATACAGTATTCTTTTTAGTCATTGTTGTAAATATTGGGTTTAATTCAAATATTGTTTGAATGTGATTTGGAAAATGAAGTACAGGCTCAGTTGAATGATGATTTGTAAAGCAGAATGAATGAAACTCCAAGAATACATAAAAGAACTCCTGATTTCTGTTCCACCAAAAGAGATCTTGATTTCAATAGAAGTTTTGCTTGAGTAAAGATTTATCAAGATTCAGACTCTCATCTTTCTAAAAGCAATCTCTCTTGAGGGATGTTTTAAGATCTGTGCAGAACAATAGCACAGAATAATGAGAGACTGATCCAAAACTCATTGAAATCAAAGGAGATATTTCCATTATTCAAAAGAAGATTATAGAGTGATGTACAGGAAAATATCAGGAATTATTCCGTCAGCCTTCACAGGAGAACATTCAGCTGTAAGCATTATTGTTGATGGCAACCATTATGCTTATAGTTCCAAGCTCTTCTTCACACAGTATTAGAACAAGAATCACCTACATTTTCCATTTTTTTTTCTTGAAAATGGTAAAACTATTACTTTAAATCATTCTGAACAGGACAAAAAGAAGATATTTTTTAATGTAAATGAATGTCATAATTCAATAATCTGTTTGTTGCATGAAACAGTTTTGAAGTGCACTTTTATCAAAACTTGTAAAATTCCTATAAAATGAATATTTTTCTTAAGTACTGATAAATATGCAATCGTATTCTTCTTGTAGGATGTTCTTAAGAAATAAAATATTAAAATGATACCTTTATTAATAACCTACATTTTAGAGCAACACAAACATAATTCTATTTGACATGTTAAGGCCATATATCATTTTCATCTTAATTACATTTTGTAGTACATTTTACAGCAGGTATGACTTATTTTTCCTTTTAAATTAATGCATTTTAAATAATTAGCCAGATGTTTGGCTTTAAAATAATATAGTTCAGGAATGGAATTGGTCAGCTGCACAGACATTTGGTCAGTTTTTCTCTTCCTTCTTTCCCCAGAGCAAAACTTTTATTCTCTTAAAGCTAAATGTCTAAGTGACTTGGGATTGGATTGCTTTGAGATGCCCATTTTGACTTTGAAGGGGCTTGGTTTCCAAGGGAGACAAAAAAATACCTGTTCTCTGTCAATCTGCCATCCCTTGGATTTCTCAAACCATGTATCCAGAAGCATAAATCCCGTTAAAAGTGTAGGCTTAATTCTGGCACCACTGCTGTTTAAAGACGAATTCATTGCAAAATTGAACTGGTGCAGATATATAAATCTCAAGAGACGAAATAATGGTCGGTTAAAGATGTTACTTTTCCAGCTGTCTGTCCATGCTGCTAGCAGCAGTTACTATTCTTCAACAGAGGCAGCAGAACAGGAATCGCTCAGTCCAGCATACAAGCTTAACCTGCTGCTGAGTCTTGTCTACTGGAGCTGTATGTCTGCAAGTAGTTTGAAACACTGCTGCTAATAAGGAATTAGATTATGCATCATGTTGGAGCATTAACTCTGAAACTTGGCGATTATTAAATTTGTGATTGTTCACTGTTTCATTGCTAGTCTGGATGTTGAAAGTAATACAGATAATATGTACAGTATATAGACCATAATACAATGGTCTGCCTGCCTTATCAATTTACTTACAAGTGCTTTCATCTAATCTCTTGTCCAGTGACTTGCAGGAGCGAGGCTTGGGAAAACCATGCTACTCTGTATGTTCCACTTCCACTCCCCATTGCATCATACTGCAAGTTCCCAACCTCCTCGTTCTCTCTGATTTGCTAAAATAATTATAAAGAACTTCTCTTTATGTCTACTCTTTCCTTACAGCTCCAGAAACAGCTGTCTGAGCTGGACGAGGATGACTTATGCTATGAATTTCGTCGAGAACGTTTCACCGTCCATCGCACTCATTTGTATTTTCTACATTACGAATATGAGCCTGCTTCGGACAATACCGATGTAACACTGGTGGCTCAGCTTTCAATGGACAGGTAAGGAAAATCTCTTGTTCGTGATGAAGCATGAGACAACAAATATTTTCTTACAGAGAAGTACAACTATGTAATGCTTTGGGGAAAGAAAAAACTCACGTTAGTAGAAACTTAGATGTCATACTGTAAGACCTTTCTTGAATTAGGAGTAGTGCATGTAGATATCACACATGCATCCAGACTTCATCTCTGCAGTGCACACACGACTGTGGGTAGAGTTCATGGGAGGCTGAATACTGGAACTGCAGGGGTTGTTACTTGTCACGATTGTCAGGCATTATTAGTTTATGCAGTTGAACGGCAAGTTAGGAAAAACAGATGTTTGTAATAGACTTAAGCAAGGAGCTGTAGCGGACCAAGTTTTTACACACAGTATTTCCTCATTAGACAATGTTAGTTTTGCTTTCATTGCCATTTTCCTTGCAGAAAATTTCAATTAGTGATTTTTCTTATAGTGAAAATCAAAAATAACGTTTTAGTTTCAAATTGGGAAGTTGAAAATAAAACTTTTTTTTTGATGTGCTAGTGTGAAATGAAAAATCTCCTTTTGAGACGAGTCATTGCATTTTTATACAAACGCTGATTTTCAGAATAACATTTCTACTTTAACTCTTTTCAACTTTCAGTTCTGATGTAAAGTGGAATTTAACTGGTATTTCATTTGGGCTATAAGATCCATTTTGTGACACGTTCCACCTGCACCTTTCTGATTCCCACCATTGCAATTGTTGTTTTTCAGAAGCTCTGAAAGTGCAGTCCGGATCAGCCAGCCTTGTGAAATTTTTAATTGTCAGTCTCCTTTTTCCTCCTGCTTCTCAGTTTGAATTTAGTCCAAACTTTGTAGTTACTGCTATGAGAGTGGGTTACAAAACAGGTCAGAACTCCTTGAATGTTAGCCAGAAACTGATATTTCATTTAGCGGAGCACATGCAGAATACAACATGACCCGTGAATACCACCACTGCTACACCAGTGGAAGGTCAGCAGTATTCAAGGAGAGTCAGAGGAATTCAGATCAACAAAACATTTACAGCCTGTTTTAAAAATAAACACGAATGAATGAGGGTTATTCTGTTTCACCAGTGCCTCAGCACTGAATCCTGCACATTGTGTTATGATTTGCTGTGCACATCAGTGTCTGTTCCATTGATTTTTAATTGAGGAAACATTTTCTTAAGTGTTCACAGACCTTTGAGTAAAAAACTAAAGAAATAAATTAAGCCAGACCCTGAGTGAGTGCCACAGTAAATTAGTAAAGCTGCTGTGTGCACATGGTATGTTTTCCCTGCAGAATTTAATTCAAAAGAACGAGCTGGGGCTCAGTGCTGATTCACTGGCACTGATGCAAAGTCTGAGTGTCTGTTTCCCTTTCTGGATCCTCTCTGGGGTACATGTTTTTATTGATAGACAGAACCACACATTTTTATTCAGGAAGAACAGCCCTCCTGATACTGTGCAGGAAAAATCTTCCCTACTTCAGTGGTGTGTTGCTATGAATTATTGATTTGAGTTGGAAATGCTTTCTTTCAGCTAAAATCAATAAATAATATCATACCAAAGAACTGTTTATGTGCCTTATTTTCTACCGCATCTTTCAGTTACTGCCTTATTTTTTTTGTATCTTCTTTAAACCACTTTTATTAAACTCCTCCAGCATAGCTGTAGACATTTAAGAATACTGTCTCAGATGTAAGCTGACATGTACGTAAACATAAACATTGTGCTATATGCTACATTCCTGCATCGTTCTTTCAAATGATCATCCAAGATGAGGAAAAGAAAAAAAGTAACTCCCAGTGTCTCTAATTATAGTCCTGTTGGAGTTGAGACTGGCACGACTATCGTGACAGGCTTATGTTCGCCTGTGCTATAGGCTTGGGGAATAGAAGAGAGGGATGCAGTTTAGGAGCTAACATTAATGCCTTTAGATAGAAGCTTGGAGACAGACTTCGTCCAGTGTTGTTCATTATTGGTTAATTGTCACCTTTTATACTGATGTGACATTTTCTTGGATAATGGCTTGGTTGCATCACTGTGGTTTTCATGCATGTGTTTTGGTTAGGCAGCCTTTCTAAAGGCACGGTATGTACCTGGGGTTCAGAAATCAGAGTGGGTGTTACAAAAACGTGAGATCAGAATGGGGACAAAGAAAGACAGGATAAGAATTACAGTGATTGAAGTCTGGGTGAGAATGAGTTGTAAATTGGTTGAGTATTCTTAAGAAGAAAAGTGAAAACAAATAATCTCACAAAACTATTGAATTCCAGCAGAATTCTCTTGGCTGAAACAGACCTTTCAAAAAATTTTCCAACTAAATTATGACCCCATTATTATGCAGTACAGGAGTTTATTTTCTCTGTAGTCTCCTCAAGAGAATGCATTCCTCGAGACCTCTAACAAAACCAAAATAACTTGGTCATGTTGAGCTTAGAAACTCGTAATTCTAAGTTTTATGGTCAAAGGAGACTATTGTAACAACCTACAGAAAGTAGATTATGGAGCATCGCCCAGCAGTCCCTGTATCAAACTCGTGGAAGTGGAGCCTGTCAATGAGAACAACACAGCAAAATGGAGTATTCTGAAGGGACTAAGCTGTCCAGATGGAAATTTATACCAGCAAAACCGAGTTCCCACTTAACTATCGTGAAAAGCTTTGCAGGCATAATCAGGTGTGCTATTTAAATAAGTTATGTATGCCATTTGTCCACTGCTTGGAGTCCTTGAAAGGCATTTTGCTGCGTTTCTTGCTAGGCAAGTATTCCATTTTTAAAAGGCTGCCCTAAATCTGAGTGCTGATGAATTGGAGTCTCCTGATTAATAGGTTTCCACTATGTTGGAAGAAGGAAAAAAAAAAAGTAATCTTTTTCTCTATTTATTATTTGTACAATCAAAAGCCTAAAGCCTTCACATACTTTTTAGATCGTTTTTATTGATTTGTGTTTCTAATGCAGCTGTATGTTTCAGGCTGATAATAACCTTTGTTTCAATAATAGATAAAAAGAAAATAATGTGCCAGGTGTAGACTAGTAAAGGTTATATCTCATATCTAAGAAAAAACGATTATATCATCTTGGATGTCACCACAATCATTCAGAAATGCAGGAAAAAGCTATTAATGTTAAATCAGAATGTGTGTGTGCTAGTATGAGTATATAATTCCTTTCTGCTGCAAAGTGTAGAGAGATAGTAGGAGGGGGAAATTATTTGCTCTGATTATGATGATGCAGAAAACTTTTCTTGTGTTCTGTATAAATATTAATAGGAAAAACCTAGTAATGTGGCTTTAGCAGGGAGAGAAGATAATCATGTTGCATAATCTACCTAATTTTTAATAGAATACCTGGCTAGGCTGCATAGGTTCATTTCCCTTTGTATTAACTCAAGAGGCTTTGTAATCAGTCTGCTGTGGTTTTGGGTGGCATATCATAATCTCTAGGCAATTCTCTATAAATTACCCAAAGTGTTTAAATGATTTTGACCAGGCTGTGTTTGATTTACGTTTGTGTATGAGATCTTTTGTTGTTATTTTCGTCAATAGTATTGTAACTGCTGGAAGTTTTAAAAAATATACATTGATACAACCTGTTTTAAAAATGATTTCGTGAAATTTGAGACACTGCTAAAACATATACAAATTAGTACTTTAAATGATGGTTTTGCCTGAAATGTTCTTTTGATATTCCACAGCAATGCCATGTCTCTCCCTTGTTCTCTCCTTGCTCTCTACACATAGTAAATCTCATTTCTATCAATGTGTCATCCTTTTTCCCTTTCCCTGACAGTGAGTTTTCTTCCAGTCATTGCAAATGTTCATATAAGTCAGTATTCCCTTTATCTATCACTTTTAACAGCTTTTAAGATCTGACTAACTGCCTTGCAAAAATTTGGGGAAGGTTTTCCTAAACAGGAGGTAAAATGATCTGTGGGTCTGTACACCTTTCTCCTCCACAAGCTTGTTGAAGAGCACTGTAGTATGATAGTGTGTGAGAATAGAATTCACACCTGAGGTGTGAATTGGGCACTAGACACTGTTTAAGTTTACAAGACCCCTATCCTATAAGTAGGTCCACATGGACAGATCCCTGCAACTGCTCAAAGCTCCCATGAGATGAAGTCCCATCGTCTATGTTGGTTTTCCTGCAGCATCGATGCTTTAGGCAGAAAGGATGGTACCTAGCTTTAGGTATCTGAGTTATGGATGTGTGTATCTGAGCTAGGGCTGTCTTAGGATCCCATGTATTTAGTGGAGAGAAGTAGGCATATCTATAGTGCAGTCCATCTGTCCAGAGGGAGACATCAATTTAGATGAGATGAATTGTGCTGTAGAAATATTTATTTCTTTCCACAGCTTATAAAGTGACCCCAATCTGTCTCACTTAGAGACAGATATCTGCATTTGATCAGATGAACCCAGGCAAAGAGTCTCAGACAGGGAGACAGCCTTTTCTTATTCTCACCCTTCCTCTTTCAGGCTCCAGATGCTTGAAGCCATCTGCAAACACTGGGAAGGTCCAATCAGCCTGGCACTCTATCTTTCTGATGCAGAAGCCCAGCAATTTCTGCGCTACGCCCAGGGCTCAGAAGTACTTATGAGCCGCCACAATGTCGGCTACCATATCGTGTACAAGGAGGGCCAGTTCTATCCTGTGAATCTGCTAAGGAATGTGGCCATGAAGCATATCAGCACACCATACATGTTTCTGTCTGACATTGACTTCTTGCCCATGTATGGACTCTACGAGTACCTCAGGTAAATGGACAGCAGAGGGATTCCCACTGTCACCCCCATTTTCAGCCCCCTCCATACACCACTGTTCTCACATATTCCCAAAACAATGCAGTTTGAGCAGATCTGAAAGAGGCAGCTTATAGGTATTTAAGGTGTGACAATGCCCAGCAAGGCACAAGAATTTTTAGGGTAGATGAAGGGGCTGTAACTGGAAGTAAAGCAATACGATTATGAAAGAAAAAACTCAGGTCTAAATGTAAGCCCTGTTAGCCATCAGAATAATTCCCTCAGAACAGCAGAAGAATTAATTTGAAAATTGAACTGGACTAAGTATGTGCAAGAGCATGCTGTATTAGCAGAGATGTGAACCGAGTGATTTCCCTAAACATCCCTGGTTCTTAATGTCAGTGACAGAAAAAACATGCAAAGCATTACTGAACTTGTTGTCCCTGTGACACACTCTTAATCCAGTTCCATATCTTGAAAAGAGGGTGATAGTCTAACCAGCTCAAAAATATGACTGCAACACCAGCACGTATCAAGGCAAAATAATTAGCATAAGGAAACTGGGAAGAGTAACCTCGGTGTGTATTGTATCATAATGTATGTGAGCAGGCTGGGCTGAGCAAACTACAGACCTCTGATCCGTTAACTGAGCTTTTTTTAATAAAGACCTTTTTCCCCTGCAGAGGCTGGTCATCTGAGGCCAAAGCACAGAGCAAGGAGGACACCCTGTGGCCAGACAGGAGGATTTCAGTTCCTTAGTCCTGACCAGTTTTGCTTTTCATCTCTGTTCTAATTTGGTAAAAGTTGATCAAAGTGTTGCAGTGAGGGTCTGCCTGTAGGTGATCCCTTTCAGTCCGTAGGCCCGGGGTTTTGGAGTGTAAAGGGAAATATACCTTCCAGTATCGTAAACTTATGGAGGAATTCCTTTGTTTCAGGTTTAACAACTCAGTAAGCATCTTCTCACTTGTCCCTCATATAGAGAATTAATTGCCTTTTTCAATTTCTGCGTCCATGTACGGGGCCAAATTCACTAAGGCTTTTAAGACCTTGGATTTCAATAATATCACTGAAGTTTTATTGCACTGTGTCAGCTTGTTTCCCACTTATTTTAGGGGTATTTCTTTTTGACTTCTGCTATGAGAACCTCAAAATAATTCTGTCCCTTGCACACATCAGCTGTCTCAAGACACATGTAGGGACAGTTGCTGTTAGCTTTTCTGTTCTTTGATGTTAGTGTTGCATACTGTTACATTTTTTCAGATCGATGCTGGACACAGTAAGGATAGCAGCTGTTGATACTGGCATGTAGTACTAAAAAAACAACTTGTTCCTCCATGCTGCTTCACAGTGCACTGATGGGAGCCAGCACTGAAAGGAAGAAGAGAGGAGAGAAGACAGAATGATGTACCACAATATACTTAAGATATTACAGCCACAGAAATAGTCCTCATATCATGATAATGTATTATTACAAGGGCATGTAGTGATAGGACGAGGAGTTATGGTTTTAAACTGAAAGAGGGTAGATTTAGATTAGATATTAGGAAGAAATTCTTTACTGTGAGGGTGGTGAGACACTGGAACAGGTTGCCCAGAGAAGTTGTGGCTGCCCCTCCCTGGCAATGTTTAAGGCCAGGTTGGATGGGGCTTTGAGCAACCTGGTCTAATGGAAGGTGTCCCTGCCTATGGCAGGGGGGTTGGAACTAGATGATCTTTAGGGTCTCTTCCAACCCAAACCATTCTGTGATTCTATGATAGGACGAAATGCACAGCTATGCCACCCATTGGTGCTGTTTCAGAAAAAAAAAAATTCGCACTGAAAGCTGTTGCATCCGAGACCTTGTGTTACTCTACCAGACTTTTGTGAGGCCCATGCCTCCTTAACTCTTACTGTGAGTCTCTGTTGTCTGAGAATATTGAAATTGCTAATCTGCTACTACCAGCTCTTTAAAAAGGGACTGGATTTTTTTTTTTTGCGTGTGGACTAGAGGCTTTTGTTGCTTTTTCAATAATGATTTTTCTCAGCAGAACAGCAGGGTGGTGCAGTGAGATTATTTTAAATATAGATGCCCTGTATCTTTCTGCATTGACTGTTCCCACTACCTCTGCAAGTAGCTTATTAGTGCTATCTGTCTGAATGGCAGCGATTGTTTGTTAGAGAGATGTACACACATTTTCATCTTCATTTCCTCAGGCAGAACAACCATAAGCAAATAGAAATAGTGTGGTGTTTCAGGCATCGCTTTGTACAGGATGAGCCAGACAAGTCCCTCTCACTGAAAGTTTGCTGATTTACATATATTGTATATTGGGTCTCTACAGACAATATATTCTCAGAAACAAAGGAATTTCGAAAAACACTTTCAACATATTTTGAAGGTATTGTATGTGAAAGGTTATGGCCAGTTTTGAAGGAGAAGCTGATGGAGCTGATGGTTACGTGTCCCTCTAGGTATCTGTTGCTAGCACGTAGATTTGTGCTAATTGAGCTGTGTCACAGCTGCTAAGACCATTTCAATGCTTTTAATCTCCATCAAACCCCCTTTTTGTCCTACCTTACTCTTCTGTGAAGCACAAAAGGAAAGAAATGTATCATTTAAAGACTTCCTGCTTACAAAACTCAAAACACTTTCATGGTCTGTGCTGAGTCAGTCTTTTGTCACCTTCCCTCATTAGTTACTGAGGTCATCTTGTCATTGCCCCAGCAGTAAAGACTCTTTTCTGGTTGCTACAAGTAAGGTGTGTGGGTCATCCTAAAGTTCTTCTAACATGACATAACTGGACAGGCTGCTTATCTACAGTTGTCACAGCTAGCATTAAAGTTCTTTCCTGGCACATTTGTGTAAATATGCCCTTCACTTCCAGTGACACATTTAGCATGAATTACGACCTGGCATCCAAGCTCTGTCCATCACTTTTATAGCTGTCCCGTGCAACATGTGTTGTGAAGTATTCCTGGTCATTCTTCAGCATCTCAGCAAGAGACACACTTCATGTTGTGCCTATTGTTTTTTATTTGTTGGATGCCTTTGTAGGCTGTGCATTCATTGCTTTTGCAGAGAGGAAAAACATTCTGATGAATTTAACAGTGGACTGACAACTCTCCCATTCTTACCACAAGCTCTGTGACTGCCGTATTCATTGATCTCGAACTAACCACTTACCCAGTTCTGATGGTGGAAGCTAATTTGGATTAATGGACTCTTTTTTCTTTTTTTTTTTTTTAATTCAGTGCATTAGGATTAGGTTGCTAACCTTTCTGTGTCTGAGCTTCTCTGTCCTCCAGAAATGGGAATAATATTACTATCTGCCCCCATAAGGATGAGATTTCTGTGTTAATTTTTGGAAAGGACTACAGAGATTAAAAGATTGGTATCAACATGCTGGAGTTCATTTGACTTGTGAGGAGACTTTTGTGATTTAAGATTCATTTCTTCCATGCTTTGTGAAAAATAGGGTTGATTAGTAGATTTAGAAATTTAACCCAACCTTCACTGTGCCAGAATGACATACATCAGGTCTGAACACGAAGATGCCTGGGAAACGGTTTCCTGGACAACACTAGCAAAGAAAAAGCTCTTCATAAAATCATATATCCTTATTTTGGGGTTTGGGGAAAAGGACAGATAAAGGAAAATGGATATTGAGTTGATATTACTGAATCCAAAAAACAGCCCTCATAAGGATAATGCAGGAATTAAACAGTTTACCCAGTGCTAGTTTGCAAAATAACCAAATGTATTCCTTACATTACATTCCACATAATTTTCCTATTCCAATATCACAGAACCAGTCAACCAGCAAATGGCACCTCCACTCAAAAGAGAAAAAAAAGTCAACCCAACAGAAAAGAAAAAGCAGATTTGCTTCCAGTAGGAAGAGGTTAGATTTTCAGCTGATTGTCCAGGGAACAGACCGCCAGCCAAGTTACCAGAAGAAAAGCGAAGGTGTTGTTTTCTCTACCAAATCCTCCCTGCCTTTATCACAATTCACATGGCCTCTGTTGTCTTTTGTCACTCAGATTCAACACCTGGATGTCAGCACTGATTCCTTCTTCCCTTTACATTGTCCTTTATGTCATCTAGTCCACATCAAAGGCAGGTCACTCTACTCAGAGGTCAGTGCTGCTGGACTTCTTTACTGAGCGTGTCTCAAGTCCCAGCTCAGTTTTGGTGAACCCCTCCACTTTGAGCTTAACAATATGCACCTCAAATGCTCATATCTCTCTTGAAAATATTTCTACAGAGATTATCCCATTATGTTATTTCAGTCTTGAAGTACCTCCACTAGTTCCTGTGTTAGCTGCTTCCACTACAAGCATCTTGTTTTCAGACCTCTTCTTCTCTCCACGTACCTAACTTTTCATATTGACCTTTGATGGTGCAAGTGATTTCAGCCTCTTGTATCAGTTTGTTCACCCTGCCTTTTGGTTTTCTTCATAAAGAAGAAAAGAACTCTTTGCAACAGTTTTACCATTGACACCTATATTAAATTTGCAGGTGACAAGAGTAGGGAGTGTGCAGAAAGGATTATTGATACCCACATAATTTTTAGACCCATATCTTACAAAATGAGTCACATTCAACACAACTTGCTCGGTCTGACAGCCTCTGCTGTTACCCTTGTTTGATACCTATACCTACTTCAGCTTTGCTCAACTTCAGACTATGAACTTTGGTGGGCAGGATTGTCTCCTACCCTTTGACAGTGCTCAGCATAGCAAGGCATTTATTTTTGTCTGGGTCTTTGAGCTCTCCATCAAACAAAGAGACAGCAATAGCCATAAATGGAAGCTGCTGTTTCCTTGCAGAGCCCAAAGGGTGAGCATCACTGCAAACATTACCCACTCCTTCCTAGAACTGAATCCCTAAAGCTGTACCACTCAAGGCTGATAGATTGCACAGAGTCCAGAAAGCCTGAGATGTTGTCAGAGAAACTTTGTTAGTGTGCCCTGCTTGCAGAGAAGGTGTGAAGGGGAAGAAACATTAGGAGTGTCCTAAAGAATGGATGCTGGCACTGCTCAGCAGTCTTGGAAGTCAGCTGATTGTGAAGGAGTCATCTATTTACCTGCAGATAGCTTGGCCATTAGTGATGGTGAGGGAGAAGCTAGTGAGGAAAGTACAAAAAAGATGCTGTTAAAATCCTTCAGTTGTGAAAAGTTCACTGGAATGTGGCAGGTGTTTCTTTAAACAATGCAAACTTTGCAGTAAGGCACTGAGAACAGATTTCTTTTTATAGAACAGGCCTATAGGGTGGTGTAAATTTTCTGAAGTTTAGATTTTATTAAATAGCTCTGCTCTTCTTTTTCTCTTATGACAATATAAATGAATTCTAGGTATTTGGGCCTAGAAAAGTGGTTTATTTGGTCCTTCTGTTATTATGACAGTGATCCCAATTCCTTCATCTTATAAGGCTGTAGAGAGTTTGCTGCTTGTCAACATTGTCCTTGATTGCTTGTTGCAGGAACATAAAAGTCAGGACAGTGAATCCTGTTAAGGGGAACTGACTTTGACAGGGAGAGAGGCATATTTCTCGTATGAAATATGAAGATAATGAAAGGAAAATTGAGACCGAGTTCTTTCTAACGACAAGCATAGTAAGATTCAGTTTGGGGATGGAAAAGTAACTTCTTTTTCTTTTTATTTGGGTTTTAGTTTGTTAGGAAAGAATAGACTGAATCCCTCTGGCAGGCAGGGCGTAAGGTTGCTAAGCTGCTGCACTCCTGCGGCAGTCGTCCTAAGGCTCCTGTCTGGAGGAGGGCCCTACTGTGCAAAATGCAGTATGTGCACACACACACTCTCACACACCAAAACAGTCTCTGCACTGAACAACTTGCAGCAAACAAAGAGAAAAAGCGAGGTGTCTCAGTGCATCCAGCACGCACCTCTTCTCTGCAGGAAACAGCCTCTTTGCCGTAGGTAGAGCCAAGCACAAATGAGCTCTGATCTCTGGACACTACCATGCACATGATTAACAATAGTCAAAAAAATACTGCTAATTTACAGTTTTGCTGATTTGCACCATGTCCTGTTGCAGTACATCTGTACCTTGCCTTGAACAAAGACCGACCATCATGGCAACAGTGTTCCTGAGGGCAACTATCTGGTCCGTAGTGGTGTTAAGGTAACACTCACCTTGCAGGAAACAGAGAGCTCTAAAGCAGAGGTAAAAAGCAAGTGAGATGGCACAGCATAGCACAGAGAATAGCTAGGCTGAAATGCAACCAAATTTTCCAGCTCCTTACCTTCTGAAGTCCCACTGAGTCCTGGATAAACCCCATTTTTTTTAGAACTATCATTGACTAAGCAGCTCTTTCCCATATATGTAGTAACATTCAACTATATTTCTCTTAAAAGGGTGGTCAGCTGGCTGTGCTCAGAGTGCTAGTTCAGGTCTGTGCACCCCCTAGGCATGCCGAGCAGCGTTGATCAGTCGAACACGCAGGCTCTTTATGAACTGTGTTGTTCTCCCTGCTTTTAGAGCAGCAGATCAAAAGTTGAGGAAAATATGAAGTACCCCTGGGAAAAATACGGGCCATAGTTACATTTACAGTATCAAACTGCCTATTCTCTGCTCTTTATTTTGAAAAGCCAAGTAATTTGCTCAGTTTAAAATTTTCCTGCTTGTATTTGTTGTTTCTCTTTGCCAGGAAGTCCATCATCCAGCTAGACATGGCTAACACCAAGAAAGCTCTGATTGTACCTGCTTTTGAGACCCTACGCTACCGCCTCTCCTTCCCTAAGTCAAAAGCAGAGCTGCTATCTATGTTGGACATGGGAACCCTCTTCACGTTCAGGTAATGGAAAGTACTTTTGTTGAACCTGTGGTCATTATCACTAAAGTTTTTTTTTATGTTCTTGTGAATATTTGATTTTTCTCTCTCACTGGCAGCTAGCTAGCTCCATTAAGAAACCTATTGGAATTTTTTTTCCCTTTTCATAGAGAGGCAGTGAACAGAATCGTATGTGGATATATTCCATCTGTAAGCTCAGCATTTTATCTTGTATTATAGTCCTCTACTGAAGGACTTCAGTTGTTAAATTGAATTTGTTTTAGTTTCATCATTTTTTATTGCGTTACAAAACCAAGCGTGACCATTACACTCACGTGCATGTAATTTGCTTTTTGGCTGCCAAATACTACGGGTAGCTGTGTCCCTCATGTGACCAAAAATAATTTCTCTCTGCTCGTTGGTTCGCTTACTTACTGACTTACTGGAAAAACAAATGCAGGCTAGTCATGTGCTTTTTTAAAGTGTGAAACAGCTGTTTAAATACCTAGAGTTTCTCAGTGCAGAGGTAAAAGTGTACTCTGACTGGAAGTTGAGAAGTGAAGAACACCTCCATTTGGAGCTCTTCTCTGAAGCAGACTCCTTTTGTGGCTATGAACAAGTCGCTTCTATTATCTGCCAGACTCTTTGGTTTTAAAATGCAATTACCAGGGGTTAACTGTCTCTTGGGTGTGTGTGGTAAGGTCTGATTAGCAGACATTTGTAAAGCATCGCAGTGATGGGAAGAATACAATATGACCTTATGATACTGCACAGAGAGGGGGCTTAGGAGACCTGCGTTCTCTTCTCGGCTCCACTACTGCCCTGCTGGGAGGTGGTACGAGAATCAGTGCACTTTCTTACATCTCTGTTCTCCATCTCTGAAATGCAGGTAACAATGTTCACCTCTCCTTTTTACAGTATTTTGAGATCTAGAGATAAAAACTATGAAAAAGCTAGGTATTATCCATGGCCGGTGGAGCTGTATCACCTCTCCCATACTTCCCTTCCTTTAGAGCGTTCCTCACACTTCTTCCATTCCCTGCATTACGCACGTCTCTCACTGCAGCAGCCACCCTTCCCTCATGTGGCTGCATGCACATGTCATAGCTGACAGCCTGTGTGAGCCTGGAAAACATATTTCTGACACTACCTCTGCCAGGAGTGGCCTTAAAATAGAAACTTGATGTGACTGAAAGGCATGTCTCTCTCTGGAAAGTTACTTAAGGATATTGATAGAGCAAGTGCTTTTCACTCTCCCATCATTCTTTAACAGTCAAAGACGCAGAAATTAACGAGAGATTTTTTGATAGAAAATAATTGTTTCTCCCATAGTTGAAAGAAAAAATACTTCCAGTGGAAAATAACACCCTCAGGATTTTCACATTCCACTGACAATCAAATTTTCAGCTTGCACAGCAATGCCCTTCCACTACAGATTTCATCTTCAAGCTATACAGCATGTGGGTGTGTTATATACACAGCCAGATTTGCAGATCCTTTCTCAAGTCTCACACAGGCAAAAATCTCTTTAACAGCAGTGGGAGTTTTGCCAGAGCAAGGTTAAATGAGAATTGAAGGACATGCGGTCTGTAGCTGGTATACATATTAATGTAGGACACATTTTGCAAATGCTTCCCCAGTTTGCTTTGTCTCATTTCATTGCTCAAATCTATCAACAGCCACAAAGCAGCTGTGATCCGGGCTGAGAATTTCCACCTCCACCTTCAAGGTGCTTTAATAACGCTGCAATCCGAGGCTGAGCGGGTGGGAGTGAGTTGGGAAGGACTGCTGTGACAGTGATTGCTGAGAGTGCCTGCAGCATCCCAGTTCCTCACACCACATGGTAGATTACAATCTTTCCCTCACAGAAATTGCTTTTGTCACCTCTTTTCCAAATGGTGACCTTTTCTTCCTCTGGGCAGCTAAGAAGTACAAAACAGCTCTCAATTACATCCCCCAGTCACCACCAGAAGGAAAGGGAAGACGTGAGCATCTATGGCTGGCAAGGTGTGCTGTGTGGAAACTCTGCGCAGCAGTGGGTTGCTCTGTGCCAGCTTGCTGGCTTTGTTTGCAGGTGCTGGCTGTGACTGTGCCTCACAAAGATGTGTCCGCTCAGTGCCTGGATAATAGCTGATGAACCGCAAATGTACTGCCGACACAGCTTTCAGGCACAAGGAATACCACAGCTGGTAGAAGATGCATCATATTGCAAAAACATAACCAGCAACAACTGATTAACTAATTAACTGACTGCAGCCACAATCTGGCAAAATGTTTAAGCATCTGAAAACAGAACTGGGAAAGTTTTCCTTTCACCAAACCATCTTTCTCAGTGAAACGGGAAGCTTTGAGGGACAAGGTAGGGAGGAAAAACACTCTGAGAGGAATAATGATTTCATATTGCTAACTTTAGCAAAGTTTGCTGTAGTTTTGAAATTTTATTTTAAATAAAAGCAGTCAATAATGAAAGTAAGATGAAACATTTGACCCAAAGCAGAGGAGTTTTGTGCAGTTGTTGTCCATGAACCGTGGGAAAGAAACTCATCATCATTTTACGAGATCAAATTATTTGGTTTGGATTTGTCAAAATTGCCAGTGTAGTAAAAAACACGTTGTTCACAATTTTCACAAAGTTCTCCTGGGAGTCACTGAGATTGTGTGTGGCCTTAAAATTCAATGTGTATTTAAATCTTGAGTGAGAAGGGCCTGAGCAGGCAAATTAGATTTATTCATTTGTCCTGTGAGATGGAAGACCAATATAGACAGTGAACCACTTCTCAGGACTGCGTCACCGAGAGTAAAGCCTGTTGGAAATAACTCACTCTTTTATGGTAGCTTCCTCTATATGGACTTCCATGTAATGGTGTCTGCATATCTTATTTTGCAGTACATTTCATCTGATGATCAGCCATTGGCCAAGACCTAGCTCCAGCAGATTATATGTGTGTGTGTGTATATATGTGGACCCATATATATTGTATGTACATATATGTATGTAATCCTGAACTCTCACAATTCTTATTTCCAGTCTAATTATTCCTTTACAGTTAGTGTGTGCATACCTTATTTGAGTGTCCTGTACTCATTTTCCTCTTTGTCCTGACCTTAGCCATCCTTTTGTCTTCCTCTTTCCCTTCACTTACATCAGTCGCTCTGAAGAGGCAAGTAGATGATCTCTGGTATTATTGTGTTTGGTACAATCAATCAGGTCTATTCCTTCCTTTACGCTTTGTTTTGTCTCTCCAATCTCACTTCTGTATTTTCCCTTCATTGCCTCTTCCACCCTTTTTTTTTTCCCCCTGCTTATCAGCTCTCTTAACACACAGAGGTTACACCTGAGCTGCTGTAACTGCTTACTCTTCTTTCCCCAAAAAGGGTGGAAAGAAATTGATGTTTTTATGATTAGTGTCATGTTCCCCGCCTTCCCCATTTAAATCAGTGGAAGAGTGTTACTAGAATAGCAGCAGCATTTGACTGCTTCTCTGTAGAAATCTCAATTAACCAAAGTTTGTATGGGGCTTTGAAGATACAAATCACTTCGTAAGTGTTTAGTAGTCATTATTATCATATTTAATTTCAAAATGCCAGAGGTAGGATTTTAGAAGATACAGCATCCTTCACAATCCCATATCATTTTAAACCCCACATTGTGATTGTACTTTTTTCCAGCATAGATAGCTGCCCATTAGTGACTGGGTTACCCACTCATCTCCAAGAGACCAAGAAAAGGGATAGGCTTTTTGGAGATGATTCCAAAGGGCATTAAGTATTGTAAGCATCTTTGTGAATCTGGCACTGGTTTCTAATAACCTCTAGAGTATTAATTCACTGTCAGTTTTTTTAATACGGAAGGGCTTTGTTTTTCCAGGTCCCCAAACCAGACATCTGAAAGTGATGCTACCTGTTTACAGTTTAGAAATGCAGCTTTCAAAGGACCATACTTGAGACCTCAGTGCTATCCTAATAATTCTGTCCTTCTGCACTGCCCCTGAACAAGGAGTCTGTGAAGCTGAACACCTCTCTGTTTTTCCAGTTATAAGCCATACGAATATACAGTCCAAGTGGAAACTCTTAGGTTGTGATTTTATGTCCCTGTTTTTAGCAATGACTTGCAATGTTACGAGAATTTTTGGGGCTGAAACATTACCTCGGGTCCTAATTCTGCAAATATTTAATGCTTAAATCCCTTTACTTTAGCACATGAGTCATCCCTGTGAATTCAATGTACCTTACATTACAAACTGGCAGGATGTTTGTTTTGCCCCTTTGGTTACATGTCTCAGAGCATTGTAATACAGATAGCCTGCTATGCCTTTGTTTCGTTAGTTAATCTATGGGTCTGCAGAAGGAGCCTGTCTCATTGATTTTTGGAAAGGCGTAAGAATAATATGTGGGCAAGAGAGTCATTGACCCTGGCACTAATGGGCTGGATTCAAGCTGTTCTTGGAAAGGACCTGCTGTGACCTAAACAAGATTAACAAAGTGTAAAAGGATCTTTTTCTGTAAATCGAATTGATTACCTTACTTAGGATCACATGGGTACTCCCCACAATGTAGAAAGTACAGCAAAAAGCCTTTATGTAATATTTTACTTATTAATTTAATTATGCACTTTGGCTCCTGCCATAGTAATAACAGTAATTAATAAAACAGAACATCTATCCAGAGCTGCAGGTGTCTCTCATACAAATTATAAAATCACATGTAAAACTGATCATGAATGTCACTGTGGTGCAGAAATAGCTAATTTTAGGGACCTTAGCTGAGCTACAGAATTTCCACCGATTTTAGAGCACCACTACAGCCGTTTGGTTGCTAGGAACGAGACACAGCATTTTGCAGTGCATTTTGAACTGTCTCCATACTTTGTAGTTGTTTCTCACATTAGCATTAGGTAGTGTTTTCACACTATCTTTCACCAGCTAGATGTGTTTAAGCATTGAGCACACAGAGGCTCTGGGAAGCGTGCTGGAAATAGTCCTAGAAATTGCCTCCGAGATGTCCTGAAAATGATGATGTGAATTGTAAGCTAATGTCCTTATTTTTGAGCATTTCATTTAACAAGTAACATTTTGTTGCCTCGCCAAGATGCGTTCTATCTAATTGCCTCTCCACGTCCTTGCCATTTATGTCTGTTTAAGGTATCACGTCTGGACAAAAGGGCACGCGCCAACGAACTTTGCCAAGTGGAGAACAGCCACCACCCCCTACCGCGTTGAGTGGGAAGCAGATTTTGAGCCATACGTTGTTGTCAGGAAGGACTGCCCGGAGTATGACAGGCGGTTTGTTGGATTTGGCTGGAACAAAGTAGCTCACATCATGGAACTGGATGCACAGGTGAGGAGACAACGCCTGCGTATCTCACTCAGGGCTGGGCAGCAAGGCTGTTAAATGAAATCTGTGTTCTGTAGAAAGGCATCAGTCTTTGCATCACCAAAGTGCTCATCTGGCCTTACTGAGCTCCTTAATGAGTTCTTCTTGAGTTGGAAACAGTCAGTTTAGTCCTTGTCAAGCATTAAAAGGAGAACTGAGTCTGAGTTAGTTTATTTGTCAGTGCTGAAAAAGTTGGTGTCTCGCAGTGGCACAATCCCCCCAGTGCCCGCCTCCTGCCCAACAGTGTGCCTGAGCACTGCAACACTTGTTGCCTCTCACCTACTAGGGGATCTATAGACCTAGCTGGAAGGTTTTCAGTTAAACAGAGGTTGGTGAGTCCCAAATGCTAATCTAGAATTCAAAAAGCAGTCTTAAGTTGAATCCAGGGCAAGCATCTTCAATTTCTGGCCTGGATTTATAGCGCATCTCTGCAAAGCCAAGAACTTTACATTTCCAAAGTCTCTGCCTGTGGAGCAGACTCTAGAGGATCCAAGTACTTGATCCTTGAGCTACCTGCCTCTTGGATCTGTGACTTGGGATGGAGCTGCTAGGCAGAATATATGAGAATAAGGATGCAGAGAAAGCTCGAGAGTCCCAGACTGGCACTAGAGCTCTGACAGCTGCTAAGAGCCCTGCCACCAGCCTAGATCTTAGAGGCTGGCAGTGACTATGGCTCCGTGGGAGCCCGGTGCTGCTGCTCACTGAAATGGCAGCATTTGCATCTCCCTGCTGTTCTTGTATATGAAGCTAACCACTGTGCTAATCAGCAGGGTCTGAGTCATGGCATTTCTTTTTAGTTTGGGTTTGGTTTTGTGGTTTTTTGGTTTGGTTTCAGTCCCAGATTTTGAACTAGTAGCATTTCATGCTAACCAAAAAACATGCTTTTTCGCCATCTGTATCCTCCAATGCTAGCTTCTGCTATGGATTGGAATATAGCTGATCCTTCTCTGCCCACCTCTTACCAGATTATGTGAAGCAGAGTACCACAAGGCATGCAGCAAGTTACTGGGAGATTGCGTCTCTGGGGTGTGGGTAGCCAGTTGCCCTCTGTTTGCAAAAGGGCATTCCCAACAAATTTGAACCTACTTATGTTGCGAAAAAATTATTACAGACTAGGAAAAAAAGTGTCCCTTATTTCATCATTAATAATAATACTTTGCTTTGCTATAGCACTTTAATTTTCCAGTGCACTTTCCACACACTAATCAATTAACCATCAGTTGTGGAGAGTGCCAGTGTAATGATTGATTTGTTAATCTGGGTAACAAGGCTTATGTTCTCACTTGCAGCTCTCAGCTAGCACTCACGATTTAACTCTTCTGTTCAGAGACATTTGCCCAGCATACAGATTCACACATGGGAAATGGGAACATTTTTCAAAGAAGTTGGTCGTAGCACAGATATTTTAAATAGCCATTGGTTTGGAACTAACTCTGGGGAATTGTTTTTCTCACTCTTCCTGCCTTAAAAACATTCTCACATAGAAAAGAAGTTTCATTTTCATCTGTAGCAACATGGGTATTGCTCTGTTCTCCCAGAAAATCGGCCTGGAGGGGTCAAGGGATCGCACAGCCATCTCCCCTTATGTCATTCCTCTGCTTCAGAGTGTCCACAGATCAGGTTGCTGCCAGCTGCTTGGCTGGCTTCATTACCAGCAAACAGCAGCTTCTCAATTGAATTATTTCACTGCTCCTCACAACTGCAGTGTCTGTCAAGAAAACTGTTTCAGACTCGATGATCTTAAAGGTCCTTTCCAAACAAAATGATTCTATGATTGCTTACCAAGGGCCTGTGCCACTACCGTCCGTCAGAGCAGCACACCGCATGGAAATAATCATCATTGTTATTTTGTGGTCATGCAGATGTCCACTGAGCTGGATGCTGTACAAATACATAGATAATAACAGTCTCCACCTAAAGAATTTATAACCTGTGAGGTAGGGACAGAGGTTCCTGCAAGTTCTTTGCTTTCTCAATAGACGTTTCCTTGTAGAAGAGATTAGGAAACTTTTCCTTGCTCTTCCAGTGACTGTGGAACTAGACTGTGAGCAATCCTTTTTCCAGGACCCCAGCCCAGCATCTTTCAAAGGGGCTTATTAGCAGCAGACTAGTAAGGTTTGGAAGGCTTTATGTGCCTGAAGGCCTTTCAGACGGATGGGAGCACTGCTGTGCTGAACAGATTGTATGCAGGGCATAGATGGTCCCTGACCTGCAGGATTACAAACTTGAGACACAGAGAACAAAGAAAAGATTGTATGGGGGCATGTATCTTCTTCTGCAGCTTCAGCCTTTACTTTTAAGGTCGCATAGAGACATATTTTGTAGTTTGTAGTTTATCAGCTCTCCTCACTCCATCATGCCAGCCTTTGTTTTTACATTTGGTTCCCCATTAGTTCTAAGTCTCCTTCAGCTAAATGAGTTCTGCCTGTGAGCATCAGATTATTTTGCTCTTGCTGTACATTTGTCACCCCAAAGAGAAGCTTAGAGGATCCCATTCCCATATATGATAGCATTTTGGCACAAAGATTTACCACTTTAGCACTGTCTGGCAAGGAACAGGCATTCCCATAATGAGAAAGGAGCAGCCATACAGCTGTACCTGCACCTAGCTGTCCAACACGTACTACTGTTTCATAGGTGTTATCTGGGACAGCACTGCAGCCTTATGTACACTTTGGGCTGACCAATACCACTGCCTGAGTTGGGAAACGGATCCACATCATGTTCTGCTCACTTCTTTCCATTTTGTTTGGGCTTCATTTTGGGCTGGTTTCTGGTAGCATCGTAACCCAGCAGTTTTCAGTCTTTTCTGGGCTGATCATATTTCATTAAGTAAGGAAGGATTTATAGGTGAAACACTCAGGTTTATTAGCACAAGTGTGTTCTCTCCCATAAATCTCTTTCCCTAACAAAATGTTTTTGGAATACTCTGCCTCTGTGCTGCAGATTCTCTGTGTCTCTGCACAGACTCCTAAATCTACAAAGACTGGAGTCTGCAAACCAGGGGAAGTTGTGCACCATTTCTTTTAAAGCCAGCATGCTCTGTGGCTGTTCCTTGCCTGCCCACTGTCTTCTGGAGAGATGGTCAATGAGTCAATACAGCAACAGTTGCAAATAGAAACTGTGTGAGGACAATAGGAAGTTTGCCTTCAAAGTTTCTTTGTCATTTGCATCCCATACAAGTCATATTTTTTGAAATTTCATATGAAAAAAGAGGTATTGTCCTAGTAGTTAGGGTACTTCTCTTGGCTACAGAATATGAGGTTCCACTTCCCTTTTCTGCCCAGTTCCTTGCAGGAGCAGATATCTGTTTCTTGCACACCCAACACTAGTGACCTTCCAGCTTGTCTAGGAATCAGTCTTTGTCTAGCTTTGCTCTAATGATCATATATTTAATTATAAAAATGGAACAAATCTAACAGGAATAATTGAGACTTAAATGAACTATCATTTTTTAACAACAAAAATTGTCAAAGAACTTGGTCAGGTATAAATAGAATTAGTGAAGTAGTTTTAGAGGAGCGGGGGAATTAGCACAGTATTTCATGCTTTGTGAAGGAGAACTTAATTTACATAAAACCTTCTCAAAGCATATGGAATTAGCAGGTCCATTTTCACACATCGCCTATAAAAGATACCATATTCTCCCCTCATTTCCGGTTTATAAATAGTTTTGGACAGTTTTGTCTCTGTATCTTAGTATACAGGCAAAGCAACATATGTAGTGCAATGGATGCCTTTGTAAATATAGCTTATTCCAGCATCCCAAGCAAGATAAATTGTAGGGGCAAAAGCATGCTTTTGCACGGACACTTGAGGCTCATGCTGTGTGCAGTCACAGCTGAGCTGGCTGCAACCACACTACTGCAAAATCTGTGCTGCAGACATGGCTTCAGGCATGCCTTTTGTACTGTTGCCCCATAATTTGGCTTATATGGAGTAAAACATTTTAAAAGGGAAAGTCAATCTTTCTTAAAACCAAGAAAAAGCAACTTTAAAAAAAGAAGGCTTATTTGGCATATCTGTACGGGTTTCTTGGTTTGGAGACCCACACTGCACTGTCACATGATGGAGCATGTTTGACTGTGGAGATGCAGGAGAGATGCATTGCAAGAGGGCTCGGGAGCACCCTCACAGCCACTGTCTTTCCCCCCCAGGAGTACGAGTTCACGGTGCTGCCCAACGCCTACATGATCCACATGCCGCATGCCCCCAGCTTCGACATCACCAAGTTTCGCTCCAACAAGCAATACCGCATCTGTCTCAAGACCCTGAAGGAGGAGTTCCAGCAGGATATGTCACGCCACTATGGCTTTGCAGCCCTCAAATATCTCACGGCAGAGAACAACAGCTAGCACAACAGAGCCCGTGTGCGGGAAACAGGGACACTGGGAGAGGAGCCACTGAACATTTGGGGCCCGGTCTTCAAACTTGGAACTGAGAAATACTTCCTGTTTTTATATCATACCGGCAGTTCTAACAGTAGAAATTTGAAGTGACATGTCTTCAGACTATGCTCATTCGTCCCTTCCCTGACTACCCCAGTCCTTTCAGCTTTAGCATTCGTGAGGTGTCAGCGAGAGGAGCCAGCCACACGCCCGCCGTGATGCTGGAGGTGGGGACTGGGCAGGGGCTGGGAATGCACTCTGCTCTCCTAACCACAGAGCAAAGACAGACCGTCGGAATATAGAATTTCATGTTGCTATTTAATAATTTGACATGCTTTTTATCTGTAAAGGAAGATCTTCGGGTCGCTGTCCTGTGAATTTCAAATCTGCACTACTCTAAAAGGGAACTTTCACCTGTGAACTTTCACAAGGGCCCTGTTAACATGGATGACCTTGTTAATGCAGGATGAGCCAAAGGTCTGAATTAGCCTTGCAAATGAAGGGGACACTTATACAATACTTCACTCCAGAGAAGGAGAAGGTGTGTTCTGGTTTAGGTGTATACATGATATCAGTTGGTCTTTTATTCTCAAAATAGTTGTTTTATCAGGAAAATCCCCTATACCCCACCCTGCCTTTTCCCCAGTCCTAAATGCTGCTCCTTTCCTTGCCAAGGAAATGTCTCCCTTGTGTTTCTTTCCTGTCTTCAGTTCTAGTGTTCCAGTAAAGAAGATCAGTAGCTCTGCCAGAAAGTGAACAAAACTTGTCAGTGTAAGGTCTGTTTTCACCGGAGCAACTCGTTTGTGTGTGTCTTGTAAAATAAAGGGCCTGGCTGTAACTCTTTATCTTTTTTAGGCAAGAATTGGATTTTGCCTATAAGGCACGTTGTACGGGGGGATATCGATTTGTAGGCTCATTTCAGTGCGTGCCCATCCGTGAAGGCACTGGGCCTTGGGCTGTAGGTGGACTTCTTTGCTGAACAGGGATTATAAACATGGCAACTAGTAGCCTTGGTGCTCTCCTGCTGCTTGCTGCAAGGTCTCAGAACTACTTCGTTAAAGGAGTTTATAATTAAAAGGAGCAGAACTGTTAGGAATAAACTCCCCATTCGAGGGGGAGAAAATAATGTGTTGGGAATCTGAGTGTGAATGTTTGCTTGAACGTGGGCTGGTCAAGTTCACAACTTCGGTACACACAGGAGTATGCTAGAGAGTGGACAGGAATCCTAACAAGCAAAATGCAGAAAACAAGACACTGGACTTTTTACTGTTTTCTTTATTATTCAGTATTAATGTTGTGTTTACATGGGATGAAGAGATGAAATTTAATGCACTACCCCTTGCAGGGCTATTTGTAATTTCTGTTGCGATGTTAATAGAGAAAGCAGAAACAACTCAGTGAGAAATGTGTCTGTCTCCCTACACCAGATCCCCATACAACCATATGTACCAATACCAATGCCTGAGTTGGGAAATGGATCCACATTGCATTCTGCTCACTTTTTTTCCATTTTATTTTTCAGCCACTGGACCTTCTACTTTTCTTCCCACCTCAGCCCTCTAGAGCTTGGTTTTATTTCTAACCTGACATTTCGTGAGACCTTTCTGTTACAGTGGAAACCACGCGGTTAAACCAGACATTTAAACTACAAATATCAATTCATCATGCTGTGTATATATCAGAAAAGCCAAAAAAGGCAACATCTTTGACAAGAAATAAAAAGGGGTGGAGGCTATGTGTAATTTTTACTTTTTACCCTGGGAGTGTTGGCTGCATAAGAATAGATCACTGCATAATTTTCCGAAGTGCTTTTCTGTTCTTAATGGCTTTATGTAAAGATATACATAAAAAGCTGGAAAGAGCTGGGAAGAAGTGAAATGAGTGCTCAGTCCTAGCTAAGATACATTTAAAAAAAAAAAAAAACACAACAAAATCTTAACTCCCCAAGTCCTGTATTACTCACCATTAAGGACCCAGGTCACTGTGCATATTGAGAATGAGAAAAGCCCTGCAGCACAGAGTCCTGTTGATTAGCTAATGTGCAGGAAGATGTCAAAAGCTGATCCTAAGAGAGGCTAACACTGGTTGTACCTACATAAAATCTCCAGTCAGATCTTCAGTGTGGCCACCTTTATGTTTCATATATATTAAAAACTTTCCATTTCCAGATGTACATTTCTCCTTGGATTAACAATGTTGCCCAAGGATCGACTGGATTGCCGCACAACAGCATAAGCTGTAGCACAGACCTGTACATTGTTTGGATGTGCCATTATCAACATGAACATTATTCTCTCTTCAGTGGTCGTGAGATGCGGATGGGGGAGCAGGGAGGTAATTGTTTGCTACTTGCCTGGCTGTACAGCGAGTCCTGGGACCTCCTGCGTAGGCTTAGGTGTGCTGGCTGGTGTAACCAGCTCAAAGATTGGTAGTAGGTTCAAAGAGACCCTTTATTTTTCCCTTATAGACACTGTACTGACTTGTGTCTGTCATGTCATGTTTGTCTATGTGCTTCATGATTTGGGAGGTGTGGGGCTTGTTTTTTTTTTTAACACATGTCAGCCAATTTACATGGTAGCAAGTTAGGATTACATATCTGTCTGTAACTGCCAGGGCTCCTCCAACACCGTGAAAAAACCACCACCGACAACAACAAAAATCCCCAACTCAGTTATAACACTGTCTTCCAGTACTCTGCTGTAGTAGGTATTTGCTAGCAACTTTGTTTCTTAATTCTCAGTTTTCTCCTGAAGTCTTCAAGAAATATCGGATAAACCTGGTGACTTAATGCCTTTGATTTATTGATTTGTTCCAACAACTTCTCTCTTGAGTCTTCAGTCTATGACCTCTCCTTATCTTTGATATTTGGAAAGTGTGAGTCTCTCATTTAAATATCACTCCAGCATCCTCTTTCATGAAGACTGATGCAAATAAATAATTTAGATTCTTGGCAATGTCCTTATTGTCTTTAATTGCTTCTTCTACTTATTGTTTGGGGTGGCCTACCGGTTATCTCCTGTTTTCTGCTTTTGGTGTGCTGAGCAAATGTGCATTTTCAGTTTTAACTTCCTACTATTTGCTCTTCAAATTCCCTCTTAGCTTGCTCAAACTCCGTCTTAACTATTACATTCCTTCCTTTCAGTTTTACAGAGTTTTGATTTCCTTTCTCTGAAGGTTTCCTATTTAGCCTGAACAACTTCTAAAATTTCCAACTTAGTCATACCAGCATTTGCTTGTCCTTGTCATGCATTTATCTAAGGGAATACCATACTTCATGGCTATTTATAAGCTCTTTCCATTTTTAATCTGAGGATTTCAGTTTTTCTTTTCTTTTTATTTAGGGCCACTGATTCTTTCTTTAAAAGGAAAAAGAGTTTTTTGTTTTTAAATTTTTATATCAAATATCACCCTGCTAGGTTTTGGGAGTTTGTCTTTTCCTCTTTAACCTTCCTAAATGCTAACCTTTTCCTAGTCATGGGATCAGAAATAAAATTCCACAAAATTCTTTTGTTCTTCTAACTTGGGCTGTTATCTTGACACATTTTGTTCTGTGTCTCCCTTTTCCCCCTCCACTCCAAAACATTGACATATGTGAGTCACTGCAAACTTTTCAGCCCAGTAAGCCCCTTCCAGCACCAAAGCCTGAACTGTGTATTTCCCAGCACCTTCTGACATCCCACCATATTTCAGACATAAATATTATTCCAAATAATAATCTGCTGGCTGGCATCCAATTCTCCTATTTTTGTTTTCATGCTTCTCCCTTTCATATAACAGGCTCTGCAAGTTTAAGTTTTGGGCAAAGCACTTGCCTTTATTTAATGCCTTATTGTAACCCTCTAATATGTTTCCATGATTTCTATCTGTTGTCACAGTATATACCTTCAAATGTTTGGCTGTAGTTTCCATTGTGTGATTTTTTGTCTAAGAGTCATCTACCATTTGCCTACCTGGCAGATCTAGAGAATGTCTTTGTTTATCCCGAATAGTCCGTAGTATCTATCAGATTTTTTTCCAAGTCCTACTTTCAGTAATTCCTTCGAGCCTTGCTAGTTTCCTATGTGAGCAATCTGGTTCCACTTCATAATTTGCAATTTTTATTCTATTTGTAATCATCACCTTGGACTCAGTGACATAAAGGAATTAGCAGCTGTACCTGCAGTTCCATCACTTTTGTGAGACTGAATATCAGATATGCTCACATGGTTCCTGAAGTACTGATTTTTCACCTGGTAGGCTTCATGTGGTTTATATGTAAATCATAAACTGCATTTTCCTTTTACAAGGACAAGTGGAGGCACTTTGTAGTGTTACTTGCAGGAGCTGTTGCAGTAGTGTATGCCTTGTGTTAGAGGGAAGAGCACAAAAAACCCTGTCAGAATAGTAGCTACTGTTTCTCTCCTCAGGGAAAAATAAGGCCCTAGCACAGCTGAACAGTTTTATAAATGCCCTGCACAAAACACATTGCACATTATTTTCTGGTAGGTATAATCGTACATCGTCCAATTAAATATGAAAAATACATTTTTAACATTCTCATTTTTACATACAATTCTATCCAGAAGATAATGTGTTTCCTTCTGTATCTTGCCAGTTTCCCCCGTTAGTCCAGCCTGCCTAATAGCCCCATCTGTTTTTGGCTGAGAAAGATTAATGACCAGCAGCACTGGGAGTCCTGGCAAATTAGCAGAGATATTACTCTTCAGCATTGCACAGGACATTCCTTCCTCCTCTGCCAGATACTGTATGGATGTTCCTCAGGTTTCAGTGCAGCAACAGAACACAGCAAGCTCAGCAAGTGGGGTGAGCATCATTATTTATGAACTTCAGCAAGGTCTAATACATTAGATGGTGGGAGTGCAAAAAAAAAAAAAGCATGTATCATTGTTAGCTCAAAAAATATTTCAATTTTAGGAAAAGAAAGCAGCCAAGTTTCAGCAACTCCAGTAAGTGAGTCTGGAACAAATAAGTAGTCACTTGAAGACAATGACAGCCAATAACCTAGTATTTCCACTGTGGTATTGAAAATGCAGAAGCATTGATAGTTAAATGAAGTCATTTTACACTAGTAATTCATAACGTATATTTAGATGATATGTTTACATCCAAACACTTAGGTGAATTGGGGATTGTTTGAAAATTGTTATTTTGGTTCACAATATAAAATTAAGTCTGGAAAAGCTTCTGGCTGTGTACGGCAAATTATGGATCAGGAAATGCCTACAAACCTGGATTTAGAAATACCTTGCTTTTACAGGAATTTGTTTTCATCGGTAGTTATATATTCCCAAAACAAGACACAAAGTCCTTGAGAATGTCGAAAGGAGGTGTGTACGTGTCAGTTGGCTGGAACATTTTCCTCTTACGAATACTTGGGATTTGGGGTTTGTTTGCTCTGCAGAGTAGAATTGTTATGATCAGTTGAAAAAATAATCTGGGAATTAGAAAGCCAGACAAATATTTATTTATGTGATGGATCATATGAATGTATTTGTCCAGACATGTTAATGGATACTGCGATTGAAGTGTTAGCTCATTGAGGGTGTCAGGATGCAAAAGATCTGAAACCTAGGCTAAGATCTTAGTATCTTTTCAGTCATTCTGTGCTATGTTTTCCCCTCATAGGATGAGAACATTTTCCTGTCTCCCAGCTAACTACTGTTTCTGTAGGGTTAAAATGTCCTAAACTTCTGCAACATGGATTCATGGGAAGTCGCTGAGCAGGTGACAAAAGCTGCATTTGAGCTCTGTGGTCCATTGCCATGAGATACAAGATTTCAATCCAAAAGAAATAGTTCTGACCCAGAAGTAATTCTCCGATCAGGCATGTAGACACCACTATCACCAAATATATTCGAGAAGAGGTCCCCAAACACGTGAGGCCAAGTAATTCAAGCCAAGCTAAGCCTATTCCTCTGTATTATGGCAACATAATTCTCAGACAATGGACGTGTGAATTTTCAACATTAACCATTATATCACAAGACTCCTGCTAAGGTTGCAAAATCAGTCACGTGAAAGTTAGAGGATCTGAAATTTCAAGTCATTGGTGGAGCTGGTGGTTTGCTCATACAACTTCTTTCTGTCCCCTGGCACATACGTAATAGGACATAGTCTCTACATAATCATTTGCAGGGGTTTTTTTAGAGGACTTCTCTTTCATTCTCTGCACAGAGTGGATGGTACTCAGGGAATGAAGCAACTGAGTAGTACTTCTTTTTGCTATTGCTCTTATTGAGCTTTTCATAATATGATAGCTGCCTTGATTCTGAGCAAAGACAGACTTTTTTTTTTCTTTTTTTCTAAAGGATAGGTTTAAACTGTGATTTAGAAAAATCAATTATCCCCTGAGTTCTCAGGCTTTCTGAGCAGAACACTTGCAGTTCTGTTCTACAGGCTTTTCTTGTGTGGAAGGATCCTACAGAGCTGATGGAAATTACACCCTTGGAGGCCTTGTGGCACACACCCCTAACCCATGAATGCTAACAGCTGAGCATGCAAGAGTGATGAATCCCAGCCCTGTCCAAGCATGTCTGCTCCATCTCTGGGAACACACGAAAGGCTGTCGGCAGTCTGTCAGGTAAGCAGTGAAAAGATGGAGTAAATAATTGTGGGGGGAGCATGAGGGGTTTGTTTTAAGTAGCCAAATTTCCAGAGGAATGAGGAAGGCAAAAGCGTTCTGAGGTCCCTCATAAGATCTGTTTGTAGGATCTATGGGTTGGACTAAGCTCATTCTGGATCTGTGGCATTTCTTATACAACACTGGCCAATGTGGCCCACCTGTAGTAAATTCTATGCATTGTAAAATTCATGAAAGTCTGAGATTAAACAATTCTCAGCTCAAAAAGGTTTGATTTGTTTCAGTTCTTTGGATTCCCACATTGTTCCTTTTATGCTCATAAGAAAAAAAAAAGATAATAGCAGCTTGATAACAGTAGGAGTCTGACTACCCAGCCTTTTTAAATTGCGGCACTGGGGTCAATGGTTGGGTCAAAGCTGGAGTTAGCAACGTTTGCAGAATTTCTGCTTTTGATCTGCCTGTGGATCAGTTGTTCCAGCGGTGCTCTCCAGCGATGCTATAAGGAAAGGAAGAGAGGAAAAGCTCTCCAATGCTGATTGATCCATGAACCCTTCATCCAGTCGGAACTAACCACCAGCAGCAGGAAGGAAGATGCACCGCTGTCTGCTTTGAGATTTTTCAGATGGCAATAGTGAGTTCAGTATGAAATCTATTATTCTGATGATAGACTTTGGTGAGCTTTTCTGCGTTTTAGATGTATACTTACCGTGAGTGACAGAGGCCCCTTGGTGTTAGGAAGAGATGGGACTCAGCAGTTTGCTGGTTCAGAATGAGAGCAAGAGGTGTGTATTTTCCCTCAACACCTTGCCCAGTGTTTACTAATTTATATTAACACCAATTAATCCAGCTGGCCTGAGACTTAATGCTCAGGCTGGTCAGTAAGCTTCTGCTGTCTGTGTTGATAACAACAGACAGATGAACGAAATGATGCTTTCTGTCCATAACATCAATGAATATTGCCATACAGATTCATGTGGCTCATGGAGAGTTTACATCTTTTACTTTTCACTGTCAGGGTTTATTGAAAGAACAGCAAAGGCAGTCCAAAAAAAAGCAGTAAGTTCTGTAAGGACCCACAAAGGTTAACATTCACGGAGATTCATCAATGCAAAATATCCACCAAGTTAACCTACCAGCTTTTGTCATGAATGCAGAGAATACAGGCACTGTCATCTTTCTGATTACACTTCATAAGCAAAACAAGTGCATGTAGTAAAAACAACTCTCTGAATCAGACCACCCAAGACCCAAATATTTTATAGTTTTTGTTGCTTTCATTTCCATTTTCATATGTGAAATTAACGGTTTGCAAAACTTTTTTATTTTCTTCAGCTGATATAGTCTTCTTCTGCATCAATCAGACTTGCAAATATTACAGCATTGTCTGGGGTGAAGAATAGAAGTGAGGGGTCACTGAGATGTCCTCAGCACCACTTTAGTGCAGGGAGAGCCTTTACTGTAGCCTAGGGGATTTTTCTTTCCTGTGTGCTGTCACAGGTTTTATTTCTATCTTAGCAGTGTCTCTTCCAGTAAGTATGAAGAAGCTCATGCTAGACCACTGCATGAGTTCATTACTAAAGCAGTATCAATACACTATGTTTCTGGCATGGCACCTGGGTCTCCACACAAATTTATTCGGGGGGGGGGGCCGCTTCCTTCCAATTTCAATCTTCAAGCCTACACCTAAGAGAAAAAATCAGCAAATTGAAGCTGTAAGAATGGGAACACTATGTTTTGGTTTATTTTTAACATATTCATATTGTTCGAACTTTTCTGTCCACTACACTCATATGTCTTGCAGAAAAATATTTTGAGAGGAAGACAGTCATTACAAGTAATCCAATGGGGCTGAAAGCAGCAGCATTTATGAAGATAAGTAACCTACTCAAGCCATAATTTTTAGCACAAGTTTCTACAATTTAAAAATTTGCTACAATTTTTGTAGTACTCAATTTCAGGAGCCTTCCTCAGCCAGTCTGTTCTTGGTTTTCCACTTTTTCTCCACATTCCCAATCTGCTGCACCCCTAAATCCATGTTTATACCAGCCTTAGGTAGGTGTCAGCAGGTATTTTAAAGACAGTGTAGACATATTCCACAGTGTTGAGGTCTGGTTATAACTGTTACATAGAAAAAGACAATTCTCCATTGCTCGCTCCCTTAAACCAGCAAGAACTCATTTGAAAAATAAGAGAAAACCAAATACTTGGGCTGCTGGGGGAGAGGAAAGCAAGAGACTTAGGCCTTTAATACCGTTAATGCCAAAACAAGTTCAGGTTGCTTAGGACCTGACACATTACAAGTTGGTAGCCATGCATACGATGGCGATGGTGACATGTGTGGCTCTAGAAGAAACAATTACTTTAGAAGACTTGGCATAGATCATTTGGTCTGAGGCCATAGGTTTCACTTTTCCTGTGTTTTTGAATTGCTTTTCACAAAGCCATCTCCCAGTAGCATGGTTCCCAATGGAAAAGCACTAACTAGCACAAGAAGTCTATAAGCACTCCCTTTCCTTCCAAACTTAACATATATCATGTTGGCATCACTGACTCTGTTTCTCGACTCTACAGCAGAGGGTCCAAAACCTGAAGAAAGGTAGCACCAAAGTGATCTAAATACCAAATGTACCTTACAATGCCAGAATCCTTAGGTTTTTAGGTGCCCACCTGGAAGCATTCAGGCCCAGATTCATCCTATGCAACTGGACAGCTGTTGGAAACCCGTGATGTTGGAGTTGGTCCCCTTAGTTTCCTTTGATAGTCAGTGCAGTGAGCAGTACTTCTGCAGAGGGCATTTCTGTTCACCTAAGCCCTACATCACCCTTTGCTCTCTGACTAGCAGAAAACGTTACAGTGCTGATGGTCCTCACACAGGTGCCTCAGTTGTACACCTGCCTAAGGTAATATGGGACAAATCTGGGCCAGTGAGCGTCAGTTTTGGAGCTACCACCTACTAATTTAAGATTGGAAATGTCAAAATCCCCTGGAAACTAAGCAGTAAGTGCTACAAGGCCGTATACTCAATATTAGCTGACAAAACCAACAATCTATATGATGGAAAATGTGTGGGCAGATCAGCCATGGGAGGGGAGTGATTTGTGGACTCCAGAGACTGTGATACACGTTGTGACAGCCAGGAAAGCACTCGTTTCAGCACAAAGCTGTGTGCTTCGTAATGATGGTTAAAATATTACCCCTGGCAGTGCTGGTCAAGGTATGCAACGTTTGTTGCACTGTATTATCACTGTACAGCTCTGCCAAGAGCGGGGGCAGTGTTTGCAATGTGTCAGCCAGCACTTTTCCAAAAGTGCAGGTAAGAAATCCATGAGAAAGAACAGGGAAAAAAACCAACACGTCTTTCTTCTTACGATTCAAACCTCATTCCTTTTCTGTCATGACCAAGGTGATTCTACATTCTCCAGGGGAAAACTGGGTTGTTGCGACCTTTAAGGTGAACAATGCATGAAACAAGGCTTGTCATATTCTTGCAAGGCTTGTGGCGCTGAAGGGTTTTGAATCTTCAACTCACCACCCTGTCAGTACATTGCCTGACTGGCAGTCCTTCTGCTTGAACTAATACTGAACCCTCTTTGTTTCTTTCCCTGGGTTGTGGAAAGGTCCTTAAGTAACATTTCAGGAAAGAAAAATTAAAAATGTTTCTTTTTTCCTTCTGCTGCCCCATCTCCCAAGCACCTCCCCCCAGGGTTAGACTGAGGCAACTGACATTTAACACAAACCACTTAGTTCACATGTAAGCTTCAGTCCGTGTGTAAGTTTTCTAGGCGACAATTTTATCGGGGAAAATGCTGTTTAGATTGTGTGTGCAAAATAAATGGCTTGTAAATATTTTTTAAAAGTTAATTTTCAGTTGTGCAATAAAACTGTGAAATAATCCTCTTAATTCCTTTCCACTGTCTGACTTGACACATGCTAGTTTCAGGATCATACTGACTGTTGTTTCTTCAGATGGAAACAAAAAAAAAGAGAGGTTGTGGACTGTTTTGTTTTCTTCTTTAAGCTTTTTATTACTTTTTAATGTTTCATTGTCATTCCCTTTAATCTGGTTTATTCCTCCAACCCTGGTTCAATCAAACACATTAGTACAAGGCTGTTCCCACTGAAGACAGGTGAGTCATTATCTGCTCAGAGTTAATCATATGTTTATCATCTGCTTTACTTGACCTTGGTTTACTACCTGCTGTTGTCTTTCTGTAATCAAAGACAAGACTTTGGCAGATGGGGGGAGTTCATTCAGTTCATATTTAAGTAAGACAACAAGCAGATGGATACTGTACAATGAATGACACCTCACCACCAGTGTGGAAGCAAACCCAGCTAACAGGTTAGTATTACAAATGCTTATCTGCTAGGTAAAAGTGTGGATTTTCCATTAGATAGGAGTCCTTCTCTTGATAGTAGAAAAAACTATGCAAAAACCAGAAGCCTTCACTTTTCTATTAGTTAACCCTTGCTGATAGGTTTTTCAGGTGCTGAGGTCTGCAACTGCACCTCCCATAATCTCACAGCTGGTACATCCTTTAGCACTAATAAGTAAAACCACAGGACTGGAGCGCTCTCCCTCCTTTATGGCTACTTGGTAGTCTGAGGCTTCTCTGCAGAACTTCATTATCAAGAAAGGTGATGGGGGCAAGACTGGGAAGACACGTCAGCTGCATAATCCTTTGTAGTTTGTTTTGAGTTTCATTGGGTTTTTTTGACCAAAATTAAAAGTGGGGTCTACTATAAGTGTGTTCGCCAGGGGTGTCAGCACAGAATTTACATTTGTAGGGACGTCATGAAGAACAGGATGCCTCTGACTGTAGGATATGGAGCCTTTCTCAAAGATTGAGTAGAATAGGAACAAAAACCTGAGTTAATAAGTTGGGAAGCTAGCTGAGTTTCTTGATTTTCAGACGATTACAGAATCAAATGGATTTTGTGTGGTACAGGAACAGTCTGGGAGTCCAACAAGAGTTAGAAAGAGAGAGCTTTTGGATTCATTATCAGAAACATAAATACTTAGAAATGTATATATACATAGGAAGAAGAAGAATTCACAGAAAAGAAAGATGAAGGGCTGGAAATGTACAAGTGGTAGTTCTATAAGCTGAACTCTGCTATCATTGGAGAGAAGGAGAAAAGCTGCAGGTGTAACTCCCTTAAATTCCCTGACTGCAGCAAGGCAAAGCTAGTTTGCAGTGGGAAATGAATGATTGAGCAAGTGCAAGAAGTGAATGGCATTAACAATGTAAATAGCAGCTGATTTTCAATAATCAGGCTCCCAGAAGGGATCCTCTGCCTATGCCATTTCCATATTACCCACAACCCTTCCTATCTGTCCACCTCTGACAAATCAGTAATAAAGAACAGAACTTCCTTTGGGATTTATGTCAAATATGAATGCTCCAGGACAGATGCAGTAGGGCAGATTACAATATGTTTACCCTGGGGTCAGAAGTTATGTTTCATCAAAAGAGGGGCAAGCTGACTTCCCAAGACTGAAGTACTGATGGAGCATTAACCAGGTCTGTACCAACTCTCCTCTAGGCTCTTTGCATGATTCCTGGTGGTCTTTGTAAAACCACATTCACCTTCAAGCTGCTTTAAAAGAAGAGTTAGCTAGTGACAGGATCGTATGGACAGATGTGGGATGTGTGTGTGTTTGCTGCCTCGGGGTATGTTATGCAGCTCAAGAGCCAGGTGTTAGGCTGGGGATGTTGATGAGAGTTCTGCCACAGATTTAGCCATTAAAATGGCATAAAAGAGGGTTTTCTATCTCCCTAGTTTGCCACTTGGGTTTCTGTCTCAGGTTTCTACAGACCAAATCTGGCTACCATTTCCTCACTTCCCTGTAGATCACACAAAAGCAGAGTCTACGATTTCTCTCCTTTCTCCTCCCACTCAAATTATACCTCAAGAATAGCTCTTGCATGACGGTAGTGTGAATCACATGCCCCTGTATGGTCAATGTAACTGTAAGGTACTCGGTGTCTGTGGGGAAAAGAAAAATCAAAATCTAGCTCACATGTCAAAATTTGTATTTCATAGCCCAGGCACTGGGAGATTCTGAAAACTTTAGTCTTGGTAATTTTGTATCTGAACATAAATAAACGCATAGCATATTCATAGCAAAGCCAAAAAGGGAGTGGCAGTTGTACTTACCCAAATACTGCTTGTGGTGAAACCTGTAGCATCAGCTGGTCACTAAATAGCCTTTCTATACCAGGAGAGAAATAGCATTTTGTTGGCACTCACCCCCGCTCCCCGTTTGGCTCCAGAGCTGGCAATTTCACTTAGTAAATGGCAACAACCTCTCAGAGCTCTCGTTTCAGGCTTTTTCTGATACAGCACCTTCATTTATGTTGAGTTCTGATTTTGAAGGTTAATTTTCCAATTATAAGTGCTGTATACTTTTTTTTTTAACAAAAGCCAGTATTTTGAAGTGGCCACCAGGGAGAAGGATGAACAACTCTAATGGCTTCAATTCATCCTCTGCTTCAGGGAATAACAACAGTTCTTAGAAGCAATGTTCCTCTTTCCTGAACTGCATAGGCAAGTGTGAGACATCCACATACAGTTGCCTTCCCTTTGTCATCCCCTTGGATTATTCTTTCACTTGAGGACTCCCACGTATTTCTTGCTGAGAATAGCTCTTTTGTGTTGTTTTGAGGGAGCAGCCCGCCTGTTACCATCCTGTTAGTCTCAGCACTGCTCCTAGAGAGACCCAAGTCCTTGTCCTTTCTTCACCTGATTAAGCTCTTTCTCAGCTCTGAGGGACCACATGTGCACACCCACATACCTGCTCATTACCTGCTCAGCTTGAGCAATGTTTGCAGAAAGTGGGAAACCTTTACTTAGGTTTGTAGTAAAGAAGTCACGAGATCTGTACTACTGCTACATCTTACTGCTGTGTTGTTTTGTAATAATCCAGGGAAATTTTGTAAAGTCAGGCTTAGCTATCATGGTTACCTGGACAAACCATTAGGAAGCTTTAAGGAACGCAGCAACATCCAGGGACTCACAGGAAAACCCCTTATTCAGATTGCGGGCTCATCATAGATGTCTGTTCATTACTCAGAATGTGGTCTGCCTTATGTGCTTGATAACAGCACCTTGGCAAGTTTAATATGCTGTAACTAATTCTTTGATTAATGTCTTATTTCCCTAAAGAGGGTACTTGTCTCCTGGCATGCATGAAACATTAGTTGCAAGGACTTCAGGAGTTATCCATGTTAAGGCAGTTAGGGTTTTTTAGCAGCACTTGGCAGGTTGCTCCATGTGGCTGTATCTCAGGGAGCAGGGATGTGGATGTGTGGTGGTCTCCTATAAGAGCACACAGGCCCCACTTACAACATGTTGTGTGTCAGCTGAGTTGCAAGGCACCCAGCAATTACATGTTTGTTTCCCTTTGGCCCGAGATTGAGGGGATCCTTTACACTTCAGTCTTGCCAGCAACCCTTTGCTGAGAAATCCTATGTGGCTCAAGAAGTTTCGTTCTTTTTGTCTCTTGAGGCATCGCTGAGATGGTTCTATACTGACGTCTTCAGAGGCTTCTGCAAGGAAACTCAGTCCTCAAAGGCTCAGCTAATGGAAAGCAAACATGAGGTGCTTCACTAACATACATCACTCAGCTTGGTTCCAAAATGACTTTCATAAGGGAATAAGTGTCACAGCTCAGAAGGCTGCTACGCTGCTCCAGCAGCAGCAGAGACAGCTTTCAAGGACCAGAAATGCCACTTCATAATGACAGCATTTATTTATTTATCTATTAAGATTTTAAAAAAAAACAAAAAACAAAAAACAAAAACCCAACACTGCCCATTCTCAAGCCTTAAGTAACATTCCCCCTTGGAGCTCAGTTCTTGTTTTAGTGCCACTGTCTTCAGCCTTTCTTCACTTCTATTTGTATTCCTCCGTTATGCAGTGGCTCTTCAGTTAGTGAGGCTGTATGCTTTCATATGGGTGTGCTGGAAGCCTGCAAACCACAGGATGCTTCAAGTGTGGGGAGAAGAACTGCTGTGGCAAATTCCTCCTTGCTCTGTATGTGCTACTGCCCTCACAGAGATGATTTTTGCACAATGTCTCTCTAAGGTGTTGCAGGCTGTCAGAGAGTATGGGAAATCTCAGGTTGTTTCAGTGAGGCTCAGTGGTTTCCTTAGGGTTACTCTGAAGGGAGGGAGCAGAGGCAGAAATCTCTGTCACCATATCCCCACACAGAGAACCTATTAACACAGCATCACCGTGCTTTTGCTTTCCAGCATAGTGGCGGTGTATGGAACTGTACATTGAAGCAGTTTATGGGTGAGAGGTTTCTTCTCTGAGTGGGAATCACCTTGCTATAGGAATGTCTGCCTATACATGGTCTGACTTAATTTTGTTGTGTTCCCCCTGCAGAGAGGATAGGTTTATTCTGAGCCATGGAAACAATCCACCAGCTCTGCTCATTCCAGTTAAGTGTGAGGCATAGGACCTTAATTTAAATGTCCTTTAAAATAACAACAGGATGTTTAATTTTTGACTGGAGCCTGTAAAAGTCCTTCTGCCACAGTGCTACACGTACTCCCCTCAACTACAACAAGATACATCAGAGGCCTGGCAGTTATCTGCCCTTCCTGACACACCGAGGAGCAGTCACAGCCCTCACCCTGAGCTGAGTTACTGCTCCCTTCACATCTCTGGCTGGCAGGAACAAAGAGCTGCAGTCCCCTTTCAGCTTGGTGTCTCGAGTTTGGTTGTTATTTATCTCACCTGAATATTTGTGAAATGTTTTTTTTCATGAGAAACATATTTAAATTGAATGGTTCATTGATTTGATTAAGAAAAGTGATTGGTGTGGCAGTGAAAACCTGTTAGTCAAAGATTTTTAACCCAGCTGTTACTGGGGAAAAAAAAAATAATCAAATGGGATTTTACTGCTGATTCCAGCACTCAGTGCAGTTTGCTTTACAAGCTGTTGCAAAGCTAAAGGCACGGGAGCTGGAGCATTTGGTTATTGGAAAGAGAAATATTTCAGCCTGTATCACATCTCTGTTTGACTTTGACTAGAAGAGAAAGGTGTAGGGCCATATATGTGTATATATTGAGATGAGGTGAGAAATGTGTGACTGGATCCCTCCTTTTAAGGCAGAGCTGCCATGCAAAATTTTCTGATTCTCTTTGAGCGCAAATGAGGAAGCAGCAGTCTGGTGACTGCCAGGATGGCAGTACTGTGGGGCTGGTTTCCATAGATGAAAGAGAGGCCTTTGTAGGTATTTTCGTTCCTGTACCTATCCCATCTGTGGAGTTCAGGAGATGGGATCAAGACGAGAAGAAAATACTGAAGTCCTGCACCAAAGGCTGTAATACTTAGTGTCCCCTGAACATCCATCCTCCATGTGCATAGAGTCCTGTGATGTAGGAAAGGGGTCCTAGCCCATTTTAGAACTGAGTTATCTGAAGTACACCAATGCACGCAGCATGGGGAATAAGCAGGAGGAGTTAGAAATCCGTGTTCGGTCGGGGGGGCTATGATCTAGTGGCAATTACAGAGACATGGTGGGACACCTCGCATGACTGGAATGTGGTCATGGATGGCTATGTCCTGTTCAGGAAAGACAGGCCGCTAAGGAGGGGTGGTGGAGTTGCTCTTTATGTGAGTGAGCAGCTAGAATGTATTGAGTTCTGTCCAGAGGCAGATCAGGAGCGAGTTGAGAGTTTGTGGGTGCGAATTAAGGGGCAGGCTGGCAGGGGTGATACTGTTGTGGGTGTCTATTACAGGCCACCGGATCAGGATGAGGAGGGTGATGAGGCCTTCTACAGGCAGCTGAGAGCAGTCTCGCAATTACAGGGCCTGGTTGTTGTGGGGGATTTCAACTACCCTGATATTTGCTGGGAGGCCTACTCAGCCAGCCATCCGCAGTCCAGGAGGTTCCTCCAGTGCATTGATGATAACTTTCTGATGCAAATGGTGGATGAGCCAACTAGGAGAGGAGCGCTGCTGGATCTTATCCTCACTAACAAGGAGGGTCTGGTTGAAGAGGTGAAGGTTGAGGGCAGCCTTGGTTGTAGCGACCATGAGATGGTAGAGTTCAGGATCTCATGTGGCAGGAACAGAATAGCTAGCAGAATCACAACCCTGAACTTCAGGAGGGCCAACTTTGGCCTTTTCAAGCAATTGCTAGGGGAAATCCCATGGGACAGGATACTAGAAGGTAAGGGGGCCCAAGATAGTTGGTTAGCGTTCAAGGACTGCTTCTTCTGAGCTCAAGATCAGAGCATCCCAGCAGGTAGGAAGTCAAGGAAGGGGACCAAGAGACCTGCATGGTTGAACAGGGAACTGCTGGGCAAACTCAAGTGGAAGAAGAAGGTGTACAGATCGTGGAAGGAGGGGCTGGCCACTTGGGAGGAATATAAGTCTGTTGTCAGAGGATGTAGGGAGGCAACTAGGAAAGCTAAGGCCTCCTTGGAATTAAACCTGGCAAGAGAGGTCAAGGACAACAGAAAGGGCTTCTTCAAATACATTGCAGCTAAAACCCACACTAGAGGCAATGTAGGCCCACTGATGAATGAGGTGGGGGTCCTGGAGACAGAGGATAAAAAGAAGGCGGAGTTACTGAATGCCTTCTTTGCCTCTGTCTGTACTGTTGGAGGCTGTCCTGAGGAGCCCTGGACCCCTGCGGCCTCAGAAGAAGTCAGGATAGAGGAGGAATCTGTCTTGGTAGATGAGGGCTGGGTCAGGGACCAATTAAGCAACCTGGACATCCATAAATCCATGGGCCCTGATGGGATGCACCCGCGAGTGCTGAGGGAGCTGGCGGAAGTCATTGCTAGGCCACTCTCCATCATCTTTGCTAAGTCGTGGGCAACGGGAGAGGTGCCTGAGGACTGGAGGAAAGCGAATGTCACTCCAGTCTTCAAAAAGGGCAGGAAGGAGGACCCGGGTAACTATAGACCGGTCAGCCTCACCTCCATCCCCGGAAAGGTGATGGAACAACTTGTCCTTGGTGCTGTCTCTAGGCACATCAAGGATAGGGGGGATCATTAGGGGCACTCAGCATGGCTTCACCAAGGGGAAGTCTTGCTCAACCAACTTGATAGCCTTTTATGAGGATGTTACCCGGTGGATAGATGATGGTAAAGCTGTGGATGTGGTCTATCTCGATTTCAGTAAAGCGTTTGACACTGTCTCCCACAGCATCCTCGCAGCTAAACTGGGGAAGTGTGGTCTGGATGATCGGGTAGTGAGGTGGATTGTAAACTGGCTGAAGGAAAGAAGCCAGAGAGTAGTGGTCAGTGGGACAGAGTCCAGTTGGAGGTCTGTGTCTAGCGGAGTTCCGCAAGGGTCGGTTCTGGGACCAGTTCTATTCAATATATTCATTAATGACTTGGATGAGGGATTAGAGTGTGCTGTCAGCAAGTTCGCTGATGACACAAAACTGGGAGGAGTGGCTGAGATGCCGGAAGGCTGCGCAGCCATTCAGAGAGACCTGGACAGGCTGGAGAGTTGGGCGGGGAGAAATTTAATGAAATATAACAAGGGCAAGTGTAGAGTCCTGCATCTGGGCAAGAACAACCCCATGTACCAGTACAAGTTGGGGACAGAGCTGTTGGAGACCAGCGTAGGAGAAAGGGACCTGGGGGTCCTAGTGGACAACAGGATGACCATGAGCCAGCAGTGTGCCCTTGTGGCCAAGAAGGCCAATGGCATCCTGGGATGTATTAGAAGGGGTGTGGTCAGCAGATCGAGAGAGGTTCTCCTCCCCCTCTACTCTTGCCCTGGTGAGGGCCGCATCTGGAGTATTGTGTCCAGTTCTGGGCCCCTCAGTTCAAGAAGGACAGGGAACTGCTAGAGAGAGTCCAGCGCAGAGCCACGAAGATGATTAAGGGAGTGGAACATCTCCCTTATGAGGAGAGGCTGAGGGAGCTGGGTCTCTTTAGCTTAGAGAAGAGGAGACTGAGGGGTGACCTCATTAATGTTTATAAATATGTAAAGGGCAAGTGTCAAGAGGATGGAGCCAGGCTCTTCTCAGTGACATCCTTTGACAGGACAAGGGGCAATGGGTGCAAGCTGGAACACAGGAGGTTCCACTTAAATTTGAGGAAAAACTTCTTTACTGTAAGGGTGACTGAACACTGGAACAGGCTGCCCAGAGAGGTTGTGGAGTCTCCTTCTCTGGAGACATTCAAAACCCGCCTGGACGCGTTCCTGTGTGATATGGTGTAGGCAATCCTGCCCCGGCAGGGGGATTGGACTAGATGATCTTTCGAGGTCCCTTCCAATCCCTAACATTCTGTGATTCTGTGATTCTGTGATTCTGTGAAGTAGGTTGAGGTTAACTGGCTTGTTAATGTGTCAGTAACTCGGGGCAGGGGCGGAAACAGCTAGCTGAAATACCTCAGTTATACTAAAATCCGTATTTGACATGGGTGAAGGGTTCCTAAATGTTATCATATCCAGGCTGTTCTACAGAAAAAAAAAGACAGGCTTTACCAATGGATTATTAAGTTCCTTCAGCCTGGTTGCTTTCTCTTTACTGTACAGAAGAGAGTGGGGAGAAAGGTGAGGAAATGGGAGGAAGGAAACTGGTAAGGAGCTTGTCCCGCATCCTCACCAGACACCTGGGAAGTTCCTGTTCCTGTGTGCCAGAATCTACTTGAGAGGCTGGTGCAGTGAAGTGGTTAATGGATCAGGCTTCATCTGGAGGCCAGAAACAAGTGGAGTAATGGAGGGGTCTTTCCTGGCACTACCCTGTTTAACATCTTATCCTGGTTTCGTGAGGATAAAATATATAGAATCAATTTTCAGTTATATTTTTGTTTCAGTTTGTGGCCAGCCATGGTAAGGTGATCAAGGCCATTAGCAGTGAAAGCCAGGGCAGCTGACCCAGGCTGGCCCACAGGTGTATTCTCACATTAATGTCATGTTCACTATAAATGGGAAAGCTGCTGGGAATGGGGGGTTCTTTGCCCTGCTCTCTCCTCACTCCCTCCTTCTCCTCTCAATGGTACTGTTCCTGGAAGGACTTGCTACCACTCTATAAGCTAAGTATAATTTTGTGTCTTTTGTATTAGTATTGAGATTGTTTTCCTTATTTTATTAGATCTGTTTAAATTTCAACCCATGAGTCTCCCTCCTTTTCCCAATTCTCTTTCTTGGCTGAGGAGGGGAGATTGGGTGATATAACAACTGGTTATTGTTTAGCACTGGGTGCAGGCTAAATGGAGACACATCTTTATCAGCGACTTGGAGGAGATGACAAGGTGCATATTCATCATGTTTGTAGGCAACACAAAGCTGGTGATGACAGCTGGGCAGGTCAATACAGTGGTGGGCAGGGTGGCTTTCCAGCAGCACCTAGACAAGCTGAGGGCATGGGCTAACAGAAACCTTATGAAATTCAACAAGAACAAGTGCCACAGCTGTGAAGGAAGACCCCCGTGCAGCAACCCAGGATGGGACTGCCTGTTTGGGGGGCAGCTTTGCTGAAAAGACCCCAGGGGCCCTGGTGAGCAGTGAGCCGGGCGTGAACCAGCAGTAACCCTGGCAGCAAGGATGGCCACCAGCTTCCTGGGCTGTATCAATAGCAGCACAGCCAACAACGTCAAGGGGAGGGATTATCCCACTCTAAACAGCACTCATGAAGCCACATCGGAAATACTGCATCCAGTTTTGGGCCCGGACACTGATAAACTGCAGTGAGTTTAGTGGAGGGCCCTCAAATTGATTAGGGAATGGAGCCCTTGCTCTGTGAGGAGCAGATGAGGAAGCTGGGCTTGCTCGGTCTGAAGAAGGGAAGGTTTCAGGGGGACCTAACCACAGCTCCCTTGTGTCTGGGAGGAGGTTATAAAGAAGATGGAGCCAGGCTCTTCACAGGAGTGCATAGCCTCTACCAAGGCTGTGCAAATTCATCCAACCCATATAGAAATTCCTACAACCACCTACTCATCACAGCCCTGCTCTGCCTGAGCCACCTGCCTGAATTGTTTCCCTGTTGGGAACTCAGTCCTAACCCTTTCTGGGAGCCCAGCAACTGCAAGCACTCTCCTTCTCTTCTGTGTACTCTCCCGGCACACCAGCCCTCCTGCCCTCCTCTCTCTTAGCTGTACTCTGCTCCTGTCACTACATAAACTGGTCTGTTTTTCCATGACGTGAAGTTTATGGCAGTTTTTCATTATCATCTAATGCCTGAAAGCTTGCAACAGGTCAAAACTTGACTGCTTTACTTTTGGAAACAAGTGATGGGAGAGGCAATAGCCTGAAAGAATAACCCAGGACTGTAGCTGCTAGGTGGGTAAGTCAGCACCCACCTCTGTCCTGCGCCCTGTTAGTCTAGACTGCAGTTCTGCTTGGCATCTGTCTGAAGGTACTAATGATGTCAAGCTGCACAGCCCAGTACCAAAGGCTTAACCAGGCATACTCTAAAAATACAGAGAAATCATGCAGCACAAAACTACTCATTTACCTGCCTCAGAGCTGAAAGCCGGTGGATAACTCGGACCATTGTGCATAGCAAGTGATTCAGGAAAGCCAATTGCATGGGCTGCAAGACTGATAGGAAAAAAAAAAAAGGTGTCTGTATTGAATGGGTCGGACAGGTGCCTTCCAGGTCCCGGTTTCCCCACACCATGGCACATAGAGGTGTTTAGGGCTGTATCAGTGAAGGTAAGAGCACAATTAGGACTAGAGTGTCACAGGTCTGTAAACAAGAAATATCCTATTTAATTCACAGTTCTCAGGCAGTGTGGGGACCCAGGCTGGCAGACAGGGCCACCACCCCTATTGCTTTTGCGAGTGATGCGGTGTGTGCGTGGGCTAGCATCGCCCTCGACTGGCTGGCGCTCCGGGGGGGTGGCACTGGGCACACAGGCTGCATGGGGCTTCTCTGGGCTTTGCCAGGGTCCTTGCCATGCTCATCACAGTCTCCCCTCTGTATGACATGTAGCCCAGTGGCAGTTCTGCTTTCCTGCTCCTCTGGTGGCAGCTGGGCAGGGTCCAACTTCACCCTTCTCTATTTGACACTTTACACTTACTCTTCTCCTGTGGGTGTAGTTTTTGCCTTGTCTTCCTCTTCTCTGTCTCAGTACAAAAGTTATTGCCCTTCTGTGTAAGGGATGTCGTTGCCCACTGTGCTAGCAACTGCGTGGAAACGCTAGCTAGTGTTTTTAACAAGTCAGCTAGCAAATTTTAACCATCGCAGTGTAAAATGCTGAATAAACGGGCCAGGATCCCTTTGGAGGGAGTCAGGAAGATGAAAGAGCTTTCTTTGGTTTATTTACTTCCCATGTACTGGTTAATGACTTTCTTTCTGCTCTTGTCTAAGGTTCTGGGGCACTAGTCCCCTGATGGGTGCAGGCCCATTGCTCTTAGTTACATTGCATTAAAAAAGAATAAACCTCACAGCTCCAACAGCCCTAAGAAGAGTCATTAGTGCTCTCCCCATATTGCACTACACACACATTGCATTTTGCAGTCTTGCCCTTGGAGAGCTGGTATCTTTCCAGGAGAATATGGATCTCGAACAAGACACAGGAGTGAAGTGTAAGCCAAATTTCAGGGGTGCAGAATTGAAACAGGTTTTTACTAGTTGTTTCCATCTCACAGAGCAACAACAGCCAAATTAGTCCCCGGGACTGAGTTTTTCTTATGCCCTCGCCTGGCACTGTGTCCCTCCACCAGAAGGGTTTAATCTGATGTCTGATGGGTCGCAAAGGCTTTTTCATTGGAGTGAATAAAGTTAAGAAAGAGCACAGAGGAAAGGCTGGTTGGAAGTTATTTCCTGACATACTAGCAACTTGCACTCAGTGCTAGGTAACACTAATGGCTACAGTTTTAGTTCTTTGATTTAACTTCCAAAGTCTCCCCAATGAAACATTGCAGATGCCTCTGGTTGGCAGAGCAACCAAACACTGGGAGAAGGCAAGAGTAGCCATGAAAACAGAGTGGGCATCACTCATATCAAATGCAACCAAGAGACGTTGTTAATACTTAACAGTGCTCAGATCCCCGGGGATTCTGGTGCAATAGGCATAGCAATTAGCACCAAAATAAACACCCTTGGCAGCAGCAGCCTGCAAAACTGGGCCAAGAAGCAAAGCCTAAGAGAAGAGCAGGGGATGAAAAGAAGTTGAAAGAGGTCTGAAAACACTGCTGGCAAAGGACTGTGAAGGATGCTTAGTAGGGAAAGAACCACTGCAGGTGAAGGTCCTTGCTGTCTGAGAGGACCTAGATCTAATCCAGATGGACCCCACTGACAGGTGAGCTGTATCAGCACAGTCCAGGATAATGGAGTTGGACAGGCATGGAGACGAAGTCACTGGTAAGTAAAGTACCTCATGCTCAGAAGATTATCATAAAGCACTGAAGTGAAACGCAGGTCGTCCACCTTAATGAGCTGGGAGGAGGCGCCCCCTGAATTCTCCAGTCCTAAGGAAAATCCTGCAAAGGGAGGCAGAGAGCCCAAACATGGCCATGAAACCACCTGGCTTCCATATATGGCACTGCAGTAGCCTTGGATAAGCGCATCTCTTAGTGTCTGTTCTTAGCTATACACAAAATCAAGACACTCTTGCAATTGCTTTACAAGTTGTCTGTTACGATGATCCATTCTTGTTGTGATTGATGGTGGTGCTCCTGTGGTGGAGCATATTTCAAAACTAACATAGTGGAGTACAGCCTACACTGGGGCTTTATTTCATGCAGTAGTATTGTTGGTCAATGGCTTGGTTCCTGCTCTTGCCAGCTGAGCAGGAGAGAGGATCACTTGATCTCTTCCCCCGAGTATATGGGACAATATCCTCTGCTGGACAAAAGCTGATGCTCCTTGGAGATGTAACAGCAACAAAGAATATGGCCCGTAGTCTCAAATTTCCCCAGGTAAGATGTCCTGCTCTCAGCTCAACACCTCTCCTCGATGTCTCTCTGTGTGACACGGATATGTGGAGAATCAGGTGGAAGATCCCTCTCATGACTAATGTTGAACAGGAAACAGTGGTTTGCTCAGTGTTATTTTACACTTGAGATGATTGGCTACAACAACGAAAATACGGATGGTAAATCATGTAGCATCTGTGAAGCTGCTGCCCTGAAACTTTACTCTGAAGGGTCAGCAGTAGAGTGACACTAATCTAGTCTGAAAACAGCTGTTACTTGGGGAGCAGAAAATAATTCTGGTGGGGAAATCATGAGTATAATGATTTTTTGTTTTTATCTGAAACTTTATCTGCCTGTTTCCTGATGTATTTTGGGTTGTTTTTCAGTTTTGGTTTCAGCAAAGACAACAGTTTAATCCAGAGGGCCACCCACTTATGATGTGCATTGTTGCCTGGATTCTGTGAGTGAGAGCAAGGGGGAGAAGGAGGGGAAACAAGTTATGGTTAATTATAGCCACTGTTCTGCCACTAGAGACTCCTGGAAAATATCAGCCATCTTCATGAGTACCTCTTAGCAGCTATGACAGTTTAACAACCCAAACAAGGTAAAAGTCTGTATCGGGTAGAGAGAAATCTCTGAGGATGCATTGGGAGCACTTGAAGGAGGGTAAGTAATATGTCAGACTGACATTATGGTTGGGGATAAGGTTAACCAAGAGACATTCTTAGCAAATGACCCAAGTTCCCCTGGGAGTGTGGGCCTGTTTCTCTCAAGTGACTGGTAACTTGGGAAGCCCAGTCTGGAGCACGGAGATGGCCAAATGAACTTCAGAACTCGTATGCTTATGCCCCACAGTACATAGAGCATGATATTTCATCCACTTCCATTATATTCAGGCCAGAGGATATAAGTTCTTCAGATATTAAGCCCTTTCTGAGAGTTGTACCCACTAGGGGATGGCAGTCCCATATCTGTCACCTTTGGAGAGTTCTGCGACAGGATGAGGAGGATGTTTCTGGAACAAGGTACGCAGGGGAGTTTGTGCTGCTGCTGCTTGTGTGATGGAAGAAAACAGAGAAGATCAAGTTTTGCTAGTCAAGTCCTTTGACAACAACTAGTCCGGAGCCTTTTTTTTGTGGGAGTTAGGGAGCACTTAGAGAGGAATGGGGTTCAGTGTAGGTAGATTAGGGTACGGCGACCGGAAAAATCTCGGGCTGTAACGGAAGGTAGGCGTGGCGAAAGGAGCAGGATGTGTCATTATCGTGCGAGTTCGTATGGGACAAGACGACTATATAAGGCTGTTGCGCAGTTAAATAAAGGCCATTTGTTGCATCCTCACATTGGTGTCAGTGCTCAATGGCCCTGGGGTGCGGATAGCCTCAGGCCAGCCAGCAACCGAACGGAGCTTGCTGCAGACAAGCGGCAACAAGTGGTGACCCCGACGTGATTGCTGGGCTGGCGGACCGCAGGCGGTCGGAGTGGGTTCTCGAACCATGGAAACCTTGATAAAGGTGATTTCGTTACTGGGCGGGGAATTTAAGATTTCTGTGAAATCGAAAGACGTAGCCCAGTGTGTGGACCGTCTCGTTAAAGGGCAGGACCGGCTGATTGTTTACAGCCGAATACCTGGGAGCGGTGCTCGATGCAGCTCGCTGAGCGAGCTATGGCAGCGGGTTCTGCCAAAGAATTAAAAACATCGGAGTTATCTTGTGGCTGCTACGGACTGCGCGGGAGGACTGGGCGACATGGGATGCGGCTCGGACGTGTTTACATGGGGTCTACCCTGACCAAGACAGAAGTGACAGTGGTGAAACTCCTCCAACATATACTCTCTGAGAGAGGAATTAAATATGACGAAGCTGCGTTAAAGCAGTTACTGTTTTGGGCAAAAGATAAAGGACATTTTACAACCTTTAATGATGTCTTTGAAGTGTCTTTATGGGAGAAGATTGGTGACTCTCTCTGGAATGCGGTGTCAAGTGGTGATAAGGAAGCCTTTAAATTGTCTGCTACATGGAGGCTGGTTAGTGAAGCGTTAAAAGGAATAAAAGCAGAGAGAGAAGTCACACATACAGCTTTTATGGCTTTAGGACCACAGGCGCCTACTACCCCCTCACTGTTTGCGGGACCAACACCTCCCATGGCCCCAGTAGCTTTACCGGTGGCAGCTCCTTTATCACCGTGGGTACAGACGGATCCGAAAAAAGCTGAGGAGCGGGGAGTGAGAAAAATAGATACAGATCCATCAGAACCGGTAGTGCGCCCTAAAACACGAACTCGATTTGAACTAATTGATTCAGACGCTGAACAGGAGACTTGGCAGAAACCCCCTCCGAAAACCCCTCCCTCTCATTGATCTCTCTACGGATGTGGCTGAGCAGGAGGACAAGAAGGAGGGTAAACATGCTTTGTACCCACCTTTACCGGATTCGCCATTTACGGAGTCAGCAGTACCAGAGTCACAAGGACTTAAAGGACTGTCACCATCACGAAATGGACACGAACTTGACATGACAGAGCTTGGTAGACGACTGGAAGAATTAAAGACGGAATTGCAGCAGCATCGTTCAGCCAACGCCTCGGGACACGTGACTATGTCTCCCCCAAAAACCCCCCTCTGTGTTCGAGACAAGTATTAGGGCCACCTCAACCTCCTTTACAACTCCCTACTCCACCTTTAGATCAGGGCGGGGGGGGAGGTTTGCGTCCATCTGGTAATGTGGGAGGTGAGGGAGAGGGTCAGCTTCCGCCTGCGTATACAGGGGAAGGGGGGGGAGGTGAGGGAGGAGTGAAATGGAAAGGGGTCATTCGAGATGTGTTATTAGAAGGAGCTGTGATTCCACGGGCATATCCAGTGATTGTGGGTGCGGGTCCTGAGGGAAGAAATATTTGGCAACTGTTAGATTGGAAAACTGTAAAAGAAGCATTACCACTATAGTTAGCGAAAGACAACACAGGTGAGGACTGCAGAAAAGTTGTTGCAGGGATGGCAAATAGTAATGCCACCTTAACTGAGCTAATGGATGCTTGTGAGAAAGTAGGAACCACCACATTTCAGATGGAGCATTTAGCAAAAACTTTTGCGGCGGCAATTAAGGTAGTTCATCCTTGTTATACATGCGAACAGGAAGGTCACTTTAAGAAAAACTGCCTTAAGAAGTCGAAGCTGAGTGGGAGAGATAACTCTGTTTTGATGTGTCATTGCTGTGGGAAGCTAGGGCATTTTGTGAAGCTGTGCAGGTCTCAGTATAATGCTCAAGGTCAGCTGATAACAACTAGCTGCAGAATACAGGGAAACTGGAGAAAGAACGTGGGGGGTGAACCGTATGCTGACACAAATGAATCTTCCCAACCAGTTCCAGGCCTATGCAGTTAACTCGCAGCCCAAACCGCAGGGAGCGCAGGACTGGTGTTTCCACAAGGGGTTAACCTGTGCGGCTGCCAAGCCTTGGACCTGTGGCAAACAGGGATAATGCTAATGCTGATTGTCAAAAGATCATTGAAGCTTTACCTGGAAAACCAGATTTGAATGCTATGATAAAGGCATGTGCAAAAGTGGGTACTGTGGAACATAAGGCTCAAGTTATGGCTGCGGCCGTACTTGGGGCTTACGTTGTCACAATTGCAGTCTCTATTCCAATTGTTAGCAGGGGACACAACTTTAACAGCGCCACGACACACTACTTCAGAGATACAGCTACTGATTACAGAAATAGAAAGCAGGCTACATTCCAAATTTGTACATCGTATTGATTTGAATCAGGAAATACAAATTATCACTTTGTTTGATAGGCAAATTCCATATGCAATAAGTGGTCAATGGAATTCAGAATGATCAGATTCGTTACAGAGCTATTGGCACAGATATATATATCAAAGGACGGATGCGATGTCGGGAGCTTGTGGCCAGAGATCCCTGCATCACTAACCGTTCCTATTTTGCAGCTCAATATTTTGAGTGGTGTATGGCTAATAGCTTTGCTTTGCAAACAGCTATGGAGAATTTCTCGGGACAGGTTGTTTACCACTTGCCCTCCCATCCTGTTATAAAATTGAGTGCGGAACTTCCAATTGCCACAGGAGTGTGGTGCGCAGACACTCCTGTGGATGGAACTACCATTTTTACGGATGGATCTGGGAACACAGGCAAGGCGGGCCTTGTCTGGTATTCTGACGGCAAGTGGGAATCTATGGTAATACAACAAAAGGGTTCACCTCAGGTGGTAGAATTACGAGCTGTATTAAAAATATTTCAGAATTTTCCCATTCCCTTTAATTTGATTGCTGATTCAGCATATGTAGCTGGCATTAGAAAGCAATTGGATAGATCTGTTATAGAGCATATATGTAATCAGTGTGTTTTTGAATTGCTGCGAGCTCTGTGGCAAGAAATTCAAATCCGAACTGCATTGTTTTATGTTTTACATGTAAGAAATCATACTAATTTGCCTGGGTTTATTGCAGAATGCAATGCTCGAGTGGACTCTTTGGTTTTTCATCCTAAAACAACAATTTGTACCAGAGTGGAAGCAATAGCACAATTGCTTGTCAAAGTGCATAAAAGGATTACAGACATTACCGGACTAGACTCAGATGCTATCTATTTACCTATCAGAAAGGAATATCTACAGTGGTTAACAAATCAGTCAACTCTTTTTCAAATGGCCTTACAGGACTTTACTGGACAATTGTTAACACGTTTGCCAAAAGATAAAAAGCTACAGTTTATTTGCAAACAGGATTGGGAAGAAAAACCTATCAGATCAGAGATACCTATGACTGGACTAACTGTTTTTACTGATGCAGGAAAGCGATCACATTCAGCAGTTATTACCTGGCAAGAGGATGGACAATAGAAACATTGTAAATTCTCAGGACAAACTGAGGACTCATTGCAGACACTTGAATTTTTTGCGATATATCAGGTTTTTGTAAAATGGACCAATAAGAAATATGCGACTTTACACTATTTTGCTACAGTTGCATCAAGCAATAAACCTCAGAGAGATACCTTATTTTGTCACCCACATTCGTAGTCATCAATTTGATCAAGATTTGAGCATTGGAAATAATAAAGCAGACACACTTGTATCCTATACGCAAATATCACCAAATTTATTTGAACAAATACACCTATCCCATCAATTCTTTCATCAATCAGCGAAAATGTTAGCGAAACAATTTCACCTCACCATGGCACAAACACATGAATTAGTTAGTGTTTGTCCTAGTTGTCAGAAAATTGGCATGGGAATTGGAATAGGGGTAAATCCTTGAGAGTTGAGTGCGTTGCAACTGTGGCAAATGGACGTTACTCACATTGCAGAATTTGGAAGGCTCAAATATGTTCATGTATCTGTTGATACGTTTTCACATATAATATGGGCAACGGCACAAACTGGGGAAACAGGTCGTCATGTCAAATGACATTTACTTGCTTGCTTTACAAGTCTTGGGGTTCCACAACAACTTAAGACTGATAATGGACCAGCATACTGTTCATAAATTTTTCGTCAATTTTGTCAACTATGGGATATTACACATGTCACTGGGATTCCTCATTTGCCTACGGGTCAGGCGATTGTGGAACGTGCTCATAGTACATTGAAACAGCTTCTGCAAAAACAAAAAGGGGGAGAGGTGACTGAACCTTCTGAGAGACTTGCAAAAGCTGTTTATGTTCTTAACCATTTAACTTTAGCAGGAGATAAGGAGCGACCCCCAGTTGTAATACATTGGGAGGCAGTTCGACAGGGAGCAAGCTATGTGAAAAACAAAGGCAAAGTGTGGTATAGGGAACCAGGTACTAACGAGTGGTTAGGAGCAGGGGAACTATTACTAATGGGTCGAGGTTATGCTTCTGTCTCTACAGGCACAGGAGTACGGTGGTTTCCGATCAAGTGTATTAAACCATATGTGGAGGTGGGATTTAGATCCGGAGATCCAACAGAGAGTAGCAGAAGACAGCAGGGCAATCAGGGATGCAGCAGGAAATAATTGGCTCAACAAAATCCTGCAAGAATTAGGTGGATTGTCTCTAAAAGGATGGTTAGCCACATTATTAGAGGGAATAGTTTATGTAGTTGTGATTATAGTTATCATAGGGATCTGCGTGGGTTGTGTTAAGACAATCATTGAGAATAGTATATGGAAGTAGTGAGATAATAAATCTAACTACTTCCAAAGGGGGAAATTGATACCGGATGGTTTAGCAACGGTTTAGCAAGAGTAGGCCTCAGAGTAGGCTCTAAAAGGCCTGATCTGTGTAACCTTTAAACAGAATCAGCTTTCCTGTCAGTAATTTTCCTTTCAGCTAGAATAATAGAGAATAACAGTATGTTCTGAAGTAAACTACATGTTTTGTAGATAGAGTCTGCTTATGGGAATGTTTATAATAGGCATTATCCTACTTGTGTTACCCTGTTTGTTTGCATGTTTGCAGAAAACTGTGCAACGAATGGTCAATACAACCTTTGTGGCTCAACAACAGAGAGCAGGATTTATGGGTAACCAAGGCTGGGATTCTCTGACTGGGGTCTGCGAGACACAGGGAACCAGGTTTGAGTAAGAAACAAAAACACAGAATTAAGATTCTTGGGGAGGGGGAAGGATTCCCAGATGTAATTCCTGTCAACTACCAATCTCACACTTTACATCGCGCTCTTTATTCGTTAAATCATTTTGCCCGGGGACACCAAGAGCGTGCCCCAATTGAGCGACATTGGGGTCCAGGGGTGCCAGAAGTGGGCCCCCCAGTCAAGGTTCGGTTCCCTGGGACAGCGGAGTGGAAAAAAGGTTGGGAGCTGCTACATCATGGGAGGGGGTATGCCGCCATCAAACGGGATGATGTTATACAGTGGGTCCCTACACGCTGTTTGCGCCCTGATTTAAAACAAAATCCTAACCCGAAGTAATATGTACGCCGAGCTTTATGTTTTGCAGGAGTACCTGTGGGGGAAGCCGAAACAGCACCAGCCTCGACCTTCAGACATGAGGAGTCATGACAGTACAGAGAGTCTGGTAAAGCGGCGGGGTGCCAAGAAAGATGAGGAACGGCGGCCGTTGCTGAGTGAAACAAAAGCTTTAAACAATGCGCTTATGATTAGCTTGCTTTTGCTTTGCATCTCAGGAGTTGCAGGGGAATCTTACTGGAGAACCTGGGCTCGGGATGTTGTATCCGCCAGCTACGCTTACGCTTTGATGCAAGGCTCCAGAATCAGCGATACGCTTTACTTTGCATGACTTGAAGCATGGGGAGGGGGAAATGTAGGTAGATTAGGGTACGGCGACCGGAAAATCTCGGGCTGTAACGGAAGGTAGGTGTGGCGAAAGGAGCAGGATGTGTCATTATCGTGTGAGTTCGTACGGGACAAGACGACTATATAAGGCTGTTGCACAGTTAAATAAAGGCCATTTGTTGCATCCTCACATTGGTGTCAGTGCTCAATGGCCCTGGGGTGCGGATAGCCTCAGGCCAGCCAGCAACCGAACGGAGCTTGCTGCAGACAAGCGGCAACAGTTCAGGATGTGTTGACATGTGTCAAGATGCAGGGTCACTGTTTATGGACTGGGCAAGTTCCAGGGAAGTCTTTGTTGAGCCTTGTCTTAGTTTCCTTCCTCTGAAAAAGAGAAGGGGATCAGGCTCAGTCCCTCTGCCTATCAGTCTCTCTTACATGCATGGTGGCACAGGGACAGCACACCTCTTCAGATCAGGATGTCCCAAGCTCTTTATATCATTTACATCCAGGGTGACTGGATTATCTGCAGACACCATAAAGCCACAGGTACTTTAAGCAGTGATTGCAACATGTTTTAAGCAGGTTATTGTCTAATGCTCCAGGGGGATCTGAGTCAGTCGGGATTCTCAGTGAGCCAAATAAACTAATTCTTGTCTGTAAAGCCAGCCCAAAGAAAACTGTATTATAGCACAGCTGGGTTATCTGGTACAATTGACAGAAACTTTACTCATGCTTGGAATAAAATAGAAGAGTCCTACAATGAGCTTGGCTGAAGGGCATGTAAGCCTGGAAGTGTAAATATGCTTTGTGATGCTCTCTAGTGACTTGCATGCCTTGGGTAAGTTGAGGTAAGACAGGCTGTGAATCTAAATTGCAGTTGTCCTTCCTGGATAATTCTGTGGGTGGCCCAATGTAATCGATGTTTTATCTCAGACCCAGTCTGATTTCTCATCCTGAAAAAAAGCCAATACTCTTCAATGAGACAAAAAATGAATGTTTAATCCTATGTGAAACAACCTGATGTTTTTCACTGAAGATTCCACTTCGTTTATCACAGTGGGCTCTGTCTCTCTGTCCTGGGAATGCACATCATTTCAGGAAGCCAAAGAATAAGTTGTCTTAGGAAGCCATGTCCTTTTGCTCCAAATGCTATAGTTAGCTAAATGTCACCTCTAGAAACACAGTAATTCAGGTTAGTGGTTATATGGGAATATTTCTGAGCATGTGGTTTGCTTAGATCTGTCTTTGTGCCCATAATCTCAGATCTTAGCACTGCCCTTTCAAAATGCCAAATGCAACAGCTTGGATCATTAGCACACTTTGAATCCTGTTATTTGGGTCGTGCAAATGTGACTCCTATCCTTTAGACAGACACTTTCATGCTGTAGAGAGAACAGGGTGGGGAAGGGGGGGATAATATTTAAAATACTATAGGACAATTCTGATGTCATGTACAGTGTTGTAACTCCAATGAAACCTAACAGACCTATCCCAAGCTCACTTGACATGAAAAATTTGCCCAGGTGTGAGAGATTTATCATTAACCCATTTCTTGCTTTGAAATTTCATTTCCCCTGCAATATTTCTTGTCAAGTTTGCTCACTACACACTCAACTCACTCACACACTCTAAGAACATAACTTTCTCCTGGGTGATTCCCTACAGAAATCCTATTGAGGAGGAAGAAGAGGCAGAGCTGTGGGCAGCCTCCTTCCAGTTTGCACAGGCTGCCACCCGGCCATTCGGGCTGCACAACTGCCAGGGTTGCAGGGAGATGCTTCATTGAGCTCTGTGGTATTCACAAACCCTCCTGGCCTCTGCTGTCTATTGGTTTTTTCCTCTTAGTTTGGACCTCTTCTCAATTCCACAGCGCAGTTTGTAATCAAAGTGATGCTAATCTGTTGTCATAGTTCTTGCCAAAGAAATTGGTTTTTACCTGAAGACATGGGCCTGGGGAAGTGGAAGGGCATAAATGGGGCTCTAACAAAGATGACAGTGAGATAACACAGTGAAATTAAATGCAAGTGAGGAAAAGAGAGGAGAAAGACTGGGTTTTCAGGAAGAACTGGAAGTGTGTGTGAGGGAAAAGCAAAGAGGAAAAGGAGGAAGGACAATCAGAAGGGGTGAAGGGAGAGGAACAAAAGAAGAGGTACAGAAATTGAAAACCAGCAGTATGGGATGCCACAGACATGACAAAAAAGTGATCAAATTGAAGGAAAAGCAACACCAGAATGAGTTAATTAAAACAAACTCTAACAAAAAGTTGAATGCCAAAGTGCTACCTATCACTGTCAATAACACTACTGTATGTTGTGTCGCTTTCCATTGGTGTAACATACATACACGTCCATATATACCAGGATGGATTCTTCCAGCATCGTGTTTTATCACACACCTTTAAATACTCAATTCTTTGTCAATAGCAAACTTTTGGGTACACAGCTATTTAGGCTTTTGGCCAACTCCACTCACATCCCCACAGGGGACTCTGTCGCCTTTTTATGTATATGTCACCTTCTATGTATATATTGATAGAGAGAGAGCATTTGCTCTGCAGCTGCCATATACTCTCCTGAAATGACATGTCATAATTGCAGTGTACCTTGTAACACATGCTAACAGAGAAGCCAAACTAAGATTTCACTTATGACCTTAGTTTTGTCATTTCCCAACTTTCAAATGCTTCAGTTTGCAATCTTAATGCTTTTAACATAGGGGTTTTTTTCTCTGCAATTATAAACAATACTTTGCATTTCTCTGATGTATTCTGCCTGAGAATTTGATAGTGTTCCATAAACATTTTTGTGATTAGTCATGACAGCAGCCTTTTGAAGTAAGTAACTACTACCATTATTTCAGCTTTTGAAGTGAATACATGCAGAGATCATGCTTTACTGAGAGTCACACAGGATTCGGTGGATCAGAAGGGACAGTCTCTAAGTTCTACATCCTGATCTCTGTTTTGACCTTCATCCACACTTCTTTTTCAGCTAAAAAAGTCCTTTTTAAGATCACAGCACTGTATTTGTGACTCTGCCTAAGGCCACCTCTCATCCACAGTGAGTCTGAATAGGATGCTCATTAACCAGTAGCATCCCCAGTCAGCCTGGCGTTCACTGCAAAGGGCCACATGAATACATTATGAATAATAAAATGGACTGGAAAAGTTTGGATAATGCAGGTGAGGTCTTCTGTAAGAGCTATCTGAATTACTAATGACAAAGCATCATTAAATTCTTGTTAGCTGAGTTTGAATTTGATCTCCTTGAAACAGTTCCTTATGTGTCCATCAGTAAAAGTCTTCTGTGCATCATGTCGCCTTTTGTAGAGCATTCTCTGTCTGTTGGTAACCTAATTACTTATGTTTTCATCCTGCCTGGTAAACAGATCTCCCCTTGTTCTGATCGCAGTTCACGCCTCACTTGTTTTCTGGAAGACTTCCTTATTTCTTCTGTCAAGATATAAAGGCCTCTTCTTCCAAGGCAAGAAATAACAAGCATTAAAAACAAGTCCAGAATGGAATTTTATAGTCCCTTGGCTCTGTACAGGCAAAATACTTCATGAATTCAGAGCAAACAAATCTTCGCTCTGCCTGCACTCACTCACCTTTTCACTCTCTTCCTCTCCCTATGGCCTCACATCTTACTTTACTGGTTCCCATTTCCTAAGAGGTATCTATAGTGTTTCCATCTCTAAATGCCTTCACAGAGCTTTTCCAGACCATCTTCCTTGGCTGTGTCCCAGAATAGATCTTTTTCCTATTTAGATCCATCCAGCTTGGTTGGGTACCATCCCTGGAACACAGGACAGTGTTTAAGTCACTCTGAGGAGACAGAGGTAGGAGCAGCAGCAGCAAAAGGAGCTGGGCTGCATGACTTATGGTTGTGTCTAGCATGAATAATAGGACTGTGTGTCACCTCAGCCCCCACCCAGCAGTGACCCTGCTCCACAGTGAGAAACCACTACATGAAAATCACTTCTCCCTGGCATCTCTGCTGAAACAGACCTTTCTTGACATCCCGTCTCTTCCCTCCTCTTTGCTTCCTCCATCATCTGAATTGTACTGATGGATAGGCTGATAGTGTAAAACAGTCTTTGCTGAAATAGGAGGTAGATTGAGATGTAAAACCTGGTGTCAGAATCATATTTCTACCTGTGTGCTTTGGAGCTTCTGACTTTTCTCTACTTGGTGATGAATGGCAGGAGCTGGGAAAAGGAGGTGTAGGAAGCCCCCCTGCTTTCATTAGGGAAAGAATGCTTAGTGTGCAGTAAATTTCTCATATTTCCAACTCATTCCGGAGCACTTTTGCCAAGATTTAAGAGTTATAGGCCCATAAGTCAAATACCTTGCAAAATAGGTGCCATTATTCTCCCGTTTTTCACCTGAGCTTGTAAATATGCCCCATATATCTTTGGGTCACTCTGTAGCACAGATTTCTTCTATGTTCTGTTCTGTTCCCTTATGTCAATTCAGCTCCAGCAGGGAGGTGATGCATGAATGTATTTCATCAAAATAATCATGCCCAGAGCCTGACAATGGTGCTCCAACAAGAGCCGTGTCACAGATACAGCATGCCAGGAGGTGTCAGCAGAACTTATTCTGGTTCTACCCAACAGCTCCTACGGGCAGCACCACCACTGCTTCATCACTGTAGACACATCAGCATCTATCATGTAGGATGCATGCCCCACACCCTGCCATTGCTCCAGTGTCTGGGTGCTTCACAACATGTCACTTGCCTTGCAGCCACACTCAGAAGAAGAGAAATATTCACACCTTTGTTTTGTGGTGGGAGAACTGAGATACCACCAGGCTAATTCACTTCCCAGGGGACTCTCTCTGAGGATTAAGGATGACTAGAAAGAGAAGGGATTCACCTGACAAATAGGGATGAAGAAAAAGCAGAGGTATTCAATGCTTTTTTTTGCCTCAGTCTTTAATAATACTGATAATCTTGGGCTGCCTGGTCCTCTGAGTTCAAGGACCATGGCTGCAGGAACAGCGACATTAGGAAAAATTTCTTTAATGAGAGGGTAGTCAAACATTGGAAACAGGCTTCCTAGAAAGGTGGTTGGTGCCCCTTGCCTGTCAGTGTTTAAGAGGCATTTGGACAATGCCCTTAATAACATCTTTTAACTTTTGGTCAGCCCTGAAGTGGTCGGGCAGTTGGACCAGATGGTCATTGTAGGTCCCTTCCAACTGAGCTATGCTACCCAACTTTTTCATTGTGAAGGTGGTTGACCACTGGAACAGATTGCCTAGAGGGGTTGTACAGTGTCTACCCTTTGAGATACTTGAAACCCAACCAAGAATGGCCCTGAGTAACACTTCTGCTCTAGGCGACTACAGTCTGAGCAGAAGGGATGAACAAGACTGTCTCCAGGGGCGCGTTCCAAACTCAACAACTGAACACAGTACTACAGATGGAGTCTCACGAGAGAAGAGTAGATGTACAGAATCACCAACCTCAACCTGCTGGTCACACTTCTTTTGATGCAGCCCAGGATACGGTTGGCTTTCTGGGCTTTGAGCACACATTGCCGGCTCCTGTTGAGTTTCTCATCAACCATCACACCCAAGTATTCTCCTCAGGGCTGCTCTCAGTTCATTCTCTGCCCAGTTGGTATTTGTGCTTCGGATTGCCCCAACCCACATGCACGAACTTACACTTGCCCTTGTTAAACTTGCCCAAGATCCCATTACTAGCCCCAAGGTGCCATCACTCTTAGGGTTAGGGTTGAAAGAGCCACAAAGCCTAGAGCTCCAGGGACACTGGGGCTGGGAAAGGCATGCCAAGGGGAGCATGACACTGTACCAACATTGCTCCCTCCACACCTTTCTCATCTGGGCCACCCACGCTGCTGGGGACCTCAGCCCCAAGATCCCATTACTCTTAGCGTTAGCGTTAGGGTTGAGAGAGCCTCAGGCCCACGTCTTAAGCCTTTTAAGGTCCCTCTGGATGGCAACCCTTCCCTCCTGTTTGTTGACCACACCACACAGCTTGGTGTTGTCTGCAAACTTTCTGAAGGCACACTCAATCCCACTGTCCATATTGCAAAAATATGTTAGACAGCACCAGTCCCAAGGTGTTGATACTGACCCTTGAGGAATGCCACTTGTCTCTCGTCTCCACGTGGACATTGAGCCATTGACCACAACTCTTTTAGTGCAACCATTCAGCCAATTCCTTATCCACCGAGTGGTCCATCTGTCAAGTCCCTATCCCTCCAATTTAGTGACAAGGATGTCGTGTGGGACAGTGTCAAATGTTTTGCACGGTTCTGGGTAGATGACATCAATCACTTTTCCCTTATTCGCCAGTGCTGTAAGCCCGTCGTAGAAGGCCACCAAATTTGTTACACACAATTTGCCCTTAGTGAAGCCATGTTGGCTGTCGTCAATCACCTCCTCATTTTCCATGTGCCTTAGCATAGTTTCCAAAGAAAAAGCCGGATGCCTGTTCTATTGAGGTTGTTGGTGGTGGCCTTTCCCCTCAGCGTGGTCACCACCCACAGTCAATCTCAGGATCAGCCCTGTCCCATGCTTGCTCTGCAGAGTCATCACTGCTGGTTCCTGCTGCCCAAGGAGGAGGAGGAGAACAAGCCAGCCTAAGCCTCACTCTGTCTAGGGCCTATAGAGACAGATGCTGCAATTAAGGAGACCTCAGTGATTTCCATTAGGACACAAAGGATCTTGTCAGCAGCAAGGATGTATGGGCAGAGCACTGCCTGCCCCAGCAGTGGGGAGGAGGAGGGTGATATTGTAGCAAACTCTGAATGAAGGCAGCCACCAGGCAGGCCTGGTACACATGCTCAAGCTCCACTGTCAGCTAATTAGGGGAGTCCATGGTGCCTCATCACATGGCTGTCCCACCTCAGCAGCTGCAACACTTGCACCTCTTCAGATAGCCAGGTTGGTACCTCAGCTGAGTTGGCTTCTGCACCCTGAGTATGGGGACACTGGGGAGCTTGCGTCTGATGGGATGCTTGCCCATGTGATGCACCCCCAGAAGAGGTAGCAGCCAACCCAGCAGAGGTAAATCAGGGAGGTGGAAAAGCTACAAGATATCCAGGCCAGCTTAGCCTTTGCAGGATAGTTGAGCATTGCAGAGTTCTTTTTTTGGATCTTTAACTTTTTTTCTTTTACAGTTTTGGCATATATGAGGTGAGGATTCTTGTCGATATTGTATTATGGACATCTCAGAAGGCACAGTACCGTCTCCCCGTGCCCTTTCTTTGGGTGCGTGCACTTCTGGTCAGTTTGGATAAATCTTTTATGGGAGACAGAAAGAGAGCATGCAAGTAATCCTAAATTACCTTTCTGGGCAGGGACGCAGGCAGAATAGAGTGCAAGGTAATGGGACGTGGTTCCTGGGTCAGGGTTGCAATGAACAGAAAAGGTTATCCAGGAAGTCATTCTTAGGGCAAATCTTGGGTTTTGAGACGTTTGCCTATCCGTTTCCTGCTTCATTTTCTGCAGGATACTTGACACACCTGCAATTTCCTACTATTCCTAACCTACGCCCTTATGAATGTAAAAGTTGGCTGCAGCATGATGATTAGAAGAAGCCTAGGCAGAGATGACAAGCCAATGTGTATGCACATCTGTGGCAGGAACTTGCAGAGGATCCTGTTCCTCCTGTCACAGACCCTTATAGGGAAATCTTCCCATCACCATACAGCTAAGGATGTGCACATGTCCCTGGAAGCTGTATTTGATAAGGAGTTTTCCAAGTGATGATAGTAGTGTGGAGAAAGGTAACTAGCACAGACCTTCTCTCCCATTGTAGAAGATAATGAAGTGCCCATAAAAACCCAAGGGTTTGTGTTTGGTTTTTTCCCCTCTCAAATGGAGGATGGTGACCTCCAGCATGGGCTGTTCAGCATGGCTAAACTGCTGCTTGTTGTTATGGCATTAGAGAGAGCAGTCAGCTATCTGCAGAGAGTGGGAAACTGGGGAGAGGAAGGGAAAATTGCCTGAAGGAGGAAGGATGTTGTGGTTGGCAATGAAAGATAGGCAGCAGGGGATGCAAGTAGGCACCCTCAGTGCCAGGGTCATATGGCAAGAAGACAGAACTCTCTTGTCCTGTATGGAGTTTACAGTAGGGCCCTTAAGGAGGTAAAAGTCCTGCACGTCACCATCTAGAGCATCCTTGTAGGAGTGCTGCAGGGGCAGGTGGGGAGCTAGGGTCATCCCATGCCTGGTGGAGGTGCCTTAGGCACTTGCACAGGGACAGCCCTCAGTAATGACCAAAGAGGACAATGCAATTACTTACTTACACGCCTATAACCTTTCCTCAGCGTTAATGCATGCAGGATGTTGGCCTTCAGTTGGAAATGTTCCCAAGAAAGGGCTGACTGCAGTTTCAGTCCTAAAAGCTGGTAATTAACAATATTTCACATCCTTCACCCAAGCTAATCCTGGAAAAGAGAAACTGATATAATAAAGAAATGACTAGAGAAAGCACAATTGTGAATACATTAAGGATTTTATGTGAGGACAGTAAGAAATTTTTATTAGCACATACAAAATGTGCATTAAAATGAGACAGCAGGAAATAATAGGCCAACTTTCAGGCCTTTCTAACTCTGTCGTTCCCCATTCAACTAAAACCTGTAGTAGACACTAAAATAAGTTCTTTTTTTTTTCTTTCAAATGAGTATGCACTCCTATATTTTTCTATTCTGTGATACTTCATGAGCACCTGCATTATATTCTGCACATATTTTAGCTTTGTCCAGTAATTAAAGAAATTAAAGTTATGTATATGGTCACATTCAGTAATTCATTAGATGTATGTGGCTGGTAGGGAAATTTTGATAGTTAACAGAAGGTTTTGGGTTCGTTTCTCTAGAAACTTAAGTCATCTAGAGAAATTTTTGCTAGGGGGCTAAGAGTGAGATGAAAAAATAGCTCCAGGCTTTGCCTCTTGACTGTTATCTGTTAAATTTACCTGGAGCTAATGAACTCATCTTTTATCAGAGTCTTGAATGACAGATTAAATCCGCTTCCTGGTTTGTTTAATAGTGTAGACCCAGTACTTTGCCACACACAAGCAAAGTCAAGGAGGGTGGCTTAGTGCCCTGTCACCAGGTGTAGCAGGAGGCACATGTTTGCACTGCAATTCAAGTGTTCTTGGTCATGTTAACACAACCCAATTTAGCACTGGAGCTGGGCAAATGTTTTCATTTCGGAATGGTGCAATGACCCTGTGCCTCAGACTGCATTAAATAACTCCTAGGGGTGGACTTGTCCAAGCTGTCATGGACATAGAGCAAAGACTGAAATGTGCCCAAGCCCACCTGGCCACCACAGCTCTCCCTCTGCTTTCCCAAGTGGTGGTCTGTGAGTCTTGATGCCATTTTATTGCTCTCACTAGCTTGGTAATATGTCACTTCTTGTATCGACTCCCCAAGGCACTTTCAGGCCAAAATCCCAGCTGGGGATAGGCAGGTACAAGCATATTTCAGCCAGACTCTCCCTTTGCCCTCATCTGTAACTGCAGTGCCAAGGGCAATGTGGGGTGTGCACAGGAGCCACTTTTGCCAACACACGCCTTATGGGTCTTCCCTGTTGAGGGTTTAAAGAGCAGGGCAGAAAATGTGCCCTGAAATACTGGCTGTATTTCTTGACTTCCAAAAAAGGCCATGATCATCACTCAGACATAAGAGTCTGAGGAGCACTTTGCTAGGACCATGGTATCAAAAAATGGCTGCTTAAATTCAAGCTTCTCGGAGTGTTCTTAGGCATCTAAAGGTGTCTTTTTAAAAAAATGTAGAATATCTAACTTGATGTTTTCACAAACTAGGCATCAGAATGAAAAATAAGTGTTGAAATGACGCTGTGGCTTGTAAAGCTGTCTTACAGGCTGAGGTGAAAAAATAAATGGAGGTTAACAAGAGAAGTCAGGAAAGTGGAGAGGCAGGAAATTAAACCTTACTGTTCTCAGCACTTCTTCGGAGAAAAAAAATGAATGGTATTTTGTTTTGTAGCAAACATTATTCACAATGGTTCCTAGCAAATATCAGCCACGGGTATATTGCTTTATCAGAAAGCTGGCAAGCAACAACACAAAGAGCACAGATGGGAATGCAGAGATGAAAAAATAAGGAAAAAGTATTCTGGCTTGTATCTTAAGTATGTATAAGGTACTACCCTGGTATCTAATTATAGGCTGTGCAGGAAGTAACAGCTATAGTCAAGGTTTCTTGACATTCTTATCTGAATGTTTCCTGTTGCTTTCAATGTCAACGGATTGTTTAAGCTGTTGTTTTCCATGGTGGGTACCTGCCTCTGGCTGAATATACTCCAGACAGAATCAGACCAACTATTTCAACAGTCTTGCAGGAAAGAGTAGGGGAGGCAATCCTGAAACTTTATTTTACCCATCCTAAAGAAACATTTGCAGGGGTTTTTTTTGCAATCTGCGTTTAAAGATACACCCCTGTAAAGCTTTATATTATTATTGACACCCACAGTTACTGAAATGGTCCTGCTTTTGACCACAGTTTAATAGTAAAAGAGAGCTCCCAGAATAATCATAGTCCAGACACATGATCCCTGTTAATGCTGAGGTAAGACCCATATTAGTGCCTGTCAAGAAGCCGAGGACAGAGCCATAGACTCCCACCCCATAGTCTGTCTTCCTCCTGTCTTGAGTTCGGACCCAGTCACTGGACTCAGCTCTCACACTGGCACCACCTGGGATCTCCATCCTCTTCCCACTCTGACCACACTGTGATCCTGCACTTGCTGACCAAAATGCCTTTCACTGCAGCGCTCGTTACAGGCTCTAGTATGGGGGCCAGTCTGACTCGAGGCATGCCAAAGTGTAGCTGTAGTATTAATCTGATAGTTCATTGATTTTAGAAGGTTTCTTTACAAAGACCTGATTAACCTGAGAGAGTACTTCTAGTGCAGTATATGCAGAGGATACTGAAAAGAAAAGAAAAAAAAGTTATATTCATAGTTACAGGTGAGGAAATTCCAATTGCTTTTATATTCCTTAAGTAAATATGTCTACAGGAAGAAAACTGTCTTTGCAGAGACCATACAAAGAGTAAAGAAGCTGCTTTCTTCTTTGTATGGAGAGTAATGGCCAGAGTAGCTGTGCTGGTAGCTAGCTATACAAAATATCAGTCCCACAAACGGGTAAACCACTGATAAGGGAAAAGTGACAGAAACACTCAGAGGCATATGCAAAACCAGCTCAGCCCTGTGCTGGGAGGCAAAACAAGGAAACTCTTAACCCTTTTTCAGGCTCATGCATTACTGAAAGAAGCTGGACATTATTGTCCTTGGATGATATGAAAACACCACAAGTAAACAAATGGTGTGAAAACTTTATTGTTTCCAGTATTGTGCAGGGTTACATAATTATAGAGCATATGTTTTCTTCTGCTTAAGAAGGCTTATATATAAAATACCCACAGCTATAAAGGCAAATGCAACGGGAACTAACAAGACTGTTGTGTGGAATGCTCTGTATGGCAGACAAAAAGTTAGTGAAGAAAGGGAGGGAAATAACTGCAATTTTTAAAGTGGGTTTTTTTTCCTGGTAAAATTTAGGATACGGTCCAGTTTATTTTGGATGGACAACAGCTTGATGGAGCTGGGTTTTGGCTTATGATAACCAGAGCCCCCCAAAAAGTGATTGAGCGACATCTTGCCTCCAGACAATTCCCAGTCTCCCTGCCTCCACAGGGCTCTCAGGTGGCATTGAAAAAAACCCATCAACAGGCACCTCTCAGTATTCCCCTGGGTTTAGATCAGTTTACCCTTTGGAAATGACCTGAGGAGATGCCAAGAGATACTTTGCCCATGATCTTTGTCTAACTGAGCACAAACAGATCACTCCTGAGCAGCTGTTCAATCCTCACTAAAAAATGGGTATGGTGACATGGGAACGGACATCTTCTGACCAAGGCGCCTTAGACTTTACCCAGAACCACCTGGCAACCACCAAGTCCTGTGAGGTGAAAGGGTGACATCATCCTGGCTTGTCCATGGAGAACTGAGGCACAGGCAGTTTCTGATGAAAAAGATCTGTTTGTTTGGGTGCTGTGTTTTCATCTCTGAGGATGCGGTGTCCGGGTTTCAGTTTGTTTTGGGGTGGCTTTTTTTTCTGACTATGGAGCTTAAGGCTGCATTGCAGAGGTTCAAAGCACAGATATCACTGTCTGGCATGTGTAGAAAAATGGTAAACTGTTTTTGCCCAGTTTTGCCACAAATGCAGATTTCTGATAGGATAAAATTTCACCTGGGCTCCCTTGTAATCCAGGAGGATTTAATAATCCCTCTTTACCTTTGAGACTTGTTTTCCTGGGGGGCTCATTTTTTTCTGGCCAGGGCTGAATTATCTTAACGTATACATTCAAAGCAATTTTGGATTACCCATCCCCTGGTACTGGGCACAGAGAGATTCTTCCACCTGTCATGCTTCATCTAGGGGTACGCAGAACTAAGTCTGCTGTAGCCATCTACTTGCAGGGCTGATACTCCTCTCTTTCTAGTTTTACAGTGGTGGAATTCTGCTGACAACACAGGTTTGCTTCAGATTTCCAGCACGAGGGGGGAGCCCCAGCCAGGTTTGAGAGCCCCAGCCCACCTAACAGTGATGTGACATGGGGTGAGTTTTCTGGCTTTCTCCTGCTGTCCCAAGAGGCAGGAACAAGCCCCTTCAGTAACATCTCTGCAGATGTCATGGCTTCTCCCCACTGCTCTGCCACACTGCAGGACCTCCACAGCCACAGAACTGGCCAAGTGGCTTTTTCAAATCAGTGCTTCTTACCAAGCTGCCGACCACAATCCTGTCTTTCCCAGGACCCACCAGCTTTCTCTAGCCAACAAACTAGTTTGCCGGCTCCCAATTGCCTCATTACATCCAAACAGATTGTCCCAAAACACCTTTGCTTCTCTCCACTGCTTGCCCTGCTTCTTAAGGATAATAACACGGTTTATCTGATAATGGCTACAACAAAAATCTTGCTGGAATTGCTGTGTATATGTACTAGGCCAAATGCAGCCCTGGCAAACTTGTGTTGAAATTAATGCAGTTGTGCTAAGGGTGCATTTGTTCCCTTTCCTTCATTGCTCTGCCAGCAACCATTGTATGGTAAGCTTTGGTACATGGGAGGTGAAACAAAAGGGTATCAGGGAAAACAAAGTGATTTCATCATCTAAGGAACAGGTTATTGTTTGGGAATGCAAAGACCTGTGTACATCTAAACATTTTACTTCAATACATAGTACTGTTTGGCCTGTGAGCTTTTTTCATTTTTTAGAAGAAAAAAAAAACAAAAGTGAAGTATAAAAAAAAATGTTGATGAAACGTTGTTCCATCACTTCGCACTGAGGTCCTTTGTGTTGCTTGCCTGTTATTAATTCTAAGAGATACTCCATCTATGTCATAACCAGATCACAGAGAAAGCACCAGTTAATAATGCTACTACTAATACTATCGTAGCTCTTTCACAGTCTTTTTTATTTACAGCTCTTAGGAGTCAGTGCAAGTCCAGGAGAGAGAACAGTGAAGTTAAAAAGCCGTCCCTGCTTCGGAGACTACCCACAACTTCACGCTCCCCTTGGCTGATGTTTTGGCAGCTGCAGCCCAGCAGCAAATCTGTTCTCAGTTAGGGTTTGATAATGCACCTTGAAATACTCTATTTCTAAAAGCTGGGGGTTTCATACTCCTTTAAAAAACCCTAATGAGTCCATGGGCACGTGTTACCTCCCATGTCATGAGTTCTCACTTGGTTAGCTATCTTGCTTAGAGTGTGTGAGAAGTAATTTGAACTGCAAAGTGCTTGAAGGATATAAAACTTCTTGGGACCTGCAGTAGTTTTTATGCAATAGGTTGAGTGATTACAGGCCTGTGACAAAGGAATTAATCTCATAACCCTGTCCATATTGTGGGGTACTGATTCCCTTGCTTTTGAAACATGCCCCAAGAGAACCAGCCCTCAGTGTTGTTCCTACAATGAGGTTTTCCCCACTTAAAAGCCAACTGCTGCCCAGCATCACTGATGGGCATTGAGCCCAGCAGTGCCTCTGTTGTATCACCTGGGCAATCAGTCAGCTGACTCACACTGGTGGGCGTGGTGGATGTCTCTAAAAGTCCAGGAGGGACCTCCTACCTTTGTTTAATTAGAGGTTATGTTGGTTTAGCAAAAGTGTTGAAGGAGGCCACAGCATTGTGAGAAGCCATGAGGCTCTTGGGGGAGGGCTGGCTTGGTGCTTGGAGAGACGGATGTATGGCAAAAACTGAGCAAGTGCTTACTGAGGGGCTTTGACCTACAGGAAGTTTCTAGAGAAGTTGCCTTGCTGGGTGTCATCTTGGAGATGAGCGAGCTGAAGTGACTATAAAGGATGGATATGCTGATCTGCTTCTGGGAGGTAAGAAAGGTTGAAAACTTACACTGTGGCATATAACTGTAGTAAATTCTGTGCATGGACTGCTAGCCAAAAGCTTGTGAGGGTAGCTCATTACTCTTCTGAACATCAAAAAAATCTGTATTTACCATGGGACAAGAATTTTTGTGTGTTATCATGGAATAACTGAAGCTCATTCAATTCACAGCATACTTATCTCCAAATAACTTGTTTGAGTGCTTGTAGCTAAAGACAGACTGAAAATTCTAAGTCCTAGGCAAGGTCTGTTTCTCAGTTTATATCAGTGTTTTCTTTTTAGCTTTCCTGAAGAAGGGTAGGGAGAGGAACACAAGTAGCTGTCAAAGGGGAAAGCTGAGGGAAGGGTATACATTTAAAAACTCTAGGAGTCTAATTGTCCCTATACTGAATTTTGTGTTAGATGGCCACATAATCAAAAAGGAATTGCTCCCTTTGACAAAAATACCTGGTTTTCATGGTCAGGCTTTGGTATAAGGACCCCATTTTTTGCAAGCCCTTGTCTTGACAAGGGAGATCTTGGGTCTGGGAGCACCCTTTGTGGCTCTGGAAACCTGAATGTCTTGGGGCAGGGTCCAGGGGTAATACCTGTGCTCTGCTCTGCTCCCCCTCAATGAGTGTTGTGCACTAACACCCAGTTCATCCTTTTTAAGCAGTTTAATTTAGTCCAGAACTTGTCCAGGGCTCTGGTGACTGATTGCTTGTCATACCTGTTTCTGCAAGGCTGTCCTGCCTACTCTTCGTTAGGTTTCCTTCCCTGTCTGGAAGTGGGTAGAGGGTGCACGCTTAGAATATAGCACAAACTGTTTCCATAAGTCTCAAAAACTGTGCCTAAATGAAGCTGTGGGTTTTCCAGGCACCACCAGATGGTGCCTTCTGATAGCTGTTGCTGGGAAAATAGTGATATTCACCCAGGAAACCAAACAGCAGGGAAGGTGAGGGGGGATGGATTGTGCAGCTGATTGCCCCCTTCTGGGAATATGTGTGCAGGTGGTAACTGTGCACATGGGTGGGCAGAGCTGTCCCTTAGAAATGCAAGTGGAATTTGATTTGTTTTCTTCTTTAAAAGACACTGAACCATGGAAGTATTAACCTCTGTTATGTGAGCTTCCCCCCAGTAAGAAAAGCTGCTTTTAGATGGAAGAGATAATTTTTGATGCTGTGTAAACTGTGGTTTCTTTCCCTTCAGCATAGAAGGAAATTTAGTAGCTTATACTTGTAATAGGTCCATGCAATTAGATTAATCACAGGTGGGGAAGTGATCCCTGGATCCTGTGGCCTCTTAGTGGTTGGAAGGACTTATGTTATTCAATTAATAAGCCAAGTGTGGAAGAAAAATATCCAAAGGGGCTGGGGTTCAGATATGTTTGAAGTAGCAATGTTAACTAAAATTAAGCAAAAAAATTAAGAATATCCTCTCCATCAGAAAAAAAAAAATTACTTCTGAGCATCTTAAACATCATCATACGTATTTTAAAATCTTTTTTTATTTCCTGCACCCATAATCTTCTGTCACATTTTCAGTTTTTTCTTAAAAAAATATTAAGGCCTAGAATCTTCCTTTGTTAAAATAAATAATAAAAATTATGTCAGAGTAGCCTAGATTTGTGGCTTAGATGCCTGTTACAAGTCTGGCCTTCTGGCTGCATTCAAGTACACAGAGTGGATACTATTGAAGGCAACAATATTGAATGATACAAGCCCAAGAGATTAACTCACACATAGATTTACCAGAAGGGCCACGATGAGTTCATTTTTCTACTGTCACCGTCCCCTGGTCCTCTGTCACAGCATTGCCAGGTCACATTGTCTTTAGTAGTGGAGGAACCAGAGGTTGGGTGAGGGCACAGGAGGGGAAGAGCTGCATTGCCCTCTGCTTTGCCATTCACATCAGGTCTGTGTCTGCCTGAGGGCTGGTGTATTCTCAGAAATCATTCTCTAAGAGAGGGTTCTTCTGAAACGCTCAGGGCCATATTCTGGCTTGTGTAAGTCTGGGGTTGCCAACATCAATGAGTTTATTCAAGGACTATGAACAAAGTCAGACTGGTGTCTGTCACTTGTCTGAATGACAAGTACATCTGCAAAACAGATAAATATTTGTCAGTGTTCTCAATGCACCAAGGTTCAGCTCTGTTCTTGATCTTGACTTATTTTTTTCTCCCCTTTTTCCTATTACTCCAGTGCCTACTCTTCTGCTATTGTAACCATACTGCTAAAATAAGCATACTTTCTGCTAGGGGATGAAAGCCTTGGTTGCAAGACACATCATTCTCTGCCACTATTTTTCAGTGCTGTGGTTCATGCCAAGGCTGGTGGGGAGGAAAAGTCAGGTCTAGAAGCCCTTGAGGGAAGGGTGTGCACTTTCCTGTGGTACGAATGCAAGGACAGGATGTTGCTATGTTTAGCTTGGGTTCCTCTTGGTAATAAAATATTTTCCATAAAATATCTTCTGTAAACTCCAGGTAGATCTTTGAAATCCCATCCAGAGTACTAAGATTTCAATAAAAAGCATGGTGAAAAATGAAGATACTGTGTAGCAAGTTGGAAACATGTGATGTGAAAATACCTGAAGCTCTGAAAATCAATTGGTTTGGGTCGTAAAAGGCAATCCTGCAATTAACAAGTCAGTAAAATGATAACCTGTGAAATAGTAAGGCTGTCATCTCTTATTAAGTCCCTGAGTAATTTTATTTCATCAGTCTATGGTGCCTGCATTTTGAAAAGGATGATTGGTGGTGGGAGAGGTCTGGAAAGGTTTAGAAAATGTTTATGAGTCTGAATGAGGAAAACATATGTAGCGAAAAATTCATGCGTAGTTTGCTTATATGAAAGACGATTGTGGTTCACGTGCTATAGGAGTCTACAAAGTGCTGAATCTACTGCTAGATGGCTCTCTAACCTAAGAGAAAATTCCGATACCCAAGGGTTGGCACCTAAAGTGAGACAAAGTCTGACTAAAATTGAGTTCCAGCTCCCAACAGTGAGGATAATTGGTTAATAGGATGACTAATTGCAGGGAGAACATGAGGCCTATGTGAGTTAAATCTTGATTAAAAACCTGGTGTTCAGTCTTAAAATGCTTTATATCTCAAAGATGGGTTCTGGGCTCAAAGTAGAAATTTCCACAGAAATTTCAGGTCTGCTTTGTGGAGGGTGGACTTTGGTCTCTGAAATAAAGCAATTATAGAAGAACAACTTCTGAGTTGGTAAGAAGTACAAGCATGTGGACCACTTAGTAGGAATAAGGGATTTTGTTATGTAACACATGTGAGGTTGAGGTCTGACAAATGAGCTTTGCACAGTGACACCAGTCACTAGAAAGCATGTGCACATGGGTGTTCACTGGGGGTGAGTAATGCAGTGGAGGCATTGCAAGACTTCTGCCATGCCTTGCTGATTTTACACTAGCATACTCTTACTGTGAGAGGTCAATCTAAGATCCCTGATGTGGATTACAGGACTACGCTACCTCTGGCTCTGGTCTTTCATGAAACACGAAGTACTAAAAGGGACTGCTGTCATCTGTGGTCTAACTTACAGCTTGGTACTATTCTACTGCCATTGCGGTGGTAAGTGTTATCTTGTGAGACTACTGGTTTGGATACCTGTTTATGATAGGATGCTTATTTTCCTCCTTGCACCTCGAGGGCTGTGTTGATGCTAGTCCATATGACTAGTCAATGATCTCTTTTCTTCCTTTTTTGGAGTTCAAAGCCCCTTACTTGTCTCAGGTGCATTGTTTGTAGCTGAGTTTGCACACCTGTGAGTAAAATAAATGTAGTGGCATCATCCAGAGATGCTGTATTGGCTTGCAGATAATGGTGGGATTTACTGATAAGGCTTTGTATAGCTGCTTAGACTAGAAAAGGAGGCAGCGTTTCTCATGCAGAGCTGTTGTGGTGACTGGGAAAATCAGCTGGAGCAAAAGAGAACTATCTCAGCCTTTAACTTTGGACACCTTCTGAGGTTCCATGAAAAACTGACTTCTCAGCTGTGCTGGTAGCACTTGAGAGCAGCTCTGCTCTGCCTGCTTGCTTGAAGACTCTTACTCTGTCTCTCGAGCCCATTCTCTGTTACTCTGTAGCTAAAACAGACAACTTTTCTAGGGAAATTAGGGGTCTATGAATGTGTCCATGTAGGATGTTACTCTGAAGAACACCAGGTTCAGAGAAGAATGGAAGGGGTGGCTTTGAAAGGTGCAGGTCCTCTTTCAGTTAACTTGTGGTTGCATGGTGCTTCCATTTAATAGGGCCCTATAATTCTTGCAGGAAAGCTCTGCAGTCATAAGCAAAAGACACAATGCCAAAGCATATCCTCAGACTTCTTTAAAATTTGTACTCAGAAAATAGCCTCTGAGGCACTTAATTTGCAGGTGTGGTTTTCAGAGATCTGAGCAGCTCCTCCAGCTGTTGATGGCCAGAGGAGCACAGCTGTTAGTGAGATGTAGAGATGCAGCTGTCAGCTGAAGTTGCTCTGAAGACTAGCTGGGGTCTTTGGAGAAGCTGAGATTCCCAGGCCCTTCAGTTAAGCAGAAGTGAGCACAAAAGGCCTGTTGTGATGCAGTAACCACTATAAGTGGATTTTCTTGGTACTGCTGTGTTCTGCAGGATAACATACAATGGCCAGACACCTGAGATGGAAACTTCATTGCTTCCTCCTGCTGATGGTTGAAAATTTCCCTCAATGATGTTTCTAAGGCTCTGTAGCTTCCAGATGATTTAAGGTTTATCTGTTTGCTCACAGGAACACTCAATGGATTTTCATATTTAAATCTTGCACATACATGCTCTCTTCATTGAGCTTATGAAAAAGCCCAGCTTCTGAACCATTTGTAGGTTTCATCCATCTGCAAAAACATCTCATTGCAGAGACTCTGCTCGCTCCACAGTATAAATAATGCAGAAGAATTGCTCTGTTGAAGCTGGCTTCGTTGTCAGTTTAAGCTGAACATGAATAATAGAACACATTTTGTTTTCAGGGACAAGAACAGCTGCCATCTAAGCTGTTTAACCCCGTTTGCCTTCTCACATTTCTCCTTAAACTCACTAAAGCCCCTGTGCTTAGCCATGCCATATAGGAATGCATCAAATTCACGTGGGGTTTTTCACTTGCTTGAGGTTGTGTCTCAAATAATCTGCTATGCTCATTAAGCAGGCCTAAATGAGGGCTAGTTACAATTGTTGTGTGTACACAATTTGTCTCCAGCTTTAACTCTTTGGTTGCTGGCTCCCTGCAGGACTCTGCTAGGATGTCAACAGCAGGGTGCTGGGAAGCTACTAAGTGCCTTCACAAAGTTAAACCTTCATCAGTGAGGAATATCATTAAGACGTGTCAAGAGATTAAATATTTAAGCAGTTGGTGTGGAAACTATGGAATTAATAGCCTGTCAGTTAAGCCTTCAAAGCTTTAACTGACTTCCCCATGGAGCTTTGGCACTGCTAGTCCCATTTGGTGGGGGAATGGAAACCTGTGATGTCTATTTCCCATGTATTTTTTTAAAATGGAACATGTTGCTTTGAAATAATGGGAGCTGGCCTGCCAAACTGAACTTGTCTGTTCATTGTGAAAGTAAGTGTTTATATTTATCTATTCCTAAAAGAAATCATTTATGCAGGGAAAGCATGTGTAGCAAATATTCTAATTAGACGTGAGATCCATGATGGGGAAACCTGAAGGGAGGAGGGATTTTTTTCTGAAGGCTGATATGGGAGTGTTAGGAAATCATGAAAAGGACCTGTAAAACGTTCATTCTAAGAACAGTGCAAGAGCACTTAGTAACTGTATCAACAAAACTTCACTCCCTCAAAATACTCTTACTTGTAATTGCAGTTATATTCCTTTTAATATAGTAATTTCATTGATGTACTTGCAAATGTTATATATTACAAGTGTCTGTAATTTTTGGAGTTTACTATGCGTATCCTAAGATGTGTTAATATTTCCTAGTTTTTTTCCTTTGAAATCTTGTTCCTTCTTGGTTATTAAGTCCCTCTCTACGTACTGTTTCTGAAGCATGTGAGCACACCTTGAGTGTTTGTTTTTTTTTTTTTTAAAAAAGAAAAGCCAGCACTGATGTTTTCTGCTTCCAACACGTTTTTCTCCATGGTAGAGGCTTTGTCCAGCAAGAAATGCACTACATTATTAGTGAGTGGGTAAGTAAATTCATAAAACAAATATGGTTTGAGTAATGAACGTTATATTTAGTGATGGAGATGTTCTGCATGCTATATGTGCTGACTGACTTATACTTTATTTTTCACATACTTAAAGCAATGGAGTTTAATAAGCAGGTAAGTATTACAGATATTTAAGCTGTCTCTGAAAACAGTTTTCTTGAAGGGAACAAGGGAAGCTGGGTGTGGGAGGGTCTTCATCCTTCTAGACATATACTTCTAGAAAGAAAATGCTTCGTATTTTAGATACCATGATGAAATGGTATGGATTCTGTGAAACTGCTGGCCTATATCATGTCAGGGGGTAGGCTGTTCTGTGGTGTTATGGGAAGTAGAAAAACAGAATTCTGAGCAACTGGCTGTATGGTGTCTATTGGAGGAAAGCTGTAATGACACAGCATGCGTGATCCTTGTGTCTGTGGTACTCTTCAGAATTGCAGAGTCTTTCGCCAAAACTTCCTTTCCCTGTAGCTGTAGAGTTGGCTCTTGCCTTCCAACTTGCAGATTGGCTGTATTTTAGTGGTGGTGTGCCTTTGACCCTGTGAAATTAGTAGTGTATAATGAGATTTCTGCTTTAAAAAAAATCTGAACTGCTGAACAAATGTGCTTCAGGTTAAGAACTAGGAGACAAGAGCAAGGGACATGGGATGATCTGAGACCTAGTGACTGTTACTGCACCAAAATAGCTGGGGACTGAGTCTTCTGCATTTGACCTGTGTCTTGCTAGTGGCCTGGCCATGGTGAAGGGGGATACTGTGGAGTTACCTGGTCTTTACTGAGGCTGGCTACAGCCATACAGGAAAGACCCTGCGTGTTATGCTCACTTAATGCTGAACAAGGCTCTGGTGAGAGGGGCCAAACTGGCAGCTTCGTTCCCAGGAGGCTCCAAGGGACTGTGGTTCCTATCAGTAACGTTTTTGAAAGGAATTTGGAAAAGGCTCACTTTCCCAGCCCTCCTGCCACAGAAAGATTCCTGCCCCCCTCCAGTGAGGAAGCACCACAAAAACCTTGAAATCTGAGCCATTAATTAAACATATTGGTTTAAAGCTCTTTAAAAAAGACATCTGCCCAAAGCCTTTTCTGTGCGGATGTCTTAGCCTTATCCTGACTCAGAAATTTCAGCAAGTTTCAAGCAGCCTATTTACTGAAAGCAGTAAACTAGCTGAGCAAAAGGCACTTAGGAAGCTAGTGAGAGAAATAAAACTTAAACATGAGCACTTTGGTCCTAACCTCTGAATAGCAAACAACCCCGAAGAGACCAGGGCAATCTGCCTCTTCAGCAGCTGTGCCAGTGAGGCAGAGAGGTAAGTGTAATTCAGCTGGGCATGTTGCAGGTCAAAAGTGATTTGCAGCCCACACAGGCTGAGCTATCTCTCCAACTCTTGCTGAAGGGTCCCTCTTTTTTGGGGTTGCTTTTTTTTTTTTTAAAGTGATAGGCAATGCAGAAATATGTTTTTGCTGGCCTTCAGGAACTGCTTAAGTTGCTACTTTCTAGTCAGTAAGTTGGTGGGAAGTGAATGAAGAGGCAGAAGTTGTCTCACAATATAAAAAGATGGACTCTCAAAGCACAAGAGTTGCAGTAGTTGCTATGAGGCAGAATAAGAAGAAAGTTCTTCCCAGGGCTGTTTCTTTGCTCTCTCTTTAATATGTGGTTATGCTTTTTTGATGTATCATGTTTGTTTCTACTCTTCAGCTTTGGTGTGTGTTTAACAGACAAAAAGTTCAGCTGGGCAGAAGCCACCTGAAGGCATTGCTATTGCTGCAGGTTGAATAATATTGGGTACCCTTCACAGTTCAGTGCCCTTTTCCAGTAGATGGTAAAATCTCAGAAGGCCTGATCTGATGAAAGGATCGGAGGTAACAGCTGGGCTGTTCAGTGAGAGAAATTCTTGAGTTTTGAACATGATCTTTCAGAAAAAGTAGTAGTAAAAATGGCACATTCATTTTGCACAGCCTGCATGTTGTTTAGTGTTTGTTTGCCTGTCCTTGGCCATACAGCAGATCTGAAGATGTGACCCGGTGCTAATGTGTGGTAGCTACAATTACTAGGAGATGCCACAACTTGAAAGGATAAGTCTCTACTGATATTCTGAAAGTGTTCAAGTCCTCTCTGATCTTTCTGATTGGATGAGAACAGTGTTTAACAGCAATAAAACTTTAGTATTTCTTATGGCAAACCTTTGTTCTTTTTCATCCTTCTAGGATGAAAAACTGCTGCCAGTGTGCAGTGAAACATGTTAATGCTATGCTTGTTAGCCAAGTGAAATCATCTGTTTGCAGCTGATTTAATTCCTTCAAAAGAAAGTCCTATCAAGACTCATGAATGCAGTAACAGAGTATACAACTTCACAGACTTTTCAGATACATAGGGTGGGCTCTGAAAGGCAATGTAGAAAGCAAACTGCGCACTAACATGAGATATGGCATGAACAGGCTTTCTATCTCCAGAGCTTCCTTTTAAAGCTCTCTGGTATACTTGGAAGGGCAGATAAAGTGAACAGAAGGGCCTCCAGACCTGCTACACTGAGAGCTGCAATGAACTGATTGGTATCAGCTGCAGAGCTCCCACATACTGATCTGACACGCTCTCCTACGGCAGGTTCAATTTCAGGAGCGGATGATTATGCTAATCAACCCCTCCATCCTGATACTGCTTGGACCACCACTTGCAGTGTGGACACTTGACCAGGAAGAGTTTGATAAGAGCTCAGCTTAAACTCCTAAGGGCAGACAGAATCCTTGCATCACTTAGTCTGAAATCCTCTTCCTTACAGGCTGTCCAGCTTCACCACTCTAAGCTCAGACTACCCATTGAATGATCAGGGTAACTGCTGAAACCAGTTTTTATCAGCTACTTTGAGCTACTCTGCTCCATAAACAATAGATTTTAAACTTGGATTTGGGAAGAGGATTACCAAGGGAACTGCTTTGTCATATCCTTGCTCTCAGTAGCTGCTCCATGAGGCTGTTTGCCTTTTTTCTGGAAGGGTTGGCCTGCAAAGATGAGCAACTTTTTGACAGTCAGGCCTGCAATGCTTCATTTTTTCCCCTCCCACTATCCTCTGCAAATTGTTAGAACAAAGTCTGCAGATATGTTTAAATACGTACTTTAATGCAAAGTGCATGACTGTTTTGTGGCAAGATATGATGACACATGACTTTGCTAATGAAGTCTTTCAGACTGACCCAAGTCAGAGTTTGCCATGTGCACATTTTTTATCAAAGTTGATGGAAGTCATCTAGAAACAGCAGAAGCAAACCAGGCTGCTGAAACCAAAAATATAACAGGTTATGTGTTTCTTATTCATAAGTGGGGAAGGGGGAGGCAGGCAGAAAAATTTGGTACTGAAATTATTAACCTGTGTGGCTCGTAATTACAGCTACCTCTAACTGCAGCAAATGTCTGTTTTTGTGACATGCAGCAGCTCTTTCCTCATGGCAGCAGCAAGCTCTGACTATCATGGTGTCTGTAGGAAGGAAGCGGCTCTGTGAAGTCTGCTCAGTGCTAATTTAATGAGAGACAGCTCAGTAGTGTGATACAGGCCTTCAATCATAGTGAAAGGCGAGGAATTCCCTGCAGGCAAGCTGGAAGAGTTTGGCTCTGACAACGGCTTACTTTCAGCTAGGAGATTAATTTTTCTCTGATGGGTTCCGTGGAGACAAAGGAACCAAAATGAGTAAACATATATTGCCCATTTGGCAACATGTTTCTCAATAGTTGTGATTTCCATTGCAAACTCAATGAGAGAAAGGCTAGAATCTGTCTTCCAACCTGCTCCCCTTCTCTTCTCTGACACTACTCGGTAGTGCTAAAGTATCTTGTCCAGGGTGGGGAGAGAGGGGTTATCAATTTCTTTCTTGTCCTTCTTTTGAAAAGTCAAGTATAGAAAGGTCAGAATTCCTCTTGAGAGTGATATTTAAACAGTTGTTTTGGTTAAAGTATGAAGGTTGTTCATTTGTGTCTGCTCTGCCTGGGTGCATCTGTAGAACACCAATCTCCTCCACTCTCTCTGCTCTAGTAGCATCCCTGGATGTAGGCATACTCTTTTCTTCCCCTTCCCAGCAAGACCTAGTGCTCCACACATCCCACTCCTCATGGCTAACTTGCATCTGGTATACATGAAGTAGGCAGCAGCTCTGTGTCCATTCTGCTATCCTGGCATATTTGCTGGCTTGTCCCACCAGTAGTATGCAAAATGGACTCAGCCTGCAAATAGTGACTAAAAATGTGGTATTGCATGACATGCAATGTTCATCCTTGTCATCAATAGCTAAGACTTGTTTTCCTATAGTACTAAATTACTACCCAGAACTGTAAACATGCAGTCAATGTGATAGGACAGCATAAGCTGATGAGAGGAGCTGATGTGACTCTGGCCTCCCAGGGTGAAGCTTAGATGGCTCCAGAAGCCAAGTGCCCAAAGCCAAAGTTGTATCCCAAAGTTTGCTACTCTAGAGAGTGCTGTAGCAAACTAAAAGTCACTCAGGCATGCAGCTGTGTGTCCTGCTGTCTTACAGGGACAGGGATTCTCACTGCTTGAAGATGTATATTTCAGGTGAGCAGGCTGGTGTTTGATTTCTCCTCCAGGAACTCAATGTGGGAACTGATGAAGGGGGAAAGGAAAGGACATTGAGAATCTGACCCCTCATTTGCAGGGCACAGGAGCATATAGTGACTTGGAAGTATCAGTAGAAAACAAGTCTAACTAAAGCCAAGATGAACTCTAGCATTTTACTTTGTGTCTAATTTATCTGAGATCCATGGAAATGTAACTTAGTGTCTGACACTTGGAGAGTGATTGAGATTGTTAAGCAATTTTTGAAAATGTGAGAAATACATTCTCTTTTTTTTTTTTAACCCATTCTGTTTATCTGTTGTTCACATGTCTTTCAAGGAACTTGATCAGCAGCTTTATAATAAGTATATATAAAGCTCAAAGCAGAGGAGATACCTGGTACTGTTATGGTCTGTAGCTCCCTCTGAAAAGGGAGTTTCTAAACAACATCTTCTGGAGGAGCTTCAGTTTCAGGAAAAGGTATAGCACATTATTCTGAGTTGTAAAAATGCTGGTAAAGAAGAAAGTTAACCACAGTCTTAAAACCTTCTACTACCTTCAAAAACTTTCTACTTTGTTTCATTGCAGCAAATTTTGCACTCACATTAAATAGTCTGGGTATAGCTTATGCCTAGCTGTTGTATCTTAAACCAAGTTAAATTGATCTGGATGATCTAGATGATCTGACTGATCTAGAGCTTCAGTCACTCATTTCAAGATCCCTTTGGTTCAATATTTCTTAGTCCTTGCTCTAGATTTTTAAGTTTTGGCAAATATATTGTTTCAGAAAGAGCATGCTTTAGGTGGTATTTCCTCACCTAGCTAAGGGAGTTGAGTATGCAGATCTTGGTCTGTTGGACACTTTTGCACACCTCATCTAACAAGACAAAGTAATTAAATTCCTCATAGTAATTGAATTAGGCCAGGATTCAGTCTTTTAGTCAAACTGGCGCCCTATCCATGTCTGTGGAATGTTTTCTTCCGTTTCTTCCTCATTAATAACAATATCAAATATATGCTGAAAAATTTCTGCCCTGTATCATCTTTCAGAATGAAAACAGAAGTTTAGAAAATATTGAGTGAAAATATGGAAAATACTCCAGCCTTCACCCTGTGGGAGTAATTGTCTAGTCTGTGAAACTGACTTTTCTACTTAAAATTGAAATGTAGCAAACTTCCTTCAGGCTCTTTGCAATTTAAATTTTTATATATATGTGTGTGTGTGCGCCCCCACATGAGCTATATTTTTCTGTCTTCTGGACAGCTTACTATTGACGTTTCTGCAAAGATAATGTTAGTCTCTCTACATATAGCTCTGAAATGGAACACTAACATTCTGCTGTGATAGCAGCTTTGTATTCACTCTCGGGGAAGGTAGAAGTTAATTTCCCTGAATTCAAAATTCAATGTGTGTTTTAGATCTCCTTCTGACACAAAATTCTTCAAGGTTTTGTATGCAACTGGTGCTAATCTTCTGTAAAAGTCTTGCAAATAAACAGATATGGAAATTTTTTTCAAAATCCCCCTGATTGTGCCATAATGCTGTTGGCTAGTACTGCTCTAATAGTAGACAAAAAAAAAAAAGTCTGAGCCTTCTTAAAGACATGCACATCAACAGCGTGAACTGATTTCCAGAACAATGTAAATGTTTTCCCCGATGGTGGTCCCTGCAGTACATATAGCTCTTCTCAAGTGTAGTGAAGTCCTTTTGGAGAATCATCAGCACAACTAGTCTGGGCAAACTCAAACCTGCACTCTAGATATTAGCTAAGCTGTTAGCATTTCTTGCCAAGTAAGTTACAGTAAACTGCCATGGGACTGAAGGCATTTGTCAGATCTCTGATCCCCTTTGCTTAATTACACTATTTGACCATATTCCTTTACAGGTTAATAGAAAGGTATGTAGTCTGAAAGCAGTTCTTCAGAAGAGTTATATCTTTTAGAAGTATTTTGGTCTGAAGTTCTCTACTTCAGTGGATGCTGTTTATTGTGATACATTGCAATACATAACGAGGAGTGGCTTGTGGCTAGACTGGTGTGATCAGTCTGCAGGCACCCTCAACTGTTATATCTTTCTGTCTTAATAGTTATGTTCATTAGTCTGTTCAAGAGCTTAAGACATTTACGTGGTTTATTTTCGATCTGCCCATCACTCATTCTATGCCATTTCTTAAGTATATGAATTGGTACTTGTGTTGGAAGGTTAATTGTTCCTCTCTAGTGAATAAGCTGAGGTTTATAAATATAAGGGCCAGACTAACAAAACAACTGGGGCTTTGTTTTTCTTGAAGCACGCTATCAAAAAAGATTGAGACCTAGGAAATTCTAGAGCACTTCAGTTTATGCTTTACCTGTTCTGAGAATTCATTGAGTCTTAAGCCCTTTTATGACTTAGATATGATAAACTCAGTGGATGGGGGATATTAGTTGCTTTCCTTTCTTTTTGTAAAAACTCACATGTTATCACCATGCTGTGTTATCATGAGTTGCAGAACTCTATGACTATACATGCCTTAATTTTTTTTCTACTTCAATTTTTTTTTTCTTATTGCTTATCCTTGTGTGGACTTGAAATGTTGTGAACAGTATACAGCTGTAATGGTTAAAAGTATTCCTCACCTCACTGCCTCTACATTGCAGCTACTGCAGGGTCTTACTAAACCTGTCAGTAATGCAGGTAATTTCGAGATTGTGTTCATATTTTGTCTGCTTTCTCTCCATGCTTATTCCTTAACATCCTTATTGCTAGTGTCAAAACTCTAGGACTTCTTGGAGTCTTCCTGGCCAAGAAAGCTGCATGGGTTGCTCTCTCTTGTGGAGAAGCACGTGGGAAGGTGTCTGTTTTCTGAGGACCATCCATTCACCTTTGTTCCCCTGTCCAAGGTGCTGAGTCAGGAGCTGCTTTATGGGTTGTTCCTGGAAATGGAGCCAAATCCTCATTCTGTTTCCTTTGGGTTTGGGAGTCCTCTGCCCTACCCTGCCTTAAAATTATCCTTTGATATTAAAGGTGTTGAAAGAATGATATCAAAGGTCTTCAGAAAATTGCAGTTTTCTGTAGTGTGAACTTCCCTCAGAGCTAAATCAGCTGAATGTGAGTTTCAGTGCTGCAGGTAACTGCAGCTAGTGGGTTTTTAATCCTGTTTCTGAGGAGTTTGCTCATTGCTAGGGTGAGCAAGATAAGGTGGAAAGTCCCTTTAAGATAACTACATTTTTATGGTCTTCAGCATGGATGAAGCCCTGCCACGTGAACTAATCAGGATGAGAGTTTCAAAGCTGGTTATAAAAATGGAGTAGAGGATTTCAGAGAGAACTTCAATAAAAATGTTAACAAGCCCCTTTAATGCTTCTTGCTTGGCATTTCATCATATCCAAAACCCTTTTCTGTTGAAAACTTGAACATGAAAAACAGTTATTAAACATCAAATTGATCCAAAAGAAAATTTTGACTATTTTAATGGAAATATTTTTCTTCAGGGTATAGGAATCTATCTGAAATCCAGAGGTGCCTTGTGGGAGTAGCAAAATAGGTGTTTTGTGACAACGTATCTCTTCCGTGAATTGAGTGTCTTGGCCAAATTTATCCAGTGAGGCATACTAAAGAGATCCTACCCTGAGGAAGTGTTGAAGTTGTTCCTTTTCACAGGAAATATACTGGGGCTAGTTCCTGAATCAATTATCTTGGATTTCTTTATTGGCTATCCGGTCTATACAGTTGGCAGGACTCTTTGCAGAGGTTGAGCAAAACTCTTTAGAGTAACATCTGTGAGTTGATTCTGTTGTGAGAAAGTACAATATAAGTCATATTAAAACTGACTTAATACAAATTTTGTAGATTTGTCACTTCTGATCTCAGCCTACAGAATTAGTCAGGCGTTTAGCATCAGTCAAAGGAATTTGCTGTAGAATATATCTGTATGTTTTAATGACAAATTAGGGAAAGTAGCCAAACTGTGCTTTTCCTGTTCCCTGAATATTGTGGATAGAGGGGGTGGGGGCAATATCCTTTATGCTTCCAGCTAAACAGTTTTGATTTTACAGTTGAGGCTGCATCACATATCTTATGCCAACTTCATGCTGTGCTAATATAATTTACAAAGCACACAATGCTAAGAAAGAACAACATGATCCAGGAGAAAATCAGCTCCTTCCTAGTTTCTGCAAAAGGAGTTGCAAAGCACAGTTTATTTCAAAATGAAATTAAAAGTAATTTTGTTTTGTTCCTTCAAGCAACAAATTAATTTCTGGAGAAGGAGGCAGCTGCACAGCAGGATTACCCTTTGCTTCTGTAGACAGAAGAGCAGCAAATCAGGGTGACAGAAATGCTGTGAAAAAATGGTAGGGGAGGCAGCATATGACCCATTTTCCTACCAATGCATTTGCATCAGTGTAATCTCATAAATCTTAAATAAAGAATGAAAAGTAATAGCTGCTGCAATGTTATTCTTCCTAGTGTTGTTAGAAAGACTGTCTTATCAGTGGTAGGGCTTGAACCGAGGCCGTTGGAGCCCTGCAGAGTCTAGTTGTTTTGCTGGGGCACTGGAAGACCTTTAAGGAGTAACAACTGACATATTTGACCCAATATCTTCTCACAGAGAGCTACACAGGTTAATCAGGATTTATGTGGATTTGTTTTAAAAACTTAACTGTAAAAGAATTGACACCATCTGGTCGATGAGGTCTTGTTTCAAGTGAGAGCAGTGTCTGTTAAATATCCACACATCCTACACACACAGTACAAATGGCACATGACAACTGTTGGGGAATACTTAATCTACCTCGTCTCTGGTGCCCAGCTAACACTGCATGTTGTCTTCTAGTACATTATGGACTGCTTTTCTATTACAGTACTTTAGAATTGATGTATCCAGATGGCCCAGAACAGTAGGAGTCAGCCTTATGGAGACTTTCTGAGGGTAGGAGCAGGAGAGTTAAGTTATCTGTACACATGCCTGAACAACAAACAGCCAAGATGTTGTTTCCTGAGGGATGCTTTCTCTCCATGGGAGAGTGGATCTAGTGACCTGTTAAGGGCAATGCTACCTTCATGAGAGAACAGGATGGTCAGGGAAGCGGTGGTTGCTGTTTAAGCATGCTGCATTCCCTTCTAGCCCCAACCTGCTAACAAAGTGTTGGTAGGATACCAGAGCACTTCACTGACAAGTCTGAAATACGCCTTCGCTTCAGATGCAATGCTGTAGCTTTGACTTAACATTCAGTAGTCCCTGGCCAGACCTATAGATTTCTGTAAGGATAATCTCCCGGCCTGCATCTGCCCTTTAATGAGAAACCTTCTTCATGGTTTCCTCACCTGTGAAGGAGAAAAAGGGCAGAAAATTACTGTCCTCATTTTTTATGATATTGCCTGTGTCCATTTCATCCCCAAACCTAAATGTGTTTTATATTTTTTAGACTAATTGAAGTATGTGTAGAACTTGTTGTTCAATATATGTACCTGAATGCTTACCTCCCATCAGTGCGTACATGAGACTACTTCTTGCCTAAATCTCAGCATTTTCAGCAAACTGTTATGCATGTTTTATAATCTTTAAAGGACTGTTAGAAAAATCACCATGCTGGAGAAATACCAGCTTATTACATGCATATCAGCTGGTAGTCCACTTTCCAGATCTTTCCCAAGCTGTGGAGCAATACTTGGGCTGGCTTCATTCTGAGTGTCTGAGAGGTAGTTTCAAAGCTCTTTCCTGGCACAAAGCAAGTGGCACATAGCATTTTCAGTAGAGCTGGTCCAGAAATAGAGCTTTCATACCTGGAAAGCTTAAACACTTCAAAACTAGCTTCTCCTCTGCTCTGTGGAGACACAAAGGTACTGAGAGAAAACGCTTGCTGAAAGTCTTCAAATTGGAGATGCTGAGTTCTTTTGATCAGAAATTAAACCTTCCATTCTGACAAAGGAAAATGACACTTCAGATCTTCCCAAATACAAGATTGAAAATCTGTACTTTCAAACTCTTCTGAGAATTTGATTTAATTTGTTAATGTCATGGTTTAAAGCTGGGCCGGCTTACCTGGCAGGGGAGACACCATGATCAGGCAGGTGGTTTTCCCAGGGCAAGGCTCATCCCCTGCACTCTGGGTGTGCTGACCTCTGTGATTTCCCCAAATGCAGGAAACTTGACTGCATAATTTGTGGTAGTGGGGGACTGAGTTTGCGCTCTCCCCTGTTACCCTCCCCCCCGCCCCACCCCGAAGGGAAAGGGAAAAGGGAGAGAGACTTACAGGTTGAAAAGTTTAAACAGTTTTAATAAACTATAATAATGAAAAAGAGTATAATAATAATAATGGAATAATCAAATATATACAAATATATACAAAACCAAGATCGAGCTCCCCCGATGTCAGCCACGTCACCACCGGCACTGCAGGGCAGGCTCCAGGAAGGCCCAGGCTGGGCCCAGCGACGGACAGGAACTGGATTCAGGAATGCATGGATTGGGATTGGGGGCAGCAGGAAAACAGACAGAGTCCTCCTTGGACACTGGCCATAGCAGAAAGAGAGCGAGACCCTTGTGATCCCCCCGCTTTATACGGAGAATGACGTGTATGGGATGGAATACCTTTGTTGGTCAATTTTGGGTCACCTGTCCTGTCTGTTCCTCCCCACAGGTGTGACCCCCCTTCGGCTCTTCACTTGTAAGCAGTGAGGAATTTAGCCGTGACCTTGGTTTCTCTAAGACTAAGTACAGCAAGAGCCTTTCTGCATAACATCCCTACTGGTGCCTCAGTAATGACTACAAACTTTGAGCGTTATCAGTCCTAGAAGCAGACACTATCAGCAAAACATGCAGTTAGTTTCAGAAAGTGCAGTTACTTAGAAGAGACTTAGCTGAAAGTAAAAATCACTGAAAGGAAAACTGGCTTGGTTTGGATTAAACCAGGACAGTTAATCTCCAAGTTCCCACTGTTTTGTCATATCGCATGTGAAAATTCAGAAACAATTTTGGATCATGGTGAAGACTGTGACAAGGAAGTAGAAAGACTTTGCTGGTGGTGGTGGTTTTTGGTAGTTTATGCTCTGTGAAATGGACTGGAGGTACAGGGGGATTTCTTTTAGTATGTACTGTAATAAAAAAATATAGTAAGCAAACTAGAGATGAGTGTTTTCATGCGAGTGGAGTGTTTTCACTCGAGTTTTTGAGGAAAGGGCAGGTGAGAACCAATATGGCTGTGCTGAGGGCTGTGTGGTGCCCAGCAGACTCTGCTGCCTGAAGAGGGGATGCACAACCCTGAACGGACCGAAAATGCTTCATCAATTGTGAGCTGTGGGTGGAACAGCAGTTCAGTTCCTGAGGAAGAGAACTACAGTACTTTGAAAACTGCATGGAAAAGGAGATTAACCAGCAGCATGGGCTGCAAGAACTAGGTTCAGTAACTCACAGGATCAAACATCTGTGTCACTGCAGATAACATGCGTAGTTAGCCTGCCTGTTCTTTGGTTGGGTGTTGCTTTGCTTTTTGTTTTTCTGTCTTAGGGCCAGGTAAAGGCAGGAGCTACCATAATATCATGTGGCCATTTAAATGTTTCTGCCAGGCTGTGTAAAGAGTGGTGGTATCGTTAGCACAGGAGAGATGGTGTTCAGTAAAAAGGAACTGAGATTTGGCACAGCACCTCTACTCATATGACTTCCTCATGCTTGCTTGCCAGCATGCAGAGACCTGTGGCCTCAGAGCTGTCAAGAAATTCCCCTGCTCACAGATCCTCAACAGATCAATAAAGCCTCAGCAGAAAGCAATTACAGCAAAGCGAAAGAAGAAAAAAAACCATTCCAGTGGGTCAGCAACAGTTGGGAGTGGGGGAGGAGGAAATCCAAGTTACAAAGCATAGCAAGGGGGTGGCAGGGCATTGCCCAGACAGTTGTTTCTGCATACTGGTATTGCAAATAATAAATGCTGATAGGGCTGTAGAGCATTGCTTTGGGTACTGATGTGACTGGGCTTGAATCCTTGGAATACCTGGTTACCCAGGATATGGAGAAGGCTGAGGTACTCAACGATTTTTTTGCCTCAGTCTTCACCAGCGAGTGCTCTAGCCACACTGCCTTAGTAAGAGAAGGCAAAGGCAGGGACTGGGAGAATGAAGAACTGCCGACTGTAGGAGAAGATCAGGTTCAAGACCACCTGAGGAACCTGAAGGTGCATAAGTCTATGGGACCTGATGAGGTGTGTCACAGGTCCTGAGGGAACTGGTGGATGAGGTTGATAAGCTGCTATCCATCATTTTTGAGAAGTCGTGGAAGTCTGGTGAAGTCCTGAAGTCCCCACTGACTGGAAAAGGGGAAATGTAACCCCCATTTTTAAAAATGGAAAAAAGAAAGACATGGGGAACTACAAGCCAGTCAGTTTCACCTCTGTGCCTGGCAAGATCATGGAGCAGATCCTCCTGGAAACTATGCTAAGGCACATGGAAAATAAGGACATGATTTGTTACAGCCAACATGGCTTCACTAGGGGCAAATCATGCCTGACGAATTTGGTGGCCTTCTATGGGGTGGATGCTGATGGGGTTATGGCATTGATGGATAAGAGAAGAGCAACTGATGTCATCTACCTGGATTTGTGCAAAACATTTGACACTGTCCTGCATGACATCCTTGTCTCTAAATTGGAGAGACATGGACTTGACAGATAGACCAGTAAGTGGATAAGGAATTGGCTGGATGGTCACACTCAGAGTTGCGGTCAATGGCTTGATGTCCAAGTGGAGACCAGTGGTGAGTGGCGTTCCTCAGGGGTCAGTATTGGGACCGGTCCTGTTTAACATCTTTGTCAGCGCCATGGATAATGGGATTGAGTGCACCCTCAGCAAGTTTGCTGATGACACCAAGCTGTGCGGTGTGGTCGACACACTGGAGGGAAGGGATGCCATCCAGAGGGACCTTGACAGGCTTGAGAGCTGGGCCTGTGTGAACTGCATGAAGTTCAACAAGGCCAAGTGCAAGGTCCCTTCTAACCCAAACCATTCTATGATTCTGTGATAATAACCCTACAGCAAGGGTCTCAGAATGGTTTCCCAAGGCCCTGCTGTGTGTACACAACTTAAATTGCTCAGAGGAGCCTCCTGGTTGACTCTGAAAGTTGTTGATATTCTTGCATGTCTTTCTTGCTGTAAATAGCCATCACACAGCACATACAGGACAGCCAGGTGATCAGGCCCAGTCAGCATGGGTTTATGAAAGGCAGATCCTGCTTGACTAACCTGATCTCCTTCTGTGATAAGGTGACCCACTTAGTGGATGAGGAAAAGGCTGTGGATGTTGTCTACCTAGACTTTAGTAAAGCCTTTGACACAGTTTCCTGCAGCATTCTCCTGGAGAAACTGACTGCTCATGGCTTGGATGGGCATACCCTTCACTGGGTAAAAAACTGACTGGATGGCTGGGCCCGGAGTTGTGGTGAATGGAGTTAAATCCAGTTGGCGGGCAGTCACAAGTGGTGTTCCCCAGGGCTCAGTGTTGGGATCGGTTCTCTCTCACTTCTTCTCTGAAGTGTTTAGCCAAGTCTCAACTTCAACTGGGCTAGAAGGACGTGAGTCCAATGCAGTGAAGAATCCCATCATGCAACTTTGGACTCAGGAGATTGAAATTATTGATTGATTGATCATTGTATGACTGATAGACCAAAACATGACTGAGCTGAGTTCGTGCTTCCCTGTTGAATCTCGAAGGATTATTCAGTTTGCCTTTCTCACAGCTATTTTCTTTGAATGCACTTTTTCTGCTATAGTGTGAAAAGAAGAGTTATTGACCAGCTTCATTGCAAAAGCCACATCTCAGTTACACATGGCAGGGACACAATTAAAGAGAAGCTGATTAGTAGGTGCATTATAGCCACAATAGTCTAAATTTTGTGGTGACGAAGAAACCATCCTAGAAGGGGAGGTACCTGCACTGCACATTTTAACTGGTGGAACCAGGGAATGTTGTAATTTTTCCTTTTTCTGCTTGGACTGCCAAAGCTTTTATCTGTGAGACATGTAATGAAAACACATTTCTTAAGTTTCCTTTGTCTGTGTTACCTCGATAGTCTAGCACCACTGATGACAAATGGAAGCAAAGTGGCATTTGCATTAGTAAGATATTTAATTAAATGTGTTCTGATGTCTGAAGACAGTACCTTAATTACTTTGTCATGTGGTGGGGTTTTTTCCCCTCATCCCTCTTTGCTGGATTCTCTGCAAGACTTGCCTTAATAAACTGGTAAATTGCTACTTGGAAGCCCATTGGCTCCTGCTGCTGATTCTCCTGATGTAAAATTGAAATAGAGCTTTTGCTTTAGTGTGCTAAACATCAGACAGGTCTTTTCTCACTAGCTTTTCCCCACTGCAACTCCATTGATTTACAACTCTGTTACCTTAATTTACAGCATGAGAGAGAAGCTTTTGAAACAGGAGATTAAAATCTGGACTTGGCTGACTTGTCCTTTCTTGCTGAATAGCTGTTTTCAGTTACATATAGTTTTCTGCAAGATCATTTTGGTTCAGGCTTTCTGAAAAACAGCAAAAACTCGGAAAGTCTGGCAGTACTTGTGTAGCAGTCAAAGACAGCATTGTTGCTTCAGTTAAAACAGCACAGACCTCAGTGGCCTTTAGTAATGACTTCTTTCTTCTTTCTCTGTGCTGTTCGTGGGGTACCCATTGAATGTCACTATAAATCAAAAGGTGACTGCATTTTGTTATTGCTACAGGACCTACCAGGCAAAATTTTGATTGAAAGACTTCATGTAAAGCATTGCTGTTCTTTATTAATGACACTACAACAGTAGCTTTGCTGATAACATCCCTAGTAGTGGTTTGTCAGCTAGAGCCGTTCAGATTGCAAGGGCTGGGTAAGTGTATGTATATTCTCATCTGCATTTTATTTTGGTGATGGTGATAATTGCATCAGAAGCTTTATCAATGATAATTGCAGCCACATACCAGTGGCAACCTTTTGGCAAGTGAGGAGAAGGAACACGCCTCCACACAATCCAATGTGGATCAAAGTGAAGATGCTTTATTAAGCATAAGCTGTCCCTTTTATACATTTTGTACTTTCCCTGGCTGTAAGCATGTGCATTGCTACTGGTTAATATTACTAAACATACTCTTCTTTGATGTGTTGATTGGTCACTGCTCTGCCACTGGTCTTTTCTTAATTGGCTCCATCAGTTCTTGTTTCTTCTCCTCTGTGTTCGACTCCTACTGGCTACTCCCTCAAGTCTTGTTTGCTCAGCTACTGTTTTTCCTCATCTCTCCAAGGTCGGCTTGTTGACACTAGCTACATGAATCTTGTCACGCAGCTAGGCCCTCACTCCATACTCTCATACTTCTGGCTCATTACATGACCATTCTCCTCCAAAAACCCCTCTACAATTCCCCCTTTCTTTTCTTGAGCCAGAAAGGCCGTGTTTATCATCCGCTGCAGGGCCCTTTGCAAGCAGGAGAATAAACACTGTAATACAAGCATGATAATACAAATCACGAACAATCCCATCAATAGCATTTTAATCAATCCGACCAGCCATCCAGGAACCCATGCTGTTCCCGTATTTTCTGCGTAGTATCCATGAGCTCTTTGATCTGCTTATGAATTGAATTGGAGTGATCATTCAGATCCATGCAACACATCCCATCAAAATCCTGACATCCATGACCGTGCACTAATAATAAAAAGTCTATAGCAGCTCTATTTTGTAAGGTAGCATGTCGGATACTATCTACATCATTGGCTAATGTTCCTAAAATTCTAGAAGTTTGATCAGCTCTTTTTGCAACCTAGCAAGATAAATTTCACAATTGTGTTAGTCCTTGTGCAGCATCCTTACATTCTATCCCTATGTTAGTGACACTTCTTTTTTACCTGGCCTTATGTAGGTTAGTATGATTAGTATGACTTTTCACATAGGCATTAGTAGACTTAATTTGCTTATGGTACACGGACCTCCCAGTTTCTTACTGGGCAACTTTGGCCAAGTCCTATCCCCACAAATTAGGAATAGACCCTTTGGTAATTTTTGCTTTCAGATCTGTTTAAGGGGACTCCCACTAGACATGTATGAAAGGGTTGTTCAGGCTGAGCTAAGGAGGCACAAAACTGTGTCGGGTTCAGGCTCCGCATCAGAGTCACCCAAACGTTGTGACTCCCCTTTCACAGTGTCGGCGGAAGGACTATCGGTTGATGACCTTTTGTCAGGTCCAGGATACAAAGCAGGCTTAACACAGAGAAAACAACCCCTTGCTTCATCATGACTGCACCTTTTGCTCCCTTTTCTATACCTCCCACGCAAACCTTTTTTCACACTTCCCGCAGTCAGGGCACTGGATCTCTCGAGAGGTCAGTGTTCCGAGGCAGATCCTGAGCTGGCTCCTGTAGTTCGGGTTGTTTTTGTAGCCACGGCTTCACCCACTTAGCTGGTACCCATTTGGCTCCTGTATCTGTAACGATACATGCATACCCTCGACCCAACGTTATTAATTTAATTGGACCTTCCCACACACCAGTCACCCCATTTTTTACCATCACTTTGGCTTGTTCCTGTTCTTTCTGAAAATCCTTCATACCTGCCTTTAACCCTGCATCATGTTTTACTGCTGGAGGTACAGAGTAGTCCTGTGGCAAGCGTAAAAAGTTTAGTACATAAAGCGCTTAACACAACCTGTCAGGAGGAGATAGCCCTGGCTCTCCCCCTTTTTGTTTTTGTAAAAGGTGTTTCAGAGTTTGATTCATGCGCTCCACAATAGCTTGTCCCGTTGGTGAATGTGGGACCCCTGTTACACGCGTTATACCCCACAGTTGGAAAAAGTCCTGTGTGGCGCATGCCACATAGCCTGGGCCATTGTCCATTTTAATCGTCTGTGGAATGCCCAGGGCCGCAATAGCAGAACGCCTGTGTCGTTGAACGTGTTTGCTGGATTCGCCTGTTTGCGCTGTAGATCTGTTTGCCAAATGTCCAAGGCCTGCAGTCCTCGAGGGTTGGTTCCTTGTATCTGCGTAGGTTGCGGCAGTTGCTGACAATCAGGACATATAGCCACGATATTCCGAGCATCACTGTGTGCCAAATGAAATTGTCGTCGCAGTGCCCGATGTCCTTGATGAAAAAACTCATGTGACATACGTGCCTGCTGTTTAATGTCCGGCACCTGTACACTCATTGTAGTAGAATTTGTGGGGTCAGAAACCAAAGAGTCCACTCGAGCATTGCCTTCTGCAATAAACCCAGGCAAATTAGTATGACTTCTTACATGTAGAACATAAAACAATGCAGTTCGGATTTGAATTTCTTGCCACAGACCTTGCAGCAATTCAAAAACACACTGATTACGTGTATGCTCTAGAACAGATCTATCAAATTGCTTTATAATGCCAGCCACATATGCTGAATCAGTAACCAAATTAAAGAGAGTGTGGAAATTTTGAAATACTTCTAATACAGCTCGTAATTCTACCACCTGAGGTGAACCCTTTTGTTGTATTACCATAGATTCCCACTTGCCGTCAGAATACCAGACAAGGCCCACCTTGACTGTTTTTCCAGATCCATCCATAAAAATGGTAATTCCATCCACAGGAGTGTCTGCGCACCACACTCCTGTGGCAATTGGAAGTTCCGCACTCAATTTTTATAACAGGATGGGAGGGCAAGTGGTAAACAACCTGTCCCGAGAAATTCTCCATGGCTGTTTGCAAAGCAAAGCTATTAGCCATACAGCACTCAAAATATTGAGCTGCAATAGGAACGGTTAGTGATGCAGGATCTCTGGCCACAAGCTCCCGACATTGCATCCGTCCTTTGATGATAATCTGTGCCAATAGCTCTGCAATCATGGGGACAGTTTTCTTTGTTCTTGAAGGTAGAAACAACCAATTCCAATACATGTAACAAATCTGACCATTCTGAATTCCATTGACCAATTATTGCATACGGAATTTGCCTATCAAAGTGATAATTTGTATTTCCTGATTCAAATCAATACGATGTACAAATTTGGAATGTAGCCTGCTTTCTATTTCTGTAATCAGTTGCTGTACCTCTGCAGTAGTCTGTCGTGGTGCTGTTAAATTTGTGTCCCCTGCTAACAATTGGAATAGAGACTGCAATTGTGACAACGTAAGCCCCAAGTACGGCCGCAGCCATAACTTGAGCCTTATGTTCCACAGTACCCACTTTTGCACATGCCTTTATCATAGCATTCAAATCTGGTTTTCCAGGTAAAGCTTCAATGAACTTTTGACAATCAGCATCAGCATTATCCCTAGCTAACTGCAAAACTAGAGTATCTCGTAAACCACCATCAAAAACTTGCTTTTCAACTGCTTCTTGTAGCCTCTCAACAAAGGATAAAAAGAGCTCCTTGGGTCCTTGTCTTACAGTAGTATATAATTGCATTCATACCCAGCGCGCTTTTTTTTTTTTTTTTTTGGTGATTGAAAGGATAAAAACAGCCACTCTATAACGTGTAGCGGATCCTGCCAGCACTCCTTCCACTGGCCCAGTAATCCCATGGGATGACAGCTGGCAATGGCTACATATAAACTTACTGGTGTCTCTAAATCCACACGATGTACCTTTTTCTGTTGCATACCATTGACATATTGTGGGATTGTTTTTCATGCCTTGTGGTAATACCGTCCACTGATATCGTTGACAGGGCGCCATGTTGTTCCTACTAGGTACTGAAAAAGCAAATTAGCATTTGTCAATTTCATGTAAAGGGATAGTGAAAAAACAATCTTTCAGATCAATAACCAAAACGTATATTCTGCATCAATAACTCCTGGTAAAACAAATAGACCTTGCAAGGTTACACTAGGACGTCCGAGTAATAGTGCACTTAACCTGTTTCCAGTGGGTCCCACGGCATTCATTGGTACCTTATGCACTCTGCTATTCTCTGTTGTGATTGCGGTTGCTGTGGTAACATCCAGTCCGGCGCTCCCTGCGGTTTGGGCTGCGAGTTGACTGCTTAGGCCGGGAACTGGTTGGGAAGATTCATTTGTGTCAGCACACGGTTCCTTCCCCACGTTCTTTCTCCAGTTTCCCTGCACTCTGCAGCTGGTTGTTATCAGCTGACCTTGAGCATTATACTGAGACCTGCACTGCTTCACAAGATGCCCCAGCTTCCCACAGCAATGACACATTAAAACAGAGTTATCTCTCCCACTCAGCTTCGACTTCTTAAGGCAGTTTTTCTTAAAGTGACCTTCCTGTTCGCATGTATAACAACGATGAACTACCTTAACTGCTGCCGCAAATGTTTTTGCTAAATGCTCCATCTGAAATGTGGTGGTTCCTACTTTCCCGAAAGCATCCATTAGTTCGGTTAAGATGGGGTTACGATTTGCCACCCCTGCAATAACTTTCCTGCAGTCCTCATTTGCGTTGTCCTTCGCTAACTGTAACAACAACACTTCTTTAACAGCCCCGTTTTGTATTTGTTTGTCTAAGGCAAATCACTCCCCAATTGAGTGGCTCCCATTCTCGTGGGCTGCTTCCGTCCCCTCGATATACCAAGCAAGCCAATATCCCGCCACCCATAGCAGCTGCGGCCCCGAAATCACCATTCGCAAGTGCGTGCTCTCTTAATTTTCTCCAGAACCTGGCCAGGTCCAGGCCAGACACAGCAACCTGGACTGGCTGCAGAGTGAACAACTCCTCCACACCACCGCCCGACTTTCCCGACCCTCGGGCTCTGCAGCAATTATGTCCCGCTTCCACCTCTTCAGAAAGGTCTATTAAGGGTGGCTCAGTCTCAGATTCGGGTAACGGGACGGTAGAAGGATCAATGTTCCGCTGCTGTTCCCTGGGCAGTGGGGGGGGCTCTGGCGGCGCGGAGGGTGAAGGGGGGGGGGCTCTGGCGACGCGGAGGGCGGTGGGGGGGGGAGCTCTGGCGGCGCGGAGGGCAGGGAGGGGGGGAAGTCTGGCGGCACGGAGGGCGAAGTCACTGTGAAAGGAGCTGTAGCCGCCTCAGCCGCCGCCTTTGCCTCTCTATCCTCCTTCAATTGCTCCAATGAGTCTATAACTAATCTCCACGTCGTCAAACGACACAGTGGCGATCTTGTCCCTCCTTGAGGCAGCCTCAAACAGAAGTTTCAGCGTTTTGCCACGTACTAACTTTGAAAGCAGTCTGCGCCGTAGCTGGCAAATTATTCACAGAATCACAGAATCACAGAATGTTAGGGATTGGAAGGGACCTCGAAAGATCATCTAGTCCAATCCCCCTGCCGGAGCAGGATTGCCTAGACCATATCACACAGGAATGCATCCAGGCGGGTTTTGAATGTCTCCAGAGAAGGAGACTCCACAACCTCTCTGGGCAGCCTGTTCCAGTGTTCGGTCACCCTCACCGTAAAGAAGTTTTTCCTCATATTTATGTGGAACCTCCTGTGTTCCAACTTGCACCCATTGCCCCTTGTCCTGTCAAGGGATGTCACTGAGAAGAGCCTGGCTCCATCCTCATGACACTTGCCCTTTACATATTTATAAACGTTAATGAGGTCACCCCTCAGTCTCCTCTTCTCTAAGCTAAAGAGACCCAGCTCCCTCAGCCTCTCCTCATAAGGGCGATGTTCCACTCCCTTAATCATCTTCGTGGCTCTGCGCTGGACTCTCTCTAGCAGTTCCCTGTCCTTCTTGAACTGAGGGGCCCAGAACTGGACACAATATTCCAGATGCGGCCTCACCAGGGCAGAGTAGAGGGGGAGGAGAACCTCTCTCGACCTGCTGACCACACCCCTTCTAATACACCCCAGGATGCCATTGGCCTTCTTGGCCACAAGGGCACACTGCTGGCTCATGGTCATCCTGTTGTCCACTAGGACCCCCAGGTCCCTTTCCCCTACGCTGCTCTCCAACAGGTCTGCCCCCAACTTGTACTCATACAAGGGGTTGTTCTTGCCCAGATGCAGGACTCTACACTTGCCCTTGTTATATTTCATTAAATTTCTCCCCGCCCAACTCTCCAGCCTGTCCAGGTCTCTCTGAATGGCTGCGCAGCCTTCCGGTGTGTCAGCCACTCCTCACAGTTTTGTGTCATCAGCGAACTTGCTGACAGTGCACTCTATTCCCTCATCCAAGTCATTAATGAATATATTGAATAGTACTGGTCCCAGTACCGACCCTTGAGGGACTCCGCTAGACACAGGCCTCCAACTAGACTCAGTCCCATTGACCACCACTCTCTGGCTTCTTTCCTTCAGCCAGTTCACAATCCACCTCACTACCCAATCATCCAGACCACACTTCCTCAGTTTAGCTGCGAGGATGCTGTGGGAGACCGTGTCAAACGCTTTACTGAAATCGAGATAGACCGCATCCACAGCTTTACCATCATCTATCCACCGGGTTACGTCCTCATAAAAGGCTATCAAGTTGGTTAAGCATGACTTCCCCTTGGTGAAGCCATGCTGAGTGCCCCTAATGATCCCCCTATCCTTGATGTGCCTAGAGACAGCACCAAGGACAATTTGTTCCATCACCTTTCCAGGGATGGAGGTGAGGCTGACCGGTCTATAGTTACCCGGGTCCTCCTTCTTGCCCTTTTTGAAGACTGGAGTGACATTCGCTTTCCTCCAGTCCTCAGGCACCTCTCCCGTTGCCCACGACTTAGCAAAGATGATGGAGAGTGGCCTAGCAATGACTTCCGCCAGCTCCCTCAGCACCTGCGGGTGCATCCCATCAGGGCCCACGGATTTATTCTTTTTACACCATTATTTACAATTATTTACACCAATTATTTACATCAATAATCTCCGGAGCAAATGCTCATCGTATTTTACCCCTCTCTTAGAGAGGATATGTAGGAGAAGCCTTACTATCGCACTTTCTTCTTTACAAATATTTTGGCCCATCTCCTTTTTCCCCGTCTGCTCACCTCACTAAGTGTCCCGTTGCAACGTACTATTTTTTTTCTTGCGAGTCGTCCTCCGGCTCGCCCCGGTCTTCAGTCCCGCTGAGCCGTACTCCAGCCGGTGTACCTCCTTCTGGGCTATTCCCCGAACTTGCCGTCGATCAGCGTCTCATCGGGGTCACCATCTGAGGAGAAGGAACACGCCTCCACACAATCCAATGTGAATCAAAGTGAAGACGCTTTATTAAGCATAAGCTGTCCCTTTTATACATTTTGTACTTTCCCTGGCTGTAAGCATGTGCATTGCTACTGGTTAATATTACTAAACATACTCTTCTTTGATGTGTTGATTGGTCACTGCTCTGCCACTGGTCTTTTCTTAATTGGCTCCATCAGTTCTTGTTTCTTCTCCTCTGTGTTCGACTCCTACTGGCTACTCCCTCAATTCTTGTTTGCTCAGCTACTGTTTTTCCTCATCTCTCCAAGGTCGGCTTGTTGACACTAGCTACATGAATCTTGTCACGCAGCTAGGCCCTCACTCCATACTCTCATACTTCTGGCTCATTACATGACCATTCTCCTCCAAAAACCCCTCTACAGGCAAGGTCACTTGGGCCAGCAAAACTGAGATGCCTCTGTGGGTACTTGTAGCGTAGTTACATCTAGTCTAATAAATTATACATGTCCAGGAGTGTTCCTGGGTACTGAGGCCAACTGGCATGGAGTGGCCTATTTTTATGACAGTAAATCCTGGTGGACTACAAAACAGCATGGCTTGCACAGGCTGTCTATTGCGAACAGTCCCAGCAATGCCCTCATCACTGAACCAGGCATAGGGATGGTTGATGAGTGTCCTAGTGCAGTTTGCAAGCAAAGTGTACAGAGAGAAGTCCTTCAGTCAAAGATCCTGCCCATGTCCCACTTACCTCATCACAACTGACCTGCACTCTCTGAATATGGAAGATTTGCAGAAGACTACTGATGCTTCCAAACGTTTCTGAGTGTATTGAACTGTAGCTATTTCTTGAAATGAAAAAAGCTGCATTCATTTCAATAATGATATGCTGTGGATTGTTTTCTCAGACTAATTAAAAATTTAAAACAAGAAAGGAAAAAGCATGATGTGATGTAACTGGTATAAATACACACTGAGAACTGAACGGTGTTGCCCAAAATGTATCTTGCTTGAACCGAAGAACAGAGAATAGGAGATGCTAGGAACTAGGCTCTAGAATATCTTGCTTTCTTCTGCAGTTGGCATTATTCCCCCTTTGTGTGACAAAACCTAGTGTCTGTATAAGCTAGCACGCTCCCAGCGAGTGAGAAATCCACTCCCCCTGCCATCTGCTCTCCTGCATGAATAATTGGGAGGAGGAAACAGGCCCAGCTTGGGAAGAGAGAGAAGCAGAGAGCAGGCTAATGCAGGGAGAAAATATACCGTCAAAACTAGTGGCAGGCTGGGAGGAAGGAGAAGGGGGGAGATGGATTTCCAGCCTTAGGCAAGCGCAGCATGCAGTGAGTGAGGCTGTTCATAAAGCAACCAGCAGTGCTTGGAATGGGAGAGCTGCAAGGGGAGGGAGCAGCATCCTGGTTCCAGGAAATGCTGTCCTCGTAAATGCGCTTGGGTGAGCACTGCCAAGTACGCTGGATTTCTTTAGGCTGTTGCTGCAGCTCGTGACTTGTGTGTGATCTTTGATGTGTTTTGTATCAGCCAAGGAGCAGGACTGAAGATTTGGTCCCCTTAAGAGCAAGTCTCCTCTCTAAGTGCCTTGTTTATATCCTCTGAGTATCTGTGTCTTGCATTCAGTTATCTATTTCCCTTTGCAGGTAACAGCCTCATGTCATCTCTTATTTCTTAGAGCAAGAGATTTGCACTCCACATGGCCTTGTGGGATACCCAGAAACAAGTACCAAAGGTGTCCCCGACAACATGACTCTCTTTCTATCTAGCACTGACTTCACACAGAGGGAAATGTTAGTAGCGTTGCAGGAAAACTGAGCTTCCACCTGTAGCCCTGCTTTATGTTCTGTGGGTTCATGGCTAAATGAAGAATCTTTATCACCCACATCTCTGATTGTAAAACCATATTTCTTTTGAGGAAACCTAGAACCACAGAAATACAAGACCACAAATGTTCAACTCGTGCTTACAGTGAAAAGATTTGCAGGCCGCCTTATAGGTAACTAAAGAAGGCAATTGCTATTCCAACATTTGACTTGGCAGAATTCTTCGAGGTAGTTAATCCACCAAGATTATAGTCATTCATTTCATACCCCATACTCAGTATTGGGGCTTTTTCCCAGTAAACCTTTAAATGAAAATGTGGAAGGTGGCACTGAGTCACTTAGTCCTGGTTATCAGCAAGGGCAGGGCATCAGCACAGCTACCAAGACTTGACAGTGCCATTGTGCGTAGTACATCATATGCATAGTATATACCATGCTATACTGTGTTCTGGTCTCAGAGCTGTGGCAACAGGTAGTAAATGCAAGACTGAAAATGCTAGGTTCTTGATAAGATTGTTGTCATCCCTTCTCTGAGTGGAGACTTTTGATTCGACTGGAGATAAGAGTGACGAACACTGGCACACTTGGATGTGCAGGATGCAGTTCCCTGCTGCTTTGCCTCTGAGAGGTAATCCAATACTCACTGCAAAAGAAGAACCTCAACTCCATTTGCGCACACAGACATACAAATGGTTGTATTGACATTTCATCCTGTAGTAATGACATTTTCACCACTTCTCTCTCTCTCATGTAAGTATTTAAACACACATAGTTTAAATGTGTGTTTAACCCCACCCGTGTGTGCACACACATTTTTACAACATACAGTTTGAAAGCCCTGTTTAAGGGTGGAAAGTTTCATAGTTTTTTGTGTATTTTTTCAATCTCCCCTTGTGGCAAAACTTTCCTCCAGGTCTCTACCTGCCTTTTCAATGTGTGACATATCTGTCTCTGAATAAGCCATGCAATTCTATGTACCTGTCCATGTGCTCTTGTTAGCCATGGTTGGTTTGTCTTTATTTTTGTTTTGCTCCCTCTGTGTAAGGTTGGAGCAGTTGTTTATCAAAAGGAAAGACTTCCAGAAGTTCCCTCAATAAAATTCCTTTCTTCTGCAATAACAAACTCCAGCTACATTTCTTATATTTTTGTTTGGTAGTAATGGGACCTTTTTTTGCCTATCACCAAAGCAGAATATGCATATTTTATCTCCTCTCACCTTTACCTCACCCTTGTGGTTCCTGCTGATTATTTGAACTTTTATTCCATGCAGTAATTAATGTGTTGTAATAAATTAATTCTTGGTTTTCTTTCCTTCTTCATTAATGCAGGAAATTCTTTGTTGTTCAAGAGGTTATGTGTCTGCCAGATTTCACACAACTCATTAAAAAGGAGTTTTAAATATGGTAAACAAATCAACCCTCAACCCAAACAAAACGGAAGGGAATATGGGAAAGCATCGTGGTTCTACTTGCATATGAATCTCTCTCTTTTGCACACGTAGACTCTTTTTTTCCCTGACATTCCCAAGACTTGGCTTTTTCTTTATTTCTTACTTCTGATGTACACATTAGAACCAGAGAGCTTTAACTCAGAGTAAGAGATGCTCTGCCCTCATCCTCTGCATCCTGGGTATAGTACACTTTTACAAAATTAAAAAAAAAAGTGTTGTTTTTCTCTCCTTCTTTGAAGCAGAAGGTGTTTTGTTTTGTTTTTCTCCTTAACAACTGGCAGTACATAATCTGGCAGAGTATCTCTCTGTCTAGTGACCACAGTGAACTTCCTTGTATCATAATGGTTTGAAAGCCTGGAGGACTTAAGAACATGTCAGAAGTCATTAAAATGTAGAAGCTTCATCCACCCACAGTGGCTCGTGTTGATCCTTTTAACTATCACTACAGTAAAGAATCCTTGGGTGTTTTCCTTCTCTCTTTAATTAAAGCAGGCAGAAGACTTCTCTATGATGCTCTGTGTCTGTTGAATTTCACACATTGCTTTATTTGAGTAAACAGACACCATAAATATGTATGGAGAAGAAGTCCCAGCACAAATAAATTGTTGCAGCTCTTTTCAAAAAAAAATATAAATATCTCTGAGTGTTTTACTGGTAGTGATTAGCATGTAGTTGCACTGGGCATGTATTGCAAGGTTGTTTAGAGCAGAAGTTCGAAGTCCAATGTTGAATAATGCAATGGGCAGAGATTGCCCAGTAATGCTTACAAGGAAGGGGCAGGTGCTATTGCTACAGCATCTGGGGCTCTTGGTGTTGTCTTTCCTTCTCTGTGGGGTCTCTTAGAACCTACTGAAACAGAGAAGGTGCCTACTGAATGAGAGAAAAGAAGCCTATGTGGAAAACAGCATTTGACTGAGATGTCTAAGGGCATCTGGGTCTTGGAAGGTATAGAAATCTTGAATTTGTCCAGATATGCTCAATCCAAAAACATAAGGAACTGAAGAGAGAAATATACAGAAGATATAAATTTAAAACCCATGAAAAGAGGAAAGACACCCATCTTTTTGTCATGTGTCATTCAGGCAGGAGGTCATTTAGGCAGCAGCAGGAGTAGAAACAATTAAGAAATAGTGAAGACCCCACGGTAGAGGCCTGTGCAAAGTCTGTCTGAGCTGTAGATACGAAAGTGTTCTGTTCAGAACCATGTGGTTTTGCTTGAGTGTATTTGTGGGACTGTACTGGAGAAAACCAGTGAAAATTGACAGGGTATCATTGCCCATCGCTTAAGTGCTTTATAGACATAACATATAGCACATTTTTTACTACTAAGGCTGTAAACAATCTTAATCTGTACCACAGTCCCTAAAGCCAGAGCTGCTGCCTTATGAGAATGTGGAAGCATACTTGCATGGCACAGGGCTCTGTGCTGCAGACACCAGAGCTGGGGCTGCAGCAGTAGCACTGGGACCAGGAAGAGCTAAGCTACACTAGTGTGCTCCTCTGCCTAAGTGGGCTGACCCTGCATGTCACGCAATAACGCAGCTGGAATGAGATACAGACCTGAACTGCTGTAAGCACCCTCACGTGGTGCTGTATTGTGCTGCATATAGACGTGCCATTCAAATGTTAGGGGTGAGCCTGATTTATTCGATCTCAGAAAATTATCCCCAAAGAAGAATGGGTTATTTCCAAAATTACCTTGAAGTTGCATTATTTATGATACCCCAGAGGAGATAACAAAGGTACTGAGTGGGAATGGTGGTCAATACCTACGCTGTCCCTCTGTGTAATTTGGTCCTTGCAATTCTGTCTTGTGCTGTAGCATAGGCTCAGCTTTCTCTCAAATTCATTCCAGCCTGCTGCTACTGTCTCCTTCTCCTTTAACATGCTTTGAGAAAGGCATTTAGCAATCAGTGTCAGGCAACATGTCCCTATTTTGTCTCTCTTATCAGTCAGTGAGTAATTCTAAATTAAAATATGATTTTTCTGTTAATGTTTTATGTGGTTTCATTTTACAGCCTTATAAGTACCTTCTCATTTTATTCCCATACCCCTGGGAAGTGAGCTGTATTTAAATACAGTGGGTTTTTGCCCGCTGCTGACTGCTATTTGAAATGGTCCCCTAGGATGTGTGTCTTTGTGAAATAATTTATTCCCCCACCTTTCTTCCACACACAGCAAGGCTTCAATCACCCCAAACGAGAGGAGCCTGCATGGCTTTAGGGACTGTGGTACACAGTCTTTCCACACCACCTGCCTTCCACCCTGCTGGTTCACCACTCTCCTCCCTGCATGATTTTTCCCCACCTCCTTGTTCTGCTCCCTCCTGATTCCTCTCGTCTCAGCCAGCCCATTGCGATGTCCTGGGTTTTGTGATAATGTCACATATGCCTCTGTCCAGAGCCCACCTGGGCTGCTGTGGATGATGCTGCTGCACAAGAGTATATATTTGAGGTCTTTGCATCATGCAGAAAAATATGTCTGTCCATCCTGCCTATCCATCTATTTCAAGGAAATATATTCATGTCTTATTTCCTTATTGTAAAGACTTAGTGAGAACTAGTAAAGGGATAGACCATTTTAAAAAATGGCAAGATTTGATTGCCAGAATTCATAATCCCATCCTACCCTTCCCATAATAGCAGGGGCACCTTGACATTAAAGAGCTGAAATGAGCACTTAATAGGAATATCTGTTTTGTTTTCTACCCTTAGGTACTCAATTTCAGTGGTGTTTAAAAGAAGGAAAGGACAACTCAGCAAAAATTGATTCCTAAATCCTAGTTCCCTTTTCTTAATCACTCTAAACTTCAATTTTCTACTCCAAGAACTGCAAAGATACTATTGAGATTTTGTAATAGAGTACTACTTTGGACTTCAAACCTCATCGAAAAAGGCAGCAAACCAAACTGTGACCTTAAGGTATAAGGGAACCTTGGATGTGCCAGGGAAAATAAAATCAGGGACAAAAATGAACTACCTGTATTGCACTGCTAGAGAACTGCAGAAGTAGTCTGCTGCTTATGGCTGATGTAAGATGTGAATTTGAAGGCTGGATGCAGTTGTTTAAGAAAGGCTCAAACAAGAACAAGGACCCAGAGTAGGATCTTTGCAATCATGAAATTATGTAATTGCTAGTAAAACTCAGCCTTGGTTGAGGTGTTTCGGAGGTGGGAAGCAAAAGCATTTATCCTTTCAACTGAGAGCAACAGGTGGGTCTGGATCATTTAGATCAGTAATAATGAATTGTCTGTGGACTATACAGAAATAGCAAGTGGATACTCAGAAGGGCAAGGAGGGAAGGAGAGTTCTTAGGGAAATTGTGAGAATTAGTCCCAAATTCCCAAGATATTTGCGATACGTTGTTAAGAGGGTATGGTCCTAAACTATGACTTCAGAGTCTGTAGTGAATGCTATTAGATTGAATGGCTTCAGGGTACAGCCTTTGTCATCCTAAGCAGAACACTAGGTAATAAAAATGGAAAACTTTGCTTTGAATAGATGGACTTTCTGGCATGATAGATGGAGGTAGGGGTAAAAATCAGATTTTGTTGTGCATTAATAGTCTCAAAAATATGCCTGAAATACTGAAAAGCATCAAGAATTCAGTATGATTACAGGAATCAAAAAGTAATATTAAAGTTGCTGAAACAGAAATTTTCTTTTATTCTGTTCTCTTTCTCATTAGGTTCAATCCTACACAGAGTAAGACTTTGCAAATTAAGCTTGTTTTGAAAGTAAACTCACAGGTGGGTGTCTAATCTTCCAGGTATTTTTTTACCTGACTTTGTACCTGTGTTTAGTTGATGCCACCATTTTTTAAACTAAATTATATTTTGAAATACTAATAATGTCTTTTCAGGGTGTAGGTATCCTTTTTTTTCAGCATCAGATCCCAGCTTCTTTTATTCATATACTTGAGGTTTATCCCTCAACGTAAACCCCAAAGGAAGCTGAATAGAAGCTGGATAGACCTGGGAGAATGAGACAGCCTCTCCCACACTAAGTTGGCCAAGTGACTTCATGGAGTCCAGTATAGGGCTTTCCATTTCACTTTCTAGTGGCTGATCTCACTTACTCCTCATCCAAAAGTGCCCGAGCTTTTATAAGCAAAGAGATTTCTGGTCAAAAATGTCGTGTTCGTGTTTCTTTTGCATTTGCCCTATGGGACACTGTTAAGTCAGTGCTGTAAACATATGGCTATGGCCAGCTACCGCAGTGATCCTCAGAGACATCGCAACAACTACATGGGGTATCTGGTATTGTGACATCTCCTGCTGTACAAGCTGGTGATTTCTATGCTTGAGCTACTTAAATTATTGATCTGTGGAATTGATGGAGAACAGCTGAGCCCCAGAAAAAGCTCAGAAGCAAGCTTGGAGTCTGTGAAGGCATTTATTTTGGTTATTATGGATACATATCACTTGCCCCACAACTAGTATTCATACAAAGTAAAGTTTCATAGCAAGATGTTGCCTCCAAGGCCACTTTGCCCTTGAGTATTTTATAGGAAAAAAACCCAAACCCATGCGGTGCCCTACAAGGTGGTTTCCTCCAGCATGCTCTCTGGTCCTTTTTGTAGTTGCCTGGCAACAGGAAAGGGAGGAGGAGGAGGATGTGAGAGCATGGAGGCACCTGAAGAAGCAGATCATCTGTAGCAAACCAATTGGCCAAGTCAGCTCTTGATTCTCTTGAGCTACTCCATTGCAGTAAGTCATCTGCACTGGCCCTTTTTAGATGATTGTCTGATGAAGGTGAGGATATGATCCTGCATTAATTTTACATGAGTTTTACCCTAATATGAATCCTTTGGCATTGCCAGAACTATTCTTCTTGAATGGGAATAAGTGAGGTAAGAAACAAGATTTGGTCAGTGCACAGAGCTTACATGTGGCGTCTTAGCTACACCATGTGATTGAGCAGTGCCCCTTGGCTTAAAGGAAGCCAAAGAAGGATTCAGCTCAGTCGTCCCTTCTGAACATGATGTTTAGCCTCAGATTTTGTATCAGATATTCTCCCTGGTTGTCAAAAGGGCTAAAAACTCTGGAAGATGAAATAGGTTTTTCTAATTCAAGAAAGCAAATAAACAAAAAAGCAGAAGTTGCTATCTCCAGTTAAATATGTCCGGTGTAGGATTTGTAGTTTGGATGAAAATAATCTTAAAGGCAACAGGGATGTGAGAGAAAGAAGTCAAAGCTGTGCTCTGTGAGTTACAAGCTACTGACATGAATCTCGCTTTCTGATTAGTGTCTTGGCCGTTGGTCATGCATTCAGTCTTTGGCCCGATGTTACAGGAGTCTCTATACAGTAGAATAATTTATGCAGGAGGTATAATGATAGTCTCTTTTCTGAATAGCTGATGACAAACTCTTGGTGCAGTTACTTTCTGCCCTGGGAAGGACCCAGAGGTGAGTCTCCAGTTTGCTTTGTTCAGGTTTGGGCTCTCTGTTTCCCACATCCTAAATGAGTGCCATACCTTTGGGATATTGCCTATGCTGACATGGAATCAGGGCATATCTCTCTCTTTTCTAACTTTTGGGAGGGGGAAACCTGTCCTGTCGGTAAACAAGAATATTCTTTTCAGCTTGGGCACTTCCACAGCCTAGGAAGAGTGTTTTGCAATACATGGCAGGGGATCTGGTCAAGAAGTGGTGTACTTGTATTTTTAAAATTGATTGCTGTTAAATAGATTCTCACTCAAAGAGCCTCACAGAAAAGTATATGTGTGTTTTCTTGTGTTAGAATAGCATAATGGAATAAAATATGGCTTTTTAAGACCTCGTATTGCTGTGGTGTTTGAGATGGCAAGAAGTTCCTGCAACAAATGAACTTATTATAGAAAAATGTTACTGAAGTAAATAAAGAATGCCAGTAGAAAAATTGTTATTTTTTCCCCTAGATTAAGACATGATACCTAGAAGGTCTTGAAAAGCTTATTAAAATCCCAAGTCACTATTGCTGAAGAATGAAAAATTATTTTAATTAGGAGCACCTTTGGGAAACTGAAAGATGTTTTCAGTGGGATGGTAATACGCTTCTTGTAGAGAGCAGCATACATATATGTAGTAGCAGTGAATCTCCAGGATAATGCCTCAGTCTGACTAGGTAAAATACAGCTTGTCCCAAAGGCATCTCACTTCAGGAAAAAACATCCCAGACACTTCCAAGAGTCTGTTCCTGTTCTGCTATGTATTTCTCTTTCCTTCTTCTCTTCTAACCCTGTCCTCTGTTTCTCAGATTTATTCTGTGGAACCTGCCACTTGAATGCCTCTGCTGCTGTTATGCCATCCCAAGAGCACATCTGCCAAACTGACAGCTGTTAAAGGGGATGTCACAATATATTCAGCATGAAAAAATGCTCAATTCAACCTCTCATCTCTGCCACATATTGTGGGTCCAAAACAAGCCTACGTGGCTTGTGTGCAGCCCAACCTATTCCTGCTGCTACAATTTCATTAGCTAATAAATGCTTTTTTGCAAGGCTTTGGCAGGATACTGGGGAGGGGCGTGTTGGGGACATGAAAATAAGGTTAGACCTTATCAGCAACCTATAAAAGTGGTACCCAGGCACAAGGAAGAAGACCCCATCAGAAGATCAACACCTCTAACTCAAGGTGCTGAAATATTGCCACAACTTCCCAAGTAAGGCAGACTGACAGTCAGTCTTGGGACTCAAATGGTACATCAGATAAGGGAATACTTATATCTTGAAAATGCATACTTGTTGTTAGTGTTTTTTTCATAATTTCTTGAACATTTGGATCCCTATAGTATGTATGCGTTTGCCTTGGCAAGTATCCTACTTGGAGTATAATACTCACAGCAATACAATCATAAATCTCTCCCTAAATTTCTCAATTGCTTCTTGTTGTCATCTCTAAACACAGTTCCTCTTACCTGGGCATGAAGAGGGGATGGGGAGAGACTTTCACGGTTTACCCCATTTACCTGGGTGTTTCATTTTCTCTGATTTTGAATATGTTCCCAGCCCCAAAAGGGGCTTATGCCCAGTGAGGCATCATTTCAAAGGAGAACACCAAAGCTTCCAATAGCAATAAATTGTCTGATCAAAAATAATTATGAGGAAGAAGAGATCTTCCATATAAAGTACAAAGCTTTCTGAAATTTTTCCAAAAATAAAAGGTTGTTTTCATCCAAAAATACCTCAGCTATTGCACTTGAGAACCAAAAGACTTCACTGAAAAAATTCTACTAAAATAGTGATTTCTCTTAGCAGGCTTGCAACAGAAAAAATGTTCAGCTGGGAAAAAAAAAAAATTACACAGAGAAGCAGCTTTGATGGAAAATATTCAACAACCTTACCAAGGATTTAATTCCTGCAAAAGAACTCTGGTAGCCTCTCTTCCATTTGCTCAGCCTGTCAGATTCTTCTGACACCTTTCATCCTGCTTTTTGTCTTGCCGTTGGTGGAAGACTTTGCTCAGCTTATTCCAACTTTCAGAGGGTGTCTACGAGCAGCAGGCGGGACCCTGCTTCCTTCTCTCCCTCCCCATCTACTCTGTGAAAGTTGTCATTCACCTTTACTTCACCACAGAGTCACGATCTCCCTTTCAATTCAGTGTTTGTCTGCAATGAAGCCTCCCGCCACTTCTCCCACCCTGCCTCATGTGTGTTTATGTACTACTTCTTCCACTTCTGTGATTGCTCTGCGGGGGTCTCAGCTGAGAACCTCTCACCAGAATTAAATTCACATTAGTGCTGGGAGAGTTGGCTTGTGCCCTCTTTAGCTAAAGCTTTGCTCCTCATTATTAAACCCTTTGTCAGGGAGGCTTTGATGCTAGGAATTAACTTGAAAGGGATTTGATAACCAAGGGCCATAATAATGATGTGGAGCTCTCCATTGAAGAGCTTCCCCCTCCTCCCCAGCATCTCCTGAATTTTGAGCAGATTCACTAGTTGTCATGGAAACAGCCTAATTTGCTCTCTTTTTGTGATTTAAGTAAGCATCATGTAAAAACTCTTCAATAAATGATGCTAAAACATTCTGAGTTTTGATAGTGACATTGGGCAACTTGCCACATGGCTTAATTTAATTGCTCTGAAGCTACCACCAAGTGCATAATTCAAGATTTCCTTTAACACAAAAGCTCTTAAAAGTTTGGATGACTGCAAGGGGAAGAGGAGGGTGAAAAGAGCAGCTGCCATTCTTCGAAAGTGAAGCATCAGTAGGAGTAGGAGGGTTGTCCCTTTTTGTGTCAGAGAAATCCATAACAGACAAAGGCAAAAACTTGATCGAGACTCTTACTTTTTCTCTCCTTAGATCACCTAGAACTTGGTGGGAAAGGCGAAAGCATCCACCATTCCTGTGCCCTATTCTCCTGGGGAAGGCAGCATGACTCCGTCCTGCACTGGGGCTGTGACAGAGGTAGAAAGCCCAGCAATTTAGAAGGTGGTGGTAGCTGTGTGTTGTCCCAGCCTCCTGCTAGTCCTTCGCTGTGAAGGCAATGCCTAAAGGAAGACATTCCCTTTATGAAAACCACTGATCTCTCACCAGTGGTCTGCTATGCTGGTACTTGGGCTTGACTTCAGCCTCGTGTCCCTACTGCTTCTAGAGGCAGAGCTAAGGGCTACCCAGCCAGCCAGTCCTGGGAGATGAGCCAAACAGAGCTGGTGTAGGAGGTGCTCAAAGGAGCTTGGGCTCTAGTGCAAATTTGAACCTCACATTGTTATGATAGTAGGTATATAGACTCTGCTGAGTAAATATTAGCGCAGGGGAAGCAGAGTGCAAAAGGTGCTCTTTGACTCTAAGGGATGCAGGCTCCTATGAGGGAAGAAGAAAGGCTTCACCCTGCCTATTTATTTTTCAGTTACGGTGTAACGATATGGCTGTTTGTAAATACTGTGCATGTGAACATGTATTAGCAATAGCTTTCAATATTGCTGTGAATTGTCATTTAAAAGCCATGCTGGCTGCTTGGTCTGATCTGGGGGTGGGAGCTGTTGTCCCACCGAGCTCCTCCACGTCCAGCATTGGTCCCATAACAAAAAACTCTTCAGGCAAATGAGGTGGTCTGAGGCTTAGCATACATAGTGGTGATCCTGTTAAGAAAAGCTGCAGTGCTCTGTAGCTCTTCAAACAAAGCATCACCTGAGGAAAAAGGGCAGTGTTCATTTTGGGAAAACTACTTCTTGTGAAATATAGGTGTAGTTAGTTGTCACTACAAATTTCTGGTCAGAAAAAAAAATAAAAAGAAAACAGAATAGCTTAGTCATTTCATCTGGGGGAAAACTGCCACCTTGGTGTGTCTTTTGATGTAGAGGTTCAAACTTCCACTGCAGGCATGTGAAATCATAGTCCCCGAGCGGTGCGTATGTGAGCCTTTCTCTTCAGGACCATGTACTTGCATCCCTTGGGTGTCCTGAACTGACAGGATGACAGCACAGTTACTGAATACAAGGTACCATGATACAAGGCAGACTCTCCCATTTCCTTGTGATCTGCTTGTCTTGTCACTCCCTTCTGCAGAACAGTTTTATTCTTTTTTCACGTCTCGCATTCAGGAAAGAGGCGAAGTGTTTGATGTGCTGCAGTATCGCTTTGCCCGGGCAGAAATCTCTGCATCCACTGAGATGGTAATGACCCTTCACTAGGGAAATACTGTGTTGTGGGCTGAGGGTGGATGTACAACATAAAAAGGGAATGCATGGCTTTAGGGGAGGAGGACAAGAGGGATGGAATGGGAAAAAACAAGTGGGTAATCTAAGGTCTCCTTTTCAGGACAGGTGACAGATTCTGGTTTCTTTACCACCTCTCTTTGGAAAAAGCCTGCCAGTGGCGATGAAGTCTGTGACACCGGAGCCTGCGCACCCTTGTTGTTTTACTAAATTATTCATCTTCTTCCTGTGATAATATAGTTATAAGGAGGAGCCTAATTGAATTTACTGTCTGGCTTTGGCCAATAGGGTGAGTAAGGATCCCAAGCAGAATGGGATGACGGTGAATCCTGCCAGTGTGCTGTGAATGTGAAGCAGGAGGGACTGGCAGTTTTGTGTGTAGGAGGGAAAGCGAATCAGTCCAGGGACACCGGGATCAGCAGACCTAAGGAAAGGTAAGGGAGCGAGTGGGAACGGGATTTACCGGAATCATATACTGACCCTGTGCTACAAGGGGGGTTTTGTTTATAGGAAAGCACTCTGCAGGCAATGTTTTCCTGCAGGGTTTGGAGGGAACGGGAATGTGTGTGGTGGCACTTGCTCAGTGTGTGTAGCATGTGCCTTTGTCTTCATATGCACTGCAGGGGTTTATAACATTGCGTGTTCATTGTGCATGTCTCTACGGAGATGCCTGTGTTTTATGGGGACAGAGCAGCAACGTATGAAGCCTGTGCATTATAAATGTAATGAGAGGAGTCAAAAGGGAGAAATTACCTCATGGGCAGAGTGGGGAAAACAGCAGTGCTTTTTGGTTTGATTGAAAATGGAAATGCTGAGGCTTTTAGTGAGCTGTTTGCAAACAAAAAAGAGCAAGTGTGTGTGCATCTGCCTGTGCATGTACCGAATCTGCAGTGAGACGTGAAAATGGGAAAGAGGAGGTCAGACTGGAGCATTAGTCATGGCAGGTGGAGATAAATCACAAGCAATCTGTGTAATCAGATTCTCTAACATGGAGATGCAAGTGAGTAGGAAAGTGGACTAATCCTATCTGCTGAGCCAGCTACACCTTGAAAGCAAGGAGGGGGAATCAGAACAGGTTATCTGACTGGTTAGAAGAACTGATGATCAAACTGTGCTGTTTGCCTGCTGCTAAAGTGATAACCTATTGAGTTTCTTCCACAAATTTGATATCTCCCTTTTAACGGTGCAAAAAAGGGGAGAGTATCTCTGAGGACCAGGTTAGGGCCGACAAATTAACATTATCTGGAAGAGCAGGAGCACATCAAGCAAATTAGCCTCTGCCCTTCCTTTTGCTTCTCTGCCTTTGCTCTGATAACAAGTGACTGCTAAACAGACAGGGCAGGTGGGGGAAGCTGGATTACAAATGTGACAAGTGGCATTAAGCCATGTAGACAGGGAATGTTGTTTGCAGTGATGATGCTATAATTGCACTTCTGCAGCTTACATCTTTGTAAGCCTGTAAGACAAGGCTGTCCTGAGCAGAGTAACCTTAGCCCAGTCACTAACCAGAGCGGGGATCGCAGCTTGCTGTAAGGCATTAAAAGGTTTAGCTGCTTCTCTCATGTTTTCACCACCTCATTCTTTTTAAGCCAGGATCCAGAGGCAAGTGTTGTTGAGACAAAGATGTTGCTCACCTGTGGATATCTCATCCCTGTTGGAAAGTAACTCATGATGAGTGCTGAGGGAGGTACTGCTTTTTCTGCTTTCTCAGAAAGCAAAAGCCAGAGGCTCCCTTCGAAAGAGCAGTAAGGCAGAAAGTGCCACAGAGAGAAAAAACAAAATGGCTTGTCTTAGATTAACCAAACCTGTTTGCCCAAAGGAAGAACCAACCCCAAATAAGTTCTCTTTATCCTGACATCAAATCTCTTACATCAGGGGTTAACTTTCCCCTATCAAAACTCCTTTCTTTTCTGTGGTTTTCTCATGTGGCCCAAAGGATGGGAAAACACAAACACAACTGGTGTTCCCATCGGAGAGCACCTCCCTGATCACATCTACCCTCTGCCCATGAGCTCTCCTGAAGTCTCTGGGATGTGTTGCTGCGGGTGGCGAGTTGAGTCTGACCCCCTCTGTCTCACAGCTTGTGCATGTGCCCCAAGCAAGACCAAAGGAGCACTTGTTTGGCACAGGTACAGAAAGGCTCCACCTTCCAGAGGATATTTGTATTTGATGATGGAAAACCCAAAAAGAATGTGTTGCAGATTCCCGTAGGACAGAGCTGTGCTCTCCTTATCTCACCTGGAACAGCTGACTGAAAACCAGGTCTAAGGGCATATACCGTAAGCTAGCGGATTTTTGTCTCTTGATTTCGCATGCCTTTGCCATCTTTTAGCTCCTCTAAGTTAGAAAAAACGTGGTCATAGTTGAGTTTGACTCCAACTTTCAAAGCACTCCCAGCAACAGAGCGAGCTGAGAAATGAAGCAAAACAAGCCTTGCCATGAGAAAATAAACTCCCCAGCATAATGAACTTCTCTCCCCTTAGATATTTATGATTAAATAACTTGCTTATTCATATACTCCAAGAGCCTGTATAGCTAGCAGATGCAGAGCAGGAGGCTTCCCCTACTAAAAAGGGGGCAGATACTTGGTGCACCTGGAGAGTCCATCTCTTTGCGCATCTCTTTTCATCTCTGTGCAAACCGCATGAAGTTCAACAAGGCCAAGTGCAAGGTCCTGCATGTGGGTCGGGGCAATCCCAAGCACAAATACAGGCTGAGTGGAGAATGGATTCAGAGCAGCCCTGAGGAGAAGGACTTGGGGGTGATGGTTGACGAGAAGCTCAACATGAGCCGGCAGTGTGTGCTTGCAGCCCAGAAGGCCAATCGTATCCTGGGCTGCATCAAAAGAAGCGTGGCCAGCAGGTCGAGGGAGGTGATTCTGCACCTTTACTCTGCTCTCATGAGACCCCACCTGGAGTACTATGTTCAGCTCTGGGGCCCCCAACATAAGAAGGACATGGTGCTGTTGGAACAAGTCCAGAGGAGGGCCACGAAGATGACCAGAGGGCTGGAGCACCTCTCCTATGAAGAGAGGCTGAGAGACTTGGGGCTCTTCAGCCTGGAGAAGAGAAGGCTCCGGGGAGACCTCATAGCAGCCTTCCAGTACCTGAAGGGGGCCTACAGGAAAGCGGGAGAGGAGCTTTTTACAAGGACAAGTAGTGACAGGACGAGGGGGAATGGGTTTAAACTGAAAGAGGGTAGATTTAGATTAGATATTAGGAAGAAATTCTTTACAGTGAGGTGAGACACTGGAACAGGTTGCCCGAGAAGTTGTGGCTGCTCCCTCCCTGGCAGTGTTTAAGGCCAGGTTGGATGAGGCTTTGAGCAACCTGGTCTAGAGGAAAGGTGTCCCTGCCTGTGGCAGGGGGGTTGAACTTAGATGATCTTTAAGGTCCCTTCCAACCCAAAACCATTCTATGATTCTATTCTATGATTCTATGATTCTATCAGAGGAAGCCATTCGCACTTGCCTGTTTTTGGGATACGCGTCTTCCTTGGGAGAGGCATATGAGGGGTTTGGCAGGAGGACCGTCCCTCTGACGCTGCCAGCGGCGTGTCCTGGTTTGGCCTAAACCAGGCCAATTTTCTTTTCAGGTGATTTTTACTTTCAGCTAAGTCTCCTTTAAGTAACTGCACTTTCTGAAACTAACTGCATGTTTTGCAGGACAGTGTCTGCTTCCAGGACTGATAACGCTCGAAGTTTGTAGTTATCGCTGAGGCACCGGTAGGGATGTTGTGCAGAAAGGCTCTTGCTGTACTTAGTCTTAGAGAAACCAAGGTCACTGCTAAATTCCTCACTGCTTACGAGTGAAGAGCCGAAGGCGGGTCGCAGCTGCAGGGGGGAGCGGACAGGACAGGTGACCCAAACCGTGACACGGCGGTAGCCTGGCATTCACTCACAGTGTTTAACACTGGTTGGGTGACTACATTGTTTGGTCCTGCCCTCAGAGTCAACAGTGAGGCTCAGGAACGGGCAAAACGCCAGCGTATTCCCAGGGAAACTTACGTCATTGCCAGTTCACTGGTGCCAGAGACTGTGCTGGAAACCTCAGGTGGCTTTTGCCATTAATTGCCCAGATGATTAATTCATGCAATGATATCATTTTCCCGGGTGGAGGTTAGGAGGTTATGTACCCTAGTGATGAGGGATGTGATGGGATGCAAAACTTGTGCTCCTTATTGATGTTAACGCTAATTACAACAAACTAGCCAAACTAGACACAGTGTCTTCCACATCATCCTTCCTCCCCCAGAAAAGGCAGAAAGGGTACCATTTTCCTCTGTCTCTCCACTCTTCCCCTTCCTTTTTTTTTTTTTTTTGGCGTGTGATGTGTGAGTTGCTCTTATGGGTTTTGTATTATTGCAAATTCTTCCCTAGAGGACTGAAACATAGTGCCCTTAACCTTTACAACTCCTTAAAAAGGCTTGTTGCTTTAATTTTAACGCTTAATTCAGGCTTTTTCCATCTTGCAAATCTCATTCCACCTTCCAAAAATTCCCTGTGTTTATGTCATTTACATTGCACTCTTCAGAAAAAAAAAAACAAAACAAAACACCAACACAACAAAACAAACCCTATTATCTTCATTTAAAAACAAAAAGAAAAAAAAGCAAGTTTGGTTCTTATTGCACAGTGACTGGTGTATTTTGTTGTGGCATTCTCCCCTCAGAGGATGCTGCTCTGTCTAAAGGGGTGTAGGATCACTTCCTAATCAGTCTGGAAACTCACCAGAATGTTGGGTTTTGCAGAAAACACTCTAGGATGTTTTATTCTTTTTTGAAAGTTTTTAGGCTAAAAAATCCCTTTCCTGACACTTAAATAGCTAAGCAAATAAGCACGAGAATTCCCAGATGGGCATAACAAAGAGCTGCCCTGGCCCGGATACAATTGTTAGCTGATAAAGGTGCAGTCAACTTGATCTGATAACCTAATCGGTAGGTGAAACTGCTAACTGGAAATGTCAAACAAAACACCCAGGGCATTTTCAGAGCTGTTGTGAAGAGCATTTTCTTTCAAACAAAGTCACTGTTCTGCCCCCTGTGTCCCACCCTCCTCTTCTCCCCTCAGGCCTCCGTCGTTTTGGCTGGCTTGAGTACCCAGAGGTGTACAGAGCCCTGGATCATAAGTTTTCAAACAGACTTCGTAAGACCAAATTGAAACCTTCCAATTTCTAGTTATGCTTTTTATTTGTGGGATAAAATGGTTTCCTTTCTGTTTAAGCAGTAGGGAAGCCATGCTGTCGCTCCATTTTGGATTTTTTTTCCCTTTTTCCCATCCTTCATGATTTGTTGTGGTATTCTTCTACCTCATCTAAAGATTAGAAAATGTCAAGGAATTCTTCTTGAAAGCTGACAAACAACAGAGATCTGATTAGGAATTGTAGCAGATCTGTCACCGGTTCAGTATTGTAGACTCGTATATATTTTTAAGATGGTTATCAAAGAAAATTAAGTGATTACGCAGAACTAATGATGTCTGTATTAATGGTTGTCAGGTTCCAGACACTCATCTATTGCTTGCTTAATGAGAAATAATCCTACTGTGTCTGGGCAGATCAAACTCTAAAGCAAGGGTGCAAGATGACTTTGCTGCCATTAGCAGACTATACTCGCCACAGGAAAGGTGGCCCAGGGCATGTGCTTGTAATTTAGACCCTGCTCGTAAATGGGAAAAAAACAATGAGATGGCCTTGGTAAAGTCGGAGAAAGAGTTTGTGTTGTGACCTTCGGTGTGGAAGTGATCTTTTGTCCTGGTGACAGCATTCCGTTGCAAAGGGCTGAATTCTGCATTGCCACCAGAGTGACATGGAGGGGAGAAAAACATCGTCTGCTTCCCAGGTTGGCCTATGGTGGGCTGTCACGGCGGGGGGAACAAAGCAGATTGGACAGGGTAGGAAAGACCCCTTTTCCAGGCTTCCTGAAACTGGGAGTATTGCCTTCAAATCACTTCTGAGATAGTAACTGCAGTCATTTTTAAAGGTATATTAAATTTTGCTACAAACTGTCAGACTGGGATATGAACAAGATAGCTGTTGTGTCGTACAGTACTCCAGCCTCAGCACCAGCAGCAGCATTATCCTTCCTATGGGTCGCAAAAAGCAGTCAGAGTTCATGTTAAAGGGAGGAAAATGGAAGGACTGGGGAGACAGGTGAAGAGCTGTACAAAGTGGGGAAGATGAGCTGTGCAGAGTAGGGGAGAGAGGTGTGCCCTTTTTTGAAGAAGGAAATTTCATTTTTGCCAAACATTGTGGGTTTTGGCTGATTTCTTTCCTGCTCTCAGAACAAACCACAGCCAGCACTTCTTCCCTGTACACTTCAACTGGGAAGCATGGAAAAGCACTGGCTTCTTTATTTCTTCTCATACAGAGGAGCAAACACACACATACCAACTCCTTTTACGAGATGGCAACCAGAATCTTCAGCCAGGTCTTCATGATTTGAAATGACTGTTTTTTCAGCTCCCTCAAGCGTAAAATGTGTGTTACCTCAAGCCCTACATTTTAATTTACAATTTAGTTTTACATTTAGTTGACAATGGCACAAACACAGAAGGAAATATTTTTTTTAACTTGCTGGTTCTAGCCCTTTAAAACCACAAGGCTATTTAAGAAAGGATATTAATAAGCCACATTTTGGTAAAAGTTATAGCTAAAACCATTCACATTATTTGGAGCAGAAAAAGAGGTTAACTGATGCATCATTCTCATCCAAGTGAATGCAGAAAGTCCCTCTCTACTGGGACTCAGGACTTCCAAGCCTGGTGGAAAAGACCAGCCAGAAGTGCTTACACCATGCCTCTTATGTAGGCCATGCAAAATATTTTCAATCTAGAAGGACTGGTAGACTTTCACCAGCACTAAATAAACTTCATAAGTAAACACAAGCATATATACATAGGACTATTAGAAAAGCAAAACCACTTGTAGCAGAACATTCAGCTTCAAGATGATCCAGACCTCAAATCTGTTGTTTAAAATACAATAACACTCCTTCTTTAGACAAAATGTATTATTTTTAATATAGGGTATCTTGGCCCTGTGTGGCTGTCATCTTTTGTATAATACCAATAACACATTCGTTACACTGTCATCTTCCTCTGCCACTTTGATCTGTAACTTGCTGTGCTTAGAGTAAGGCTGAAGAGCCCTGTAGTACATTGCAGCCCACGAACAGGTCAAAGACCTTGGCTGAAGAAACACTTTTGCTTGACTCTGCAGAACAAGCTGATAAACTCCAGAGGAAGATGCCAGAAATAATAGATCCTCCTTGGAGAAAGAAGTCAAGGAAATCAGGAGTTTTCTCATTTAACTTATCAGCACAGCACAGTTGTTTATAGCCACCGCTGTAGTGCAGTAGACAAAAACACGGATATTTGGGATAAAGACCGATCACGTGGTCTCAGAGGTGATGGACTGGGTGTTTCTGTCCCTGACTCACTGCATGCACCTCTGATGCACTGTGCCCATCACAGGCAGCTGCCAGGGACTGCGGACACGTGTGGGCAGGGAAACACACTCGGTACCTGGCTGTTTTCTGAAGTGGGCTTGACAAAACCAAATAATGTGACAAATTATGAAGCATTTCTTCTTTTTTCAGCCCTGAAGTTTTTTGGTTTTGCTGCTTAAAGATGAGACTCGGTGCCTGTATTTCCCTTCTGCTTGCTAAAGTATTAATGCGCTTTGGCGAGAGGGGTTGGATGAAATGCTGCACTCCCTCCAGCAGCTGAGGGCTGCTGTATTTAGCTTGATGCATCTATCTAAAATAGGCCTGTGTGTATTTAGTGAATCTTGCGCGCAGGCTTTCTTACTTCAGCAGCCTGGTGAAGTTTCTTTTAACAGGAGAGAGAGCAGTAGGCGAGGTAGGGGGATGCTGATTTATAATAAAACTGAAAGAGGCTGTCAGGAATTAACATGAAGGTTACCCTGGTTTACTCTGGGCAATCTTAATAATTCAACAGAGCCTTTCAGTTGCCCTTCAGCTTCCCCTGCTGTTCCCCACAGGGGCAGTTTCATGTATGAGAGTTTCTTGAGGCCATTCAACATGCCAGCTCCTAAGAAACATGAGGCATAGGAGGGGACAGTGCCTGTCAAGAGCTAGAGCTGACAATCTCTATTAATGTGCACACAGGCTTTTCCCAGGAAGATCCTTTGATGTCTCCGACTCTTGGTTGCAGGTCACAGGCCTCTGGCTTTACATGTCATGCCTCTGCCTTGAAAGAAAGTGCCATCTCTTTTGCTGAGCCCCATGGTCAGACTGTGTAGCTATTGTCCCCTCCCTAGAAGTGACCCGCAGAAAGAGCAGGACGGTGCCTTCAGTTGCCCCGGGAAGTTGCAGATCTTTTGAAGTCACCAGCTGGCGTCTCCCGCAAAAGTCATGCCAGACATGCAAGATCATCTGCCTTCCACTGCAATCAGAAAGAGAGAGGGGTCAGACCCAAACCCCAAACTTTTTTTATTTCAGTGAGAAACCCATCAAAGTTGATGAGAACTTTGCTTGAGCTGGAAGGGAAGGAATTGACTCTCTGCTTTCTGAGATAGTTGCCAGTTAAATAAGTAGTGTTGTGAGTTTTTCTGTATGCTCTGTTCTGCTAACTTGCACATAATATTGGAGTTTGGTAAATGTTCCAGTAAAAGTAATGCAATAATCAGAGGAAGATATGAGGCATGATCTTCTGCATTGCTGTGGCATTTAATCTTTCAGACAGAAATGTTTTGTGGCCAGCTTTGATTGCCTGGAATAAATAATAACAGTAACATGCTGTTAACTTGTAATATCCAAACCTCACAATGCTCCCTCAACCCCACTGTTAGAAGTAGTCAGCCAGAAATATTTCAGTGCAGTGTCTCTCCACTGAAAGAAAGACCACAGCTCATCAGCTGTGAGACAGGCTCTGGAAATGCCATCTTTGAAAATTTGTTTGGAAAAGAAAGCCTATGAATGAATGGGATATTTAATACAATATTTACGTGTTACAAGAAATGTTGGAATATTTGTTGTGCTGTTTTGGAGTAAAAAATATTTTGAAATGGCAAAATTTCTTTGAAATGAGCAGTCTGGTTTTCAACCTACTCTTACAAACATAAAAATTTTCAACCGGACTGTTCTTAGCCTGGCTCTGTACGTCTCCCTATGCTGTAATTCCTCCCATACAGCCACGGCTGAAAAGACCTTAGTGCTTCTGTTCAGAAGAACCTACACCTTCAGCTCTGCCTCAGTCTGTCTTTCTCTCCATCTGGTCGGTAGATGGTTGTGATCTGCTGAGGACCCTGATGTAGTTCTGAGGTAGTTGTCCTCTGGCCTGAAAACAGAGAGGACACCAACAGGGTTTAATTCTTAGTGAGGCATCTACAACTGCAACTTTCTTCAGAGCCTCCCACATCTTGGACTAATAGAAGCAGTAGCTGGTTACCTTCACAAGATGCTGTAGGAGTAGTATGTTTTCCCAGAGCAGAGTAGGTGGTGAAGAATGAATAGACTCTTTAGTTGTCTAACCTCCTAAGTGCATATGTTTATATTTAGTGGTAAAGCATCATGGGCTATGGGCAGGTAAGAAAAATGCTGATTTTTTCAAGAGAGCATAACACATGCCTGTCTTATGGTATGATCAGGGCTAGCAGCTGGTAGCGGAGGTGGAGTAATCATCAGCAATAAATCTTTGTGAGCCTCTAAAGAGTGCCTCTGAAACCCAAAATACAGCCAGCGTGTCTATTTTAACTAACAGCAGGTTCTGTGCTTTCTTTTGGCAAAACTCAGATTTCTTTGCCAACACAGAGCAGTTGTTATACTTAGTAGGTGGGAATACTCAGTTACTAACTAGGTTTTCCACCACAGTGTCTCTAGCCAGAAGGTTCCTGCTGCTGCTTCATTAGTGTTAAGGAGCATCAGGCAGGTGCTGTGATTGCGTGGAGATGCCAGCAAAGACCAACAGCTTGATCGAAGTCTGCAGCCTCACTGCTGCTTGCTAGCAAAAAAAAGCTTGGTGGGCTGTGGCTGGCAGCAGCCCCAGGGGGTGAGCTCTGCCATGAGGCTCAGTGACAGAGGCAGAGGGAGAGCAGGGCCAAGGCTGACAAACCAGCTGCCATCTCCTGCATCACTTGGCAATGTTTCTCATTCAACCTTCAGGGTGGCACAAACTGAAAAATCAGCTCAGGTAGGGATTGCTGCCAGGCACAGATTAGCCCTGCAGATGATGCGTTGGCAGCAGCTACTGCTCAAGATATAGCTGTCCAGGAGACAGCTGCTGCTTTACAATGGGAACATCTGGCTCTTCTGGGGTGCTTAGGCAAGTTACTTTGCATTGGGGTATCATATAGTCATGCAGTCCCTGCTAAAGTTGGGGGATCATCACAGCTGGATGAAATGCTGTTTTCTTCACTCGGGCTTTCAGGGAACTGTTGCTTTGCTCTTGCTGCAGTGGTGACGGCTTAGATACAGGGCTGGTTTGGACCACACTGGGGAGTATTTACAAACTAGCCCTGGAGTTGGTTTTTCAATCAGAAATGATAAACTCACAGCAAGAGTTGTTGGAAGAAACTACACAGGCTGCACTATGTGGGAGGCCAAGCTCAATGATCCTTGTCTTCAAATCTATTTGATTTTTTACAAGTGCTCTGCAGTGCTTTAGTAGTAATTGAAGAGATCCAAAGCAATTATCCTCTTTCACAAATAAGATACTAATGATGGGGAAATGAAGCAAGAAGAGAGCAAGTGATTAGACTGATAATAGTGAAGGACTTTTATGTATTTGTTATCATACAGTGTACGTTATTATTAGTGCTCACAACATGACCCTCTCTTGCCCTGGTTTTACATGTGGATTCCCATATGAAGTGATTTAACCAGTATTCTTTCTGTAGCTCTCAGGAAAATACATGTGGATGTGCAGGGTCTATCACCAACATGTGAAGGCATTCCACTACTTCTATAGAGTTGAGTGATGATACCAAATTTTCATAACCCCATCACTCACTGGGTCATGTTTGGATACTGTGTTTGCATTGGAGAAGACAGGAAGGGGGAGAGAGATCCTTGTGTCTAACCTGGCTTATTTATAAATACCCATGCACTACTTTCTTACACAATTAACATCTGGGTATCCACAACAGTTTTTGCAGTGATCAGCTCTGAAACTGGACTCATGTGACCTCAGCAGCTCTCATTTGAGCTGAGAATTCTGTATATTCTTCCATGTTAAAGAGTAATACAGTTTTCAGGTATATTTAATTTTAAACAGCTGTTATACTTTGTATATTATAGAACACCTCTTCAGTCTGTATTTATATCACTGTGCGTTTCAGTCTCTCTCAAACTTGCCCCAATTTAGCCTTTCCATGCTTTATTTAACAGAAATATCATTATACAATCAGGCACACTAAGGCACAAAGCAATTAAGTGACTTACTCAGAGTAACAAGTCCATAAGAAAAAAAATATAGAGAAAGGAATCGCTCTTTCTATACACAAAAAACCATAAGATTGGTTTCCTTTTGCGTGCAGTCTTGAAACAGAGAATAATGTTTTGTGTGTTTTAATCCACTGACTGCCATAGTACAACATGCGGAAAGATCAGTTCTGCACTTCAGCTCAAGCCTATGGAAAACACAGAATATGCAAGTGTAAGTGCAGGCAGAATTTGGCTCATCATCTCAACTGGAGGAGGCCAGGCTCCATGAGTGCGTAGCCTTGTGCAAAGCTGCAGGGAATAAATATACTTCCTCAGCCTGCTATAGTTAACACCCTGCCATCAATGCCAGCCTCTGAAATCCTGAAGCTAAGAAGTTGTGCCGTGGGGTTTGCTTGGTTGGTTTTTTTTTCACCAGTTCTGCGACTGCATAGGGATGACAAAGTGATGCAGTCATTACAAGGTGGCCAGTTTCAACACACAAGGTTTTAAACCCACTGGCCTTTATGAACCTGAGGGCTCAGGCACTGGGCTTGGGCAAGAGCTGAAAATAAACCCAACAGAGTGAGGCAGCTCTCTAGCTATTACTGAGACCTCTGTTGAGTTTGTTTTGGACTCTTCAGCTCATCTTACAGTCTACTTTTGGACACATCTTTTTTACTGTAAATATATGTCCACAGTAAAAGTGGCTTTTGTCAGTAAGCTTCAGTCACATGGGACTGCACCACTTAGCTCTGATCAAATACAGATTGTTCCACAGGGGAACAGGAATACTTAGCAATGCTGCTTCTATCATTAGTTATATCATTGTATAATTATACATAAATAGTGACTGCCTACCTGTCCTGCTAGTCAGGACACAAATGCAGAAAGGGAGGCACCAGTGTGGCTCTAAGAAAACTTCTGTCTGAGATTTGTAGGATGTCCCCATTTCTGTTCTGCTTGCTGCAATGCTTGTGCTCTCTGTAACTGGTTAGTCACACTGTATTTCACAGAAGCACAGAATGGTTAAGGGTTGTAAGGGACCTCTGGAGGTCATCTAGTCCAACCCTCTGCCAAAGCAGGTTCACCTGGAGCATGTTGCACAGGGTTGCGTCCAGGCGGGTTTTGAATATCTCCAGAGAAGGAGACTCTACAAACTCCCTGGGCAACCTGTTCCAGTGCTCTGTCACCCTCAGAGTAAAGAAGTTCCTCCTCATATTCAGATGGAACTTCCCATGTTTCAGCTTGTGCCCATTGCCCCTTGTCCTGTCACTGGACACCACTGAGAAGAGTCTGGCCTCGTCCTCTTGACACCCACCCCTAAGGTATTTGTAAGTGTTGATAAGATCCCCCCTCAGTCTTCTCTTCTCTGAGCTGAACAGACCCAGCTCTCTCAGCCTCTCCTCATAAGAGAGATGCTCCAGTCCTCTGATCATCTTTGTAGCCCTTCACTGGACTCTCTCCAGTAGTTCCTTATCTTTCTTGAACTGGGGGGCCCAGAACTGCACACAGTACTCCAGGTGTGGCCTCACCAGGGCCATGTAGAGGGGCAGGATAACCTCCCTGGACCTGTTGGCCATATTCTTCCTAATGCACCCCAGGATACCATTGGCCTTCCTGGCCACAAGGGCACATTGCTGGCTCATGGTGAACTTCTTGTCCACCAGAACACCCAGGTCCTTCTCTGCAGAGCTGCTCTCCAGTAGATCAGCCCCCAACCTGTACCGGTGCATGGGGTTATTCCTCCCAAGGTGCAGGACTCTACACTTGCCTTTGTTGAACTTCATGAGGTTCCTCTCCGCCCGGTTCTCCAGCCTGTCCAGGTCTCACTGAATGGCAGCACAGCCTTCTGGTGTATCGGCCACTCCTCCCAGTTTTGTGTCATCAGCAAATTTGCTGAGCGTACACTCTGTTCCTTCGTCCAGGTCATTGATGAATAAATTGAACAGGACCGGACCCAGTACTGACCCCTGGGGAACACCACTAGCCACAGGCCTCCAACTAGACTGAGCACCACTGATCACAACCCTCTGGGCTCTGTCGTTCAGCCAGTTCTTGATCCACCTCACTGTGCACTCATCTAAGCCACACTTCCTGAGCTTTCCTATGGGGACATTATGGGAGACAGTGTCAAAAGCCTTGCTGAAGTCAAGGTAGATAACATCCACTGCTCTCCCCTCATCAACCCAGCCGGTCATGTCGTCATAGAAAGCTATCAGATTGGTCAAGCATGATTTCCCCTTGGTGAATCCATGTTGACTACTTCTGATGACCTTCTCCACATGCTTAGAGATGGCATCCAGAATGAGCTGTTCCATCACCTTTCCAGGGATGGAGGTGAGGCTGACCGGCCTGTACTTGCCTGGGTCCTCCTTCTTACCCTTTTTAAAGACTGGAGTGACATTGGCCTTCCTCCAGTCCTCAGGAACCTCTCCTGTTCTCCATGACCTTTCAAAGATGATAGAGAGTGGCTGGGCAATAATATCTGCCAGTTCCCTCAACACTCATGGGTGCATCCCGTCGGGGCCCATAGATTTGTGGGTGTCCAGTTTGTCTAAATGATCTCTAACTTGATCCTCCTCAACCAAGGGAAAGTCTTCCTTTCTCCAGACTTTCTCCTGTACGTCCAGGGTCTGGGATTCTTGAGGGCTGGCCTTAGTAGTAAAGACTGTGGCAAAGGCGGCATTCAGTATCTCCGCCTTCTCTGCATCCTCCGTCACCAGGGCACCCTCCTCATTCAGCAGCGGGCCCACATTTTCCCTAGTCTTCCTTTTGCTGCTGATGTACTTCTACAGAACATGGGAAAAAATTATATTAAGCTATCTTACAATTGTGTCAGAAATCTTCCCCAGAGTGCAGTAAAACATTGTCTTTCTCTTCCATCATCAAAATAAATCAGTAAGTGTACTCAGATTCTCAGCTTATTCTTTTCTTTGTATTAAGTGCTGCTACATGAGATGGGCTCGTGTGGTTGGAAAGTAAATGAGCACCTTGCTGCACAAAGGCAAATTACAGGTTTTATTTCTCCAGGTATCTGCTGTTCACATTATCAGGTTAAGTACATCTCAAGTATTATAAGGGGTTCCTTGCCGTATGGGAAAAATCTGGGAAACTGGGATACAGTGGTGTCTGGAATGGTGCAGGGGGCAAAAAAGGGGTGGATGCAAACAGCAGCAAAACTTAGATAGAACATACTAGCACTACAGATGGTTTAGAAGACTTCAGAGGTTTGGAGGAAAACTTTTTAACCCCCAGAAGCATAGAACATTGGGGAAAGAAATTGAATTTTTGTGGCATTTTAAAATGAGTTAGAAGCATGGATGCAAGAATTGCAGAGTTGTATTTGAAAATAATGTTATTGGAAATATGCAATCCATTTTTGTCTCATAGATGTACGAAAAGTAATACAATTTGTGCTCCAAACAGAAAATCCTTCTTATTATCATCAGTTAATTAAAAATTATCTATTTGGTGTATATTATGACCTCTTAGTGAATTGTTTCTTCCCTTTCATGACCTGTAGCACTTTTTTTCCCCCCCACCATATCTAGTTAACTCTATAATAATAAAATATTCTGTTTACCTGCATTTTGAATAACCAGTCTGTTGTGGCAGAACTGAAATACAGTAGAAAGAAAATGGTGTACGAATGAGGAAGAGTATGTGATCGTAGTCAAGACGGAAGCCCTGCTAGCACTGGGCAGGCTGCTGCAGTTTCTTCTGACAACCTGTCAGTTGTCAGTCCCTTGGGCAGCTTTTATCTGGACAAGCCTTAATGCATATTGGCAGGGCCTGCATATTAAATACATCCAGCTTCTTGATTTTATTCAGATTAGCATTCTTGAAAACAGCACGTCTCTCTGCTGAAGGAAATCCCTGCTGTATTATTGGCGTCTGGTGCCCTTTCACTCTTACCACCATGAAATCAAGACTTGTGTGGTTACTGCAGGGAACTTAGAGCATGTCTCACTAACACACAACACGAACTGCATCAGATCCAAGTCTAGGAAGGAAGAAGACAGGGGCTTCAGAGCCCTGCTTGCTTCCTTCTTACAATTTATCCACTTAATATGCAGAGTATTTATCTCTACAAATTCTCCGGTTTGTACTTCTGTCTCCTGCTTTTCTTTAACATAATTGTGAGGAGCCAATTTGGCATGTGTGTAAGTATTAACCTTAATGGAAGTATTAGTGTTGCTATTGCTCAGGGTGGCAATGACCGCAATACTTGGGAAATAAGAAATGGAGACAATATGCCAACTCAACCAACTTTCAGATGGAGATGCCTCTGTAGTATTCAAGGATTAGCACAGGATTTCTTTGCCTCATACTGCCTGCTCCAGCTGAGCTGTGTCTGGCTTTGCTGATAAGCAAGTATTGATGTTGAACAGAGACAGGCCACAAAAGGCCTCCCTAAGCTCACTGACAAGGGAATATTACTGCTGAGACAACACTGTGGCCATTAGGTGCCAACAGGATTTCTACTGTGGGAATAAAATGAGAAAATAACGTATTGTTTCCAAGAAGTACCATGTCATAACTTGTTCTTGAGGGTATTAAAGCCGTAGAGTATTATCACAATATTCAGATTTATTTTTTACTAGAAAATGTTTCACTATTGTTTATGGCATTAGTCATCTTCCTTTGCAATCTACTTTTATGAAAGTCTGATGATCTTACGATGGTATTTTGTCATTTTAGAGTCTTTTTTTTTCCTCCTTCTTTTCCCTGCCTGCCATTATGAAACAACAGGCAAAAGAGGAAACAGACTAACTCATTTTTTCTGTGCTGGCAGTAGCTCTTGGGAAACGGTCCTATTTGCACTCAGTTTGGTATGCACACACCCATTATCTTCAGGCCCAGGTAAGACAAACCCCCTATGGTGAAACTGCTATATAGAAAGCACTGACAGCTTTGCAAACTGAAAAAATAAATAAGATTTGTGAAGCCTAGGCTTTTCCAGTTAAATAACCACCCAAGAAAGTAGAGAGGATTTTTTTAAGGTCTACAAGAATGCAACAATAAGACAAGAGAGTTGTTGCACCTTTATACGTATCAGTGGCTTAACAAAGCACATTGAACATTGTAAAGTGACCCATTTCTGACAAAGAGACCTCCTGGCATCTCTGAGGATCTCTCTAAACAGAGAAATTGGATGCGCAAGACACTGGCTTCTTGCAGAAATCCTTAAAGAGCACATTTCCAAAGGAAATCACTGCTACTGTGAAAGATAATAAAGAATTCGGGAAGCAAGTGAAATTCTGTCAAGCAGCTGTCTAACACACAACAGGGAACTTGGGCTCTGGGTAGCACTGTTGACCTGATGGTGTGCTGTCCCCACTCCCCTGCCCTGCCACCTCCTTCAGCTGCAGGCTCCTGACTTCTTGCAACTGCTTCAAAGAGACAGCACGGCTCTGCCAGTGTCAATCATAGCAGACACACAATTTCCAGAAGTGTCTCTGGCACCAGCACAAATGGACCCCTCTGATTTTAGGTGGAATTTGTGCAGTAGCTTTACATGCTTTGGAAAATTTCTGCCAGTGTTTACGTTAGAGCTGTATTGCATTGCTAATGCTTGGGAAAGCTCTCTGCAAACCAAACACAGGCATGGAAACTCTCTGCTTTCCTCTATTCTTTGGGATGGCATACAGTCTTTCCAACCCTTACAGTTTTTGTATATGCTTCAGGTTTACAAAATGTGGTGATTTTTGTGGGGTACCCTTTTCCTTTTCTGTTTTCTAACCCCTATTGTTTTAATTTCCTGATTTATGGAATTTCAGCTGAAAAATGCCAAGATATGTTTGAACACATGAGCCTCTTGAGTCCAAAACTGTGGCAAGTGAGGAAAAAAAACAACAAAAGTTCTAATTAATTTCAGAACTAATTGTTTTATTCTGCTTTCAATTCTTCCCAATAAATGCCAAGCTATGCCAGGCTTGGGAATGTTGAAGCCGTTCAGAATGAAACACTGAGAGCTTGACAATAATAAATTACCTCTTGCTTTCCTCTTTTTAAAAATATATGTGGAAAGCCATCCAGCTGGATTTGGAGCTCCCTAACATGGCTGTCCCTCCACAGAAGTCCACTCCCACATTTTATCAGTATGCCTGAAGACAGAAAGGGACCCATGGGAATATCTTAAAATGTGAACGTATGCTGAAGGCTATCCACAAAATGGTTGTGAGGGGTATCAATAAGTGGCCATTGCCAGGTGAGGAGCATCCCCTCATCTTTCCATCTACCATGGGGCAGAAGTAAGTGGGCCCTTATGACAAGGTGGGAGGATAATCTCTCCGCATTGGTTTTCCATCTTGCTGCCCCCAGCATTGCTCTGTCGAGGCTGTCAAGAGCAGGAATCAGACACAGACTGGAGTGGTCGTGCTAATTCATCACCTGATGGCATAGATAACAAGCTCAGGGGGCATCTAAGCACAGCTGGCAGTTATCGGCCAATTGAGTTTTGTTCCCTCTGGATGCTTCCACACATTAGAAAGTAACCCAGCAAGAGGTTTAAGTGAACGTTTTGTTCTTGTTTTCTAACATGTCAACAGGCTTTGTGAGATAACTTGCATCTCTGTGGAGTATATGCTTGAGAAAAAGCAGGTAGATGCCTGGCTGCTGTCAACGTGCTGAGGGAGCAGATTGCTTACCCTCCCTTGCCCTTCTGAAAATATCGGCCAGGAAGTTTAACTGCATGTCAGTAAGGGGCTGATTGTGCCAACCTCTTCACTGTTGTTTTCAAGGTCAGCTCTAATTGACCTTGCTCTTGCTTCATTTAGTTGCTCACATCGTTTCCTTTTGATTCCCTGACTGTGCTCTCATTGTTGGGATTTCCGCATGTTCCCGTGTTGTCTTTTGGTTAAGCTGATTCCTGCTTGCTTCCTCTCTTTCTGCTTGTGCCTCCTCTTCCTCCTCCTCTCCCCCTCTCTCCTGCCTGCTCTCTTTCCTCAGGACTCACTCATTCTCCTATACCTTGTTTATTATTTCCCCGTCCTGAAATACAGCCCAGATCCCTGACCTGGAACTCCACAGCCCAGATGCCCACTCTTTTCCCAGCTAGCTTTTGGGAGCAGCTGTTTCACACAGCAGCAGATTACTCCTGCGTGGTGGGAGGCAGCTGCTGTATTGCAGCTTGAGGAACTCAACAGGAGCTGCTGCCTCACCTGGAAGCAGCCCATGGGCTGTATTTCAGCTGTGCAGGGGGCTCCAGGCCTTCCTATGGGAGGTTTGTCCCTGGCACAGCATTAAGTAGGTGACTTGTCTCTGTGTGAGCCATAGGAAGACACTGATGTACACAGAGGCAAGGTCCACCTTGATGGTGTAGAGCCAGCAGCTCTCCTACCTGTGGCTCTGGAGTGACAAAATACCACTTAGCAGATTTGTCTTGCTTCTGAAGGAGGTGTTGGCTCCCAGCTTTGTTGAAGTTACAGCCCCGCTTGCCTGCTAGGGTAGGATCTGTACATACACCGGGTGGATGCCGTGCTGCATGAGAGCTGCACGCTGTGAGAGCTGCACAGAGCCAGATTTGGCCTGACTTGCTGAGCCCACAGGATCTCCACGAGGAGTTTCAAGTAGTAGGAAAATAAGGTTTTAACCTACTCAGCCTGTGCCTGTATGAAAATGCCTACTGCTGAAAGTTAAATAACAGCAAGGGCATGATGCAGAAGCAGACCATGAGGTTTTCCAGTAAGCAAAGGAATCTGCAGGCACATTACACTGCTCCTGTTGCAGAGAAGTTCTCCTCTGTGGCAGCACTAAGGGTAATCGATAAATTGATACAGCAAAGCCACCAATAACTTCGTTTTTTTAAAAAAAGGTCTGTTTCAATTACATTACCCAGCTCATTAGAAAAACATATGTAATAAGAGGAGGACAGTCTGTGCCATCGCTTTGACAGACCCAAACTCAAAGTTCCTGGCAGGTTTGCCATCTTCAATCCCAAAGCAGAGCCAGGCATTACTCTCTGCTGCAGCAGTGTCATCTTGTTTGAATTTAGCCTCTGTGTGCTTTACTGGAGGGAGATTTCCCCGTAACATCAGTTGCTTAGATTTTCTCTTCTTCCTTCCCGAGCCAACGGCATGCAGCCCAGTCTTCGCAGCAAGTGGAGGCAGTGCCAGCCGGCAGAGGGAAAGGCCAGCCTCAGTGCAGTGTCCCAAACTCTCTGGACAAGAGAGTTTTGCCAGCTCCCAGTGTCTCCTGGGCAACATCTTCCACTATCCCTGCTGGAAAAAATGATGGGACACTGTAAATATCGCTGTTTAAAATTGTCCAGGAGGCAAGTGGTCATGGCCTTGCAATAAGTGTGTAAATTGTTTATTGTAAATGTTACCCTGAAGGGCACAATTTGGGAAGCCCTTTTGTGAAGGAAACCTGCGTGCCTTCCAGGCACACCACAGGGTACTCTGGCCCTTCCCAGCCCTGGGACACCCTGCGCCACATGCCTCCAGGCCCTTCTTCAGCAGTGCAGGGCAGAGTAGAGACATTTGCCCATTGCTTTACTTGCTGGTGCTTCGCAAGTAGCCCATGTTCTTTTGGAGAGTAAAAATCTCACAGAGGAGGAGGCACTCATGCAAGCACCAGCCAGTGTGGAAGAAACACTTTCAAGAGTGTGCAAGTCCTGCTGGACTCCGTCCCAAGGATTCTGGCTTGTGAAAAGAGCCTTGTCCAGCCTGTACGGCTGGGGCCAAGTTCCCTCCCGTGGCTGAGAGCTGCCACAGCAGGAACCAGCAGCTCTGCGACGCTGTGCAAAGCGTGCAAGGGGCACACTTGTGCTAAAACCTCTTCTCCTGAGACTGGCATCGAAATTATGTCCCACCTCTTGCCAGTTAAGGCCAAGGTCCTCCAAGAAAGCATGCCTAATTGCTGTACACAGTAACAGGGTATTCATCTGGAGCCCCTCTGACAGTAGACAGATCTCTGGGATACTCCTCTTAACCAGGACCGGACCTACTCTTGAGTGGACTGTCGTTAAAGTGAGAGGACTTTTCTTATTTGTCTTGTGCAAGGTAGAAAATACAGCTGCCTGAGTACAGGACAGCACAGCACATTTTCACCCAGCCTGTAGTATATAAATCCCCCAAAGTCTTTGTAGGCTCTACCACTCTGGTTATCCTGCAGTTATGAGTAGGCCAAGTGCTGTGTGGATATATATATGAGGTGAGTGGCTGGATCATAATTCATTGATAATATATGTTACCTGCTTCTTGGAACAATTTCTGCATAAACAGACCATGCTACCGAAGCACTCACCAGTACGTGCATTTGCTGATGTTGTGAAGTCACTGGGCGTGCCAGGACTGGGTGGGAAGTCAGCACAATGCCTCAAGATACGTTATCGACTGTAAATGTGGCAGGAAGTCATTAAAGATTTCCTGAGCTATTCCCTGGGAAAAGACTACATCCAGGCTCCAACAAAGTCAGAGGACTTGTACTGCCAGGGCTGAGAAATCAAAAGAAAAATTGCTCTAATAAGCCAATGTCAGCAGCTTCAGCAGCGAGCCCTCTGCTCCAGACGGATCCTGTGCCCACGGGATTGGGGTGGTGACGGATGACAAGATTTGGGGGACATGTGCTAAGGGGCTCTTTGCAGCTCGCTTACTCCAGCCAGGCTCATCCAAGCCTCTCTAAGGCTCTGGGAGCTGAGAGATACAGACATAGACAGGTCTGAATCCTTTGTCTATAAAGCTTTGTAAATCCCTATAGGTGAAAATAAATGGCATCTTATTTTAAGAAAGCTGTTTGGTTGGTCCATGGGCTGTCAGTCACAGCTCCAGGTGGGAGGTTCGCAGACGCTGAGCTCTCTTGGACCAACTGGGAAAAGATGATTTCCTGCCATCAGGAGGCAATCAGAGACTGGGACAAGAGCATGAGCATTGAGGGAGGCCAAACCAGGCAAGTCAAGGCAAGGAGCCCCAGAGTTTGTAGGGGGCTCATTCAAAAAGACATGAAGGGGGTTGGGGCACAATTTAACAATGATACCAGGAATTCATGTGACTCATCTCACATGATGTACAGGGTAACTCTCACTTCTGTTGCTGCAGCTATCTCTGTCTTAAAAAACATTTATGTTTTGCCAGCAATATGTTTCTATCTTCCCCCACCACTAAAATCTCACCAACCGGCCTCTGGTCAAATCTCAAAGGCTGTCTCAGCAAAGGAAAGGTCTTCAAGAGTTACTGTGGAAATGTCACTTCTGGGCTGTGCCTACAGGTGCAAAATTTAAAAAAAAAAAGTAACTGTACTAACTCTGAGATTATTTAACTGCTGAAAAACTTAGTGTTCTGGGTAAAAACAAAGTCATCATGCTATGGTCAAGAGAAAAGAGCCAGATAGTTACATTTCACAGTGTTCACTGGAAAAGATGAGCAGAGTAAGAGACCCTTCTTCTTTAAAAAAAAAAGGCACATGAAGATTAGACAGACAAACTTCCAGTTTTGAGTAGCTGCAAAAAACCTACAAATGAACTTGTAAAATCAGGTAGTCTGCTGACTCTAGCAGCCACCAGCATGCATCTGACTCAAAGTCTAATTTTGAGTGCAGAGAGCAGCAGGGACAGAAACAAGTATTTGAAGATGCCACTGAACTTGATCGAGATGTATATGAGGATTTTTCCACTATTTATTTTCTACATGCTATTTTAATTTAGGATGTTTGTTCCTTAAATGCAGAGCCTTGCTTACAAGCCTGCCAAAGATGAACCAACTTTTTATCCTGTTGGATCATTTGCTGATTATTCTGTGACAAGCATATTATGTGTGTTATTTCTAACACAAAATACCAGAAATAAGCTGTCCCTCTTTTAAAAATTATTTTTCTTCCCCCACAGTGAACCGTTATAGAATTGTTAGCCTGTAAACTAGTGTAAGCTGGTCTGCCCCAACTGGAAAATGTTTTGGGATGGGAGAAAGCCCACAGTACTTTCACCTATCTATTTGGCTGTGCCAGTGTAGCATGCTGCATAGTGCCCATTTAAATGGCTAAAAGTGTTTTTCTTATCTCAAACTCACAGTGTATCTCTCACATATGTCTTTGATTCTCTTCCCACAGGAGAGAAAGAAAATACAGCTGAAAAACAAAGGCATCTTTCTCCAGCAGGATTTCAAGGGGGAAAGCCTGCCTGCCTAGACTGCAAGAAGGTACCCTACACGCACACAGAAACATTCCCCGGGACTGGTGACACCATTGGTCAGCCTCACTCTTGCTGGGAAGTTTTCCACACGACGCTTCAACAATGAATTTCCTCCGACGGCGTCTCTCAGACAGTAGTTTTGTGGCAAATTTGCCCAATGGCTACATGATGGACTTGCAGCGCCCCGACAACTCCACGAGCTCCCCGGTTTCTCCCGCCATGGAAAGAAAGCATACACAGCCACTGCAGCCCTCGCACTCTTCCTCTACTGGCACCAGCATCTTCAGCTCCATCTCCAGTGCCATGAAGCAAACCACGCAAGCGGCCGCAGGACTAATCGACCACTCAGCCAGCCCCACACCACCTGTGGCCCAGAAACCCAAGATCCTCCTGGTGATTGATGATGCGCACACAGACTGGTAAGTCATCGCAGTCCTCCCTGCTGCCTTCAGCTCCACAAAGTCTGGAGGACAAGAGGGATCTGTGAGGCATGAGACATCTGCAGAGGGGTACACAGACACTTTCACATCTAGGTCACCAGCTCTGGCCCTAAGTTGGTGTCTTTCCAGTGACCTGTGTAAATGGCAGAGTGGGCTTTTCTCCTGCTTTGTTTGGAAAAAATGTTCATTTGGCGCTCATTGGAAAAATCCTTGGTAGCCTCAATATATGAGCACCCATAGGACATCCTTGTCTCAGCAGGCTTAGCTGAGCTGTCACATCTAGCAGTGGTCCTAAGAGGTCATAGTTGAATGTGTGTTAGTGATGGGGTTCAGGACCTTAGCCTACTGTTTGTGCTGCCTCTAAAAGTAAAAACGGACTCAATCTCTCCAGCTCTCAATATCTCTTGAGCTTTTCTCTGCATGCAAATTTGTACATAAATTACTAAAAGATAACCCAAGCCTACTACTACCAATAGTAATGACTGGAATTCATTCACTGGTCAAGGGCCCTCCACCTCCGAAGCATAGTGGCTATTGGCAAAAGGCTCTCAGGCTCAGCCAAGCCTCGAATTTGTCTTGTTCATGCAGGTCTCTGTTTACAAACAGAAGTTTGGAAGTTTGTTTCCTGTGATACTGGGCAGCAGAGGACACTTTTCAAAGTGTAGGACAACTGAAGTCTTCCAAAATGTTAGAGAAATTACTTACTACTTGCTGTGTGCTCCCTTTCAAAGTCAGATGGTTTAGAAAGCTTTAGGCAAGCTGGCCAAGAGACCTATTTGGGGGAAAATCCAGAGCATGTGTTGACAGGGTGGTGTCAGGGCAACGGTTGGACTTGATGATCCCTGAGGTCTCTTCCAACCTGGCTGATTCTGTGATTCTGTGAGATGTTCATTGTTTCACCTGCCAGCTTGCCACAAGACAGAAAAAAATGAAAGGGTGGCACAGGCAAGGGGATCATATTGAAGACTTCAAAATGGAAAAAGTTGGGTTAACAGGTCTTGGCCAGGGGAGATTATTTCCTTGTTTTTTTCATCCCATGCCACTCTTCAGTAAAGTTGTCATCTTTGGTCTTCTATGCTTTCCCAGAAGAGTGGGGACAAGATGGGACCTGCCTCCCCATATGTATCTTCACAAAGAAAGAGCTTAGCTCTTAGCTAAAAAGGGGCAATGACTGAATGCAATTAGATCAGGCTTCTTCAGCCAACTTGAAGTAAGAAAGGGAAAACAGTGGGATTTTTCTCAAAGGAAAAACAACTTTTTAACTGAGTGGGAAAGTCCCAAAGGTGGTTGTCGTAGCAAATATTTCATCGGCTTTTATCATAGTAGCAGCCTGTTAATGCCAGGTAGTTCAATCGGCAACACTAGTCTGGCTCAGCCCTGATCTCTCCTTCCTGGGGGCACCTGCAAGTCTCCCAGCAGGCTGGTGCTCACCAACCTCCATCTCTGCTTAGCGTTTTTGCAGTTCCTTGAAGATCCTGCCAGGTGGCAGTCCCTTAACATAGCATCCTCCAGCTGGGGACGGGAGTGCCTCTAATGCACAACTCTAGCATCTGCTGCTTAGCCGGTGCTGCTTAGTCCAAAAACTGTAATCAGAGAGGAAAGCCCTAGCTCAAAGGCCAATCTAGTTTTTTCTTGAGATTAATGGTGCTGAAGGTAGTCTGGGCAGGGGAAACTACGAGGAGGGGTTAGACTCTGTTGCAGTGTTTTCGTGTTTTAAAATACACACTGCATTCAAATCCCTGCCTTTATATCTCCCAGCTGCTGCTCTGTCATGCAGACTTCATGGCCTGTGAGCTGATCTTGCCCAGGGAGCAGCAGCTGGGAGATATAAAGAGGAGGTGTTGCTACCCATGCTGTCTTCAATCCTCCACTTGTGTGTAAGCACTCCACGCATCCTGCTGTCTTGGCTATCCCTCTGCTGTCTATAGCTTAGCAGTTTCAACACATGATGGGGGACCTCTTTCATTCCTCCCACCTCTCTGCCTCTGTCCACAGGGTGGCAGATATCAAATAATGCTGCTTGCAAAGGCTCCCTGCTTGCACTCTCTAAGGCTGTAAGGGCACTGAACAAAATTAGTGTATGCATTCATGATCGTATCCTGACATATGTATGACGTGAAAAACAAGGAAACAACATTACTAACCCTTGCCTGCCATAGATTTCCATGGCTCTTTGTCGCACGGACAGAAATACATGCCTAGAAACTTCCCCAGCCCGAAGGTAGCATGTGGTCCTTTCTGAGAGAGCATACCAATGCAACCACTCCAGTAGGCCAGGAGTGCTACTTGGCAGTTGATTTTTGTGTCTCCAGGAAACTCAGTGAACCCTTGAGAGCAGCACTGGAGAGCAGTGGCTCCATGGCTTCGTGGATGTTTATTCTTGGTAAGGTACTTCTGAGACACGCCAGTCATCTTCTTGATCTCAGCCAGGGTGTTATGTGAGCTCAAGCTGACCAGCCCAAGGCAGCAGTGTTTGTCTTGTGAGAGCACAGCTGAAGAAGCTGGTTATCCAGGGGTTCTGGCTGTCCGCTTTGCATCACATAAAGAAACAGTCCCAGACTTTGGAGGGTTAACAACAACCTATTGTTACTTCTGTGCTGGTGATTTGGGGTTTGGAAGAAGCATCATGTTTGCAATGCATTTCACCTCTGCCTGCTCTGGTTCTTGCTACTTGTGAAACCTCTGTATTTGGTTTCCAATAAACCCTTTCCCTCTCCTTTTGAAATAGAAAAAAATCCCCAAGAAATAACTACTGAAGCACTACCTTTATTTTAAGGGCAGGGGGCTTCCACAGTGCCTCCTCCCCCACAGCAAATTACATGGGGTTTACAACAAGGACCAGCTTGTTCAGACAGGAAGGGTGAGAGACAGTGGAATCTGCCATTTGATTTCTCTTCTCTAAATGAAAACACTTTCTCATAATTGGAGACTGTAGCAATATTGCCAAGTCAGACACTAATTTATCATCCCTGTTTGTATTACAGCAGAGGCAAAGAGCCGCAATTGAGGATTAGGACGAGGTGTTGCACAAGTGCATGACAAAACGCTCTAACAGCCCAAATAGGGCAAGTGCATGTTGAATGTTACTTTAAAGTGACAAATGGCAATCCCCTTCTATTTTTAAGGAGCCACTGTGTCTCTGATTGGTACAGTATAGCACTCAACTCTCCACAGGTCTGGATGAAGTGATAAGCATCCATGGGAATCCATGGCCTGTCTTCCTTGATAAAATCCTTAGCACTCTTGACACTTAATATGCTCTGGTTTATTCCAAACCAAAGTACTATAAAAGTAATGTGAGCCCCACAGAATATGATCAGCTGCTTTCTGCATTAGCAACAGTAAAAGAAAGATACGTTCTGTTAAAAGCAAAGGAACTCACCCAGCTTTCTGTTAAAGTGGCAACGTTTTGACAAATTTTCCATCCTTCATCCTGGCTCTAGCCCATTGCAAGGAAGCACACAGTGAATCTGCCACATGCAGGATATGCATGAGAGGAAAAACACTATCTGTATGGCTCCCTCATACTCTTGGCTTTGACAGGCAGCCCTCAGAGGCATCCACAGCACTGAATGTATCCGTGCATCGGCTGTGCACAGATGCAATCCAAAATTAATGGTACATATCTCAGCCGGGTAGCCTCCACCTGGAGAATGAGGCACTTTCTTGTGGGCTGGGCAAGCAGTATCTGTGCCTCAGGAGACTTCCAAAAATGCATTCACAACTCACCTACATCAGCCGCCAGAAAAAAGGAGCTCATTCATGAATACACGCACACGCGCACACATGCAAACGCGCAGCAAAAGGGAGCGGGACCATGAGGAAGGGGGATGGCAGGACTCCATGTAATGGCAGATGGGTCAGCTCCGGCAGCCTGACCTCAGCCAGGGGGCAAACGTCCCACCTCTGGTAACTCGCTTGCCTGACGTGCTGTTAAGTAAAATCATGCTCTGGCTGGATTGAATTTCTCAGCAGATCAAACAGGATTTAGTACTGTGAATTGTTAACCACCATACCCTGCAAAAGTGCTCAGCTTTCTAGCCTAATGCTTCGTGTTTAAACAGCTTATTTGGGAAGTGATCAAGCACAGTCAAAGCTCCTATTAACAACATATGCTGAAAACATTGCTTTCTGGGACAGATAGCGTAACAAAATTGTTCTTTTTGCATTTGTTAGGTATCTTGGTTGCATTTGTGGAATATCTCATGTCACTTCTCAAAGCCATTGGTGTGTTTTGTCCAAATTTCAGGCTATTTCACATCCTAACAGTGTTACATGCTGTCTTGCACAAAATACATGTGCCTTATGTGTGGCAGTTCTACATGCAAGGATTGTGCCATGTTTCACAGAAAAAACAGCCATGGAGGATATTTTAGGAGACACAAAATGGCATTGTTTTTTTCCCATTTCATTTACAGCCAAATCTGTCTGAACATACTGTCTCCAAAAATTTAAAGATGAAGGAAGAGAAAAACTCTGATTAATACTGAATGAAATCCTCTTAATAAATCTGAAATGGTTCTTTGTGCAACAATAATGTCACCATTCAGGTCTAATTATGGACTGACCTGACAGAATTACTGTTTTATACTCTTCAGAGGAAATTATCAACCCTTTTTTCATTAAAATAAAACTGATTTTACTTCTGATAGTACATTACAATATTAAGCCTTAAATGTCATTTTTCCAAAAATATAGTTGGTCAAATAATAACAGTCTAATACTGAATTTTAGTAACATGGGACTTTCTAAATCCTAATTTTTTTGCAAGGAATTTACTTTCAAAAATATTCAATGAATATCATGAATCATTTCATGCTTTCAATAGGCTGAAGATGATATACTAAGGCTCCCATTCAGAGGAATATTTCTGTACCTAACTCAATTAAATGTAATGGGAAGTTCTGGACTATCTTTTGGATTTGGATTTTCATTATAATTTATTTTTTATATTATTATTCAGAATTGATACTTCAAGCTTGACCTCAGAAATTTGCAAGTTAAATTGCAAAGTTTTGTCTATATTTCCTGATAAGAAACCCAAAATCACCTAACCTGGTGGTAACTGACAATAAATTATTATTAATTATATTTTATTATACAGAGGTGACCTTTTAAGGTTTCACAAGTTCTGTGAAACTGTGCAGCTATAATTTGAAAAAACTTACAAGTAAAATTTATATTTTCACAAATCTGGCTAAAAAACTTACATTTTCATCATTTAGCTATGTGTACCCAGGACTGAATATTTCTGTTCTTGTAATTCATGCCAAGTGTGACTTGAGGGCAAAATGGATTTTTAGGGAAAGAGGAGGCAAGTTTGTATTAAACGTGTGTGTGGGGGGGGATGTGCTTGGAAGCAGCATGAAGAGTTTCTGTATTCCCTAGCATACAGGCATAGGTGTGAAAAGGAGACTGTCAAAGATATTCAATAAATTGCATTTATCACTTTGCTTTCCAACCTGTTTTAGGTGTATCACCATCATGTCTGCCTGTATTTTTGTCCTGCATATGTAAAGCAACTTGGGATCTAGTCCTCCTAAATGAAAGGTGATACAGAAATGGAAGGATTAGTATTATTAAAAAAATAGACACAAGGAATATGGAAAACATTCCCCACCAGGTTATAAATATGCTAATGTAAGTCAAATCTGGGACCTTAATTGCTTTACCAGAGTTCTTATAAATGCATAGAATTTAACTTCAGAATGTCCTGCCTAGTCCCATACGTATTAAAAAAAAAATCCCTCAGATGTATTTCTCAAGGTTGGTGAGCCAGATTTCTTCTGCTTGAAATCCAGCAGCCCTGCCCCAGTGTTAGTTCAAGTTAGCCTGGTTCCCCTGCTCCTCAAGTTCAGGGAGGGCAGAAGTGGGCTGGATAAAATGTTGCACAGTCTTCAACAAAATCATAACCCTCCCAAACAGCTCCAGGCCATACCATCTAGATTCAGCAATGTGGAAATGTTCCAGCAATGTACAATTTTGATAATACGCAAAATAAAATTGCTGCCTCTTGTTGTACTTAAAGCAGTCCCCCCACCTCCACCCCCCTGCCGCTCTTTGTGGACAAGAGGAATGTTACCGTGAGGTAGCCTGGGTGGGGGACCAGACCTACAGCAAAGTGTCCTTCCTATCCTGGCAGCTTGGAGAAGCACAAAAAGACGTTCCCAAAAGCAGTAGCACTGCACTAACTAGTGCTTCTTTTGGGGGGATGGCTTTGATTCCATCCATTTCACAAGCAGGAGGTGGCACAGGAAGATACTGGGAGGCCAGTATTGTGTGGGACTCTAGTTCCTTGAATAGAAAGAGTGGCCTGAATGGTTGTGTCTGCAATTGTTAAAGTGTTGGTGGCTTGCCAACCCAGGTCTCCTCTGAAAACAGGCCTTCAGTTCTCTGAGAGAAAGGGAGGATTCACAAAAGAAGATTTAAAAAAACTTCTCCCTTACTGCACTAAAGCTTCCCTTTCTGTGTGCGTTCAAGCCAAAAAAATCCTTCCAGCCCTGTAGGGTGGGACCTCAGACCTCATCAAGGACCTCACCACGAGGACTTCCTTTATCCAAAAAAATGAAAAACCCCATACCACCATCACAGCTCAATACAAACCTCTTCAGCAAAGGCATTTCTTTCCTTGGTGTGATCCCGTAACTGATAATGCCTCGGGGGTTGTTTTGCAGTAACCAGAGCAGGCTGGGTCTTGTGGTTCTTCCCAGAAGACAACAAAGGCAGTCTGTTTCCACGGCCCGACCTTGGACATCAAGGACCTACCTGCAGTGCAGCTGAACTGGCTCTCGATTTGGTGGCTCCAGCAAGACAGGTGGTGACAGCACCGAGAGCAAGATGATCTTGCCCCGGGGAGGCACGGGGCTGAGCACAGCAATACTGCACCCCGGGGCTGGAGCTGAAACTTTTGTGGAGCTCCTGGCAAAGCACCAGTGTATTCAGGGCTACCTTTTGACCCAACACAAAACTTAGATTTACCTCTTGGTCCCTCCCTGTCTGTCTGTACAGTGCGGGTACCCTTTCCTTCTTTCTGCACTTTCCTTTGGTTCATTTAATCTGTAGTTCAGACCTTGTTTTCTGAGGTGTCGAAGCATATATCCATCATGCTTATTCACCACCTTTAGCGTCCTGACACCCCCCACCTCTGGCCCAAGGTACACTTACAGAATAAATATTAACTACCAACCAGTCCATCCCACAGGTGAACAGTGCGTCAAGGTCCCTGGGCCAAAGCAGGTGTGGACAAAAGCTCCGGTAGATTGCAGACCTCGGCATTTGTGAAGTGATTTTTCTCTTCCCTATGCCCGGGCAGTCAAGACTTGACCATCTCAAAAGTCCTTACTATTTGCAGTTGGGAATTGCTAAATCAGGGAGAAGCGGTGAAGGGGTTGAGAGCTGGCTCCTGAAAGGAAAACCTTCCTTGTTTTCACCCCTGAAGAAAAAAGGGCACAAACGCATCTCTCCTCCCCCCTCTCCTCCCCACCGCCTTTATAGCATGTAGGGGCCGGGGGAGGGGGGTGGGGCATTCCAGTGGCTGCTGGACAGTATCCTGGAAACTGCGTCCTTTTTCCCAGTCCCAGCCCCTTTTATGAAGGAGACAATGTGGACATACAGTGAGTGCCTTGTGCATCACTTGGGTCCCCAGGCCCTTTGACACGGGGATTTCGTACAGTGGCTAACACCCTCCTCTTCTTCTGAGGTCACCCACACCCAATCCAGGGGGCTTCAGCCTCGCCTTTTCCAGGCTGATCCAGAAAGAAATTGCATGCCTTATTTTCCCAGGGGGTTGAGAGAAATATGTGTAATGTGATTCCAGGGAAATAATTCAGATAATTCCAGAATTTACCCATGGATCCCTTTTGGTTGGTTTACCCATGTCTGTCTTCAGCATTTGTCTCTTTCTTCCACCACTCCTTTGCCCACCTGTCCCCAAGAATTCTGCACATTTCCACTCTCCTCAGCATGTTTTGCTCTGGCCCCTCCGCAGGGTGGGAAAGGCTGCTTCCCACTCCACATGAGAAGTGTTCTCCATCCAAAATGTGGCTTAGCTTTCTTTGCTTATTGTGTCTTGCTTCAGCAGTACAAGCTCAGTCAGAGGATTTGGAGGAATTTGCTATTACAATGCCCTCCTTTGGCATGCTCTCAGTGACACTGAGCCCATTTCTGGGGTGAAGGTAGAAGCCTGCCCCTGACTTTGTAGCTCAAAGCCTGTGTTGAACAGTGGTGCCTCAAAAAGTGCCTGGGTTCATTCACATCACAGGGGATTTGGGCTCAAGCTTATTTGTTCATCTGAAGGATGGCTCCCCAGTTACTCCAAGACATACTACCAGCACTTGCAGTGACATTTCCTACATCAGCTCCACTGGGGTCTCTCACACGAAGATTTGACCTATATTTCTTTGGTCTCTTCCTATCCTAGAAATTACTTCCTACAGGAGCCATTTTACAGGATACCCTGAAGAAGTCCCATGAATTTAATACAAAATACCAGCCTGTCTTCAAAGCTGCATAGTGTATCTTACCTCTGCTTCACTCAGCCAATGGAACTGCAGGAACAGCTTTAAGCTTTGAACAGCTGCACTCCTCCAGGCCATCACGATCACTTCAAATCTCTTGTCCCTCCTTGTTACTCCCTTCCCAATGCTGAGGCCGGTGTTCTGCACCTTTCTTACATGGGCTGCTGTCTAGTGGCACTGTACTCTGGGGAAGAGTTTCCTTGGGCACTTTCTCTAGCTGATGCTTGATACCGGGCATTTTTTCCTGTTCTTCACCTGTGCAGAGCATTTTCCACCCTGGCAGAAGTTGTGCAGTTTGCCTGCTGCATCCCTGATGTCTCCTGCTTCCCGCAGATCCAGAGGAAACACTGAAGCAGTCCTCCGAAGCAGCTTGGATATGCTGCTTTGCACTGAGAGAAAAAAACAGAGGGATGAGAGAATAACTCCAGGGGACACAGTACAAGGTCTGCACAAAGAGCTGGTCCTGCATTCCCGTGCTAACCATGTGTATCGGCTGATGGGTTGAACACTCATTGTTACCTACTTTTGTTTTAAAGCAGAATAGAGAACAAGGCAGGCGTAACCGGTTTATGTATTGTAGAGAAAGAAATTTGCAAGCTGAAAGTCACTATAGTAACCTGTCTGCACTCTCCTAACAAAAGTAACTCAGGGGATCAGTCCAGCTGCTGATCCTGGAAGCCCCTACTCCATGTAGGGGAGTTGCTTCTCTCGTGCTCTCTTTCCCCATGATGCAGGAGCAGCACAGCAGTGCAGGAACAGCACAGTGGTGCAGGCTGGCCCCAGCTCCTGTACCTGTAGCCCCCTGCCCAGCTCTACCCTCCCCTGGGCCTGGTAACACATAAGAATTTGATGAGGGACTTGACACCTCATGAGGAGTGAATCCTTGTGTTTGCGGACTACAGGCATTAGTACGAAGGTGCAGGGGACCACGCCGATTTGGGCAGCCCTCACATGGGTGCAGTACAGGCTGTCCCAGCTGTCGGTGTCACCAGAGGGATAAACTCTGGTATCTGAGTGTCTTGCAGTTGTGTTTGCAGTCTTGGATCAGTGCTGGCATCCCTTGCTCAGACAGATGCTTTGCAAACACCTGAAGTTGCTAATATTATACATGGACTTTCTGTGAATCAACTCTTATGTAGGTAATTCAAGGTGAAATGATAATTTGTTTTTCCCTGATGCTATTAAGGATATACTCCCTGTCTGACAGAAAATCACGTATATGCTTCCTCCAGCCATAGTCGCTGAGGCAGACTGGGACTGTTTCATGGCAGTGCTGGAAAATAAGATTTATTCTTTCCAAATTACTTCATAAGAAGAGGCATCAGGTTTCTTGTGGCCCTGTAATCACATCAGGGCTGAGGCAGAAAGCAGAAGTTATGTTTGTCTGATGCCTTTGCACCCAGAAAATATGTCCTTTTCCAGAGCGTGTGGATTCTTCATCGCAGAGAGGAGTTCAAGGCAAGCTTTCTCCCTGGAAGCCAGGGCAGACCTTTGGCTATTTATTATGGTGCTTCCTCCCTCCCAGCCAGTGTGGCCACATTTAAATGCATTGCCTAGCAGTGTAAATCCCATCCAGGAACTGCTCTTGAGCATGGCCCTGCAGTTTTCTTCAGTCCAAACATGTTTACATGCTAATTTTTCTGAGATCACAGCAACGGCACCACCCCATCTGCACCCTGCCTGGCCAAATTATAACGCTGTGTTCTGGCGGGTTGAACATCTGACATGCTTTAAAATAAAGGGATGGCCGGCCAAGTGGTGGTCAGTGCTGCAGGCTCCTGGGAAAGGGGGTGGGTTTGCTTGGCTAGTGCTTGCCCAGTGTGCCGAGATGGGGGATGCCAGGCGGACAGCCCCCCCTCCCGGGGTGATGAACCACTCCTCTGATCTGGCAGTTGCCTGTGCTGGAGGTGAATGGGGGACAATTCTGAGGCTCCCCAGGAAGGCTTCTGACTGGTCTTCTGGGTGCCGTTCCCCTGCTGCACTACAGGCTGTCTAGATAACCCTGCAGCACGTCACTTCCTAGGCAGAGGTCTGGAAGAGCCTTGCTCAGATGGTTTTGGGGCAGAGAACATCCACAAATGTCTTGCACAGTCTCACTTGCCAGAAGCATCCATCTTTCTTTCTCCTGCCAGAGCAGCATGGTCTTCCTTTCATCCATCTCACATCCACTGTAGGGACCAGAAGCTGTTTCATATATCATGCAGTACTGATCAAAAGATTCTCACTCTTGAGGCATCATGACATTTCTGCAACATCAGCAACAATTGCAGCTTGCTTGAAATTTCAGGGACTCCAGGGTGAGGCTAAAGCAATTTTTCATTTCAACATGATAGCCTCTACTGCCCACGGGCTCCAAAACTCCAGGTGCAAATTGAAAACATCCACTCCATCCATTCAGAGATGTTTTCAGTAAGAAGTGTTTCATTCTTACCCTGGTCTATGTCAAAATTCTGGGCTGACCAAAATATTTGGCTGCAATTGCTTAGCACCTGTAGTCTTCAGAGACACCCAGAAGCAGGTTAACTCTCCTGGGGAGCTGTCTTTGAAAGAAAGTGATATATTGTTCTGTTAAAAGAAAGTTATCATCTGAGACACAGGATGTGACAACCTGTGTGGAAAGAAGGATGAGAGGCCATGTCGTGTCTAAGTCAAGGTCCCTTGCTCATGCAGGACATGCCCTCTGTGTGACTATCCACGAGCAAGGCCAATACTGCATAGATGGGAAAGCGGAATTTTTAACCATGTGAAAGCTAATTTCCTGGACTAGGCAGTGGAAGCCTCTTTGCTCCATCTGTACCGGGCTGAAGACTGTGGTTAATCACACTTCATTACAAGCTGAAGCAAAGCAGCACCAAGGAGTTTGCAACCAGCTGGTCGGCAGAGAGAAGAGGCCATAGAGGGAGGAAGTGTGTTTCATAAATGTGGGTAAGGAGTATATATTATGAGCGTGCTGGGAATAAAAACAAGCTTGTACCAATGAATAGTGCACCTCAAATTTCAGACCAGTTCCTGTGGGCCCACTTAAAGATTATTCCAGTTTTGAGCCGTCACTGGTTTTCAGCAATATCCCCAACATTTAGGAGTTGAGGAATGTTGCCAGACCCTCTAGAGCCATGCCTCCAGAAATATGATGGAATTATTAAGTGCATTTAGCGTTCCTGTTTACTGTTAGAGGCGTGATGTCTCAGCTTGTCTGCTGAGTCGCTTTTTTACATGCAACACTCATAAATTCAAAAGAGGGGGGGAAATGGCCAGAGTTCTGCTTTTTGTACTGGACAGGGGTTGTTTGAGCCACTTGGTCTTGGTCACACCTGGCTGCTACACTGCCCCTCACTAACATCTCTGCAGAGGTCTTATTAGCACCATGCTGATGGACGGGCTGTGTGGGAAGGGAAGCGTGATACAGCCTTCAGATACCTTGCAAGAGCAAAGCGGAAAAACTTTTGACATTTTTAATGTCTTTTTCTAATAAAATGAAAACTTTTGACTTGGTTTTGAGCCAGGATGACAAAACAAACAACTTTTTTTTACATTTCACATTGCTGGGGGAAGGAAGCATTCAGCTGAAAAGTGGTGTGTGTTCAGCCATGGGAAAATCACCTTCCTACTGTCTCTCCTTTTTATTGGAACAAATAGACACATAGTAAAAATGTGAGCCAGCTTCTTTTTTTGCTAATACTATAAAATAGGGAGTAAAGCCATCTTCCCCTCACTTTCCTTTACTTCTTTATTCTGTCCTGTCTTTGCCAATTGGAAACAGAAAGCTGAGAGTTACTTTGTCTCTAGAAATGGCTCTTGCAGGCCTTAACTGTGTTTTCAATGCTTTCCAAATAGAAGAATTTTTTGGAACCCACATGGTTTTCCTGAAGTTTTAAGGGAGAGGTCCAAGAAAATAATTAACGTTTTCTTCTGTCAAGCTTGTTGATGAGGGGAGAGAATTGGGGAGAAATATTCACAGGGGAAATTCTGTTGCAATTTCCCTGCTGACTAACCAATATAAGGGGCATTATACACACATGTTGAATAAAAAAGCTAAACATGCTGCTCTTTTCCTATATTTTCCTCTCTAGCACTACTGTCAGCCTTCTCCTCTCATGAACAACCCATCCTTCCGGAAGTTCTTTGTTGCCTGCATAGTGTAGGCAGCTAGAAGCAGAGGTAATGGAAGGTGTAAGTAAGTCCTTCTCAGGACACTGTTCAACTCCAAAGCAAACACAGTTTCTCAGTTCAGGAGAAGAGATCCTTCATTAGTGACACTGTAGATGCATATACTGTTTCTCTAAATCAGTAGCAGAAAGACAAACAGAATGCCAAAGCAGGTCTGTAGCAAGAGAGCAAGACAAGTACTTCAGCTGTGATAATAAAGATCCTTGCTTGGCATCAGAAGTTTCTGATGCTGTGCCATATGTTGCTCTCCTTCTTTACAGAATAAGATTGGATGTTAAACGAGGTATAGCGAGGAATCATTGATTAGAATTGTTACTCTGGAAAAGATTAGGAAAGCATTTGGGTTTCAGTTTGAAAATAAAATTAAAAAGTCACAAGCCTTGAAGGTACTTCCCAGTGTGATTTTCTTCTGGTTTGGCAGGTTTCTCCTGGAGAACAAAAAACTGAAAGATAGGAACTAGGAAAACACGCTGTGACCCGGGTAGAAATTCATCAGCAAAAAGGGAAATGCAGAGCAAAACAGTATATAATAGAAACCAAAAATCTTATTTAACCATGTCTGTCTGTCTCGTCTCTTCTGCAGGGCCAAATATTTCCAGGGGAAGAAGGTGAATGGAGAATTTGATATGCGAGTGGAACAGGTCAGTGACAACTGAATTTGGCTCTAAGAAATGTGCGTGGACGGGGCTGAGGTCTTAATGACAGAAAATCCATGGATATTCTTCTAGAGAAGAAAGGAACTAATGAGGATTTTTAAGACCTGTCCATTTTATAGAATTATGTAAGCCGTAAATGAAAACATCTTATTGGGCCATCCCTTTGTCCTCCCTGCCTTTGCAGAATCAGTCACTATTTCACCTTAAAATGAGATTTTCTATTCTAGTGATGCGACTATAATTTCTTCCATTGGAAGACTACCTCACAGATCCATACACGTGCCTGAAAAGGTGCAAAGCCAGTATGCACAGTACATGTTGGTGATGTTATGTTCCACATGCAAGCTATACAAGTCTTCTGATTTATCCTGATTTAAACATAAAACCTTTGGTTTAAGTATGCAAAATAACTATGTATGGCAAAATATTTTTATCATCTGTTGAAAGTCCATAGGAACAGTAAGGAGGCTTATGACCTGTTTTCTGATGTGCTTTGCCAGGCATTGGACAAATCCTCTGTTTCTCTGTTAGTTTTGGCACTAGCCATTCATTTCAGTTGAAAACTCTTCATGTTGGGGTCTGTTCCCTCCTCTCTGTGTTGGTGCAGTGTCTGTCAAAATGAAGTCCCAGTATTGACTGAGACTTCGGATGCTGTTGTCAAAGTAGAAACAATTATTAATAATCATCTGCAGGCGCCTAACTTGAAAGCAGGCATAAAAAGAGAGATATGTAGATATGAGCTGGTAATCCTGAAGAAATCACATGCTTGTTTTGTACTCATTAGTGCAATAAAATTGCTTGGATGGATGAAGAAAGCTGGTGAATGTTGTTTGAACGACCTGATATTTTCTGTTTTTATAAAGCTGGTGATTCTGCATCATGTGTGTGTGCGCGCGCACATACATGTATGTGTGTGTGTATAGAAGTATTAACGCAGTGGTTTTGAAGACTTTCTCAGGACCCATTGCTCTTGACAAGGTGTTCCTTCTCTTTTTTAACGGGTGCTGTCCAGTTGCCTAGGACTACACATGAGCCCACATGCTCTGATCAAAGGCTGTGTCTGGGACAGAAAAGTTAGCAAGTCATTTTTTTTGCAACTGTGATACTCTGAACATTTCATTTTCCTCTTTTTACTGGTATTGCACTTGTTAGTACTGGCTGGTATTAACAAAAACAATTCTCACTTGCCCTTCTCTATTGAAGTCTTAATTTTGATAGCTGCCTCAGTAAATGTCCTAAAAGAGAATCGGAAAAAGAAAAAAAAAAATCACATTTCTCACACAGAAGCATGGAATCAAATAATAATTCAGATTTGCCCTTTAAAACTCTGATCCAACCTGCCCCGCCACTCAAAGCAGGGTCATCTTCAAAACTAGACCTGGTACTCTTCAAAATGGCCTGTTAATTCTTTCCTAAACCTCCAGCCTCTGCCTTTCCCCTCATAGTCCTTCTCCTCAAAGGTTATTGCACTTGGGGTCCTTATAAAGGGATTATCTTCAAATAGTTGATGAGTGAAGAAGAGCAGCAGTGGACTTTTGATCCTTGATGGGTTAAACCCAGTAATGACCCTCGTCATCATCACTAGGTAGCTTATCGCATTTCCCTAAGGACTCTTTCAGGGGGACTCTCCCAGTCTGTTTCTTAGTACCCTTCACATAGTCTGAATGTCCATGTTTGAGAGGAGGCACCAAATTGCTCCAAGCAAAGACCAAAAGGCTGGCATGACTTTACTGGCGAGGACCATTGCCAGACCACTTGCAGCCTTCTTTAAATATTCAGCAGAGTGACTGCAGTGTTGCCCAAGGGAATGAAGCGTATAGTGGGTAGGAGAGTTGAGGAACAATGAACTAGGGCTCCCTCACCCCCTCCCTCAGATCGGGAAACCAAGCCTCCACGTAGTGGGCAGGGAACTGCTTTCGACTCCCCCAGACCTCAAAAGAAGAAGGGATGATCACTCCCTCCAGCTGGATCCACTATCTATCAAGGGAAACACAGAAGCCGCATTGTCATGGGCAGTCCTCAAGTCTGACCTCAGGCCCCTCTGCATATCGTTGAGGCCAAGAGAGGGGCACTTCTTTCTTCAAACTCTGGCTTTTTGTCCCTTTTTTTTTTTTGCCCATCCATCCTTGCTCAGTATTTCTTGATATTTAATTTCCATTCATTGCTCTTTACCTGATTATCTGGAGCCTTCCTCACTTCACCTTCTTCCTCAACCACAATCTAGGAGCCTAAACAGTTGTGGAGCATGTCTCCTGAGGCTGAACATACACCCTCTCAACCTGAAAAATGAATGCTCTTGCACAATTTTATTACAGGAAAAAAAAAAAAAAAAAACAAACACAACACCAGAAAAAACTGTGTTTACCAGTCTGGTCCCCATGTTGGTCTTTGAGTTCCCAGCTCATCAGTCTTCACCACCATAACTGTCCTGTGAACAGCACACAGACTGTGCCATGGTGCATAAGCCCTACCCTGGCTGTTCAGTTCTGAATAAACTCTGCATAAGATCAAGGTTTGACTCTCAGGCACCTCTTGAGCCACTTGGACTGCTCAGTAAGTTAATTTAGTTTTTCGGTTTTCCATTTGATCCTGCTTCAGATAACCGCACATTATTGCCTCAACCAGAAATACGGTTTGCCTGAGGAAATTTTTTTTATATTTTATAGGAAAAAACACTTTTGATCTGAAAAGCCAAATAACAAAGGTTTGAATGGCATAAAGCAGTGAAAGGAAATATCCAAATGTTAGATACTCGTGAAAAACGACATTGGAAAGGAGTAACTGCCCTATTTTTTCTGACTGCTAATTTTTTTGCCATTCTTCCAGGATACTCTGTAGTTGGTTTAAACCAAAGGAAGAGTTTGCCTTGTTGCTTTTTCTTTTCCTCCTTCATCTCAGTCTCTATTACATCTTAATTCTTTCTGAGCAAGCCAATATTTTTTTCAAAAGTTATGACATCACTTACTTGTAACGGAGCACAAGTGCTGAAAGCAGCACTCGGTCTCCCTCTCTCAGCAGCGGGAAGTCACTTATCTAATCTGGTTATACACCCCTACCAGCTCTCTGAGATGCTTCTCCCCCTTGGCTGTTGTCCGAGGAGTGCGAGAAGTATGTGATCATGCTGTCTCGCTCCGTCCACCCTCCACATCCAGCACTGTGGAAGGCATTGGCTGATTTCAGCCAAATTGGAGAAACAGGCAGAAGTTTCAAGATACTCAGTTTCTACAAGAGACTAATTAACTTTGTATTAGATGCTGGATAGTCTGCAGAGAAGAGACTGTTAAATGCCATCCTGCTTGTCAGGGAGCTTTTTCTGTAAGTCTCAGCTTGTAGGAAAAGAGGTTTTATGGGCTCTCGAAGAAAGTTCTCTGGTCCTTTAGCACAGAAATGAATTGCATTACCTCGATACCAACCCCAAGCTCTTATTCTTCATCTAGGTCCATTACCACTAGCAAGAGGCAAGAGGCAAGAGACAAGGGACCCTGTGGGCACCACCTGGTGCCAGTGAATAGGAGAGAGAGTTATCAGGGACATTGCGGTGGGTCCCAGCGCCTCTCCAGCCTCTGCTGTCTCCTGTCATTCATTAAAATGAACATGAGGCCTGACTTTGTTTCCACCTTTGTTTCTTCTAATCTTCAGCGTAACAGCCAAAACATATTTATTAATGTGCTTTAGAGGCTGCAGGATTTATTATTGCCCACCCTTAATGGACACCCAGGCGGGCAACGCCCTGATCTCCTCCCTGCTGGCTGCAGGGGGAGAGGCGCGGGCCTGGGTGAGGGCTGGGGTAGTGGGAAGCAAGTGCAAGCGCTCTACTGAATCAGGGCCAGTTTTTCTTTGGAGGCAGTTTTGATTTACGTTTTGATTATTTGGATGTTTTTCCACTACAAGTCCTTCTATAGCAATGATGATCATTCATAAGACTGAATGAAACACTGATCAAAAAGTGAAAATCTATTTGACCTAATCCCATTAAAACCCTGATGGTTTAAGTTTTACTCAGTGTGGGTAAACCCCTAAGCTTTAGACCCTAAGTCTAAAAATATTATCGCTATTTTATGCTAAAAATAAGGTTCTTAGGTTTTGATCCATGTTGTTGCTTTTACTTGCCTTGTGATTTCTAGCTTTGAGAACTGCAGTGTATACATCTCCAGTTCCTTTCTCTAGAAATACAAACACTAGAGAAATTCTTTTAGAAATGAAAAGTACAAGTTTGATTAAGTGGCTCTAAGGCTAAGTTGAGCTTAAAGAAGAATCTTAAAGTGCCACAGGAGTTGACCACATTGCTTTTAGACTTCTGTGAAATTAACTTTTCTTTTATCTTCTCAGTCCTTCACTGGCCAGAGGACAGGAGGCATTAGGAAACACAGTATATTCAGGAAGAGAAGGCATTGTACCATAGGCCTTATGCTCTGTCAATCAAACGTTTTCCATCACTAGAGGAAACTGGTAGTAATTCAGCACCTCCTTCCCCACCTTCTCTGCCCTGTCCCAGAGAAAACTAACCCTTGCATGCTCTAAGTATTTCATATGACTCTGAAGTTTCCCATATGGATTGTAACATATCCCAGGTGGGGATCTCCTTGGGCATTAGGCATGCCCCATGCACAAGGCTGGTGCCACATGGCCGTGCATCCCCAGAACACCCAGGTACAAGCAGAAGAGGGCAGGAGAGCTGAGGCTGAGACCTGGCCAACCACAGACCCGTTGGACAGACCGTGACACTGTGGGCCGTGGCCAGATGAGTGGGACACTTGCTACCTGTCTGGGAGAGAGATGCCCACAAAGCAGGAGATGTGCAGAGCGGGGTCATTGGGGTGACCATGGAGACCTGACTTATGAGAGGAGGCTGAAAGTGTTGAGTTTGTTTATCCTACCAAAACAGAGGCTAAAGGAGATATGGCTGCTTTTAATAAATACACTGGTTTAAGAAAGGGTTTCATGACATGGTGCCTGCAGTAGCAAGGGGTTAGACCCCGTGGCTCTGCTGGGCTTTTCCAGTCCTGTGCCCTGCATTGACCAACAAGAGCACAGGAGGAACAGAGCACAGACCCAACAAGCAAGAGCAAGCATCACTTCTTAGAGAGAGTCTGCCACCTTCGGGGTACCTTTCCTTCAGATATTTCCTAAAGGCATTTTAATATATTCAGAGACGTCTTCCCTTGCATTAGCTAATTGATGGTGAAGGCGGGGGGTGAAAAGGGTGAAGGAGGAGTGATGAGGACAAAAGGTTCATCTGTTGTTTGTCCACCCGTCTCCTTCCCACCGTTTCCTGCTGTGATGAGGTGGGTCTGTCTGTTCGTCTGACGTGTGTACAGCTCATTCACTTGTTACTGCTGCCTGGTTTATTTTCAGGGAATGATTATTCAGTGAACTCCTATGTACATGCTTCTGGAAAAGTCTTGTGGTATAGATTATGACTCCATTGGCAGCATTGTCAGGAAAAGAAGTTGTACTTGGCGCTCACAAAAGATAATTGTAATACAAATCATGAATTCCAGCTCCATTGTACTTCCCGTCCTAAAGTGATATTTTCATGTGTGGCATAAAGTGGTCCTTTCAAAGGGTAGCATCTGATATGTCTGTATGTGATGAGAGGAAAATTAGCCTCTCATCAAATAACTGTATAATTTTTATTCATTATATATTTAGGGATTTTTTTTTCCAACTGAAAGCCAGAAAGCACTTCAAGAACAGCAATAGCAGCTCTCATAGCTTTCCCACATACAAGCATTCAGAAACCATGAATAAAGGGAACTGGAGAAATAGCAAGAATGACTCAAAAATCATTAATTTCTTAAATAAATAGTATCTTCAATTTTTTTTTGTTTTCAGTTGGCTTTTGGAGGCTTACAGAGTTCATGTTTTTGAGCTCTTTCCTGGGGTTGAAAGGTTTAGAAAGGACCTTTTGCTAGAGATCCAATTTTCAGGCTGTAACAAAGCTTCTGAAAAGAAAATTTAAGAGACAATTCCAAATGCCATCAGAGCTGGTGCACCAAAAGGCACTCACACGGGTCAAGGCATGTGGACCTTCAGCATCACCGCTGTCTGTAGGCTAGGAGTATGCATCCTAGTTTCAAGACTTGTGAAAAGCAGTTGTGGAAGCTCCCCTTGGAGCCACACAGCAGCATCCCCCTCCCCGTTGGACCCTCTCCATCCTTTTCTCCCAGCGAGCAATTCCAGTACTGGGGGCAGGTGGGGAGCAGGGTGCCTCCCCAAGGGAAAATGTCTCAGCAAAGAAACATGGGGTATCTGGGTATGTAATCTCTAATTCTTCATGCATGCGTGCACCAAGCATGCATAGCCCCAGCCCTCCCCCTATTCACAGCCATTCTGCCTGGGCAGGATTTAGGGATTGCTTTCCTCCCCCTTGAAATGCTTGTAATGGTTGTAGTGAAATCCGCTGTTACAGGAATGCAGTCTGGTGTCTGCCAAAGTCTTTCTTTCCTTATACATATTGAAAGGTCCACCAAAAACTAAAGTACAAAATCCACTGAGGAATGTATGTGATTTGATTAGACATTAGCAATTCCTTATCCCAAGTGCCTAAGCCATGACATGGACCAGCCTGTTATTCTGACTGCATTTTGTGTCACGGGACAGGGGGGAAAAAACAGATGTATAGTGATAATTGATGAGGAGTTTCAGGAGCAAGCCTGGGGCAGTGGAGAGCCTTGGTCAGAGCACGATCAGTGGGTAGGGGAGAGCCAAAAGAGACACGGAGGCTGGCCACACGAGAGACCCAACACCCTCCAAGCTACCTGTGGCTCCTGTGCTACGAGCTGTCCCACCTTCCCCCATGCTCATGTGGGTGAGAGGGACTGGTCAGAGTAACTACTGAACTCGTGCTTTGGATACTTCTGTGGGTACTCTACATTCCCTTATGGAAAGCTACATACTGTAATGGTAGCTCTTTGCTGTGATTTATGTGATAGAATAACCCCCCAAAATGCCAGTGTATATGTTACAGCGTACGGTATGCTTCACTGAGGAAAGTGCAAATGTTCCCTGGCAGTGCTAAAAACTCCTCTGCTATTTTTGTGTATGTGCGGTATATATGCAAATGGGGGTATATATGCAAATATTCACACAGAAGTCCAATATAACTCTGTGTCTTCCTTTTAAGCAGTAACCAACCTGAGTAGCTTTTGGTTAGACTATGGACAGATGAGAGCTTATAAAATTCAATAGATCAAAAGAACCCAATATTCTTGTCGCTGCATGGACGCACTAAGCCTGCTTGCTTTAGAAAAAAACAACCGCTATGCCCCCAAAACGCAAAACCCAAAGCCTCTCTTGCATCCCTATTCCTGCATTCCTGTGCCACACTGAAGATGAACAGACCCTTGGCATTTGGTCAAGGAGTAAACTGGGATGCTTTCCTGGGGTTTCCCATTGACATGCAGCATAAAGTTTAACAAAGACCGCTGCAAGATACGAAATTTATCTCAGGACAGTTGAGGCTGGAAGGCACATCTAGATGTCTCCTAGTCCAATATCCGGCTCAGAGAAGGTCATCTCGAGCAAGCTGCCCAAGACCATGGTCAGAAAGGTTTTTAGTATCTCAAGGGATGAAGACTCCACAGCCTTTCTGGGCAACCATCATCAAGGGCAGATGCACAAGACGGGGAACTGAAGACAAGTCAGTTGCCTGGACAAAGCAATGCAAGGATTACAGCGGATCTCAGCCAGAATATGAGTTAAAAAGAAAGTCACTGTTGCACACATGACAAACCCATACTGGAACATATGAAAAGCAGTATTATATGTAAGTTGAGTGGCCTGATACTTCCATATTACTCAACAATGATCAGGTCTCTGCTGAAGGATCATAGTGAGTTTGAGCCATCACAACTCAAGAAAATTGTGGACCTGTCAGAGAGGATCCCAGTGACAGCAACAATGTTGACCACTGTGCTGCTAAATATCACCTACAAAAAAATCTTACAAGAATGGGGTTGTTTTTGTCCAGGGGAAAATAGGAAGAAAGAAGGGTAAGTCTTCCAGAAGTAAGTCTCCATATTCTGCAGGAGGAAGTAATGGCCAAAAAAAATACAAGCTTAAAAAGTACGAGGAGAGAATTAGGTTGGACATTGGGAAAACTTTCCAAGGTTATTAAGGCACAGATTGCCTGAGGAGGTTCTTCATCTGTGGAAGATACAAGAAGGTTATATAGTATCTGCACACAACGGGAAAGGTAGAGCTCATCTGGCCTTAGGAAAGAGAAACAGACCATGTGGCGTCTTGAAGTCCTTCCAACCCAACTTTCTGTTATTCTATGAAAAATGCTTAAAATCCACCTTGAACATGTGCGTCCCATGAAGCATTGAAATGTATGGCTACCAAGCCACGCATTTCTGCTATCTCATGATTTAAAATGACAAAATCCTCCTTGTTTTATTATCAGCAAACAGAAACAGAAACTCTAAAATAGCTCACCAAAAACATCTCCAGCACCTAGAGAACACTGATGGGAGAAACTTAGAGTAACTTAAGATTTAGTCCAAATGATTCAGAGAGATTTTTGAATCTGAATACCTGAAATAGGCATTTTTAACAGAGCTATCCTCAAAATAGCTGTGAGCATCCTCCCAAATCTGGGCCTCACAGAGGTACAAAATATTTCTACTCCCACAGTCTGTATTATGTTATTCTTCAAGATGGATTGTGTCACGTTTGTCACACATGGTTCACTCTTGCCCTAAATGTTTTTGCAGCCATTGGCACCATTGCAAAGCGAGTATAAAACACTATCAGGCCAGTGTAATGCCACCTTATATTTGATGAGCCCTAATGCAAATGACTCTGCAAAGCCACGGGGAGCTGGGCTCTCCTGTTTTATGCATAGTTACCTGTCACTCTATCTGCTTGGGCTGCTTTCAAAGACCTCTTTGTCTGCAAGGTAAACTCAGGCTGGAGATGATCTCAGACTTGAAATCCCAGCCAAGGGAAGTCATCAGGCTACAAAACCCACAAAGTCAAAAATACAGGGAACACTGGAAAATCAACAGGAAACAATTTCTGCTGACCGAAGTTTCTTCCAAACGCCAGCTAGCAGTGGCCTGTCGGATGGGACAAAGCAGCTACATGAAAGCAGCAATGGTCCTTAACAGGAGCAGATGCCAGGAAAAGATTAGGATTGTGCCTCAGCTGTGATCGTATATCTGGATGTTTTGGGGGCAGGGTAGCGCTCTGGGTTTGCTGAGTCCCCCAGACCCTCTCTCCATTCCTGACTCCTTGATGAGGTGTCCTGGACAATGGTTGCCAAAAGGGATTTCTCCCTTTCTTCTGGCTCTTGACATTAGCAGGCCTGAAATTGGTCCTGGCAGTTTGGTATGAAGTACTTACCAGATCGGGGGATTCCCAGGCCTGTTTGGATGTCAGGTGTCTGAACACAGCATTGTTTGGTCTGACTGCCTTGGGGCAACGCCTGTCAGACCGACTTAGTTAGATTGTAAGTGCCAGCCATCAAATGAAGATTGACCATTTTCACCCCCAGCAAAGCAAATTATTAAGCTCTTTCTTTAGGACAGAACCATTACGGAAAAAATTAGAGAAGAAAAGCATAAAAAATATTAAAATATAGACCTAAAACTTCCCTCTCTTGCTCTGGCTTTCACAGCAGATGATGCATCCTCAGCTGCAGAAGCTGAAGGTCCAGCTCAGTAATACTGCTTCCAGAGTGGGACCTCTCTGAGGCATACACAAACACAGAGGTGGGAAAACCATCCTTTCATCTCCCCAGTCTACAGAGTCTCACCAGCCTACATGTAAGCTAGCAAGCAAGCATGCTGTATCTCACTTGCCTTGACCCATTGGGGAGCTCACTGACAGTACCCAGAGCACCTGCTCTTACGGAATTTGTTCAAAGTGACCTCCCCTCCCTCCCTACATCTATTGAGATTTTTTAAACATATAAAATGCAGGTGCCTTTTAGAGGTACATACTTTCTTATCTCTGATCCAATATGATCACTGAAGAAGCATGGCTGTAGCCAAGGCAGCACTGTGCGATCTCATAAGAAAAGCCCAGCCTGTCACCTAAGCCACTGCCATTCCTGGGTGTGTGTGTATGTGTTTGAAGTAGGACTTATTTCTTGGCAAGAGGAATATTTCCCCTCCTTTCATTGTAATTGGAAGTTACAATGATGTAAGGTCATATAAGGGTGTTGCTTTGAAAAGTTTACACGGGGCCGCAGACATGAAATCTCATTACATCATCGGGTCACTAGTCCACGGTCATTGCTTTAAAATTTTGTGGATTTTAAAAAAAGAAAGTTGGAAGTGTTTTTTTCATTTGTCGTCTGGCCTTTAATCCTTTACAGGTGCACTAGTTCTCCATTGGCAAGTTTTTTCCATGAGTTCATGAGGACAAAATATGCTTTTTTTAATTTTGTTTTTTACTGTGTAAAAATTGTTCCTGGCACTATCTTTTGGTTCCACCTAGTAGAAGTATCAGAAGAACACTGAGTAGTACAAAAATCTCAATAAAATCACAAGCATTAGCAACACCATCTGAGTGCTCTGATGTTAGGTATCCACTGGTTAGGTGATGATTTTACTGCTGCCCAGTCTCCATCATACTAAGTCTGAAAGAAATGCATTAACAGGAAAGGGAAAAAAACTTTTGAAAGAGAGAAGACTAAATTTTCTGTCTCCAAAACTGAAACCTGATTATTAGTATATGCAGGCACCGATTTAATATAGGATTCTGAATCCGTACAAGTAATTTTACATCATGCTGGAAAGGGAGGACTGGCACGGCACAATAATAGGCTATTCTAGTTTAAGGTCTACTCATTTGCTCATAAAGAACAGAGTTAGGATTTAGAGCGTAAGACGAGCACTGAACAGCTAGTCCTGCCATCCTCCTCCTACTGAGAGCGGCCTGAGACCATGGAGTCTCGCTGGCACTCCTGTCTGAGGGGCAGCAGAGCCAGTGGCCACGTGGGAGGATGATCACACCTCTCACCCAGTTAATTGCTCTGATTTGTGTCTTAACCTTCACTGACACCCACTGCAGTCGTAATCACCCCTGTGCACATTGCCTTTTGCTCCCCATAGCTTAAATATTCCTCACCAACATTTCTGGCCTTGTAAGTCGCACCTCTTTTAAAACATAAAGTGTTTTAATAATTGAGCAGTACTGTTAATAGCTTACCCAGCTATACTAATCCTTTAATAGTTAAAATCTTAATTAGTAAACCGCATCAGGTGGTTTTTTCTGCTTATCACCTCCCTGCAGTATAATGAGGCTTTTTAGCTATTTAGGGAGGTTTAAATCTTTTGTATGAGGTTTACAGCTGACCAGCGGCACAACAGCCAACTCAGACATAATGCTAAATGGATGTTTCCAAGTGGAAACTTGGAATTTGAATTCAAATGACCTTACCTTTTTTTATTATTATTATTCTTTCCTGTATTCATTTTTCAGCTTGCTCATTCTTAATTCCTTCAGTAATTATTACTGCAATAAGCCTAATCCTGTATACTTGTACGCCCCAAATGTGGAAGCCGCAAATATTTCTGCAGTCTCTCCAGGGCGAATCAGCTGTAATTGGATCTCCTGTTGCCTCATGAAAAAAAAAGAAAAAGAAAAAGAAGGAAAGGCACATTCCATCCAAAGACAATTCTGTGTCTGTGTCTCTGCGTTTGTATCTCTGCTGTCCTCGAGTAATGCTCTGTCCTTTTGCTCTGCTCCAGGCTGAGTTCTCCGAGCTGAACCTGGCTGCTTATGTCACAGGCGGCTGCATGGTGGACATGCAGGTCATGAGGAACGGCACCAAGGTGGTAAGGTGAGGAGCACCAGCTTGTCTTGAAAATCAGGCTTTCTGGAGCAATGTTGGGGCAAGCAGGATGACCTCAGGGTCTGACAGGTACCTGAACTAAGGCAGCGCAGTCCTGATGACTCCAAGGTTTCCTGGAAGTGGTGGAAAGACTGACCTGACTCTGGTGGCTTTGTAGCAGATGTCGGTTGCACATTATGCCATACAGTCATTGTTTCCAGTCCAGACCCCTCATGCAACCACAAGTGCCTCCTTTACAGGTTCTTTTTAGCATCAGGCCTCCCAATAAAAGGGACAATGGATCTTCCTTTCCCTTGATTTTTCTCTCCTTCTCTGTCAACTAACCTTCATTGTAAACAGTGGCTTGCATTCATTAGCCTGTGTTAGGTCCTGATCTCAGTGGACTACCCTTGCAATAGCCACAAAGCCTTTCCATGATCCTGATCCTTACAGCCTAATTTGCTCCTGAAATATCACCTTTTTTTCCAGAGATTCCCCATGCTCTGGCCTTGTTCTGTGGTATATCTCAGAGGTAATACCATACCTCTGTTTGGTGGAGATTTCTGTCCCTACTAGCATAACTTCGTAATTGCAGTCATTGCAAGCAGACTCTTTTCCTGAGCAATGCTTCCCCAATCACACACCCAATTCACTTTCCAAAAGCACTGCTCCCCTTCTTTCTGACACCAGAGTGCCTGCAATTTGGAGTTAATGTTAGATGCTTTCTTACTGGTGCTATATAAAGAGGAGTGTAAGTTGTCATATCTGTGTAAGATGGTAAAATGCCTCTGTTTACATAGCCCTGGTATTACCTTTCACCCTTTTATTCCCAAGCCTACATCTTTATGAGTTTCTGTCATTACAACTTCCAACTCCACATTTCATCTTTGATACAATAGCTTTCTTTTGTTCATGTTGAAATCTCATTGCTATTCCCAATCCATTTTCTAGCCTCCCTACTTCTTTTTCTATAATTCCTTTGCACTTTTTGGTGTATACAGCATCTTTGAGTTTAATATTGTTCACACATTTAATGAACACTTTTCTCTGTTTGCTTCTAGTTCAGAAATAGATATAGAGACACATAATAGAGCATGCAAGGATATTTTTGAAAGGGATTACTAGAACAGTTGAAAAATGGTGATTCTGAGAGTGCTGGCCCCAGTTTAATTTCTCAAGAAGCCATTTCCAGTCCAAACAGTGCAAAGCAACACTTGTCACTGTCAATTAGCTATGACTGTGGTCCATCAATTCATTTCAGGTCTTGACAACTCTTAGTAAGTCCGCAAGTCTCCATTTGTTCTTTGCTACAATTTCATGAGCCTCTGCTAAAAACTTTAAAGGTTGAGCCTGTTATATCCATTTGCTTTCTCTCATCCCACAAATGTCTGTTTCTCAGTGAAACAAAGCATATGTCCCACGAACCAGCCACTGGAGCATCCATCAGACAGTGTGCTGTGCTAATGCGCTCTTGTGTTGCTCATGATGCTGGAAGGTTTCCCAAGAACCATTTCCGAGGTTGATCACATCTTCATTTTCCTTCCCATGCCTTTCCTCCCAAAGCCATTCATATGTCTGGCAGAAAGATCTTGAGCTATTAAACTGAAACTGAAGACAAAATTTATTTCACAAGAGTGTCTGGGGCATGGTGTTCATGTTTCTGCTCGCAGTAAATACACAGGTAACCACAGCTGCCTTTTTGCATGGTTATTTATATACAAAAATGCATGTTTTTATGAATGGCATTAGTTCAGGTTTTTTTTGTTTTGTCTATGCATGGTTGAGGACTTATGCATTTGTGTGGTGGGAGGTGTATTTGGAGAATACATACTTGTCTGGATACCCAATTTATATGGCTTCTGTTGTCCATGGTTTGTTATAGTCCTTAAAAGCACTAGCCATTTGTTTACAGCCTGTGCTGGTGTGCCCCAGTCCTGCCCAGCTCAGTGAGTTTAAGAGCTCAGGCCAGCCAACTTCCACAGCCACTCCTATCAATACTTTAGAAGTTACAGAAATAAAAACTCTTACTCACTTTAGAAGGTGAATTACGGAGCATACTGCTACTGAGCTGTGTGGAGGCCCCTCAGCCCTTCCACATGGTTGCGGCTTGCTTCCCACTGCCCCCAGGTCCCCAGTCCTGCCCTCAGCCATGTCCTCCCTGGTCACAGACCAGGGTGCCCAGACTCAGGCAGGTGCCACACGGGACACCCTCCGCTCACGTGTGTGCCCCAACCCTGACGATGATGACATCTTTTTTCCATCACTTACTAGGCCTCCCTTAATTATTAAGAAAAATATTCCATCACAAGTCAGAATGTTTGTAGATGGTGATATATAATACTCATCATAGGTTTTGAATACCCAGACTCCTTGGAAATCCCACTGACAAGTTATAGGAAGGAAACAGGACAGCATCTTGCTAATAGGCACATTTGGGATCCTCCCTGCAGGAGCCCTGCCTTCCTCACACTCCTCTTCAAAGCAAAGGCAACAGAGCGTGGCAGTTCAGTCGAAAGACAGTGAATATACTACAGACCAGTGGATTTTAAATCAATTAAATATTAAACGTTTATAACAACAACAATGATAATAATGATAAAGCAACCACTGGGCTATTCTCTCCAGTTTGAAATTATGTTAATTGACAAATTATCTAACAATCTATTAGCCTATTAAATTCTGTCATTTGCAGCAGGCGTCCTAGTTCTTTCTTTAAACTGGGGGCATCCTATTGCACGTTTAAATCAAAGCTCGTTCTCTGCTGATCCCTTGATCCTTTCTGACACCTTGGAGTTAAGGCATTATTTTTGACCCTGCGCCAACTGATTTGAACTGCACCAGGAAAGAATTGTGGTTCTTTTACCTGGAAGATAAATCCCCTAATAAGCAGATATAGCAGTCCTTGAAGCCCTACATTTACCACTTGCCTCAGGCAAAGTTAGAAAAAAAAAAAAGGAGCTTTAAAAGCATTATTGTTAATTAAAGAGAGCAAGGAACTGGAAGTATACAGACCTTCATGACTGCTACCCTGTATATCCTGAAACAGCTAGCTATAAGTAAGTTAGCAAACAACATAACTGAAGCCAGGCATTACATTTTGCCTGATTTTTAAAACAAGTGTGGCTCCCAGAGTTTAATTTTACAGTAATAAAATTCTGGGTCTCCACCTCCTTTTTTAGCTACTAAGTTTGCACATCTGTAGGATGGGGTGAGGGATTTGATAGTCTCAGTGAAATGTGCTACTGGAGAGAGAGGCTATCATCTAAAAAATTTTAAAAACCGCATGCGTTTTTTCTGTGCCACTCCACCATGGTATGTGATGGCTCCATCAGCCTATTCAGCACTTTTTCTTCAGAGTTAGAAGAAAAAGAGCTGGCCGGGGAGTATCTCATGCAGTCTCTAGCAAGCACTTTCCTATTTCAGTGCCCTGTAACCCATGTCCTGACTGAGGACAGAACAGGGGGATGAGCTGGGCACTGGAGCAGCATTGGGCTCAGCCAGGTCTGGCAGGGTGGACTCTCCTACATGTTGGTCCTTGTTACACCAGCACTTCTTCGGGTACAGTTGGCACCAGAGTTTCCCCAGTGAAAAGTTTTAAATATGGGAAGCAGGAGGTAGCACTTATTCTTCCCAAAGGTTCCCTCACCAACTTAGACATAGCAAGCAACCCCTTCAACAGAGAAAAGGAGTCATTTCTGGGTGTGATGGCTGCACTGCTAAGCAGTGTGAAAAAACAAGCGTGGGCTGATGCCTGCTTTTAAAACACTTGGGTGGATTCTTGAGCCTCCTTCCAGAGCATCCACAACTTCCTTTTGCACAGGTCTACACACAAACACAGAGACACACACAGAGGGAACTCTCTGGAGTCTAATTTACCTTAGAAAGCTCTTGGACTGTGTCACCTCTACTAGGGTTAGTTGTAAGGAATGGGATTTTCATTTTCACTTGTCTTCATTTCTCTGAAGGGCCCTTCATACCAACGTTTCCACAGTGCAAAGAGGCTGTCAGTGCTGGCACTGCACCCACTTTGAGGTGCATTTATGCTTTCAGGATATTATAAAAGTGTCTTAATATAAATGAGAATTTGGGCTGTCTCTGCTTCTGACAACACTTAGACTCCAAAGCTATGATCTCAGCCTCTGCATTAGATTAAATACAGTACTGTGTTTGCCTTTTGGGCTTTACAAGCCTTCTGCTGTTAATTCCAGTAGATGTGGGAATACGGCAGGGATATGTTGAAAACCTGGACAGCTTTCTTATATGGGGAATACTAATGTCTTTGGGAACATTTCAGACTTTTAAGGATATAAATTAATCATGCACCAGACTGTTCTCATCTCCTGTCTCCCTGTGGAGCTGGCTCTTTTGCCATTGGGGCTGATCATACAGGGCAAGAAGCACATTTTGGTGTGTCTGCATGGGACCTACCACAGTGGTGGCTATACCACTTACAGTGCAGTATGCAGACTCCCTCTAATGCCACAGCGCAGACAACAGCTGATGGACCAGGAGATGTCCAGGGTTAGAAATGGGGAGGACCCTGCATGGAGCAATGGCCCTGGCAAGTGGGGAGGGGTGACAAAACTGACAGCAAAGAAACCATGGGCAAAGGCTTGCTACAGGGAAGGATCTCTGCCATGGAGCGGCATTCAGTCCTACAGGCCTTGCCTGAATTTGGCTGGTCTATATAAGAAGGTGTGTGTCTCACCCTGCTCGCCCTCGCTGATATGGCCCTGTCACTCGCAGCTATGGTGGGGTCAGTGAATGCTCTGATTCCTCCATACAAGCCCATTCACTCCTTTAATTAACACTGACTTTCCCATTGGTTCCAGCTGATACAGTGATTATACCATGCTCTGCACTCTGATAAAAGGACAGCAGCCTGTTGAATCACTATCTCAAATAGACCAGGACCTGAAAGTGTTTTTTTCCCAAATCATATTTTTGTGCTGCAAGCTGCAGTATAATCACAGCATGAGGAATCAAATGCTTTTACATGTGAGAAGCAGGGAAGAAACTGGCCAGCCCAGCAGCAGGTGTTTTCCTGCTATTCAGAGCTTGCAGACCCCAGGAGATATTACTCTGGCTAAAAAAGGTGTGCCTGCTCCAAGGTGCAAGACTCTTTAAAGCCCAATGAGGATACTGTCCCCTTCCCACTGCACCTTTTCCCATCCCAGTGGGTTCACTCACCCCACAGGGCCACTGACAAGCTGCTCCCTACAAGAGGCATGGGGGTTTTCTAACTTACAGAGGCCATGCTTTCTTACCACACAGGAGCTGCACATTGCTAGGAGATGGATATTTTCTTGTCTCTCGAGGACCATTCATTCACAGGAGTTGAGGTTTCTTGCAGTTCTTCTACAGGGAGAATATCCAGGGAGGTCATGGGAGTAGCTACTGTCCCTGGACACTGAGGTAGGACATATTGGTAGGCAGTAGGACACTTTCCAGCTTCTCGTCTTCCAGGAAGCTTGTGTCAAAGAGGAACCCTAGGCTCTGTCTAGTCCCTGTCTTTTTAATTTAACTCTTGATCTAATCGGGGTCTTTTTTAGAATGTATTTTTCTAAATTTTTATTGCTTACAAACTAAAATTCTGAAAATTTCTACAAAGATGCAGACAGGAAAAAAAATGGGAGAAACCGACTGTGAGAGTTTAGGTTTCTAGAAGCCAGATGGAAAAATATAAGCGCATGGTTCTCCCAAGATTCACACATGTGCCACATGGTATAGTACAGTATGTGCTATATATTTAACACTGAGCAACATTTGGGCAATATTTTTATATTGATGGCATGGCAATCTGTAAATGTAAAGGAGAAGTATATGTAACAGTGTGTAAGCTTTTGAAAGTGCACTTTAGGCGAAATACCAACATGCCAAATGACCACTTCCCTTACGGAAATACCCTACAGAGACAATGGGCTGGGACAAGGTGCCAAATAGGGTAGACCCTGGCAAAGCTGCAGTTACACATGAATCAATTTAACACCTCCAGTAAACATTTATAAACAGAGAAATTATTCCCACATGGGGGTTGATTTACCATCATCTTTCACTAATATCTCCCCCTGCCCCTTCACCTGCCTGTCCCCATCCTCTTTTTTTTTGACAGGAGAAAAAAAAAGAGAAGTTGAGGTGTGCTTATTTATGTATTTATTCTCAGTTGCTTCCACCTCAGCCCCTGCTGCTGAACAGCTGCTTGGAGGCCTGCTTCTCCCTTCAGGGTTTACTGATCTCCCAGATGAATAATCTGCCCCTTCACCTCCCCAGCAGCTGGCGCCCAGCCGATGTGCAGGCAGGATGCTGACAGCTATTGGGAAAACATTTGGCATGCAGGCAGCTGCCAGAAAGCAAAAGTCACTCTGAGCAGACCAGGGTGGGGAGCATCTCAGAGACTAAACTACTCCCTGGCCCTTTTCGCATTTACAGTAATTCTTTCCAATAACAAATGTGCTGCCAGGGCCTAGAGCACTCAATAATTAGTTAATCCTGGATTGAATGCAAGAAAGATTAAAGACTGTTGTAGATTGTTTCAGTCTTGATCATCTTTTTTTTTTCCCCAAATCCAGCCTTAATGTGTCTCCTTTCTACATGGGTTTTTACTCAGGCTTCTTCCAGGAAGCAACAAACAGAGAAGTGAAGGGCCAAGTCCTGCTGCACCTACGCTAATCCGATCAAGGCGGATCTTCATTAACAACCTGATATTGGGACAGAGTGCAGCCTCAACAACCTCGTGGGTGGCAACAAGTTGGAGGGTGGGGAGAGATAGATATGCCAGAGGGCAGAGCTGCCATTCAGAGGGACCTTAACAACTGGGGAAATGAGCCAACAGGAACTTAATGGAGCTCAGTAAGGACAACCACAAAGTCTTGTGGTGAGGGAGGAATAACCCCTGTACTCCTGGGGGGTAGCTGGAGAGAAAATAGCTCTGCACAAAAGGACATGGATGTCCTGTGTGCCCTTTCAGGGAAGAAGCCCAAGGGCTCACTGGTCGGTATTAGCAAGTGTGTAGCTAACGAGACACTATTCACATCTGGAGTACTGTGTCCAGCTGTGAGCTCCCCAGTACAAAAAAGGCATTGGCAAACTAGAACAAGTTGAGTGAAAGGCGATCAAGCTCATTGAACTGCACCAAAGACATCCAAGGAGAGACTGAGAGATGGCTTTGTTCAGTCTGTAAGAGGAGGTTGAGGGGGATCCACCTGCAGCCATTAGGCAGCTAAGAGGAGGGTGTAGAGAAAATGAAGCCAGATTCTTCTCAAGGGTTTACAGTGAAAGTAAAAGAAACAGTCACAAGCTGCAGCAGGTGAAATTCCCATTAGACACAAATTTTTAAAAAACTTCTACAGTGAGGGTGGTCAAATACTGGAACAAGTGCCCATAGAGGCTAGCGGATCTTCATCTTTGGGAGTACTCAAAATTTGTCTGGACAAGACCCTGATCAACCTAATGTCACTTTAAAGTTAGCCCTGCAATGAGCAGTGTGTTGGACAAGATGATCTCCAGAGATCCTTTCTGACCTAAATTACTCTATGACTTTATTCTGTGGTGTTGGAAAGTATTTGGATCACCTTCTATAAAAGCTTTGGGTCACAAGCATTTTGAAGGTAAGCTGCTGTTGGCAGGTGTAGTTGTTACTACTTTGAGACATCAACTGGGTACACATGATTTTCCTTGCCAAAGTTGATCAGTTTACAAATAAAATACAGGGCAGACTTTGGAGATTGCCACAATACAGTTTGAAGAGTGTATGGCATGTGGGTTTATGGCTCATTGACCATTGGTCTGTTGCTGAGAAACAAACCAGAGCATCTTCCAGGATGTCCTCATCTGCAGGTACTAGTCCCACTGCAACCATGACTCCTGGTTCCTACTGCTTTTGCTACACTAATCTCCCTCACACCCTGTGTTTTTTCCCCAGCCATTCTCTATTACAGTGTCCCAAAAGACCCCCTGCTCCTCTCCTCCAGCCTGGTAAAGCGAGGCTGTTCTTTATTCTGTGTTGCTTTCTGTTTCTCTAAAACCAGCTCTGCATTACCTTATTTATATAAGTCACCACATTCATTCTTTCTCTGAATAACTTCAGCAGGGTTTACTTCTTTCTGTGGAAAATATGACATGAGATTTTGACTGAAATGAGATTTCTTTCTTAGCAAATTTCCCATTTTACCATGACATCCAACATAATTAAATCTAACGTCATGATAGTTGAAAATGTCATAGATTTCTTATTACTTTTCAATAATGTAATAACAATACTGTTAACACCCAAGTAAAGTACAAAAAGAGCTTGTTCCTATTTGTAAATGCCATTTTCTATTACCTATCAGACACTTGAGGCACTGCATAGTTGGAGGGATTATTGCACTTCTCAGGTAGTTGCAGCCACTTACGACTTGGACTTTTGCCTCAGAATCTTGCCTGAAAGCTCCATTAATTGCCAGTAATGCAAAGCTTGTTGTATCATATTGCTTAATTATGCACTTTTCTTCCTCTCTGTGTCATGCCAAGCAGATAGGAAAGGCTGTGGAAGAGAACTTAGTCAAAATGTGTTGACCACTGGGAAGTGTCAGAAAACTGAGTAAAGCCTCCTTAAATAATGGAGGGTAGACAGAACCTGAAGGGAGGATGTGCTGCTTCAGTGTCCAGGGAAGATCTTTGTCTATTGACAGGAAGAGCAAAGTGTCTTGTAAGACTGGCACTCTTTAAGAAAGACAGCATGAGAGCCCATCCTTCTCCCACAACACAGGCAAAAAGCTCCCTAAACTCATCATGGTGCTAAAGTGTAAAGCAGGTCTACCCTTTGGCTGCAGGTGATTATTCACAGTGAGAGGTGGAAGAGATCATTAAAAGGTATTTTGACAACATAACCTATTCTTGTGTGTTCTTTCTTCGTGCTCATGAAGGTCTTGGTGCTTCAGTGAGAAAAGCTGAAGGACCCGGAAGCAAGACAGAGTTATGTCTAGATGCAGAAATAAGAAATAGGAAATCTCTTTAAGGCATTGAACCTCACAGCAGAATTTGTTGTTGTCATTTTCTCTGTCCCATTCACAGTGGCTGAGGACCTGATTTCTGCAGAGAAATGTTATCAATGATCTTCTCAGAGCTGATTTTCTTGTCATAATTGGAGAAGTTAGACACATGTTCACCAGAATAGCTACTGCTGCTCCTGAGATGTTTCACTTCCATATTTAACATCAGGAATCTCTTAAATTGTTTTTTATTCCCTCAATTCTGACAAAACTATTTCCAAAACAGCTAATGCTGTCACAGATTTAAGGGTAAATGGGTCCAACTTAAGAAATTATATTCTGCAGTCAGATCTCTTCCTATTAGGTATTTTGGATCCAGGCTTTATACTTAAGTTTGTCTCTAAAGTATAGTTTTACCACTAAGAAAGAAAGAGACTGCTAAAATGCATTGGAACAAGTTGAAAAAGAGTTAGTTAAATGCAAATAAGCATCCTGCACTGCAGCACCAGAGTCCAGGCTCAGGTCTGGCAGTGGTAGCATCTTCCTAGCCAGACACTCGTCATCACCCAGGGGTGATTGACTCTGGTAATCACTGACCAATCTCAGTTGCCAGGAGAAGAGGTAGGCTGAGCAGCTGCCATGTGCCTTGGCCAGCCTCTGGAACAAGGAGGCAACTACTGCAAAGTGAGAAAGAGCCACAGGGGTCTGTGGGGGGCTGCTTCGCTCTGGGGGTGGCTGGTTTGGTCATGTACCAGTCAGAGCACTGAAAGACTCATGCTGTGTGTGGCAGAGGCCATTGCCTGAGGCAAGATGAGCTGAAAGGAAAGCACCTTTTCCTTCCAGAGGAAACTGAAATCTCACCAGCTATTTCAATCTGCAAATGAAGCTTTTCCAGTCTCCTGGAGTGGTTTTTTTTTTTAAACAAAGGATTCTTGTACCTCTACACCACTCTGGGAACGTGTTACATGCATTTTAGTGGCCTTTATTTTGCCAGGAAGTGCTAGGAGCCAAACTCCAAATGAGAACTGAGCTTTTGGAGTCTGAGAAAGGACTTCTGTAAAAGGGTTGTGGCCAAAGATGGGCTCCAGCTTTCTCCTGGAAGCTTCATCCATCTGGCTATCGTGCTAAGGAAGATTCACATCTTCAGGCAGTGTCCTGGTTTTGTGGGTATAAAATTTCTAGAATCACTTTTCTGTTACATTTTGTTCCAGTTTGTGGCCAGCCATGGTATGGCGATCAAGGCCATTAGCAGTGAAAGCCAGGGCAGCTGACTCAGGCTGGCCCACAGGTGTATTGTGTGACATTAGCATCACGTTCACTATAAAAGGGAAAGCTTGGGGGTGATCTAGGGCTTTTTACTCTGCTCTCTTCTACCTCCTTCTTCTCTCTTCTCAACAGTTCCTATCTGTGGAGAGACTTGCCACCAATCTATGGGCTAAGCATAATTTTGTGTCTTTTGTATTAGTATTCATACTGGTTCTCTTATTTTATTAAATCTGTTTAAATTTCAACCCACGAGTCTCCCTCCTTTTCCCAATTCCCCTTCTCAGCTGGGGAGGGGTCTTGGGTGATAGAACAACTGGTTATTTTTTAGCCCTGGGCACAGACTAAAAGAAGACAGGCAGGTATCTGCCTTGCAGAGCAGGGCTTATTAGCGACATGTTTTAAATCTGTCGTTTGCTTTTAATGCCATTTACCTATCCCATCTCCCTGTCCATTAGATGTTTGAATGGGCTCTCTTGTATTCTTTCTATGACCAAACCCATTCCCATGACCTGTCTTTAGCAGGGGTCTAGATGCAGTTTTATTCAAGACCACTCGTGGTCATCTAAGCACTGGCCGGACAGATCTAATGGAGAGGAAAGGTACGTGCTCCTGCCATTGCTCTCCTAGTCCTGCTGGACTCGGGTGCTTAGGACATCAGCACAGTAGGTGCTGATGACTTTGGCTCACCCAAATGTTTCGGCAACAGTATTTCAAATGTGGGATTTCTGCCTAACCTGTGTGTCTGCCAAGGATTTCAATTTTCTGTCATGGGAGATGTTATTGGGTTGGGTTGAACTAGCAAAAGAAAACAGTTACACTACTAGCTGTTCCAAATCCAAGGCTCGCTACGTTAGAGTAAGATTTATACTCTGAGAAAGAGTGGTAGCTTGCGAAAGTAATCTTCTACCAAAATAGTAAGAATGCTCGTGTGAAGCAATTAAGCTCTTTTCTCCCCAGTTCCCTGGTACCCTCAGTTATTCAGTTTTCACTCCACCACTCCTACCATGACTATTTATTTCCCTTTTGCTGCCTCCTATCCTTCCTAGCTCCTTGCCTCATGTTTTGCCACTGGTCTCTGTTTCTCCGTCACAAATATCTCGCAGACTCTGGGGCTTTCTAGCTGATGTTTATTCGCAGCTAGTCCCAGGCCCTGCACTCCTCTGCCTTGTTCTCAGTATCCATGGGAACATCCTCATTGTCCCATGGTTCAAAATAGGGATTCAGTGTCCACCTTCACTTTAGAGATTCCCTCCTCATCTGCTGCATGAGAGAGAGTGCCCTGTCTTCTTACAAGATGCAGAGTTTGAGAATAGGCTTTTCTGTGTTAATTCTGTATTCTTCTGTCCATCTTCTAAGTTGAAAAAAATCTTCCTTTGCCAGGATCTGAAAAGACAAGAGCTTTTTTTTCCTAAACTTTTGGCTGGCAGAAGTGAAGCCACTGAAGGCGGTCTCCCAGCTGCTTTGTGTCATCTCCCCTGGCTGGCCACATTCGTTTGCATGCTTCCTCCCTACCACATCCCCACCCTGGGGTGTTGGGGGAGATGTTCAAGGGTAAATGCCACTGTTTTCTCTGGGGAGAATGGAGCAACGGTCTGTACCATTACTGTGCAGCCCCAGAAAGTGCTGCTGCTTAAGTCAAGTCTGGGGAAAAGACTTGAGCCATAACAGGGACCATTTTCTTCTTCATGTGCTCAGAAAGCTGAATGAAGGAAGGATGTGCCTGAAGTTCCTGCCCCTCCAGGCACAACAACCATTTAGTAACTCAGTGCAGACATCGAGTCCTGGTCCTAGGGAGATGATTAATCCTTCCTGAGGACCTGTGCCTGCCTCTGGGGTACTCTCTACACAGCAAGGCCAACAGAATGGAGCAGCTCAAGCTTTTCAGGATTTGTATTCGCTTGCTGTTTCTCAGCAGGGGGTCACACCTTGCCTCACCCCCATTGACACTAGGGAGGTCCATAAATCAGCTGCACAGTGATAGTGCAGCCCTCCCGATGCTCATTATGCATCTCACGCTGGAGGAAAGCACCACCTTTGGTGCCAAGTACATTAGGGAACATGCCTGGGTTTAAAAATACTCCATGGGAGGGAATCACAACATTTCTAAAGCTTGGCCTCTTGCATCAGAAAAGCAGAGCATGCTCCTCGCTATGTCTCAGGCGATAACAAAAGTCCAAGGCCAACAAACAAAATGAACAACTTTAAAACAACAAAGCTGCGCTGGGTTTTGTATACAGTATTTGTTGCCACAATCTGGCCCAGAGTCAACATCTCAGATTTCCCTGCCAGAATGATGGAAATATAAATACGGGCTATAAACCCGAAGTATTTCCAGCTCATACATCCAAAGGATAGAAATTATAGTCTCTTAGAGAGGAAAATGTTCAAGGGTAGTGAGGTAATGGGACCTGGTTACACAGCTCATTTCTCTGAAAAACTTTAATACAGCATGGAAATTTTTCCAATGTCCTTGATGCAACCTCTGTTAAAGTATAAAATAATCCCCCGTTTCAGTGGAAAAGCCCCTTCCATGTCTCCGAGAATGAACTGCTGAGCTCCATTTTGGAAACAGTTTCCAGCTGCTGTTTCCAGAGTTTTCTGAATGGCTCCGAAGACACAGCATCAGCAAGGAATGAGATCTGGCTGTGGGAAAGATAATCTGTTGCCTGTTGGCTTACCTAGAAAGGGCCTCACTTTTTTGTGTGTTCGCTGAGAGCTGCTGCTGTTGAACCATAGGAGTCCCGACTCCAGACTTGCTAAATAATATTCTGGAAGTCCACACCATGAGTCACAGCACTGGATGAAGGGCTCTGCTCGTTTGATTAACTACATTACCATGCCTGCCCTTTATTTGTTGACTCATAGCCATAAGAGCCTGGGACGTGCTGTGTATGTAGAAAACTGATTAAAGGGGGAATGTATGTCAATGCATGGATGTGTACGATAGCTTTTGAAATCCCTTATGATCTTCCCACCCACTGGGCTTTGCTTCAATATTGAGTTCAATCATCAGGAAACAAACTTGCTCCCTCATCTGCGTCGCACATTGCAATGAGCTTGCCAAATATGGCCAAGCTTTTAGAAAGAAAAGAGAATCCCCCCACCAGTGAATTTATGACCCTTGGCTCCGCTTGTGGCTTGTTCCTGTGCATGCCTGAGTGACTTGAGAACTGCAGCAAATCTCTTTGGCCTGTTTCTACACTCTCATGCTTGCAGCTATGTTAGATGTTTCCTTTTTTTAATGACTAGGGGTTTTTGTTAGGTTTGTCACCTTCTAACGCAAGCAACCCATGACGAGAGGCACAAAGAAAAGCAACCTGCGTTAATGAAAAGAGGAAGGATGGAGAAGAAATAGGGAAGGCCAGAAGCGTTGCTGAGGGTTTGAAAGTAAAACATCACTCCCCACATCTCTTCCAGGTCCTTCAAGCCCGACTTTGTCCTGATCCGGCAGCATGCCTACAGCATGGCACTGGGAGAGGACTTCCGCAGCCTCATCATCGGCCTCCAGTACGGTGGTGTCCACACAGTCAACTCCCTCTACTCCATCTACAACTTCTGCAGCAAGCCGTGGGTGGTAAGTGATGATCCAGCTCTACTGCCTGCCAGCACTCAAAGTAGATACCTGGTACCAATAAAGCACCAAAATCAGTTTTCAGTCTGTTTCATAGGTATTTGTCTCTTTAGGTTAAAAACCACCATCTAAACAACCTTAGGAATCCAGCTGGGAATTCTTGGGGAAAAAAAACTTGCCAGCTCTGCTCCTTTATTAGCCTCTAGTAATATGAAGGTCTTATTTCCTCACCCTGAGTAAAACGTTTCACCTGTCCCAGCCTCTAATGTGTCACAAACAGCAAACAGTACAGTAACATCTAGATTTCTTGTAAGGCAGAGCAGATGAATAGTAATAGATTATTAATAGCAGATCAATAGAAGCAGGTATCTGTCCTGACCAAAACATGGTAAAATTACCTTAAAAGAAACATTAACATTCACTATTTTAGAGGGTATCTGAACTGCATTATTTCTAACATATTTTATTAGATGCACACTTCTTGTATCCAGGTGCTCAAGCCTGAGACTAAGGTTATCCATTTCTTGCAGAAGTGCAGCCTGCACTTGCTTTCTCTTTTCTTCCTACTTTTTCTGGGTAGTGCTTTGTTGTGAGGAAATTAGCTGAAAAGAAAGGCAAGAGAGGCAGAGGAGTGATTTCTTCAACAACTAGGTATAGGAAAAAAGGGGAACACAGAATGACAAAGACCTTGTGAAGAGGCAGAAGGAAAGGGGAAAGCATGTAGATTTTTTTCAGCAGTTCCAGAGGGAAATATAAAAGATTGTTATAAAGTCTTGGTTTATGGAACCTGACAGACTGCACCTTGGAAATACCTTGGGCTGAGTCAGCTCTTGGGGAGAGCAGGACAGTGTTTTGATATTTTGTACTGGGACTCCCCTTCACCTGTTCTTTAGATTTTGTCAAGTTCACCTGGAAATCTCAGAAAACCTTAAAAAAATATTATCTTTGACTTATCTCAGCCCCAAATCAAAGTTTGTAATAATACCCCAGACCTGTTTTATGACAGGCTCTAAGACCGCAGGAAGTTCAGGAGCAGGAAAGCCAGAGGAGCAAGGCTGGCCATCGTAGCACCTGCAGGAAGAAGTCAGATGCTGATACTATTTTGGAGTCCACAACTGGGTCTTCCAAGCAGTTTCATCCCAAAGTGTCCTTCCTGGTCACTGATGCTTCCAGAATGGAAATTTCTCTGCATTGTTCTAGGTCTTAAACAGGGAATTACAAGCTGTATGGATGTGACAAGGAGATGAGACTTTCTAATATGTCCTCCACAGAAAACTTTTAGATGTGTTTTTAGGAATTCCCCTTACTCATTGCACAAATATAGCTTGGGATGAAATGTAACATTTATAGCGAGTGGTAACTATCTTCCTCATTACCTAATTAAGTCATTTTTGTTGTTTTTTCCTTGGAATAAATAGCCTATTAGTCTTCAGTGTGTTGATTGATAGTTCGAATCCAGCTGAGGTCTGTAATGACTCAGACCCTTATTTCCATGACTATGCAGGGTTGAATTTAACTCACTTCTTACCAAAAAGGTATCAGTGTTATAGACATGGTCTTCTCACTTTTCACCCTTTTTATGACATCTGGGGGTTTTGTCGAGATCAAAAGCAGGGTCCTGTCTTTTCCAAAAGTGCTCTAGTGCAGTAATGAGAGTAGTGAGAAAAATCTCACTTTTCCATCACTGTATAGGTAGATGATGCACATTTGGCCTCAGTCCCCATTTGATTGACGAGGGTTGCTGGGAACGGAAAGGGAAGGAAGAGATGGAACAAGTACCAGGCTCAGTACAACACCTTTTCATTGTTTCCTCCAGTTGGTCTGACACACACGAGTGTGCTGACCCCAGTGACCAGACAAAAAACCTCTGCGTTTACACTGGCTTTTGCTGAGGAAGACAGTCGTGGTCTATTCCGTCTGATTTGGGGGTTGAGAAAGTCAGGGTTTAGTTGACATTTTTCATCTCATGCCCTGTAATTACGTTCATGATGGTGTGCAGGGGCCTCAAGATGTGATGGGCCTATTTTTAGGAATCTGAAATAAAAGGAAACAAACAAACTCAGCACATTGAAAAAAAAAAAAAAGAAAAAAAAAAAAGGCAGAGCTGGCAAGGCAGTGTGGGAGAAATTGGCTCTGCCAGTAATTCAGCTTTAGCTATTCTCGGTCCAGTTGTGCCATGCTTTCCTCATGGGGAATACAGCTGGCTCAGGCAACCTGCAACCTTCCCAGAGGAGTCAAGGAAACCACTTGTAAACACATAAAACAGGTTTGCAGAATGCCTCCTTTCCCTATTGCTCCCGCACACACATCACCCCCCAAACCAGTGATTGTAACGCACTAAGTAAGCTAAGAGCTCAGGTGGGATCTGAGCTGGTATTTGGCGCCACTGAAATTTTATCAGGTTGAAGCTCAGGTAGAGATTGCAGTGGGGCATTGGAGGGCAGAAAGCTTCGCTGGCAGCAGAATCAGAAAATTTTGATTTTGTAATAGCTGGGAAATAATAGATAGGGACAGACCACTTCAGTGCATGTTCCACTCTGATTGCAAAACAGGCATCTTGAAATAAGGGATCTGTTTAACAAAGGTTACTGGAAACTTTTTGGACCTAGAAAACAGCTGAGATACATGAAGAAATGAAATTAAATACCCCTGGGAAATGTGCTTTTTACTCTCCCTTTTTATTTTTTCCAAAAATGGTTCTATTCCATAGAAATGTTTATGATTTTGTGGAGGGGGATGGAAATGAGACTGGTTTTCCTTGACAATTTGCAACAATGTTTTTTCTCAGCAACTCTAATTACGATCAGCTGAGTTTGGGCTTGAGTTTACTCAAACATGCAGCCCCTTTTTTAATGACATTTGCCAGGTTTCCAGTACTGCAATACACAAATTTCTTCAAAGGTTAAAATTTGCATTAAACACAGGCACTGTTTGAAATAGGCATTTCTGAAAGAAAAACAGAATATACAGGGGGATCTCACACACAAAGAAACATCTAAGAAATCTAAGTTTTAAGATGATCCCAGAATTATCGAGAAATAATGCTACAAGCACCCTAAACACAATGCTTCAACCACTAATAATAATTTTTGCATTATAGAAGTTACAATATGAAATAGAGTGGGAACAACGCTCGGAGTAGTACTCATATTACATGCAGTTAATGTCTGTAATCACAAGACACCTTTTGCATCTGTAAGACTGTAGGAAACACAAAGTCTTGAAGACAGTCATCTACAGAGTACAAAAGACTCCCAGCCAAACTGGTATGGACTGTCATGGGATATAGGCTCCCTGATGACCTAGGCACTTTAAAAATAGGCAAAAGGCCTTGAGATTCTCTGAACGGATCTTTTTATTTCTCTGTAAAGACTCCCTGCAAGTAAGTCTGATGTCCAACCAGCCAGGCAAGGCATTTCACTTAAAACCTAGACTGTGCCACATTGCCTTGCCCCATGTCTTGCTCTGTGGTCAGGATGCAATCTCTTTAAAACCAGTGGAACCAAAGAAAGTAAGAACTGATACCAAAATGTGGAAGGGGCAGGTAAAGCTAGCTAAGCTGCTGATAGTAACATTCCTACCCATCTAAAATGCACTGGGAGGTGCTACTTGAGCCCTCCTATCAGGTATCTAAGAGGCTGCTGCACTGTGTAACATGGTTGTCTCTTTGCCAGTATCTTGTCCCTAACAATTGGAAAAAAAAAAAAAAAAAAACGGAAAAAAGGAGGGAATTGTCCCATGAGGGTCAATACCAAAGTCAGACCTTTTTGCAGGCTTGGCCCATTGAGGAGGCTCCCAGATGGCTCTCTCATCCGTCCATCTGAAACGCTTGTTATTTCAGCAATAGCCAAGAGCTGTTGCTTTAAAAGGAAGCCCAAGGAACAAGTCAGGATGCTGTCTGTCAGCTGCACAGTTCTTCCAGTTATTTTGTTTGAGCTGTTTTACTAGGATAAATGTACGTCACCTCAACATCACGACATCCATGGTTCGCCAGGGCTGCGTGCACATGCAGCAAGGGGCAGGTGCTGCTCTCAGCCAGGGTGCTTTTTCCTCCTCTCTCTGTCTCTGTCTCATTCTGTTTAAATGTTAAGCCCTGTTTGCTCACTTTGCTAGTCAAAACAGGGCTTTAGTTTTCTGTTCTAGGATGTACAGGGCTAGTGCAAGTAGTTGAGCAAGCTGTCCTCCTTCCCCAACATCAATACCTTCCTTGCCAACAACAATTATTCTACACGGGGAGTTTTTCTCTTATCTGCTGATGCATGTGAGGGGGTGTTGCTGTTAGTGATGGGATATGCCGCCTCTTGATGTTTTCTGGGTTTTCTTAAATGCCACATTTTGACCGATGAGATTAGGAAAAGGATTCTTTGCGTTTGTCTGCAAATCTGCTGGCAGCTGCCCCTTCAGCACGTGGCCTGGGTCTGGCACCCACCTTGCAGCCTAATTTTTTTGCACACTGGCTGCATTTTTTTTTTTTACACCCATACCACCCTTTAACTCCCAAAGGGGTATTTCTTCTCCACAACCAAGTGAAGTTTTAATTTCTTATACAGAAATGCTTTTGCTCAGACTAGCCCAGTGAGTGCGACAAGAGCCCTAATGTAGGTACTCAGCAGAAAACATTCCCAGTATCTCTCTCTTTACCTGCAATTTAACCTTGGGGTTGTGATTTGGTACAGCTACTGGCTTCAGCCATTGCTCAGAAGTGCTCAGAACATGTAAGATTAGGCAGCTGATGTTATTGGGAAGAAAGGGGATTTTCTTTCCCCTCCCTTGTTCCCTAGATGTCTTGTCTCCTTCCCTTAATCTGTGTGTTACCTTCCTAAGGTGACACAGGTGACACAAAGATCTCCTTCAAGATGAATGCATCCCTAGCTTTGATGGGGAGCTTGAAGGAACTTGTGTAAAGGACTTACAGTAAGACTTAGCCCAGATTGAAGGCCTTTATTAATTTAACTTGATTTTACCAAATTCCAGGGGGCTTGGAAACTGAATTCATTTTCTAAGTTACTTTGCAATTTGGACATCAATGGGGAATTCAGTCACATCTACCAGCTCAGCAAGAACCAAAATTCTTACCTGTGGAACAATCCCCAAGCATTTTATTCTCTTAATATCCATGAAAATAATCAAGCTACCTTATTCAGCTTTGGTCCCCCGCCTGCAAGGCTGCCAGTCTAACCACTTCACCAACAGCACTGCCAGTTCAGCATTGTCCATGATAACGGGGCTGTACCTCTTCAGAGAGAAAGCAGAATGGCTAGAGGCATGATTGTGAAGAACCTGAGTTGCTCCCGCGATCCAGAAGGTTTCTGATATATATATATATGAAAAAAAATCACCTCTTATTAAGTTGGTATACCAACCCTGCTTCGGCAACATTTTGTGTCATGGTTATTAAGTTTTTCTTTTATAGTTTTGAGGTTTTTTCCAGGTGATCAATGATAGATTGAACAGGGAGGTTGCAGACAATGTACAGAATAGTCTTCTCACTTCACAGATGGCCAAAGCAGAGCAAGAATTTGCTGTGCTATGCTTCTGCTGGGGTTTTGGAACCTGAACAGAAATCAAAACTCGGTCCTACCATGGGGAGCCTTGTGTCTGGCTGGGCACAACCCTGAATGATAAACAGTTTATAGGGGTGATGATAATGGTGAAGTTCATGCTGACAGGTTGAGACAATGGCAAATGTTTGCCCCTGTATATGAAATACCAGCACTGTTGCTTTCCCTGTTGATGTTACATACTGCTTTCTCTAGATACCATCCTCACAGGCTGGTGCCTCTCTCAGACCTCACTGGTAGATGGGACAGGGGTAGCAGATGGTATCCCCTTTCTCCTTCCATGCATGGGGCTATTGGGAGACCCTTGGTTCATAATAAATGTCAGTTATGATTGACGGTGGGCTCATGCTTCCTCGGTTTAATGCTCAAACCATGTAGGACAGGCAATTCATCTAGTTATCTCTGTCCCTTAGCAATTCTCCTCCCCTTCAGCAGGATGGGTAAATGTGCCTTGCTTTGATTTGGCTGTGGGGCAGAGATCCAAGGGAAAGCGTTGATTTATTTTGTCTCTGCTGAGGAGTGGTGGCACTGATTTCCTGCGTGGTCACCCCTCAGAGCCCTGTCCTCTACCAAGAAGGGCCCCCCACCCTCTCCCCAGTCACATTTGGAAAGCAAAGCCTGTTCATAGCAGATCTGTAACTAAACCCAAACTGATTCCCTTCTGGCTCTTGAACCCCTTCTCTCCTCTCTTAGTCCAAGGTTCGTGTATACAGGCTGGCCTGGCCCTGGGTAAATACAGCAACTTCATGTTTTCTTGCTGCGCTCAGGTCAAGAAAGCAAAGTGGGAAAGGCATAATAACATGTTTCTCTCACCTCCTTCACCAGTACCAGAACATTTTTGCAAGCACTTACCTGTTACACAATAAGCCACTGACATTCACTGTTTCTGTTTTTTGTTCCCCCTCCCTCACCCCAAGTTCTCTCAGCTCATTAAAATCTTCAACTCACTGGGTCCTGAGAAGTTCCCCCTCGTGGAGCAAACATTCTTCCCAAGCCATAAGCAGATGGTGAGTACCTTTGCTTTCTTATGATGCCAGCATGGATTGGGGGAGAAGCAACAAATGTGAGTTGGGCATGAGAGATGGAGGTGGGAATGCTGCAAAGAGTCTCAATTTACTTTCAGAGAATTACTAGCTAAAAAGCAATATGCAAAAAGCACTGCTCAGGACCTCCATCCTTTCTTGCCCAGCCCTCCCCCTGGTCATGTACAGACCCTGAAAAAGTGAACAATGAGAACAGGCTCAAAGCAAAAACTCATTGTAAAATCTAGTCAACAAAAGCTCATCCCTTAGAGCAAAGAATCACTTTATTCAGATAAAGTGGATTTTTTGCCCTCCTGGAATTGTTTAAAAATATGTTGACAATTTGGGACATGGGCCATAAGAGATGTTTGTTTCACAACATTAGTTTGCCCGGTCTGTCACGTGGTTGCCATCCATGAAACATTTACCAGCCTGACTAGGTACTCAAAGTAAATTGGAGTTCTTGAAAAAGAGTTTGTTTCAGCTTGTAATGTTTCCTTTGCACGGTGGTTCTGGGATCTAGTCTTCCTGTCAACAACTAAACACTTAGTGCCCTGTGTAGCTACTGGGCACCGTACCAAACTCTTAGAGCACCTTCCAAAGAGATCTGTGTAGGTGCTTTTAGTCCTGGAGAACATGGCAAAGCGAGTGGCTTTGTTTAAAACCGTTCATGTCTCTTGTTTTACCTGGGTTAAAAGGATGACCAATCCTTCATGAATTTTTGCTCCCAACTTACATCCATGAATTAGTGGCTTTTCTTACCTGGCTGAGGCTTTGATTAGACCCTGTGTGAACCACGACCCACAGTGTGAGCCACTGGCTGTCTGAGCTTATTTCTGACATTTGATTGTGAACTCGAGCAGCATTGGCAGCCTGAAGATTAGAGTGGTTGAGATGTCAAACTAGGGCTCAAAAACATTCAAACCCCTCTTTTCTCACACACTTGTTGCAACACTGTGGGCCAACCACAATGCAGAATACATCGTAGGTACCTGATGGTGGATACAGGCACCTCGTGGGAACATCGAAATTCAAAAGGAAGCCACATGTAGATTCTTGTGAAAAACCCCACCAGTGCTCGCTAGGTACCTGAATTACCTTGAAATCCCGGTCCTTCATCTCTCTGTTCCAATACTCTGTTCTCTACCTGTGCTGTGTGGATAACAGCACTTCCATACTTCAAAGGCACGTCATGAAGGTAAGTACAGTCATAAGTGCTGTGAAGCACTCACGTAACACAGTGGTAAGAGTTGTATTATCATTTAAGACAGCATAAAGAAATGGATGGTCCTTAAACACTATGTGACAGTTTGTTGCAGACTTTTAAGACAAATGAGTTGATAAATCCGGTTGCATTTAATTCCTGCTGATTATAAAGAGGGTTTTGTGACATATATAATGCTTCAGGACAGTTGTGGCTTTGTCTGACCATTACTTCAGGAATGGTGTTTTTGGAAGACTTGATTAAGGTTTTCATTGCAAATACGTTAGCCAGCACTTTAGCATTATTTTCCTGTACAGAAATCTAATTCTTGATTCCTCGGCATGTAAATGCATGTTACCAGCACAGTAGTTTGGCTTAGTAGAGGACTGATCTTAAATTTCACATATTTGTCACCTTTATAATTGATCACCTACTTGGAGATGCTATTGCTTGCTTCCAAAAGAATACAGGAACCTTTTTAAATGTAGATCATCTCATCTGAACACAAACACTATTGCTGATATGCAAGCTTGAATAATCTGGTTTAAATCAGTCACTTTCCAAACAGAAGCAATGATCCACCTGGGCAAATTCAGGCCAGCCCCTTCCAGGTGGGGGGGTCTGCCTCACACAATGAATCTCCGTAACTTCTCAAGATCTTTTCTGGGTGCATCTTCACAGTATCCTGGTCTGTGAGAGGCTGAGAGGGCAAGTGCTTAAGCCAAGCAGGCTCCGCTGCAGTCATCATTCCACCAAATACCCACGAAAGTTGCTTGCCCACTGTGCATCAGCTTCTCCATGTGTCAGATAGGAATATAATGATCCCCCTTTCCCACTCTTTTTCTTCCCTTTCCTGGAGGCATTTTCAAGCTGTACCAGTTCGCACTTGTAAAATACGCTGTGCTCCTTTGATGGCTGACCCCCAGGGAGTGTTTATAACTAGTGTTATGGTTTTACCTCTTTGCAATGTGATATACTTTAAGCAATGAAGTTCTCACATAAGAGATCCTCAGCCTTCTATGTCCAAAACTTTCCAAAGTTTACTTTCTAAACCTTTGGATGAAACATAGAACAGACTTAAATATCTGTTTCATTCTGTCATCCATATAGAGAATAGAGATCTTCCTAAAGTAAAAGCGACATAAAGGACATGTCTAAGAGTAGGCCGTTTTGTGAGCATTTTAATTTAGTTGAAAACGCTGTCTCTGAAGCTTCCTTCTCATGACAACAGAGCATTTTTAATCAGCCTTAAGCAGTAAACCTAAAGAGAGGGCATGAGGCTGAGACATTTCACAGCCCAAAAGATCCGAAAGATTAATCTCTCTTCCCTTTGCCATGGGCATGTACCTTTCAACTCTCCCCTCAGTGATCAGTTCACTGGAAATAAGAGCAATCTGGCAACTGTTCTTGTAAGGCGCTACCTGGCAGCCATAATGAATGCCTTGCTCTGTAGTGACCCCCTATGGCCAGTTAACAAGTGGGATACATTAACTTCAAAAGGGATTTTTTGCCTTTCCTGGGCTTACAACCCCATTACCAACTCTTAGAGAGATCAACCTCTTAAAAAGAGGGAGGGATTGCTGGAGGGATGTCTTTGCCAAAGAGCAAGAATTGCCAGAGGTGGAATATCTGCTTTAGGCCCAATAAAATGGTATCAAGAAAAGGAAGGAAATTAATAGATCCACTTGCAAATCCATTTGTGTGCATTTGAAGTGGACAGAAACTAATATAAGTGAAGCAGAGACAGAATGTCTGTGATAGAAATAAAACCACTTTACTGTTTAGAATAAAAGGACACTATAAAAAGTGAACATTATGCAACATTACCTTAAAAGACAATATACATTCACTGAATATAAAATTTATAAATAACATGGAGGAAAACTGTAAACAGTGCTAGAAAATTTAGCAACAAATACATTCCTTCTGGAGATTTTTCACACGGGTTTGGTTCCCTCCCCAAGTTTCCATGACTATCAGGAACAGCAGAGTGGCTCTATGAAGGAAGGACAGTGTCAGAGAGAAGGAGAAGCCAGTACAGGCAAAGCAGCAGCAAATGTTTAGTGGATTTTTAAGATTTTTTCTCAAGACTGGTAGCCCCAAAAGACACTTATTCTAAAAAAAGACAAAGAAACCCTGCAGTTCCCTAAATTTTGTTCTGCCCTTCTAGGCTATAAAATACATTATAAGTGAGATACACTTTCAGAGACATCTGAAAGAATGTCTCTGAAAGGCATTGAAGTAAAAGGCCATGAAGGCCTTTACTTTAAACAGTCTTTACCATAAAAAAACCACAACAGCATGTTTCCCATCACCCTGAGGCAGCATTTCGCTCTGGCCAAGTATGAATGGGATACGGTGATATATTTAGGTTTTAGAATAGTCCTACACCTAAAGGGCCATGTAACTCTTCAAAACATGGGAAATTTAGACCTAAAATGGCAGTATTGTCCCACGTAAGGGAAGGGGAAGCCTCCTGCAAGAGGACTTTATTCAAGGTACTCCATGCACAGATCTCCTCTACTCTCTCCATTTTGGAAAAGGAAAATTGAATCCAATCTTTCCCAAACCTTCAATACATTTTTCATATTTTTTGTAATTCTAAAGGGGAAAACACTCTCAAGCAAATCAGGAAAAATGTCTATAAATAAGAAAGCAAACAGCAACAGCCTAGAAATGAGCTGTGCATTTTAAAAAGTACTTTTAATAATGTTGGTACATCTAAAGCATGATGGGGGGAAAGCCCTCATCCTGTACATGTCCAAAGGTCGTGCTCACGTGAGCTGTGCCACTGACAGTTCCTCTGACCTTGGGTTATGGGATGAAGTGAGGAGCATGTCAGAGGTGACAGGAAGATATTTGTGCTGCTGCAAGCCCTTGTATGCTCCATAGCCTAACATTTTGTGGAGAACTTCACACCTGCCTCCTCACCTCTCCATACCTGGTGTTCCCACATACTGCATGGCCTGCTGTAATGAGGGAGAGAGTTTTGTCCATCGGCAGGCAGAAGTGACTTAGCAAGACAGAAGAAAGGAGAGCAGATAGAAAGGAAGAAGTCTTTGAGTCTGATTTAGAGCCTCTTCAATTCATTTAATGGCTCCCACTTCAAGGGAGCCTTCCGTCAGGTTCTTAATGCAAGCACAAGCTAAAGCTTAGCCCAAAAAATACATGTCCCTGATAGCATGCACAGAAACAAAATTAAGAAGCCTCCCAAAAGAAATGTATTTTTACCAGATTCTTCCCCCTCCTTTTGGCTCCACATTTTTAAAAGTCTTAACAACTGTTTCTTTACACAGCAAGGGGAAAGATTTGCTACCAAACCCTTACCCCTGCCAGTCTAGCTGTCTGCATCTCAGAAATATTTTACCATCTGCAATATAAAATGGGAATACGCTTCATTTTCTGGTAATGCATCTGCTGTTTTGTTGTTTACAAAGCACATAGCTACATTATATCCTACTCCGGGACACAAGTCCTCATAGTATTAGAATGCAAACATTTTCACAATAACTTGAGTGCAATACTGTGATGTCTCAGCTAGCTAAATGAATCAGTGACAGGTAAAATATGCAGAGCTGCAGTTTAATGAAAATTCAAATCAACACTTCACTGCATTGAGGGGCATTTTCATTTAGCCTTCCAAAGCCATGAAAAGTGGCTGCAGCTCAAAGAGACGTCAGCTTTGCGAAGTTGCCTTGAGCTTGAGGAGGGCCATCTCCAGCGATGCCAACTCCACATGATGCAGACAGTGAGGGTGGCGAGGCCAGCTCCACTGTGCCCTCAGTGACCCTCAGATTTTTGTCAGCCATGCACAGCTGGAACAGAGATTGCTCCACTGTGCCCAAAGCCCAACCCTGTACTCTGCCAAAAGGGGCAACATTCTGACCCCCCATCTGATCCTGTGGCGGGTGTTGTGAAGCACCCTACTCTCCCTCTCATCTCCAACCCATAATTTAGGAGTAGTCACAGGGAAGAGAACTTCTGAAAAGTATTCCAAGCCTGAATCACAGGAAAATCCAACAGACTTTCAGTGTGTTTTGTGCTGCGCTGCCACTCAGAGCAGCTGAAAAAAAATACCCAGCAGACCCAGGCACCTCTTACATCAACTCTTTGAAAATGCCCTTTCAAGCTCATGTTAAAAATGAAGCTACATGCTTTTTGCTGCAACAATTCATCTAGTAAATGGGGCATTTTAGTGGATGTATGTAAGGAACGTAAAAACGCATCAGGGCCCATCTCAGACACCCTTTCCTTTCCATTTGACAAAGAGGCCCCAAACAACTCTCCAGTAATTGAGGTCACTGACTATAAAATGCTGTATTGCCCCTGGCTGGAATCACTGCAATACTTTTTCCTGCTGGTGGCAGCTCTGCTTTCTAAGTGGAATGAACTGAAGATATATGGAAACCTAAGATAAATAATCATAATACAAAAATGAAGTTAAGCATAATCTCCCTGCCCAAGCCCTCCCCATCCAAAACTCAGCCACCCATTTTGTCAGCACCCCTTCTTCACCATCATTAAAACTTAAAATACTTTTATTTGATAAGAAAAATTATATTATAGTTTTCTTAATAAAAAACAAAATAGAACGAAAAAACTTCTCCAGTCGACAGCAAAGCACAAGACAGTAAGGCTCCTCCTCCCACATCACTGCAGGACATGGCATGAGCACATGCACAGAGCTATGCTTAACAGTGCCTAGAGGGAAACATAGCACTTGACACAGAAGGAATCCTCTGGGCAGCTGAAATTTTATGATCCCAGCCAGCACTTATTATGAGACCACTTCTCCTCACCTGGCCCCCACACGCACTTTCTTTCACTATATAAACAAAAGCAGCTAGTGTAGCTGCAGGGGAGGAACTGTGGTGCAAGGAGGTACAGAGGAAACAATGACTGTAGCCACTACTGCAGATACACTGGAGCTTCAATATCTTAAAAACAACTCACTGACTCGGAATGTCAATATTTCCGTCTTTAAAACACAATCAAACCATTCTTTTGTTTGTAACACCAAAAAAATTCCACGTCCTGTCAAAAATAGCTTATGTCATTATGTGTATGTACATCTTAGTTCAGCAAAACACTATTTTGGCAATAGATTTTTTTTTTTTTTTTTTTAGTAAGAGCTCTAGCAAGTCTCCCCTTTCCCTCTTCCATGTGATTGATTTACAGTTGGTATTTTTGCATCTGTTTGGTTTAAGGTATTCACAAGCTGGTTTTGCTGTTGAAGCTAAGATGCAAAAATTTCAGGTGCCGATGCTGCTCAAAACAGGATGGCACAGCACTTCATCTGCTCTGCTGTAGGTGGATTTACCTCCCTGAACATAGCAGATGGGGCTTTTGTTTTTTAAACAACAACAAAAACACAAAATACTCTCTCTTTTGTTCTGGGGAAAGCCAGAACTTCAAACATGCTGTTGCATTCACACTGTGACTGAATTAGCTAGGACAATCAGTCAACAATGCTTTTACCAGATGATATGGTCAGACACACCAGGTGAATTCTCCTATTGCTGGAGTCAATAACATTGCCAGTCTCTCCCATAAAGGAGGATTTCTTTTGGACGTCATTTTTTCCAGAGTTTAGGCTGGGTTTCTTTTCAGTTTGTTTCATTTGCCAATCTCATTAATGAAACCTGTTTTCCTTCAAATAGATGTGTCTACGTATTTTCAGCATTTAGTGCATGAGGAGGGGTGACGGGAAGCCAGCGCATAGAAGAATACAGTGCCTAATTGGCATAGTTTTTAGATTTTTGTTTTCCTAAAAAAATAGAGATTATATTGCTACAGCTAATGATACGTGTAAAAGAGCAAAAGCTCCACCTTTTTTCTTTATTTTGCCTTTTTTTTCCCCCCTCCCATTTTTCCCTCTGGTGTGCAAAAGTAAGCTCCCAAATGTCGTCTGATCATAATGAGTGGTATCAAAAAATGGAAAAGGTGATTACAAATTCAGTAAGGTAGCACAGACTTTTTTCTTTTCTTTCCTTTTTTTTTTTCCTTTTCTCTTTTAAGTGTTCGAAGTGCTAAAACTTTGCATGAAAACAGGCACTAATTTCATTGTCATCATCATGATCTGGTATGAGTTAGTGTCCAAAGGAAGATCAGTCACAAGTAAGGGAGAGGGGAGATAAGGAAGGGATAGCGTGCTCAGGGATCTGTGGCATTGATTATCGTTTTATCTGGAGGCGCCCATCCTCTATACCAGGTGCAGTAACCTTCCAGCCTCTGGATGCAGGCATAGTGCTTCGCTTGGTATCCTGAGTGGCCGAAGTTGGAGAGCATGTCTGTCCAAATACACTCATTCTTGGAGGTGGCAAAGCAGGGCAAATAGTAGCAGGGCCTAATCTGCAATTGGAAAGAGCAATCAGGTTAAGGCTACGTGGAAAAACAACATTATATAAAATGCCTTTTTACCAGAGACAAGGGATTCAAAATTCCACTCCCTAAAACCTTGCTTACTAACCCAAAATTCAGCCTCAGTTCAGTAAGCACGTAAGCATCTGCTTAGCTTCACATACACAGGTAATTCCAGAGTCAAAAGGGTTTTTCAGGTGCAGAAAAGTTGAGCTTGTGTCTACATTTTTGCAGGCCTGGGGCCACGAGCAAAAATCTTAGTGCCAGTGCCAGGCTATGAGGTTTCAAGCACTCAAAATGTTTACACAGGAAAAAAGCTGGACATATCTTGCCAAGCCTCTGGTACCTGATTTCATTCATCTGCAAATGATTCTGCATGGATTCTGAAAGCCTTCCCCAACCCCAATTAACTCCAACAGGGCATTAAAAAGGCATAGACTCTGCATTTTTATTTGATTATCTCTTCTCTGGTCTCAACACTAAAGCTGAGCTTTACTTTTTCCCTGTAAAAAAATTGTTGTTCTCATTTCTCTTCCTGGCTGTTCACTAGCATCATTGGTATTATCAGCCATGGGAAACAGAATTCTAGGGTCTGAATGTCTTAACGCCACCTAATTAGAGACGCACATACCTTGCATCCACAGCCCAGATGATAACGATGATTCAGTCCTTTACGCTGGGACAGAGTCAGCCGGTCCCATTTCTCATACCAGTTGCACAGGCCAGTGTAAACCTTCCCTTCATACACACGGCCTTGAAAAGAGAGACATGGTCACAAGTTAGCACTTCTCAGTAAGTTAGGAGAGTTGTGCCAGCTGTAAGCACCAGCAACAACATGCAGGTGAGTCATGCTGTCAAGCTCCTCTCAACAACAGAGGAAAATGAATTGACACCTTCACTAGAAACAAGACTTGGCAACTGCCACATTTCTGTCTCCTTGTATCCCCCCATCTCAGCAGTCTGCATTTCTCCAGCTCATTCCAAAAGGGATCTTCCATTTCTGGTGCAGCCAAGTAGCAATCAGTTCCCTGTGACAGACATGCCAGCTCAGGTATGATTTGACAGCTGTGGACTGTCATACAGCACACTTGTCACAACTTGGCTGGGTATGAGAGATACTTTAGGAAAGAGAGGGAAATCTAGAGAGTGAAATGACTCTTAGCATTAAAGAGTACTGAGCACCAAAATACTGTTGGCCATCTTAACACTTGGGAAGCTGCGTATAGAGCTGTCTACGCAGCTGCCTGCGTCCTCAGCAGGTGTATGTATAGAACAGAAGAGGTTTTGATTATGAAGAAGTACACTGTCCTTTACCTGTAATCAGATATTGGTACTTGTTGACCTCCAGCTTGACTCCACAAAGACTCTCAGAGGCTTCTGTGTAGATGTACTGAACGTGCGGCATTATCTGGAAGCCCCTGTACATCTACAGAAAGAATAAAAATGCTTTAAGTCATCTTAAGGTGACAACTTTCCACTTATATTCTTTACAGTCTACATTCCTAGACTGTGGTGGCAAGCAGAGAACTTTTAGTGTTTACAAGGGTGAAGGACTAATGGCACTAGCTGGACGCTGCTGGAAGTCTCCCCACCAGATCTGCTGGTAAAGCAGAATACCCACCTGCTAACAAGCCATTGCAATTCAGCACAGGGACCACTTTTCCCCACTCGCATTAGTTCCAGTAGCACTGAGCGAGCAAAGTGCCAACACTGCAAGCTCTGCCAACATCCTGAACAATTTTTTCCCTTATATAGCTCATAATTAGGGAGAAATTAAATTAGTTCAAGTTTGGAATCTTTCTCCTTCATGTGAGTTAAACAATTTCTTCCAAACTAAGGGATTTTTCTTTTAAACAATGACCCTCTTTTGCAGTGTTGCTGTTATAAGAGTTTCAAACCTTTGGCACTTAGCATAAGCAACTAGCATACACAACTCCTGCTGACCTCAGCAAGGATTTAATGTTTCTCTAACTAAATGAATGCAGAAATAGACTTCTACCCCACCTCCTAAAATTAGCCCAGTACTGATGGGCGCCATAAAGAAAAATATCATATATATATAATTTGTCTACACCCCTTCTCCTTTTTCAGTTCAGTTTAATTGACATACGAACCCACAGATACAGTGGCAGTTGGATTCAGTTAGAAATTAGCATGTGTCCCTATCTGACCTGACCTTACCACTGCAATTTAGGGAAACTTATGCCCACCCCTTAGTAGCATAATGAAGTCTGTACATAGCAATGAAACAACCACTTCATGGACCCAATAAAACATATCCTATTTTTGAAACACTGAGGATGATTTTCCTGAAACTTTCATCTTTAAAATTTGGTTATCTTTTCAAAGCATTCAGTCTCTCTTTTCTCCCCACCAACTGTATGAATGGCCGATGTTTAAAAGTTAAAGGAAAACAATAAGAGTCAGAGAGAATCACAGTTTCATAGCATTTCCCAGCCTATCCTTTTCTCTGTCAGCTTTATTGATAGAGAGCACATTCACAGTCAGTTTAACTGTAAATATCAAAGTGAGGCAAAAGAGAAAAAAAATTACCAAGCAATCCCAGAGCTGTAGATCCTTGCTGCTGTGTCACCTAAGCTGTGGTATTGTCCTCCAGGCTGTATTCTATTTCTTGAAGTCCCCTATTACCCCAGGATATTTCACTATTCCCCCAACTCCTTTAAAAACAACAAACCTTTTTCTATCTGAAAGAATGTCTGTTGATTTAACAAATTTTATGCTAGGCCCAGATACCGCATATGAAAATATAAAAAACTGCTACTAGTTCTGCTATGCCGAGAAGTCAAACTATCTCCTGGGCATCCACAGAATGTCTGACAGGCTTTTTTCCTCCTTAGTTATATTACCTCAATCAGCATAATCTTATAACAATATCACAGCTCAGTAACAGCACTGCTGCGTACAGTGAAAGCCATGGCAAAGGGTTTGCATTTTCCAGCCTTCCTTCTACACCCAGCAAATATGCAAGGAAAGCATTTTTTAAATTAATCATACTGTATCAACAAAAGCTCACAGATCATGTTTGGAATACACCATTGTGTCCATAAGTGAGCAAAGTCTTTCAATGAATATGGAAGAACTGAACCTTGCCTAATCTCTACTTTATCCCTGCAATTTTCTTGGTATGGGATGATCTACTCAGATTTTCCAGTTATGCTCAAGATAGCTGGAGATCTAGGTTCTGGCACAAGTATCCTGTCTGTCCTTAGATGAGCTATTTTAGCCCTCAGTACACTTTTGCTCCTCATCTATAGAACAGCTCTGCCTGGCTTCCCAAGGGTACTGTGAGAAAAGCCACATAGAATAACAATCATGTGTTCAGACCCCATTCTAGTGGTAGTCACACCAAGAAGCTATGATAACAGTATCTAAGCAGATAAGAGTAGCTAAGATAACAGCTGGGGCTGCCCAGTCTCTCCAGGCAGTGTATTATCTACACTGCAGAGAGCTGTACGCTGTGCATGTGCAGTACAAGTGATCTGTCACTCAGAGCACTAAGCTCCAAGTAGTGTTGGGCTAATTAATTATCTGTACTATAAAGTCTACACGTGAACAGGCATGCTTTGAGCCCGTTCTCCCCCTTGCAGAAAGGGCTACAAGCTAGACTAATCATTCCTCTGAGAAGCTGCTCAGGCCCTTCCTACCCTTATAGTCGTCACTCCTCACATCTTCTGCAACATCAAGCTCAACATGACTGCCTATGAAGTAACTACCGTTGCTGAACTGGGGTTTGGTTTTCAACTCCTGGACCTCATTTCCTATTCACATTACCATCAGGGACACCACTGTCAGGGTCACTAAAGGAAGCATGCTCAGCCTTTAAAAAGCACTTCAGCTCACCTCTCAGTGACCCTCATCAATGCCAACAACTGTCACACTAATTAACCCAGTGCTGGGGGCAGACAGGGCCTGCCTCATCCTCTGATGACTAAAGAAAATTCACCATGACCTTGGTTCTCAGGGGAGGAAAAGGAAAATTTGGCAAAGGGGAATCTTCTACAGATGCCCTCTTTCAAAACAAATAAAACAATACCTTAAGCATTATTTTTGGATACACAAAATATCCTGGAAGTGCTATTAGACCAGTCAGAAGAAAATCAACAGTGAAGCTAGCCTCTCTCCTAAATGCTACCCTTGGAGTCCTCCTGTCTTCAGAAATGCATATTTTCGGAAGCATAATGACAGGGAACAAAGTATTAGCAAGCGTCACATGGTGGTGTCTGCTAGTGCTGTTCTAGTTCCAGCTGTGTCAGCATTCCCCTTAGCAGCCCCCATACCACCTCAGAAATGCACATGCAAATCCTGGGGTGGTTCCTGCTCCATGATTAACTTCACCCTGTGATACGATGTTCGTCCCTCTATCCCTCCTATGTGAGATTGCACTAGATACGAAGGCTTGGAGTCACCTTGCCTAACCTTCAGCTACCTAAAATTTAGGCATCCTCTCTAGTCAAGCACCAAGAATGGGCACCTCCAGAACAACTCAGCCCATCCTAAAATAGCTGTCTACAACTGGTGGGCTGAATTACCCTTTGGTGGTTCCTGTCTCTCTCCATTGACAATCAAGAGAGCAGGAAAGACTCAACACCTCATTTTAGTCTGTCTAAAATTAAACTAAATTAATCCCACCCCACTTCATTCCTCCTGGGACTATCAGGTTTCACTCTTAGACTCATTTTACAGATTAGCAACAAACCAAGGAAAGCCTCTTTGCTTCTGTCAGCCTGTGCAGAGTGCTGCCATGGTCAACCAGGACTGTTTGTGTACATGGAGTAGAAATATCTTATCTCCTTGTTTCCTTTGCCTGTTTCCTGAAATAGGTTTGGGCCATTCTCAGAATGCATTGCAGCATCACAGAACATGCAGGGGTTAGATCACTCCTGTGCAGACTTCTGAAACATGATCTTGAAATATTTTTAAATTATTTGAGAAAGCAGTGGGGGAAGGCAGAGGGTGCTTGAAAAAGCACAAGGCCTTTTCAGACAACAAACCTGAATGCTAGAAAGCCTGGTGCTGTTCTGTGCCTGTGGGCTGACCTTGTGCTGCAGTCCACACCCCAAGCTGGTTTAGTTGTGAAATTTAGCAATGAGTTCAGGAGTGTTAGTGAGAGCAAGAATCGGCCACAGCAAACTCCAGGAACCCATGAAAGAAATACAAAGATTGTTTGTTGCCTTTTAAGGCTCTCAGTGCTTTTCACAGGCAATTCAGTACTCACTGATGGACTAAATGGCTTGTTTATTTTTCATCTGCAGGTGCAGATGGGTTTATAGGTGGCCAAAAAACACTGACATGTTAGTTTTATCTTCAGAGTTGTTCCCATGCAGCTGTGCAGAACCATAAGCCTCCTTAGTTTTCTTTTCAGCAGGAGGACAGTCAGCTTTCAGTGGGGTGAGGAAGGGGAAAATTTGCTGCATCATTCTGAGCTCCCCCACTGTATGGAGCTGAATCCCTCTTTATACTGAAGTCTCTAAGCTCAGCAGAGAGACAGCAGGGTGTCAAAGAAGACACTTGGTTTGTTTGTTTATCAAGAACTATGTCCTCCGGACATTCCAGTTCTACTGAGCACTTTGACTGCTTCAGGTTCCTTCCTGCCAAAGGTCACAGTTAAATGTGCAATGCAACATCTCACCAGCCCACCACCTATGTAGCAGACATAGAGGCAATTTGACCAACACACGATCTCCCCTTTAAAATCCCTCTTGCTTTTGTTGGATATGTAGCTTCCTAACAAAACACTGTGGAACTGCTCCTGCAAAAAGGCAATTTTCTCTTGTGGTCTTGGCATGAGGACGTTGCAGATTGCAGCAGTATCTGCTGTAAACTCCCTGGCCCTGTGACCCGATGAAAACAGCCAGGACAGGCTCAGGCATCTCATTTAAAGATTGACATGATGGTGTCTATTGACAGTAGAGTGGCTGCTGCTCTACTCAACATGCTTACCTTGCCTGGGCTTATACTCCTCCCATACAAAAAAACACATAGAAACCTCTATTCGTAGCAGGCACATTGCTGCAGGCTCCTGGGTCAGGGGAGGAATGCTTAATGCTGTTCCAGAGATCTCTGACACTGCAGGTCACTGGCTGACAACAGGGCAGGCTGCATCATTAGTTAGGAGAGAGGCTAGCATTATGGTTGATAAAGGCTAGTAACTCATTTTGGGGACTACTGTTATTCTAGATCAGCACTGGACCCTGTTCATGGTCATAGAAAGGAAGCACCAAACTCTTGGAACTGAGTAAGAGGGAAAGTAGGGGTCCTGAACAGACCGAGATGAAATCAGAAAAAGAGAAGCTGATGAAGCCACTGCAGCATGAGGACATTGAGTAGTTTTGTAAAGTGGGGTACACTGGCTGAGCTGGAGAGTGACAAAGCTGGCCAAGATGCTGCAAGCCTGATGAGGCCAGGGACAGAAATAAAAAAAAAAAAAAAAAAAAAAAAAAAAAGAGTGGCAGCATTGGCTCACTGTTGCCAACATAGACAGTTGCCTTTTTTACAAATACAAGTTAATCAAGAAATATATATTTCCTTTTGAATCTTAAAAATAAATTTTTAAGATTAAGGAAATTAAGTAAACCCAGCACCTCACGCCCTCTTATTCAAAGTGCAAGCATTCCACTCTAGTGGAAGAGCCACGCCAGGACCAGATTTGGCTACGTGTGCATTTTTGCGACAGCTTATGAAACAGGCTTTGCGTCTCCTCCTCCCAGCTTTCGTGCTTAGCTATAAACCGCCTTATAAAGAGAGTTACTGTTACGAGGCAGGCAAGTGACTGTTTTTTCTCTGAACCTTTACTTTGTCTAATATGTTTCAGATTTCTGCAGTCTCTGCCAAGCTTTTCCATTCCCTTTTTTTTTTTTTTAAAGACATAAACCAGTCTTATGACTGGAATGGCATAGCCAAGAAAAACAATCTAGGGCTGATTTTTAGCGTTACATAACAAGGGGTCAGTTTAAGAAAAAAAACTTAGACCAAAGCAGCAGGTTGAGTGCAGTTTGTCCAGCAAAGAATTAGAGCTCTGAAGAGAGGAACTGGAGAAACCAAGCAATTGGTGTAGGAGATCTACCTCTTTTCACCTTAGAGTCAATACTTTACAGCTCTTCTGAGCTGATATTTGAAAGCTACAGTGTTTGGTTTAGCTTTTTATAAAGACTTCACTATACAAGTTTGATTTGTTCTGTACGTGGAAAAAAATGCTATCATTCTAACTGCTGGTCACAAAGAATACAAGGAAAGGAGATGAAAGACCGCTCTCCCAATGCTGGCAGACCCGCCTGCCCCCCCCCCCCCCCCGCCTCCCACATCTGGACTTAATTAAAGTGCTGCATGGAAAACCTTGCATTTCCACAGTCTAACACTGCATATGTTGAACACAAACAGGACTCCAGTATCTAGAGAAGCACATCTGGCATCTTTTACTACCAGGAATTTTAAAAAAAAGGAAGAATTCAGGAATTCAGCATTGTATGTCAGGAATGACGTCTTCCTGCTCCTTTCCCCTTTTCAGGCAAATTTCTACCAATTGCTGGTTACCTTCCATTCTGGCTGACCAATACGAAAAGTTGAGAAGCTCTTATTTTAAGTATGCAAAATCTATTCATTTTTACACGTTAATTAGAATCATTATCATATCTACAAGCCTGTGTGGAATGTCTGCAAACATACCTTCATCTGCTTGACTGTGTATCGCATCGTTCCAAATGGTCCATCTTTCATGAGCTTCTTCCCCACAACTTTAGCTCGGATCACTGTCATAAGAGAGGAAAAATACAACAAATTATGAACAACTTCACACAACATTTAGGCTAGACCCTCCACTTCAAAAAAGCCTCTTAGATAAATTATTCTGTAAAATCATATCACATTATACAATCATATCACATTATACAAACACCGGAAGTGGCTTCATTTTTACAAGGGCTGCAGAAAATAAGATTGGTGAAGACCAGTCCTCAGAGGAATAAGAATCACTGTTAGAAAACCCTGTACCCCAAACGCCACTCATACAAACAAGAGGACAAAAAAAAAAAAAAACCAAAACAACCAACTCAAAATTCCATCAATCAAGAGAAACATCAAATTACAACATTATTGTACAAATCTTACCTAAAATCTTATTCATTAAGCTTCTCATTATAAAGGTTATGAAAATTATTTCAGTAGAATAATCCAAAGAATGCAACACACTCATAACATGACTGACAATGTAATAGTTATATAGAAATCCTCCAGAAACACCTTTTTTGTGGAAAAGGAGATATCAGATACTTTTGCATAAAGCTTATATTGGTACACCATTGCAAACAACGCAATTCTGCTGAATAAACAGCCCACTGGTTCCAGACTACTGAAATCCAGCGACTAAAACAGATCACATGCATCATTTCCTCTGACCCTATGAAGGTCCTAATCATAACTACCTGCACGGGACAGAGGTACTGCTTTCACAGCAATCTTTTGCAGCATTTCATCTGTGTTTTGCTGAATGTATCCTATTAATGCATCACAGAAAACAATTCATTAAAAAGCAGGAAGGCATGCGAGGGAGACAAAGAGGTGGAGGTACTCCTTTGCAAGCAGGAAAACCCAACAAGTTATTATTTGCATTACAGAACTATCTAAAAGTAGCAACAAATTTCAGGGATCCATTTTGCTACACAAGCAACTTGTTGCTTCTTAGCTCATTTAGGTTTCAAAGAGCTGTAGAAGCCTGCTGGAAGAAATGGGAAAAAGAGGAGGCTAAGTTTTTGTTCACTACCTAGACCAAATCAATGAGGCAAAAAAGCTTGTCCCAGCTTTCTGAATAATCTGAAGAACAGATTTAAAGGAAGAGACAGGTCTGCTTAAACACACCAGTTCCTGGAACTTGTTCCATGAGGGTGGTGCGAAATGAAGACAAACTCACTCTTGCTCTGATTTATATCCTGTGCTTCAGCCAGACTTGTCAAATAAATTTTAAACTAGGTAAGACAGTCCTGCTGGCTTTGATTCAAAGGACCAACAAAACCTTCATTCATTGAGTGTCAAACTTAATTCTTATTTTTTTTTTTTCAAACTTCTATTATCCAATGGCAATAAAAGCCAGTACAACTTTATTGATTCCGCTAGTTAACAAGTTGTTCAGATTTTGATTTACTCCCTTCTTCAAAATTTATTAGCTATACTGAAGCATGTCCTTGAGGACAGAAAGTATGTAAAGAACTAGCTTCTTCCATTTGTTGCCCCAACCACCAGTGAAGCTACAAAAACCAGACTGCCTAGGGGTCAAGGAGAAAGAACAAAATTTCTTTAAGGCTTTGTGAATTCCAGGGCCCTTCACTAATGCTGGAGTCTATAGCAAAGGGGGTCAAAAATCTTCTCTTCATCTACTGCATATCTGATACACTGAACTTGAAAAAGCTGGTGTTTGCCGAACACATCTGAAATCAACAATGAAATCTTGTATCTTATTGACAATTATAAGAAATATACTAAAAGGCAATATTGCAAAACACTACAGTTTCCAAACCAGAAAACAGTTAGCATAAAAGTTGACAGGCACATTCCCAACTGCTGACAAAATATCTAAAAATCCATTTTCTTCATGTACTTCACTGCTAGCTTGGCAGCCCTTTAACTTCTAGTTAGAGTAGCACAGCCACTTCAGAAAGAAACCAACTTTGATTTATGGACTAATCAACAGCTTCACCATAGGACCAAAGATTCAAAATGTACATCTAGACTAGCACTTAACAGCATCCCAATTTCAACTAATGCTACCCTTGCAAGCAGTTGGAAGGATCTCTCACTAGACTAAGAAATCCCTGTATTTTCAGATTATTGTTCCCCAATAACGTTAGAGAAGAACAAACTGTCCTAGCAAATTCACCTAGTAAAAACCATGAAAAACCTTAGTGTGGGCCGTCACTTCAAGCCTTTTGTAAATGGGTCAAGCCTTCTGTATCTCAGAGAAGTTGCCTTTATCACCCAAATGGTAACTTTTCTAGGTAAGTTCCTTCCTTTACCAAAAAGCTAGGAATGAACAAAGAACCCACCCTGCCTCATTTTTTCCCATATTAAAGGAAAAGTCAAGCTGTTTGCCAAGGAGCAGAGGATACTCCAACTTAAGTTTACCTCCTGTATTTTGTGAGGCTAAATTCCAACCCCCTGAGGATTAGATGTATCTGGGTAACAGAAGAGAATTGCTGGATGGATAGGACTGCTCAGAGGTTGCTCTTGCATGTCCAGTTTCATCACCCTAAGCCTCCACACATGAGAGCCACTTGTAGATCTGCCCAGAACAGAGCTCCAAGCTGCAGATCTGCAGCCACATGTTTCCCAGATCCTGTCTTTGCTCTTTCAAACCACCGCTCACCAGTTACACTGCTGGACCACTCTTCACACCTGGTCAGAAGATAAAGAACATTCTTCCTAACAGAGCAGGGGCCATGAACACTTGCTAGAGGAATTTTTCACCCTCTGCAAGTATCAAAAATTTACAGTATTTCTGCTGCAAATTCAGTCCCTGTTACGTTAACGAAGTCAACTGTTTACTTCTGGGGATGCCTACTGCTTGAGCAGAATGAGGCAAAAGGTGCTGTGACTGCTCCCCTGAACTCCTTCCTTCTCCCTGAAGCTCTATTACAGTCCTGCTGTTACTGATGGGAAACTTTATCCCACACAAGTGGTCACCAAAATAGCTGCATATTTTTAAACCACAATTCCTTTGAAGTACTGCCTATGAAAATACTCCAAGATGAATGTTTCTCAGTACTTTGGGGTTTTAGGTCAGGTCACTTTGTTGGACTGGAGCAGTTGGCAAGGTCTCATGAGTGATTTGTAATTATTTATGAAAAGTTAAATTAGATGAGGATATAAATCTCGATAAGACAAGCACAGCAGCCATACTATGATTCAAAGAGGAGAAAACATAACAGCTGCTTCTCAACATTTGACATGGTTAAAAAAATGAGGGAGATAACAGAGAGAAGGAAAACTGGATATTTAGTTTATATTCTAAAAAAAAAAAATTAAGAGTGTAACAACCTGCTATGTTTGAGGATTCAAGAAATATATCTAACAATGTATCACAAATGGTTAATACATATCTCTTTTCCCTTGACTTTTTTTTTTTTTTTTAAATGTAACTAGCTTAGTGGTTAGGAAAATCGACATGGCTCAGATTTGCCACAGGCCTAGTATAATGCAAGCAGCTAATGGTTTCTATTTCACTGACATCTCTAGTGTGGTACAAACTGTCTGCATGTATACACAGTGTCTGCATAAATACACACACAAATCACATCTTTTTCCGAATGTCACTGGATAAGGCCTTATAAAGGCAGACAAATCAGAATGGGCACAGGAGAAAAAGGCCCTACACGCACTTTTACCTGCCCAAATGCACACATATCTAACTCTTGAACTTTATCCTGTGGACATTTTCTCAAGCACTGATAGGAAGAATAGGCCTAAAGGTAAGATACAAAGCAGAAGAGGACACTGGCTTTACAACTGAGATAGCAGAAGGCATTTTTTTCATGAGGCAAGGAATAGACAAACAGGCAATGACCAATGTAAGGGAAGTGGACATGTGAGATGAAGACAAGCATTTGCCAAGCTGAGGAAACAACATGGTGAAAAAGACTTGTAATTACCAAGTCATTTCATTCAGGCACACACTAGCTACTACATGTGTAGTAGCTCTTTTTCCCAACTGAAAATCAAAGGCATCAACTGTCTTTAGCTCAGTCCAGCCTGTGCCCTTTATCGGGGCCAGCCACCAGATGGTGACACTATCACAAATCTCACCTTCCCTTAACAAGAGGTCAGTGGTACACGCTCAAGCTAACACCACGAACCCCAGTTGCATGCCCAACTGCACCTCAAGAAACAGATGCTTTCATGCAAGTGGGCTTGTTGTCATCCATAAACAGCATTTTAAGTGGAGGACACACCCTTTAGAGACCCGGATTTGCTCCAAACCCATTTCCCTTGTGACCAATTATCATGAACAGCTCAGGAAAGTAACAACTGCTACACTTCTCATTATTGTTTCAAGGATTTATTTTATTGGTGTGCAATATGAGTATTTTTAAGTGAGAGGTCTGGCTGAGATGCATGCTTACTGCATTTAAGTAAGTGAAGGATGTGGAGGATTCATGTTGTTTACTAATGGAGACACAGGGGACAAGTTATTCTCCCAGTCCATTCTTTTGTCATCCAAATAGTGGCAAAATAAAATATACAGGGAGCAGCAATATGACCAGCAGGATGAAGAAAGGCTTCTTCTATCCTGAGGCCACTGACTACACCAGGAACTAGACAGCAAAAATAACCCCCAACAGAATGGCGCACTTGGCAATGCTGCCTTAACACTAGACACAGGACATGCCAAGGAGGAGGGCTGCCATTTTATTCATCCAAAGACTATACCAGGGCTCACTTCCAAAAGCAATTTACTGAGAACTTTTTACCAAGTTTACTAGCAGCTCTCTCATTCAGCCTGTCTCACAAAATCTCCTTACTGTGCTGGGACATGCTGGAGGGCTCACACCACGCAGGGCTAAGGCAGCTGGTATGTTTAAGACTCCTGAGCATGCCTAGCACACTACTGAGGTATTAGTTTATTCTGGCATTTATGCAGGTGTCTCCTAACCTAGTCAAGGCAGGATGCTTTTACATACAGTTTTTCTAGCATTGGTGCTGCTAAAATACAGAACTGCTGTGTCTGTCTTGCTCACTCTCTCTCATGAACTGCATTCCTTATCCCACTCCCCTGGCTGATCTGTTAGCAATTATTACCAACACTCTTGGCCTCCGTAAAAACAGAGGACCATAACTACAAGTGGGTTATGTCCTTTGGACTGGAAGTCTGGCCCAGCTATATGCAGCCTCTTGGGAAGCTCTATTAAACTGCCTGGTGGCTGTAGGCTTGTATGAGAAGCAAGCGGGTGGGGCCTGCTTTGGAAGGGGAACAAGCAAGGAGCCTCTCACCCTCAACCTCCTCCACTTCCACAGCAAAGCAGAACAGAGGGGAAAATGCTGATGACAGCAGGGGGATTCATGAAGAGGGGAAAAAAATAAGATGTAAGTCTCCAGTCTGTTTGATGATCTGTCTGTACTGAAAGTCACCTCCTCCTACATAACCAGAATAGAATTATTTTACAAATTAAAGTATTGAATTTGAAGGCTTTTTGCAAAGCGCAAGGCAGATGAAAAAATACAATACAGGAGCTTTCTTTTGCCTTGTTCCATCATGACCTCCAGCCAAAGCCACAAGAGCAAATCAAACCTCTTTTGTTTTGTCTTGGAAGAAGCCAAATCTAGCTGTGCTGCTACACAGCATCACCAGAGAACCTCACCAAGAAAGCAAAAAAACGTAGTGAAGTAAGAGGTTCACTGCTGGCTGCCTTCCTCTCATACCCCTCACCAACAAACTAGCTCCCATTACTGGCAGTCCAAATCTTGACCTCTTGCCTTTTCAAAGCACTCTGAGGAACACTGACAAAGAGCACCTTCGTGACACCAATCACCTCTACCAGTCAGACAGTTACCACATAAATATCACATTGGAAAGGACTTGTGCTTACTTCAGCAAGTGTGTTGGAACATTTTGACTAACAATAACAGTCTAAATAAAAACAGGAAGGCAAGACTCCCAGATACCTTTCCTTCCCCCTTTCTAACCAGAACTATGACATTTACTTTTGGCCTTTGTTTTACAGAACAAAAAAAAGCTTTCCCTGTATAGGACATAGCAAGGCCATTTGAAGGTCACCCAAAAAAGTGGAAGGCAAGTAAATGGCTTCACCCAGGCTCAAGCTCTGTCTAAAACAACTGATCACAATTGCAGTTGCTAAATATTAACCTGGTTTGCCATGCCTTCAGATTTCTCTGCCACTGAGAGTCTGTTTGCACAAGCTGAACTTCTTGATTTCCAACACTGCAAAATAAGGAGTGATACCACTCTTGCATACAAGACTATGATTGCATCAGACCTCCCACACTTCAAAAAGTATATACTGCTCTAGAAGGGCTTTACTTGGGACAAAGTTAATCCTCCCAACAAATTAAAGACGCAAGGTTGCATAAAACAAGCAGAACTTGGTTTGTGCTTGGCATTTCACTTGTAGCTTATTAACTGGATACAATTTTTCTGATGGCAGCAGTAGCAAGCATTTTTCTCCCTCCCCATATGGTGCATCTCACCCTATGGAAGCCCAAGCTCCCTTTGAAATACATTAGAATCTGAGAGAAAGGAGTGGTCTTTGTTAGATAAGAAATTGCAAATTCTCTTCTAGACATTTAATTCAGGTTCCTATATGCAATTTGGTTGAAGACTCCTCAGCTGCCCAGCACTGACCCGGCATCTAATGCCTGATATTATCTCCCTTGCTTTCCCATCACACACGGATAGTCTGTTTGGAAGATGGAAGAAAGGACGGGGAAGAAAGGACGGGGAAGAAAGGACGGGGAAGAAAGGACGGGGAAGAAAGGACGGGGAAGAAAGGACGGGGAAGAAAGGACGGGGAAGAAAGGACGGGGAAGAAAGGACGGGGAAGAAAGGACGGGGAAGAAAGGACGGGGAAGAAAGGACGGGGAAGAAAGGACGGGGAAGAAAGGACGGGGAAGAAAGGACGGGGAAGAAAGGACGGGGAAGAAAGGACGGGGAAGAAAGGACGGGGAAGAAAGGACGGGGAAGAAAGGACGGGGAAGAAAGGACGGGGAAGAAAGGACGGGGAAGAAAGGACGGGGAAGAAAGGACGGGGAAGAAAGGACGGGGAAGAAAGGACGGGGAAGAAAGGACGGGGAAGAAAGGACGGATCTAAAATGCATTTATATCCATTTACAAGTAGAATCTTCTAGATTCATGTGTAGATGGTATGTTTCATGCCAAGTGAGACTAGCTTCAGGAAATACCTTGTGATAAACACAGAAAAGCCAAAGGAAGAAAAAAAGAAAAAAAAAAAAGCAACGTCTGTTGTTACTAGCTATTACACCTATTAAACTTGGGGAAGCCAGGTAAGCCCAAGAGATTGTCTAGAACAAGCACAGAATGTAGCTAGTTGAGTCACAAGAGTTACACACATCGCTAAGTTAGTCTCACAACTTGCATCAACAGAACATTCTAGGTTTGCTAGAATAACGAGCATGCCTACAGCTTTGAGAAACCTCTGGTAAAATAAAAAGAGAAACCAATGTAATTCCTGGCCCATTTTTCTGTCTCCTTTCTAGCAGGCTTTTTTTAAACTTACCACCTAAATATTTTTTAACTAGTTACTGAAAGCTGAATTCAGGCTAGAGGCAAAATGCAGTAGGCAAGTATCAGAGTAAAGTAAGGAGAAGTGGTGCAAGCGGAGGGAGGGGAAGGGAGTGCCTCATGAACAGCGCAGGAGAGAGGCACCTTGTACTTCTCTCCAAGGGATGTTTTCAGCAGAATGCATTTTGCCTCATTTTGTGCCACTGACAACTGCCAAAGAAAAAACTGCTTTCAGCCAAGGTTAGCAGTGTGGGAAAGATGGTTGTCAAAACCAACACACAAAAGCAGTTCCAGAGCCAGCTTACAACAGTGGATAAAAATAACAAGCATATGACTCAAAGCTGATCAGGGAACACTCAGCTCAAAACACCTTTTCCATTTTCTTTTCATAGGATTTATGCAATAAGATTTAATTCAGTCCTCACTTCCAGATCAAGTACTTCTAGACACAGTACATACAGGACAAGGGGAAGCCAGGCTGAGACAGACAAGGCTCTGGTTTGTCATAGCTCTTTGGAATTGTTCGAAGGAGCCACAGGTCTAAGCGTTCCACTCAGAGAATATGGCAGAGCTGAAGTGAGACCAATTAGGGGCAAATGGAAACCATATGCGATTTTAATGAAACAAGGAGCTGGTGCACATGGCTTACTGCTGCAGGAGCATTTACTGCCTGAAAGGAATGTGCATCTGGCATTGATCATTTCCCAACCCATCAAGTGAGCAGTAACATGGAAATTGGAGCATATGATGAGAGATGAATTGCCTAAAGAAGTACACTTAGGGGAGCAGCCTCTGCAAGGAGAAAACATGTCCTTTGCCTGTGATTTAGTGATACAGTTGCAAGTGAGGCTGATCTTCCATTTCCACAGATCATGATAATAAACTACAAGAACGAGTGGCCAGAGTTATTAAAATGGATCGAGTGGTATTTTAAAGAACCTACTACAAACACAGAAATCCCATTCTGATTCACATGGGGCAGACTTTTACTCCCTTGAGGTCACGGGCACTGCTTAAAGAATAAAGTGCTGTTGATCCTAAGCAAGGGTAATATACAGTCCTCAAATGCGACGTCTGTTGTTGCAAGTATTCAAATGACATTGCTTTTACATGTACATCAAAATGGGTACACAGCGAGGAGATTTGAGGCTGAAGAGGCAGTGTAGACGCATTCTTTTTTTCCATTTTTTCTTTTTGACTGCAAATTTCCCAGGAAGTTTCAGTTCTGCTGAGAAAGAAAAGTCCTTAGTGTGCAAAGCTGTAGATAAGTTGCTCTATTGGGATATGGTCATTCCTTCTGCAAGCTGTTGTGTTGCAGCTTGATACCTGGTTATCAGAACAAAACCACTATCTCCACCAAGCAGCCAAGAGACTGTTTGCATACATCACAAGAGGAAGTGGGGAAAGATGCTCTGATCTAGCACTCAACCATACATACAGTGAATGTCCAGGGCTGAACCTGGTACATGCTACTTTGCATTTCATGTAATAGTGAGACATCTGCAAAGCCAGATACATAGAACTGGCATGTCTTTGCTCTTCAGTGCTAGATTTCCTCTGTGGGATATCCGGAGTTAAACATAATAAATTCATCACTGTATTTTTCAAGGAGGCAATAGAAAATTCTTGAGCCAAATCTGCCTATTTATTAGTCTTCCTTAACCCACCATGCAATCCATGAATGCACCTGGGACTCACATCCAAATGGTGCAACAGGAAGAGGAGAGAGTCCTGCCAAGGAGAACATCTGAAAGCAGTTTTCTTCTGCTCATTAGAAATAGGGCAGCTCTGACAGCCCATGTAAAGCTTTCAAAACAGGGAGTATCAAGAGCCACAGGCCTGGACACTCCCTGCTTCAGCAACTTACTTCAGAGGACCCTCCTTGCTTCAGCACCTCGCCTAGCTGGGACCTGTGCCAGCATTCTTCAAGGAGGCTGCACTCCACTGATCACATGGATTACACTCAATTTTGCACGTAGGAGCTAGAGAGGAAGAACTGTTTGGGAACATGTATAGATTTCAAGGGTACTGGGTGGGCCTGCAAATTCCTTCCTGCATTAGAAAACTTGCACTGAACTGACAGGCTAAGCAGCTGTCCATGCCTAAGAGGTATACATATTTAACCAGGTCAGGCCTATATGTGCTGCTCTGCTGTTCCTATTTGCACTGGACCTGACAGGACCTAGTATTAGGCCTGCCTGACCCTGTAATTAAACCTGGATTCAAACAATTTCTCCTGGGAGAAGCCAGTACCTTTGCCTGCCATTATAAATTGTTCAGAAGCTGACAGCCTCTGCAGACTGTTCACATACACTGGCCGTGTCCATGACACAGTTCTGGTTTATCATAATGCTTAAGGAATTCACTAATTGCCCATTTTATAAATGTCTATTATGTAATCACAATCATCAATACTATGTAGTTCAGCTTAACTACATGAAGAATTTTAGCCTGGAGTCTGAGCACCATGTAAAGACACTGGGATCCTGATTCATTGTTCATTAAAGCAAGTGGAGAACCTCCCTGAGTCCTGAATCAGTCTCGTGTACCACAATTCCCAGTCAGACTACAGGTCAAGGTCAGGACAGTATCAGGGCAAACCTCACACTTACCAATTTGCCTACCCATCCAGAACTTTCCAGGATCCCATGTAGTGCTCTGTCATAACTGTGTTCCAAAACATCATCCTTCATTTTGGACCTTCAAAGGGATATCAAAGGCCAGAAGAACTCAGTGTTGATTTGTTGTGGGAGTTAAGGTTAAAAAAAAAAAAAGGGGGGGGGGGGGACGACAGGGTGACATAAGACATCTCAGGAAAGAGGTAATGGGAAGATCTGGAAGTCTAAGAACATCTATAAGCAACAACTCTTTACATGAGTAACACAAATAGTGCACGCTGTACATCCTCTGGCTCTGAAGACACAGGATTTTCCCTGTGCAATGACACAGAGCACGGACAGCAGAAAGGGTAGGCAGACACTGGCCATTTACCTTTGCTCTTCAGTTTTCTCAGAAACTCCCTGACTGTCCTACTGATAGACTGGCCAAAGTTGTTCCATAGAAACTGCAGTGGAGAGAGAAACAGTATAACCATCTTGTTCTTTTATTACCCAAACTTTCTGCATAGAAACTTCTCATCAAAATTTCATGTTCATGAACAGCCCAATAGGCCATAATCAGAATAGATTTCCAGAAGCTGAGTATCATTATCTGGATGCTCATATGCATCCTGGTGCTCCCAATGAAATATTAATGAGATATGACTCTTAGCCAGACTTCTGTAATCACAGAGAACACATTGAATGGTTAACAGTGCCTGTCTACCACCAATTGTTGACTTTCTTTCTTTTTTGCACAACAGATATTTACACAAATCCAAGACTAACCCATACTGTTTTATTCCTTGTTAGTACTGATAATTAGTGGGTTTTTATATGGAAATTCTCAAGTCTGACCATATGAATCTGATGGACATTTACTTAAAGTGAACCTACCAGTCAGCCAGCTCATCTGTGCTACTGGAGTTTGAGAACTTCATAAAGAATTCTTACCAAAAACTTTCATAAAGTTCCAGTTTGAGGGAGGTAAGCCTGCATTCTGGTAATACTTCTTAGTTGTCCTTGTAACTTCTTACAAAAAGACCACAAAAGGTCACAAGATATGGTTGGATAGTCATTTCACAGCTGCCCTGGCACAGTGCTATTTCTGAATGCTCCAAGGCCCACTAATTGTTTTGGGAGGCAGAAGTTCTCTCAACACTGCACTGCTGAATGTTTACAGATAAGGGTAATCATTTCCAGGGTATACAGTGAGCCTGACTTCTTCCTGCCTGTCCAGGTCTCCTGAGACATTGCTGTAACAGGACTATTTGGCAAAGTAATGAACCACCCTCCCAAGAGTCAGCTTTTCAGGGCTTCAGTTAAGCTCACACCTGGAACACAGGTGTAAGCATGTTTAAACATTGACAGGGAGGGAACTAACAGAAACACACGGGGAAATACCTCGTCTCAGTCCAGTGGCAGCAGCACAACCACAGACTTGTTTGTTCATTAATGCAGCGAACACAAGGAGAACTGCCCATTGCCAAGGACTGGAGCAAGCAAACAGTATGTAGATTTGTGTTTTAAAGGGAATTCTCAGCATTCAGAAAAAGCTAACTACAAACCTGAGAGGGCTAATGAACTGGAATCTCTCCCAGCTTGAGAGGTAGTGTGTAATCTGATCAAAATCAGCACTTCCAGAAGGGGAGGCTGTTACTGTTAAACCATCAGAGATAGGACCAGTAAAAGTGTTTCTGAAAATGCATTTTCCTGTCAGGAAGTGTGGTTTTACTTAAGTCACAAATTTCTAAAGAAAGCATCAACTTCAGCAAAACTGGTTTTTATTTTTCTTCTCAGAAAAACTGAAACTTATTTTCATCCTGAATCAGCATTTCTCTTCAACTGCACTTGAAATCTAAATGGTGATGTGAAATGACACCTTCATTCAAAACTGACGTATTGAATTAACCCTTCAAACATTAGATTCAGATGCATCAGAATCCCTTTTTCCAGAAAATTACATGCTGAAGACTGATATTTTCATTTTCCCTCACATTTCAGATTGAATAAATTTCCACCATTTCAAAATTCTCTATGGAACAGAAATTCTGGCCCTCTCCAGCAAGTTTCTAGATTCCTCTTTCACTGTATAAATCAGAGGTGACAACAACAAGCTCTAATGACAGAAGCAAGAGTAAAGTCCATTTTCCCCCTTCATTTTTCAGAAGCAGCAAGTAAATTCATACCAATGAGAGCTGCAGGTGCTGAGAACTGGCATCATTTCAGTAAGTAAGCCATTATCCCCTATGATCTCAATGAGTATCTAAACTAAAATAAGCATTCAACATCAAAGATCAGTCCTTTAATTCACTGTGTCAATAAAAGTCTGTCAACGCTGCAGACTGTAAATGAACGTAGACCTACTAGAACTATCTTTTAAAAGTGACTTTGAATACCACAAACACACTAATTTAACCTGTTCCTCAAGTAAAACATTGGCCTGCTGAGTGCTTGTACTTTGAGACTGCAGGCAAGTCAGCAAGTCAACTCTATGACAAATGCCTTCCTACTCTTTTTCCTTTTTAGCCATTTCCAACATTTTGAAGCAGAATTGTTTGATTGCAGGCTGCTTCCTGAAGCTGCTTCCTTCAGCTGCCTGTTGAACCAGTGGGAATCTTTCCACTGATTTTAACTGGAGCAGGATCAGGCCCTAAATAAGTAGTGGTGGAATCCCTAGACTTACGAACTGAACAGCTGTCTCTCCCTTTCCAAAAGAAAAGGGGGAAAGTTATTCCTGCAGCTGTTTTCCCCGAAGTGCCTTCACTCCAAACTGTAAGGGACTGGAGGCAGGGGGAGAAGGTGGAATTTTAATAACCCATTAAAAAGGAGTATGGGCCATTGCGCAGCAGCTCTTTCAGTTCTACTCAAGCAGGGTCACTGCTGCCAGGCTCAGTCAGCCCTAAGGGCACGGGAAAAGCCATCATCTTGTTTTCACATCTCATTCACAGAATGGATAACGAAGGGGAAGAAGTAATCAGCTTTTGGGTTAATTAGCACCATGAACAGACAGCTGCATTGTCATTAAAAGTTCAAGAAGTCATCAGGGTCATCACTGAACTGCAAGATGTACACACACGCACACAAGGCACACGTCTAAGCCTGGATTTTTAGCAGCCTTGCTCGGCTCTGATTTTCCACTACCCCAAGGGAAACACTGACTCAGGAACACTGAACTGTTGTAGCTCTGAGAAGACAGAAGCGCAAGGCACTCCCTCTGAATAGCAGTTGTTCATCCCCTTGGAACTGATTAATTTCACACTTAATATCTCAACTTTGAATAGTTACACAGCTTTTTTCCCCTCCCTGAGAAAAATCAGAGGTGTGGCTTACCAATGTATAGTTCCATCTCTGCTTCTAATATTCTGTGGGATAAGCAGAACCCCAGTTAACAAAACCAGGCTATTGATACACGCTGTTCCTTCCACTCCTTCCTTCCACAGGCATGGAAGCTGAGGAAGTGCAAATGCATATTAGCAAATCCAGAAAAGAGCATGTATGAATAATAATGAAAAGATAAAACCTCTTAAATGACAAGGATTGCTATTAATAGTATTTGGAGCAATGTTAGCCTCAGAGTCACAAGCTGGCCTAAAAACAAAACCAACAATTTATCCAACTATGCAAAACAGCCACAGATTACATTCTCACTGCCACAGTTTGCAGTAATATTTTCTGGTAAGGGATTTTAGTGAAAATGCACCAAGACAAGTAAGGATTCCCCTGCCACCTTCCAAACAGGGCAGGGAAGAAATACAGCCTTGAATAGTTGAAACATTTCTGCTTCTCCAGAAAGCAGTCTGGCATTGGCTGGTCCTGTCAGCTGTAGGTTTGCTGCCAATACATTCTAAAACCAAAATGGGGCTGAAACAACTATCATTATAGTGAAATCTCACCAAAATGTAGTTTTCCTTTTCTGGGTGAAAGGAACACAGATCCTGCTTGCTCTTGCTATTAAATGGCAAACATGGAGCTAGCTCATGAGTGCATAGTTCCATTCAGTGCTTGGTCTTTGCCAAGGGAAATTATTCTGGGAATGCATGAACAAGATTTTTTTTTTATTTTAACCATTATAGCTCTGTTGATTCCAGTGTACCCTGGTTGTCCACATTACTGAATTTCAGTATGTTTATGACTACACAGGTGTTGCAGCAGCTCTGGTGGAGATGTTCTCATAAGGAAAAAATAGAATGAAGAGATATAGTCCAAAATTCAGAGGGGAAACAACATGCATCAGCATTTTAGTTCTAATTGCCCAAGTTAAGATGGCTGCTGTGAGCTCTGATGGACTTCATCAGAGAAGGAAGTCCAAGTGGGCTACGCAGTTCCTCTTAGAAAACTCCTTTGAATTCTTTCCCTCCCATTCAGGACTCTGGGTACTTTTTGGAAGAAAAACGGCCTTTTCCATATTTTTCTACGGTGTAACCTGGTGGTGCTGCCTCAAAACACCACCACAATAATCTTCCAATAATAACTTTGGTCGATCTTTCCTTGCCAGTCCACATATAGAGGAATATATGCTGGAAGGAACCCTGCCATGTGCTGACCTTATGATGGCTTGATGAACAAATATAGAGCCTGCACAAAAATGCAAACCCCCAGGTGTGCCAAGACAACTATCACCCTAGGACCTTGTTGCATTTGCTCTCCTGTCCTTCTGTCAAAAAAGCAGCCTAGTCAGGATGTGTGTAGGCAATGTTGTCAAATTCAGAAGAGGGAAGCTTTAAACAGCACAAAGGACAAAGCATACGTCAATGGCCCAAGCTGCCATACTGCATAAAAGACAAACAGGAAAACAGTTTCTGAGACAGGAGGGAAAGAAAGACCCAGTGCTTTCCTTTACCCTACTTGTTCCAACAGCCATTAGTACTGGAAGAAATCAGTGTGAGAGAAGGGCATTCAGAAACAAACATGAGATCTTGCACTGACAGGAAGGAACCTATTGGCTTGAAAACTTTCCGGTACTAGTGAAAGCTTTTTTTCCCATCCAGCCAAATACACAGGTGCTGTCCACTTCTTTCAATCTACACTATTTCTTCGACGAATTTGAACGTGGCATAGGAATAAAGGCCAGTACAGACCTGCTTCCCACTTTGCTTGCTGTTTTTTCAAAAGAGTCAGTCTGTTGGAAAGGACAAGTCTCCTTGGGATCAAGCTGGCAGTGCTAGTCCAGCAGGCTTCTGCTAAATCACACAACACAGAGGGATGTAGGGCTCTGTAACACAAGGATTTATTAGTCCTATCTTCATAATCCCGTAATTATTTGGCATCAGGAGAATCCTCAGAACAAAATATGAGTAAATTCATGATTCCCATCCTGTTGGCCTCCCAGTCAAATACAAAAAGCAAACCAGAATACACTGGGAAGCTCAAGAGATAGCTTCAACTTAGAATGCATGTAGGAGGTAGATTAGATATTCATACTGACAACAAAAATAGACTCTCCCGAGTTAAAATAACAAATGCCTTTAAAGAGTTTCAGAAGGAACTTAAAACTGCAGGGTTTGAATCAATCTCTAACTACGACGAATTAGGATGATAACCACAGAAGGGGGCTATGGGAAAGTCAGACTATCCCACATCAGACTTCTGCGAGGTATATTTCAATCAGTATCAGAACTCCAGCCTAGCTGGATGATGCATATGACTCACTATCACAGGTTCTGCTGCAGGGTGCTTGTTCCAAAGTAAAGGTGTTAAAGGCAACATACTGATAAGGGTCATTGGCTATTTGCCACCAAGCCTAGTCGAGCTTCTCTCTGAATGGATAATATTCCATTAAAACCTTCCTGTGATAATTCGGGGTGTCTTAAAGTGCCACCTAGGAGTTCTGTCCAACATTGTCAAATCCTCTATTTCTGTGCTTCTCTGTAAAGCTGTAAACTGTTACACAGTGAGGGAAAAGCAGGACAGCTGATTAATTCTATTGAAAATATACTGTCTGTAGAGAAGATGAAAACAGACTTATTGAAGTCTCCTTTTTATCTTGATCCTCTCAGGAAATAACGAACTAAATCCTTAATCCCCCACCCCCTTGGGGAAAAAAAGAAAAGGAAAAAAAAGAAAAAAGAAAAAAGGGACAGATGCTGCTCTTTATATTTAGAGAAGTAAAACAAAGGGCTTAAGCACTCATCCTGCCCTTACCCCCACAGCACAATCCTTTGCAATACTGAGGCTCTTGCACAGGAACTGCTGCTCTTGTCTTCCCACGTTTGTCGGGGTTTGTGATTTTTGCCCTGCAGGATGCTAAGGGAGGGCTCTGTATTTTGTGGCTATTGAAGTACTGTACAGGATGGCTACTTAAGTGTCCCAGGGGTCACTTTGCTGTTTCATTTCCTCTTGGACTGATCCTCTTCACCAGTGCATTTAAGGTATTAATTACTGCAAGAGCTATACTTTTCCATGTAGTGTGGTCCCTCGACTAGTGTCTCCTGTTCCTTCTCAAACCTCTTTTCCCCACCCTCCCTTCTCTCAAATACCAGAAATTTTTCAGCTTTAGTTCTAACCATATGTAGTATATTATTTATTGGAGGAAACTGTTTACTTAAAAACAGGCTCATGTATCCTAGTCCAGAGATGAGTATGATAACCAGGGAGACTGCTTCACTCTTAAAGGACTCCCTCCACTTTCGCAGAGAAATTTAAAGCAGGGGACCCAGCAACCTCACACTTCACAAGCTGAAGCAGAGAACCCAGCAATCGTGCGCTTTACAAGAGCAGGTCTAAAGGCTGTTTCATACTGTCACCTCAATCCTCTTTAATCTGCAATGTGCATTTCTCTAGACCAATGAAAGGCAGGCAGGGTATTTATAGCAGTGTCAGAAGAGGCAGGAAGTAGGAAACTGGGACTGGTGTTTGGAAAGTATAGGGCTTGGAACAGTGGGGCCAGCCTGGAACTCCTTCCCCCAAAACAATGCAGAGCTGAAGGAGAAGTGCCTGGGGAACAGCTGGTTTTCTACAGATATCCTCTGGCTCTCTTCTCCTCTACCTGCTGCCTTTCCAACACCAGCCATTTCCTTTCTTTCAAAGTCGAGTGGAAGTTTTCCATTCTGTGGTTTTCCTGTCTTGGTACAAGCAAGCACATTTTTTCCCCTTATATTTTAACTGTTTGGAGACCAACACCAAAACCTGCTCACTAGGGGGAGAGCTTCCCATTTACAGCCTATCCAAGGAATTTGAGAGGGCTGATTAAACATCAGAAGAGCTAGATCTTTGCTTGTTCATGTATTCACTGAGCATGAGAGATTGAACTTGTTGTCTAAAGAAATGCTCCAATGCTCTTCTATAGAAAGTTAACAGACTAACATAATGCCAGCAGGCCTCCCTGCAGGCTGCACTGCAGTAACACCCAATACAGAGGGAAACGTGGAGAAAAGGAAACAGATGTTGAAGTCCCCATACCGTAATTACAATACAGCACAAGGGAGTTAGAATTCATGTCCTTCAGTCTGGGCCAGCAGGAGCTTGGGTCATTTTGAACATGACCCTGTGGAATAGAAGTACTCCTGCTTCCTATGTGCTGTGGTGGGATTTTTTTTTTTTTTTTTTTTTTCCAAATGAACGACCAGTGAGCAGGAAGTAATAACGTGTTACCTTCATGCTGTTGCACCTGGTGTAGCCATTACTATCTGTGCAAGCACTGTGCAGATTTGGTGCAATTTATATCTGCTTTGCTGAAGTACCAGTGATCGTGCAGGCAAGCAGAAACCTGGGGCATTTCATGTCAAAGTCAAGGAACCAAGAAGGGAAAAATATATGGGGTCTCTTCTTCATCCTTGGGCCCTTTCACATACCTTTCTTTACCTCCCTAATAAACTAGTTCTAAGCTCTTAAGAACCAGCAGAATTACAATGACACTTTAACAACAGATGGGTGACTAAGGAAGACTGTGTATTTTTGATTAGAGTGCGTATTTTTGTCCAGAATCAACAACAAATAGGTGCTGAACAACAACGGCTCTGATGTTTGCACGCTCTCCTTTTATCTCCTAAGTGCAGAGGGTCAGGTTACTACTTCATGTATATCAAAAGTACCTTTCGACAGTATGTTACATCTGGCTTAATTTCATTTGCTTCTCCTGCTGCACAATCTGCATCATTTTCCAGATAAGCTGTATTTTCCTTATAACTCACCCTGTGAAAATAAAAGGAGTCCAAGCCTTACACACACACCCATGCAACTTGCACTTCTTGAAGGGCTATTTGAAGGAACTTTGCATTCATCTGAATGGAGGGAGGCAACAGCCTGGCTAGAGTCCGGACACAGTAAAGTGTGTGTGTTCTGTCCATGTCCAGTCCATCCAGCCAGGCTTTTTCAAAGCCTAAGCCTTGATTGCCAGTCAGAAACAACATGCTACAAGCTGTTAGAGATCAATCAGCACAGCATTGGATTGTTTTATGTGGGTTCTCCTTCCTATGTGTTCCCTGAAGCCACAGTACCCATTCACTCTCCTAGATGGATTAGATTCACCTTGGGTGTGTCCCACATAATTTCAGATGGGGTGGCCTACCACACATCACAGCTAATGATTCTTCTTAGCTTGACCAGCCCATATCTAGTTCTTCATCAATGCTTCCATACAACATCTCTCCCTTCTTCAGTAATCATTCTTATACTCCGAGACTAGTCTTTGAAGGGCCTTCGCCACTCCTACAGCTCCTAAATACCTTCTCCCCTTGCAAGTTTCCCATTGAGCCTATTTCTGTGACCATCTTCTTCCCTCACCTGTAACAAAGATGGAAGCTTTCAGAGCTGAGCCCCCTGACTCAGACCACTAGTTCCCCACTAGCACAATGCAAGATCTTATCCCTGGGTTGACAACGGCCTCCCCAACATCCTCCCCCAGCACTGCTCTCTGCTGGTTCCCGGTGCATTTCAAGTCCCAGGAGGGACACTCACCTCCTTTCCTCCTAAAATAAAAATGAGATTCTACATCACAGGCAAAGTATTGCTGATATTTGATGAAGTTTGATGTTATTTTTTGCATAAGCATCTCTCTGCTATTTAACTTGAGTTTTACTGTCTGTATACTGTTTCTAAGGGCTGAAATTGCCCTTTGGAAAGGTCTTTATATAAACACTAGCAGGAATGTGGACTATTCATAGTCAACATTTATTTTACCAGCATGCAACTCAAGACACTTCTATCTTGTTTCCAAAAGATTCCCAGAATCTTTTCTAGCTGGCAGAAACGTTGAATAAATAAATCAGGGTCGTGTAAAAGTACTTGCATTTTTACGTTATTAGACATTGTCAGCTAATGCACTAAGTCTTCACTCTGGTCACTCAAGGGAACTACCTCACATTACAGTAGAAGGTTAACTTTTTTTTTTTAACAACAGTTTTAAGCTCTGTAGTGTTTGGAACATACCCCTTTGAAACCTGAAAGCCACAAAGCCGAGGAAAAGTTAAGACAGTCTTGCAACAGTTCCAAATGTAGTCAGCTGCTCTGATCAACCTTGTCTCAGAGAAGTCTATGTAAGGTGTAGTTAGCTTAAAGAGCAGTAACAGTCCATTAAAGTTACACCAGTAAAATTTCAAGTGTAACATGTAGAGGTTCTTCAGAGGTTGAGATAAGCTACAGTAGGCCTTTAAGTTTAATGAACTCTGAATTTGCTTAACTAATTGGTGCTTGAAGGCCCAGTTTTCCTCTTATCTTTTACACTACTATCATTTCACCAGTATCATTTAAGTTGTTTCCAATTTGTAACATATGAAAGACACAATCATAGCCTGAAAGTCTAGAGCAATGAGCAGCACATCAGAGCAAAAGCTTCTTCATCTTGAACTGGAAAAAAAAAAAAAAAAAAAAATCAATCTCATCATTAAAAGGAAACTCAACCACATGCACTCCAGACATTATTAGGACGGAAACTAGTCCCTCATCTCTAGTTTGGTTCAGAACTGGCAAGCACAGCGTTCCTGGCCTTGCCTGCTAACCCAAACCAAGTTGTCCTTTCAGGTTTACTAGCTCTTATGAACTTCCACAGAGCATCTGTTAGAAGTTTCATTTAATGACAAAACCTCCTGCCCAGACCAAACAGGCTCCTTTCTTCACTGATGCATGCTTGGTTGGGCTACATAAGAGCATCACATGGTATTGGAGCTGTGAGGAAAAAGAAATATGACCTCAGATAACATTGTTACATTAAAAAACTAAGTTTTCAGCTTAATAGCTTTAATATCCAGTTAAGGCCAAGGTGACTCACTGAGTGCTCTTACTAAAGATTATTGGTCCCACCCACCATGACTGTCAGTGGGATTACGCATGAGTAGAGAGATCCATTTCATCAGATGCCCATCCAGTTGCCATATCTAAGAGACTCTAAAGGGCGAGGACTAACTGTATTTAGCGTCCTGGAAAATGTGAAGTCCACTGATGAAGCTGAGAACGAATGTGTCACCTTGTGCCACTTCTATGGTCAAATAATCAAATCTGCTGATCCTGAATCACAGACATGAACAAAGCAGGCCCTTTCCCACCCCAGATGAAAACTTTTGCAAAGCTAAAAAACACTAGTACCACATATGGCTGTACATAACTATGTTCCCACCAGCCCACTTCTTCCCAGAAACATTACAGGAGCAGCTGGCAGGTGGCAAGTACTCAAGAACAGGTGGGAAATCAGTGAAAATAAGAATGAAAGAAGTGTCTACATAAAGCAAGGAGCTCAAAGACTCAAGATTAGAACATCTGGCTCTCCGCTGGCTCAGAGGTCTTGGTGGAGTTACTTCCTGCAGGAAATCTGGAGTAAGCAGATGCAATAGTAACAAGATACCAAAGGAGCCTTATATAACATTCTGCACTACATCTTCCAAACAGTAATTTCTACCACATTTTTTTCATACTTACATTTGGAGAAGTGACAAACTCCAGATCCCAAAAGGTGATCTCTCTACTCTGCTACAGACTTTAATTGCAAACAACCAACAAAAACAACAAATAACCAACTTATATTTCTACTTCTATGAACCAGGACAATTCAGTTTAGAATGGTCATCTGTCAGAAGGCATGACACAGGCACAAGGAACACCCTCTTTCACCACATTTTTACCATGGACATCAGAATTCCACAAGAGTTAAACAAACTTTTTTCATTCACAGTACTTTTCCTTTTTTTTCTTCCCCTAAGCTTTACAGGGCACTTCTCAGATTTCCTGCTTCTAAAATGCCTCAAACAGAAGCCCAGTCTAAAAATGAAACCACATCATTACTTCCTCAACAAAAGCCTGATTCCAAAGTTGATACCACTTTTCAACCATTATCGTACCATGTACCCCATACATTTGTTTGAAATTCATCTCAACTCAAAAGACTGGCATAATAACTAATTGGAGCTGGTTTATTTTAACTTTTTAATTAATTTGGAACACCTTACACGTCTGCCTTAAAGGATAAGACGGCACATGTGACCTCACTACAGAGTCTATGTCAAGGCAAAGAATCCACGTTCATGTATGATCAAGTTGTTTTGCATATCTCTTTTAGCTTATTAGTGAGAAGGTGGAATGATCAATTCAAGAAAACCAGTGAAAGAAAAAAAAGACAGATTTTCAATTAGGTGCCTAGGGCCAAAGGAATTCATGAGCTTCCTCCTTTTCTGCCATCTCTTGCTATTCCCACATCACGCTCTCAGTTCAAAGGAGGCTAGCCACTGCAGGTGCTGCGAACTCAGTGCTATAGGTACGGCAGGATGGAGGAATGAATGGCTTCCTTAACACCAAGGGATGCTAAGAGCTTACCTTCATCTCCCCAAGCTTCTGAACTCCAACTCACCAAGAGTGAGGTTATTTAGAGGAGAGAGGCACTACCCGCCAGCATCCCTGAAATAGATAGCTCTTCCCCCAACACAAACTATAGAAAGGAATGTTATTCCAAGCTCCTTTGAACTTAGGTAAGAGACAGATAGTAGTGCCATAGCTGTTTTCTGAAGTATATGCATGAGATGAAAGTGAGATAGATGTGGAGTGGGTAAAGTACTTTCTTTATCGCTTGCAGACTCGTTTGTCAAAATCCAGCCTGCAACTTCACTTTTTTTTTTTTTTTTTTTTTTGAAGGGGAGGTGAGACAGAGGGGGCCAGGCAGGAGATGTTTTCCAAACCTGTGAATGCAACATTCAGCAGCCAAGCTCAAAAGTTCCTGCTGCTCCTGCAAAAAAAAAGGACAAACAAGCCCTTTTCATGTCAGCTGTGTCCAGCTGGAAATGTCACAGCTTTGTCACAATGGAACAAAGCATGCCTGGTGTCTGTTCTTTCAAAAGGTCTCTTAATTCAAACAAAAGAAAAATATTCACATCTGGAAGGGGTCATAGGCAGGGGGCAACAGTGGAGGAAGCAAAGTTCAGATGGCAAGTCATAGCAATTACTGTTTGTCTAATTATTGTACTGCCTCTTCTGGCACTTAGCAATCCAGTTAAAGAAAGCAAGCCAAGAGTCAAAACAGCAACTTTATTATTGATTGACCTCAGAGGGCCAGATGAGATACACCTCTTCACTTTTGCTCCATTCATCATGCTGGAACACTCAGTCTGGGTGAAAAGACCCCTTGTGACCAGTCTGGCAGTAGTTCCTCTTTCCCCCCCCCTCCTTTTTTTAATAAGGAAAAAAAAAATTATTGTTGTATGTGGAGTTCAAGCTTCCTTTAGAAGATCACAACCTTCACTTTCAGAAGGATGTACATATTAAAATCCTACCCTTTCCAATGGGTTTATTTGAGCATCTGTTTCTGTAAAGATTAAAACCTTCTAATGCAGAGTTGGGAGGCTGTATCAGAACTGAGCCACAGGAAGATCAAAAACTAAATGTCTAATGACATCAGATTAAAGGAAAAGAGAATAAACTTGAGAGTAGGATTTCACTGGCTAGGCATGAAAGACCACCAGTAAGAGTTTGCATTACACTCCTAAACTAAAAGCTTTCCCCTTCTTCAACATTCAGTGCTTCTGAAGATGAAAAGCCTCTCCTAGGCTGCCACCTAGCTAGTTAATTCCTTGTATTGTTTTAGAAGCTATTTTAAAAAGCTCTTCTGCTCCAGCCCTTACTGCATTGACTCCTCCCTTTTGAGCTGGTACTTTGTTAGGAGTTTCAAGAGCAATAGAAACTTGCTGCCAAGTCCCTTTCTTCCCCACAATGTGTTTTATAACCCAGCGTGTAGTTTAGTCTGTCTAAACACTGCACTAGTACACTGCCACCAGTTTCCATGGAGATGATTAACTCCTCCAGAGCCAGAAAGCCTCACTGTGCTTTTTGCCCTTTCAGCACATGAAGAACATGACAGCACTTACTAAAATCCGTCTGCAGAAACATCACATTTTCCAGATAGTTCTAGCAAATGCAAGGATTTGCGTTTGCTTTAACCCATCACAGAGAGCTGCGGTCTTAACCAAACTTGCATTTAAGTCATCTACTAGAATGAGTTGCTCTTTCCCCTTGTGCTTCTCCTCCCTTTGCACTGCCATGACATCTGAAGGCACGACAGCCTCACTGGCATCAACTTTTTGATCTACTACATCTCAGAGCAAAGCCAAAGCATGAGATATAATGAAAAGTGCAGAAGAGAGAGATGTGAAGGAGATGACTTCGAACTCAACCAGAAATCAAGAGTAGAAAACAGAAAAACTTTGTGTCCTAAAGTTCAGGAGCACTGTTATATGAAACTTCATAGCTTACCATACTCCTAGTCACTTATGCATCTAGCAAAAATATACTGTCAGTGTGTATTCATAACAAAAAATTATTTAACACCATTTTAAGTTTAATTAAACTGAAAACTACCTTTAATCTAGTGTAACATGACCAAATCAGAGCAAGAAAGTAGACTTTCTCCCAAAAATGCAGCTAATAAAGGCCACATGCTGTCATCAGCTTTAGCTGTGGAAAAATGGTTTCCCAGTCTCACTTTCACAGAAAGGACAATCTCCCTGGCAGTTGCCACTTAGGTGGCACACTTGTTGATCCAAACTATGAAAATGGCAACAAAACTTTGAATACTGCATTTTCCTGGAAGAATTCCCCAGTATAAGACTATTTTATAAATATTTTCCAGGCTATCATCCCTGAAGCAAACTGTAACCTTCCCAGCACTTTTAACATGTAATGTTTTTTTTGGCATTCAAGAGCAGATACACTATATAAACTAGACATGAATAACCAAGCATAACTGTAGTTTCTGTAAAAGAGTTAAAGGCAAGAGAGAGATTTTTTGCCAGTAAGCTTGGCTAACTTCAAAGAGCCACTGGCAGCGTTCATAGCAATAGGTGCGTATCTGCTGCAGGAAGAATAATTTTCTATTTGACTTCCATACCAGTTGCCAGGAGGATTTCTTTGCACTGCTGGTACCCACACAGTACTGACTCCAAGCAGAGACTGCAAAGTCCCCCAACCCCTTTTTGCACTGTGCTACTAAGACAATCCACAGATGTGCAAGAAGACTTCACTCATGCAGTCCACTCACAGTTGCTGAAGTGACAGCCTGTATTTACTGTTATGTGAACATGTGTCCAGTATTAACTCAAAGGACACCACTAACTGATTTCATATACTTTGCCACAGGACACTTACCAAGCAGTAACTGTATTTGGTTAACCACCCTTAGCTACAAACAAACCAAAGAACTTGAGACAAGAGTCTCCATTACCTTCTCCTCGGAGATTCTGGGTGTGTCCCTTGTCCCTTAGCTAAAATTAGTGTAGCGAAGCCCCCTAGGGATGCTAAAACCCATAGCTGAGAACATCAGCCGGCATCCAATAAAAGTGTTTCAACTTTCCAAAAAGCCCGCATGTTCACACACTTCCCACAGCTGCAGAGATCGCAATGTAACATGCGGAAAGCAGAGACACTTGCAACCTGCTTCTCCAGCCCTTCCCGAAGTCACCGGTGCAGCACCACAAGCCTATGTTAGCTGCACCTTCCAACACCAACCACCACGGGTGGTTTCCTTGCTTGAGAGAGCTCATCCTCATCCTGCCTCCTCTTATCTGTCACCAGGTTGCAGAGGAAGTTTTGGCTGCCCACACCTCCAACTGTGTTTTTGTCTCGCTGTAGGAAACAAGCCACTCTTACAATTACTGATTTCTTGAAAGCATTTCTTGGAGAGGCTGCCGTGGGCCAGGGCCTGCTGCTGCAGCATGCCTCGCTCCCTGCTGCCCCTCAGGAGGGCTGGGCGAGGGTCCGCCACCACACACCTCTCCTCTTACTAACCCCGGCGTAGGGGGCAGCTACAGAGCCTCTCCTATCTTGAAAGGTCAGGTCACCCCTCACTACTTTAACCCGCCGCACCTCTGTTTTCACTAGGCCACTCGTAGGACAAAGTGGTGACAGCCCGACTGCTGCCCGCACCCCCTCAGCGTCCCACGGAACTTTCTAGAGGCGCAGGCTTCGCACCGGCGGGGCAGGTGCCACGTCCCCGCAAGAGGGGCCTCGGCTCTCCCGCCCAGGGAGACGCCCAGCCCCGGCGGGGCCGTTTTGCCCCGGGCGGCTGAGGGGCAAGGAGGCGCCGGCTGCCCACGGCACTTACCGATGTCGGAGTTGCAGAAAGCGTCCTGCGGGTGGATGGGGACGCAAGTGCAAGCCTCCACCACCAAGTCCCGCAGGCTCCAGCTGCAGAGGAACACGACGAGGAAACTCTGCCACGCCGTCATGTTTCCCCCCACCCCGAGGTGCCTCCTCACTTCTGCGGAGCAGGAGCGCAGCCGCTGCTGCGTTCGCCTGACTTTATTCTCGGTCCCTAACAGCCCGCGCACAGCGACTGCCCGCCCGCCTGCTCGCACTGCCCCTCTCTCGCTCCCTGGCCTCGGCAGCGCAGCCTTCGCTCGGCGGGACAGTGCAAGCCGGAGAGCACGGCAGGTCCGCGGCTCCCAGCGGCGGTGGGTGCGGTGCCGTACCAAGCTGTTCGGAGCTGCGCTGCGCCGCGGCGAGCCGGTGCGCTGAGTTATAGCCTCGATCGCGCCCTCTCGGGCTCCGGGGGCGCCGCCGCCCCCGACCAATGGGAGCCCCGTATTACCTCATCGGCGGGAGAGGCCAGCGGGCCGGGGCGGGGCCGCGGCCGCCGCTTCAGCGCCTTATACGGAATAGTGCGGGGAGCGCCGCGCGCGGGCGGTGGGGCGCCCCGGTGGCGCAGGTAACCCGGTGCTCTGAGGAGAAGTCCCCGTCCCCAGCCTGCGTCCCCTCCCGTCGCGGGGCTGTTGAAACTCTGAAAAACTAGTTGTAGCTCCGAGGAGGTATCGGCGAGTATCCGTCCCGCGGGCGCCGGTGCGCGGACGGGTCTGGCCCCGAGGAGTCCCCCCCGCCACCTCGGCCAGGACCTACCTCCCCTCGGCAGCCCCGCTCCGCGCCTCAGGGTGCGAAGAGGCACCTGGAAAACAGGCGGGGGGTTTGTTGTTTGCTTGGAAAGCTTGGGCTGTTCCCCTCGAAACCATCTCGGCTGTCTGCAAGCTGATTTTGAACTGGAGGAGGTGAATTAGTGTTCCAAAGGGCTTTCAGAAAGCGACCAGAAAACGCAAGAGGAGTGCAGAGTGTTGCTTCTTTCCCTCTTTCAGTAGGCAGTGAAAAGAGGATGGAGGAAAAGAAGGACAAGACCTAGCTGAACTGTAAACCAGGATTTCATCCTGTGGTTTTTAATCCCGCTCAAATGCTCCTTCTTCTCCTGTCACCCCACCACCACCACCCATCACTTCCCCTTCTCAGGGGTTTTGGTCAGAAAGGGGTCATAAACTGATAAAACCAAGCTGGAAAAAGCAGTGTTGTATCTACCCAGGCACTCCCAACATTTAATCTCAAAGTATATTTTAGCAGAGCAGCTTTAGTGGAATGTATAGAAAAGTCCTGTTTGTTTTGTTTTCCCTTATCCCCTTCTGGAACCGTAAATTTCTATCAGCTGTAGAAATGTAAATGTTATAGAAGAGCTGGGACTGTAAGGAAGGAGATTGCCAGCTGCAAGATACAGACAGCCTTATTATCCTGCAAAGGGGACTGAGGGGTGATTAATCACAGTATCAAATCAGTGTATATAATGTCACAGTACTTTCCACGGGGTTTACAAGACTTAAGCATGTCTAGTTATAAATTATGCTGGTATTAAAAGCCAGGGACCAGCTGTCCTAAATTTCTAAATAGTCAGCTAAGTCTTTTGATTTACAATTCTGCTCCATCTGGGTGAAGCACAGCCTGCCTACACCTTTTCTTTAATCATCCCATCCATATAAAATTAAAACCTCCAGTCTTATGGCAACACAGGCTTTTATTTGGAGCATCAGTACATAAAGCTTCAAGATGGGTGTTGCTAGTAGAGATCAAGGTGACAATGCTAACAGTGGGAAACGCAGGTTCCTACCCTTGCTGTGACACAGACCACCTGTGTGACAGCTTCGCCTCACTGTGCTTCAAATCCCAATCTGTGTAACGGGGGTAACAGTGATGGGAGCTTCTCAGGAATGTGTGTGAGTGAACACACTGAAAAAATTAGATGGTGTTGAGGTGCTAACGGGTCATATAAGTATGTATGAGGCAGGGTATTAAACAGGACATTCAATTTAGATTCATCAGTGTCTGAATCATTGAGCTCCAAATTGCAATATGAGAAACCCTATGCAAAAATCTCCTTAGGTACTTGGACTGTCTGCTCAAGGTGCTACAGCTGAAGTTGAATCTGTCAGATTGGACTGTCATTTCCGTCTCACTGGGTGTAAACAAGGAACAACTCCACTGACCTCAGCAGAGTAACACGGGAGAAAAATGAAGTGTGTCTGGCACTTTCATTTTTCCTTTGTTGTTGTAAAAAGTTTGATATTACCAACATCATGATACACCTGATCTATCAACATCTCCGATCAGTATCTGAGAGAAGTGGAGTTATTCCGTAACCTGACACTGGTGTAAATAAGAGAGAGTTTGGCCCCCACGCAACTAGATTATAATCACAGCTCCAGCACCACCTCCCTTCGCTCTCTGGCCAAGTAACTCCTCTGAGTATGTTTCCTCATTTCTATAACAACACCTTTCCTGTGTGTTCTGAGGACTAACAAGCTGAATGCTTTGTAATAAGCTTTAAAGATGTTGGGTGCTGTGTGAATGCTAAGAGGGACTATAATACATGGATGCTGGACACATTCAGAGGAGACTGAAAAACAAACACTTCAGTCATCTTCTCAGTTTCTGAAAAGGGAGAGAAAGGGGGCTAGAAGTTACTGAAGTTACATGGGGCCCTCCAAGGCATGGAAGTAACTTGTTTACAGTGAGACTGACCAAGCTTGTTAAAGTAGCATGGGGTTTGTGCTGATTACAGATATAACCCAGGGAAGGAATCTGCAATTACTTTTCAGGATGAAAAGGAGTGCCACAACTTGATCCAGCAGCAGGGCTCACCTGTTTGTAAGGGATGGTGTGCAGGCTGTCTGCTTACCACTTACACCACAGGCTTACCACTGTCTTTTATACCAGTATTTGAGAGGTGATCCAGAACATTTTTAATGCATGTATTAGCATTGCCTGGACTAGTAGTACCTGTCTTGGATCAGTTAGGACTTAGCTGATTCACCTGCTTTTTTGACACCTAGATATTCTTATGAAAAAGCGATTAACTTCTCTCTAGTAGTAGGGATGCAGGTTTTTCAACCAGGACTGGATACTGTACAATAATATCCATATTTATTTGTCACTTAAAGGGTACATTTCATACACAGAAACCAGAGTGCTTTATTTTTGTAAATCACAGGTAAATAATACTTAGCAAAGCTCATTCTGGCCAGTGGCCTGCTAGGAGGCCTTGGTTAAATCATTTAACCTGCCTGCACATTCATTTTATCATCTTTAAATAGAGATACTGTATCTTATCCTCTGATAATTTCTATTAGATATTCGATATTAGCGTCTCTCCTTTGAGACCTACCAGTAAAGCGCACTCTGGAAGAGCCAGACAGGCGTTCTGAGTGTTTATTTAATTGATAATATTTTGATAATGGGATCAAAGTAACACAGAAAGTCAGTGAAGGAACTGAAAGGAGAACTCTATCTGAATTCCTGCTCTATGCCCTATCTGCGTGGGAGAAACTGCAAAGGAAAGAAAATAAAAACTAGCATCCAGCTCCTTTGCCTAGATAAAACTTTAGGCCTTATATGGCCATAAAAACTGTAGCAGAGAAAGAAGGAGAAAATAAACACCTTGATCTTCATACGAGAAAATTAGAGTTCACATTTGGTTAGTGTCACCAAATAAAGACATCTATGTTATTCCAGTCCTCCACCAAGAACACACTGTTGAACACAATTAAGGATCTCTCTGCTTTACTGGGCAGCCACACCACTTCATGCTGTGATCTTGTCTGTTCCCACAAGCTAAGCATGACTGGGTTGGGTCAATAGTTGGTGTGAAAATTCCCAGGGAAAGCCATGTCCTGCAGGTGTTGTTGACTGAGTGAAGTGGCCTTCTTCCCTCAATCCTGCATGAATGTGTAGAGACAGTGCTAGGGGGCACTGTGCTGCAAGAGATGGTTGCATTTCTTGCAGATGAAGCTAGGTTTCTTGCAGTATCTGAAGAACCCACTCTTTGCAAAAGGACAGATGTTAAGCTGGGTGTCTTGGTTAAATTTCAGGAGGGAGAACTACCTTATGCTTCCATAGATACTCACTGCAGTTTACATCAGGAGCATATTAACAGCATCACAGAATCACAGAATCACAGAATGGTTGGGGTTGGAAGGGACCTCTGGAAATCGTCTAGTCCAACGCCCTGCCAAAGCAGGTTCCCCTAGAGCATCTTGCCCAGGGTCGTGTCCAGGCAGGTTTTGAATACCTCCGGAGAAGGAGACTCCACAACCTCCCTGGGCAGCCTTTTCCAGTGCTCTTTCACCCTCAAAGTAAAGAAGTTTTTCCTCATTTTTTCAGATGGAACTTCCCATGTTTCAGTTTGTGCCTGTTGCCCCTTGTCCTGTCACTGGGTACCACTGAGAAAAGTCTGGCCCCATCCCCTTGACACCCATCCCTAAGGTACTTGAAAATATTGATTTACAATATCATTTTCCTTCCACAAGTCCTGCTTGTGTCTGGAAAGGACCATCCTGGAGCTAGCTGCAGAGACTGAGAGAAAAGCACTTTGGGATATTCCTTCAAGAAGCATAAGGTGTTGCTGTAAATAAACTAAAGGCACATTCACTTCCCTTCTGATCACATTTCATTGTGAGGGATGCCAGGTGCTGGCAGAAAACTGCTTCTGAACTGATGGAAGCACCTGAATGTAAGTAGTACAGAAGGGCTTCATCAAACTACAGGAAGTGCTGGCCAAAAAATAGAGATAGAGAGGAAAGAAAGGCAGGAAGAAAGGAAGAGAGGGAGGGAGGGGGGAAGAGAGAGAGAGAAAAAAAAAAAATACCCCCCACTACCACCACCACCAGAGAAAAAAAACCCTGACACATGCAGTGGCTGAAAACACTCCAGCTCATGACCAAACCTCAGCTGCCTTAAACTGAGCATGGCATGAATGAAGTCAGGAGACTTCAGCCTGCAGTCCAAACAGTCCTGCCACCTCCATGAACAATATATTAATTTTAAAAGCTTATGAAGTATGGGCATTTTTCCGTTTTAACTTTTCCACAGTAATTTGGCTTGATTCAAGAGCGTGGAGTCCTACCATTAACATTCTAAATTGTTCCGCTGCCAAGTTGCTCAAAAGCCTCCTCTTGTCCTAAAAACTTTTCTTGAAGTTGACAATCGTCATATCTTTTACACCAGCTCAGCATCACACGCTCTAGGAGATATCATTGTTTTTCTGCTTTTATGCAGCAGGTGGGAAAGGATAGGTGCTTTTCAGAGCTATCTGATGTCCTTTTTTACAGCACAGTTACGCCATGCCGTAGGGCAGTACAGAATGGTCATGCATTGCATTAGCAAAAGATTCTTGTATTTCATGATTATCTGTTTCTTTTTCAGAATGTCTGTTTCTTCTGACATTCCTTTGAGGATACTATTTTGTTTTAAATGTTTGTATTTGCTATGATTTATGAATGTGGAAAAGGTTGGAAAAAACTCCACCTCTATTAGTTCCTTCATTATATCAGTGACCTTCATATGCTACTTAAAATAAGACGACTCTTTTTTCAAAAATGTCTTTGATTCTATAAATACATATGAAAAAAATTCATTTGATCTCTTTCTCTGAGGTTGCAAAGGAATTATGTCACCTTCCTGTCTGCAAGCCAGACATAGGTAACACTCTACCCCATTCCCAAGCTTTTAGTTAGAGGTACAACATTAAACCTTCATCAGCTCTAACGGTTCTATACTGTGTTTAATCTTCAAGGATCCTTTACAGATTGTGCTTACAGAGAGCCCTCAGCCTGGGAGCAGACCATAGGCACCATGTGTTGCCAGGAGTATTACATTATAAAGAATCATAGAATATGAAATCACCTTCTTGGTCGTGTGGGGATCCTCCAGTCAGGCTGTGATGTGGCGTCAGCTGCAGAAGGGCAACCAGGAAATATCTTTTAACGGCCTTATCAAACGGAAAATGTTTCCTGCACATGACTGCGCTCTTTGGCCCCAATCCAGCAAAACACTAAGGCACATGTTCAACTTTAAGCACACAAGATGCTCTACTGAAGTCAACAGGACCGTTTACATGTGCAAAGTTAAATATAAGCTTAAGTGCATTTCTGGATCAGGGCCAAAGGGCCCAGTAACGTGCAGGGCTCATGCCAGAAGGCTGTGATTAGATGGTCTGACAGAGTCCGGGGAGGGGAGAACGATGTGATTTGCTTGGCTCTACCTGCCTGTTGCCTCATTCCAAGCAATTAATTTTCTTTCATTTTTCTGCAGAATAAATTTTTCCATTTCTCGTGCTTTGCTTTCATGCTGCTGTAGTCATTTCCAAATTGAAGTTTTGTTTTTCTTTTTTAAGCCCTTCTAAACTGCATCAATAGCTTTAAGTGACTGAACAAACAGATTTCAAATAGATGAAGTGCTTCAAATGGTAATAAGAGATGGTGTTCCCAGAGCTTTGGAGGCTGGCACTAAGCAGAGAAGAGAGTGAGAGCGACTGAAAATCACTTTTCTGTTGTTCCTTTGTATGAACTGGTTTCTGGCTTATGCAATGCACAGTAATTAAAATGACTGGAATGCCTCACATTTTTAAGAGAGCTTTAAGGCAGCTCTGTGGCATTGTGGCCAGCAGAGTTCATGAGCAGATTCATGGCTGCAATTGAGATTTGACGTTTCTATCAGCATAATTTGAAGAAGACAATATCTCTGGAGAGGCCTTGAAGGGGAGTTTGGAAAGAAGGAGTAGACACAGAAAAGCAGTGACATCTGCTCCCTGCATCAGCTTCATGAGCAGCTATGGGGCAAGCCTTTCTTTCGATGAGATGAGAGCCTGAATGTTGGTGTGTTCATCAGAGATCTCATTGCTTGCTTTCACTGTAGCGTTAATGTCCTGCCCAAATTCAAGTGTGGGACAGCACTTACACATTCTCTATCTCTCACTGTAATATCAGTTACTCATAGTGCCTCCTCCTAGGTACTGTACAGGAAAAGTCTCTTTCCATGAGAGAGGGTTTGCATTTGAATACTGGCCACTGCAGTTGCCGAGTGTATTTGTGGGGGCCCAAACAGCTCCCCCGTGTTTAGCAGACAGAGAGCCTGGCAGCCTGACGAGTCTTTTTGCTCACAGCAGGTTGCTCTCCCTGTGATGAGGTTTACTCTGCTTGGCAGTGGTAAGAGAGTATCTTGCTGCTTTTCAGTCCTCCTGCCACAGTCCAGAATTTCATTTTCCTATTTTCCATTTTTCTCATTGAAAGTGTCTGGCCACTGCATCCCTGGTCTTCTCTCAAGAGTTGGCCTGGCTCCTCACGGTGATGAACGGCCCCAGAGGAGCAGAGGAGCTGAATCCAGCCTCTCTCAGGAGGGAAGCTGACTGGCCTGAGGTTATGACCTTTTTGGCATGTTGAGCAACCAGATCCTTCTCCCCTCACCTCTCTGCCTCTCACCAGCCTTCTGAGGACACAGACTGAGCCCACTCCCTCATCTCCCACCATAATCTTTCTCCCTTTCTCCGACACACCAGAGTGCACTGTCAGGATACAGTAGTCTCCACAACCCTGTGTGAGTGTAGGGAGGTAGAGAAAGATCCCAGGCAGGAGACAACGATCGTGTATCTCTTAGACCATTCTGAGGCTAGAAGAGCTGCAGGCCCTCCGTATGCAGTAGGCCAGCCAGTCCCTCGGATGTGCCGCTGGTTTTAAAGCATGTTGGAATCCTCTGAAATCACCATACCTGTGAAAAGCAGAAAGAGCAGCACCAGGGTGCTGGCATTCCTCTTTTTGTTACATTTATGAGCCTGGAGACGGTGTCAGGCTGTCAGGTCCGAAGGAAGGGTCTTTACCTGCAGAACAGGTGCAGCTGCAGGAAAAGTTACTCTCTATCTCTTGCCTTTCCCTGCCCAACCTGTAAAAACTTCCTGCAAGAATAAGCCAGTCACTTCATTCCCATAGTCCCGCTGTTACTATTTTCTCACCTGAAACTGCAAATAAAGGTGTTAGTTACAGGAACAGTCTCTAATGATGAGGATAGCATCCCAGCAGGGAACGAACCCAGCGATTCCTTCCATGCATGTCAGCACATGGGTGTCAAAAGTGAGAAGCAGTTCCTCTCTACGGAGATCCCAACAGATCGTTGCCTTGGCACAGGATCCTTTTTTTTAAATCCAAATTGACTTTTTCAATGCTTTTGTTCCTGTGTTCCCAAGTCAATGCTGTATTCTAAACAGCAGCTGACTGCTCTCTTAAGGCAGGGCCTTCCCACACAGACTCAAGGTCCCAGCCAGTAGAAGCTGGGGGACTTCTGATGTGAGATTTCAAGGACAGATCTTGTTCTTCTCTGGAGCAAAAGGCAGCACTCTGTTTCCTCACTCTTTTGGAATTTCTCTCCATAAATCTTGGCATACAGTGTGAGACAAAAGATGAGGAGATGGTAGATCTGCAGCCTGGAGTGGGGACTGTGTCATTTATTTATTGTCTTACTCTTCCTGAGTGAAGAGCAATACATTCCTCAAAGGACCTTTTCAGGTTGGCAGTGTGAGTTCCACACCTAATGTGTTAACGTCAGGAGTGAAAAGATCAGTGTTTGATTTAGCACAGATGTGCAAAAACTATTCTTTCTCCACTGAAGACAGAGGTAACAATCTGCAGCCCCTGTTCCCCTTTCCTTTAATCTGAAGGCCCTGAGCTATCGCTTAGCTGTGCCTTTCTGTGTGCTCCTGAGGGGTGTTTCAGTTGGGGATACTGAAGTATGGAAAGACATCACAGTGTAGCTACAGAACCTTTCTGTTCATTTAGCAAAGCAGCCCGGGCTTCCATTTCATTGAGAGTGATGACGGGTATTGTGCAGCAAGAGTTAATCTGTAGCCAGATACAGCGTGGCTGGAGGTGAAGTCAACAAAGAGGAACAGAGCAAACTTCCTCTGCTTTCCCTTTGCACTGAATGAAAGTATCTTTACCAGGTACCGTGGGGCTAGGATTATGATCACATGCTTTATTAGCAGAAGCTTAAAAAAAACCTGTGCTATACTGACAGAGTTCAACTCCTTTTGATTTTAACTGGGTTTGTAGCAAGAGCAACCTGGTAGCTCACAGGAGGCATGCTCTTCTGAAGGGGAGGCACACAGTGTGGGTAAATGTACTTGCACACCACTTGCACTACCCAGAAAGGACTTCAAATGCATAGCAGAGGCAGCAATGAGAACTACCCAGAGCCAACAGGAACCAGGAAGGTGTCGAATGTACGTACAGATTACATACCAGGAGTTGCTATGAAGGTACCAAAGCTCGAACATGTGTCCTGAGCAAGAAAACTCCTCTCTGTAGCTCTGCTTTTAGTAACAGTGCCACCAAATCTCTCCCAGAATGTTGGCCAGGGGTTTGGCGTTAGCCCAAGTGCTCTGCTCTGGGAGCCTGGACTGCTTCAGTGCAGTGGTTCATCACAAGTGCTGAGGCTGGAGAGGTACTGAACATTTTTAGTAGTAGCAGGTGTCCAACACTAGCTTAGTACCGCACATTCTCCTCTCCTCTCTCCTCTCCTCTCCTCTCCTCTCCTCTCCTCTCCTCTCCTCTCCTCTCCTCTCCTCTCCTCTCCTCTCCTCTCCTCTCCTCTCCTCTCCCTCTCATGACTGTTGTGCCTATCACTGACAGTTGGCTGAGGGCTGCTCCACAGCACAGATCCCGTTCTTGCCATCTCCCAGTATCCACAGCAGTGATTTTAAGCAATGCTTAAAGCTAACTTCAAGAAGAGATTGAGCTCTCACCACCTCAGCCAGGGAGGCAGGAAGGCTCTCCCTAGACACCCAGCTGAGATCAGTGAGGAAAGTGCTCTCAGTGCAAAGGTGCTGCAACGCACAGGAGGGATCTACAGTTTTACTCACAGGATAATTCATGGAAAACAACAAACAATGAGTCTGAGCAGCAAGCGTTTTTACCAACAGAGAAGTGGCTCTCCAGCAGACTTTCCCAAGCACTCGACAGTGTGAAAATTAGATAGACAAGCATTTTATGTATTTTCACTTAAGTTGTGTATTCATGTTCTGTAGATTACAACCAAGCATTTTTTAAGCAAAATCTTGCTTCCTCTTCTCTTAGTTCAAGTTCAGCAGAACCACCAAAACCCCAGTGAGTGGAAAGGGAAGGGAAGGATAGAGTCTGCTCAATGCGGGCAAATCCTTAGTGCATCTAGAATAGAAGGCACTAATCTGGTCGCCCTTATCTCACAGGACAGCTATGGGCGTACCTTCCGAAGGCATTGAGATTCTCTCTCACACTGTTCCGACTGAATAATCTATTGCTGGAGAAAACCTTCTCCCACTGATACTTACATAAAGTCACTTTTGTTTCAAGGAATGTATTGTGCCAAAGAGGCAGGATCATCAAAAAGAGCACAACATGCCTCATGAAAAAATAAGCAGGCCAAGAAGGGAATTTTTGACCTCATTTGAAATTGGTTTCCTGATGCGGAATAAACCTTCACCTCTAAACATCATATATAATGGCAACTTAGCCTAGAGGGGCTAGTACAGCATTAGCTGTGCACGGCTGTAAGCAAATAGCACCACAGAGAGCTAGCTGGAGGAAGCAAAATCTTATTCCTAGTGAATGCGAGACCATTTCCTTCTCCCCCCTGCGGTGCAGAACCTAGCTCCTTGACTTAGACGATGCCTTCTACTCCCCTAAGGTGGTTCCACAAGTATCAATAAGATTAAATAATTATTTTTTTCCCCCGGAAACTATAATCTGAAGGACAGGCAGACATAGCTGTTCAGTTTTATTTTGAGAATAGGAAGGAGAAGAGAGGAGAAGCTGGTGCTGCAAAAAAGCCCTTATTCCATCAGGCATTTCTGGGAAGGAGGAGGGAGGGCAGCTTTTAAAGCCATGCCTATGGCTGTGTGTAAGGGATAGTTCTCAAAGGATTCCCTTAATCAGATTCTGCCGAAGATAGGCTATCTCTCTGTAATTCACTCCATGTCTTATTCTAAGACCATATGCTCTGGTCATGTGAAGATTTACAGTCTCAAATTTACTGGCCTTGGAGAATCTAAAAGAATTATGCAAGAAATCATGTTCCATGATAACTGAGGCCTCACACAGCTGTGCATTCTAAAGAAAGACTGCTTCTAACACAATATATGGCCCCTCTAGGGTTTTGTAAGCCCCTCTGGGGAAGAGGGAAGGGGAGAAAAAGGGGGAGCTACTGATCATTGCCATATGTGAGAAGCATCCCTGTCTGCACGTGGGTGTGACATCCATGTTATCACGGAGGCTGAGCTCTGCATAGCCCCCCTGTTTCCTGTTTCCAGTCAGCAACTTGCTGCTGGAGCAGGAATCCCACATCACACTGTCCTGCAGTTACAAAAGAGGAAAATGATGGCTCATGAGGGGGAAGGGGTGGGGGAAATCCTCTTAAATAGCCATGTAGGATGTCTGGGCAGGGATGCGAGCCAGGAGTCCTCAGAGGCAGTAGAATAAGTGGGAGTTTAGCAAACAACCATTTTCTTTCTTTGACTAGTGTTCCTCAGAGACCTCGGCACTCCAGTTCTCAGAGCTAATTTTAGCTATTTATTTGTGGTTAGCCTGTTCCTAATGTCCCTTTCCTATCTCACACACACTGAACCCTGGGATACTCTCTGTGGGCTGACAGATGACGTGAAAACCTCTAATCTGCAGGTCAAATATCAAAAATGAAGTGGGATCAGGAAACTGGAAGCATGATTTGCTTTTTTCCAAATAAGGGAGATATATTCATATTAGAAGTTCTTAGCATACCAAGTTTGTGGTTTTTTTTTTTAAAGTCTATGAGGGGAATGACTTAGTCTTGAAAATTTTATGGTAACCACCAAGGATGTTATCATCCCATGGATGCTGTCTTTCCTATGCAGACTATGACTGACTTGCTTTCATTATTTATTGGCACTGCTCTTCTGTAGGAAAACCAAAACCACATTGTCCCAAACACTGTACTCATATATAACAGGCAGAGCGAGGCCCTGCCAAAGGGCACAGAGTACATATTAGAGAGGGTTCAAAATGAACACAGTGGCAATAAACCTGTGATGCCAGAAGTGAAGGAGCTTGCAGCATTTGGTATTCATACTGCAGATGCCGTGTTCATGGAAGTCCGAGTCTTACCTGCTTTACACTCCTGGGATGACTGTGAATGCTTTATCTTCCACAAAATTTGCTATACAGTCTGTGATGAATCTGGTGTCCAGAGGCACCACAGGGTACAAAAGGAAGGTAAAAGGTTTAGGATGACTCCTCCTATTTCAACCAAATTTTCCCAGAAACGTGAGCAACAGGTGGCACTTTTTCTTCCTCTAAATTTCTTGTGGATTCCCTCTCCTGATCTCCCCTCCTCTCCACATACAAATCTGTAGAGTATGCTCTGCAGGCCCAAAGTGTATGCTCCGAGTGATGTATGTATGGGACTGGGGACAGTGAAAGGGCATAGGGACCCTTAAGGGGTTTGGAAGAGATGCTAGCTCCACTCCGTAAGAAAACTAAGTCCAGGACCTGGGAGTCAGATCAGTAACCTTATTTTCAGTTGATAGAAAGGCTTTGAGTCAGGTGAGGAATCCTGTGAAGCTGTTTAGGAGGAGAAAAAGGTAGTTATTGTGTCCCTCAAGACTGGAGAGCAATATTCCTTGAGCTGACAGAGGCCAGATTAATGTTATTAATTGGGCAGACTGTGCTGGTTTTGTGTTGGGCCGGAAAGAAAAGACTGACTAGGATATCTTGGATAAGACTGCCTGTAGCACTTTGCTCTGGCTGGCAGGAAACAGTCTGTATATAAAACAGACCTAATGAGCTGCCCATCGCTCTTCTTCATGCCTTGCAGGTATCTCCCAGGTGAGGCTATGCTGCTCAAGGAGCTATTTTCCACTCTACAGAGACCCAGCCAGGACACTGTAGTCAGCATCACTGGCAGCAGAGGCATAGACAGGCTGCTTGCAGTAGGGAGAAGCCCAGCAGTGAGCAGACAACATGTGGGGGCACAGGGGCCATCTCATGTCTCTGGCTTCCCACAGATTCCTGGGAGCTCTGCCGATTGCTGAAGATCCCCTTAATTTTTAAGAACAGTGGTGGCAGCTTGTTTCACTTCCAGACAGAGATAAGTCCTGTCCAAACTGAAGGAATGAATAGGGGGAACCTCCCACACACACACACCATCTACCGGTTTTCCTAATAATCCCTGCGCAGATGGACAGAGTCATGTGAGTCCTTGAAACTCTATCCACTTTGGAGGAGTAGTGGGTGTGGTGCCGCGGACATGGCCAGATATACGTGTTGCCCTTCACAGAGAAGCTCACTGTCCTCCGAAGAGTGAATATCAACAAAATCCTTCCTGTGGGGACTTCCAGCTCTGCCTGAGACAGCTGTAAATTCCTTTGAGGGTGAGACTAAGAAAACTGGAATCCTGGGAGGACCTTGGTACAGTCCCCAAACCATTTCCACTAAGCCTTCCCAAAACTATGGTTTCTCTGACCCAGGAATGTGAGCTCTGTGACAATGGCAAAGCTGAAGTCCTAGACCATTGGCATTAACTAGTATTAGCTCATTACTTCCTTGCACTCTGTCTATGTCATCTAATATAAAAATCGTTGTCCCTCTGGGAGACAGACTGTCTTTTTGTTCCATTTTTGTGTAGCACCTGGCACAATTGGATGCTGGTATTTGAGTGGGGTGCTACCTCCATATAAACAAATAAAAAAATTAGTAGACTCCTAGTTTCTGTGTTTACCACTTTCTTTTTGAGTTGATTACTTTGGAGTGAATACTCATAAAGCATCTAAGTGAGCACAGCAAAACTAACAGCTGCTTCAGCCAGGAGGTGGCTGAGAAGGGGGGAAAACAGGGACCGGCATATCAATTGCTGTAGCGCAGTGCAACAGAAGCCATGAACTGGTATGGAGTGGCTGAAGCAGGAGACAGACGAACGGTAGCTACGTACGCAGAGAGCTCCTCAGCCAATCCCAACAAAGCTGGAAGAAAACTACATTTCCTCTAAGGCCGGTGAAGGTACAGTGCTTCAAACCCAGGACAGCTGGCCACGCTGACCACAGGACCTACCAGCTGCCTCCTCTCTTGCCAGACTTTGTGTTTTTGCACTCTGTCCCTTACCAGCTGTTTGTCCTTTTTATGGGAGTGGTGCCTATCAGTTGTCACCCTCTGCACAAACCAGTTGAAAAGTCTGGCTCCCCTACTGTTACAAGTTTCCTGCACATTTTTTGTTCTTCCTTGCACGATTCAATTTCTTTTCTGAACATTTGCAGACTTCCCCTTTTAAACTCAGATGTTCTGGAAGGTTGTAACACCTCTTGGAGCAAATGCGTTCCCCAAAAGCCTTCCCCATGATGTGGTGGCCCCAATTGTCAACACTCTTCCCTCCAAGGATGGAGAATGCAATCCAGGCCTCCCTTCCCCGCCTGTGGTGTCTCCGAAGCAGTAACGTCTCCAGTGAGCAGCCAGACAGCCAGTATACTCACCAGCAGCTGGGATGTCAAGGGTGGAAAGGAAGAATGGCTGCACCACACTGTGTTCCAGGCACGTTTAGTTGGCAGATGGTCCCTAAGGCATTACCAGATGCTGGAGAATGTTTAGGGCAACTACTTGCACTCACCCTCATAGAGGTAAGGCAAAAGGATGCAGCTGCAGCCAGTTCCTAGGGGCTCTCTTCTTCCCACCGCTTGTCAGCGAAGTCTGAGCAGAGCAAAGGACCTAGCCCCACATCACAGTACTTACACACCCCAAATTCTCTGCCTCTTTCTACCTGCCAAAGTAGGAGGGTGGGTGTTTCCATGAAACCTTCCCTCCAGGGTGCGGAAACAGGCAGATGAAGAACAGCCAGGTGGTGTGGTGTGGTGTGGTGTGCTCACACTCTTCCTTATATCCTAAACTAGACTCACATGAGTGATCTTACTCACTTGTGCTCACATGAAATACACACAAGCACTGAAGGGGGGAAGGCTGTCAGGGCTGTTCCCAGCTCTAGAGCAGCCCTTTGACAGGACTGAACATTTTTTTTTTCCTTTTTTTTTTTTTTTCCCCCACAGATGAGAAGCTGGTCAACACCACCCCTAAACTCACCTCCACCCCCAAACAGCTGTTTTGCCAAAGGGTGGAGAAGCAGACCTCCTGATTGAGGGTGGAGCAGTTTGAAGGGGAGGAAAGCAGTGACTTCACTTTTTATTAAGTAATAGCAGAGCAGGGTGTGCGTCACTCTGAAAAACAAGACTTTGGGTGGGGGCAAAGGCTCTCTGCAACATCTTACGCATGGAGCCTTCCCCTTTGTGGGAAATCAGCAAAACACACCATTCTGAAGAGGGAATTCAGAAAGTCGAAGATGCAGTAAGTTAGACACCTTATAATTTCATTTAAGGGGATCCAAGAAGATCACCAAGATGAAAGGGCACGTAATGGTGAAGGTGGTTTGGGATAGACTTTAGGAAACACTTTTCTCCAGGAGGGATGGAGGATCATGGGAATAGATCAAGTCCATGGGAATGGAATAGTGTGGGAATAGATTCAAGTCGGCGTGAATAAAATAGGAGTGAAAGAGTAGGCTGGACGCAGCGCTGCATCCGGCCCTTGGCTGGGGCAAGGCAGGGCAGGGCAGCATCAGGGAAGGGGTTGCTGTCTGCTTACCCTGGAACCTGGTCAGCCTTGGCTGGAGCACCAGTACCACCACAGCTCAAAACACCCTGCGGCCTTCTCTTATCGTGTTGTGGGCTCGGTCTCTGTAAGGAATCCAAAAGTCTAGTGTATCTGGCTAGCCTCTTCCATGGTGCCAACACACCATTTACTATGCAAACGGGACAGCTCTGGCAATTTTTATACCAGGGAGGATTCTTGCCCTGGCAAGGGAATTCTTTGTAGACAGAATGGAGCTCCTCAAGCAGCACATGGGGGTCAGCTTCCACAGGAGCAGACAGCGCTAGGGTCCATGTATAAATACCATGGGGGATGATGGCAGAATAGACAAAAGTGCCTTTCACAGACAGTTGCCTGCAAGGGGACCGCTGTTCTTAGGTTGGCAACAGCCTCTTCTCAGTCCTCTTCTAGTGAACAAGTATGGTAAGATGTGGATCTATCTCCCCAAGTAACCCTTTCCCTGCAGCTGACTCCTGCAGGGCTGTATGGGCAGCCTCAGGCCAGTCTGTAGCTGCATTCCCTAGGGCCTCCCAGATTCAGATGGCTTCTGCCAGTCCTGACTACTACTGAAAGTGTCTCTCAGGCTCAAGAGCAGTCTGTCTGGTATGTTAGAGATCATTCCAGGCTGTTCTCACCATCATAAGAGTTAAAATCAGTCTTAGACTCCAAAGGCTGCAAATGTAGCAAACATTTTCATACTGCTTGTGCTGTTTATACTGCTCTGAAAGTGCAACCTCCAGAGTGGCCATCAAAACAGAAGCTGTTTCACAGATGGCTGTGGGCTGGCTGTAAAAAGCCTTCCTGATGGCTCTGGGCAATGCTGATGGCATGATCACGGGGTACGTCTGGCCCCGCTTACAGTGGGGACATAACCAAAGCCACTTTTTTCCTCTCCTAGTCCTCCCAGGTGAAACTCAGAACACCTTGGCACCATCCTCCAGAGACATGACAGTGTGGGGGCACACCTACCTAGCATTCCTCTAGCTAGCACAGGTACTGAAGTGCATCGGTACTGGCATGTGCTTCACTTGTTGGATATTTACCCAGGATCTTGCCTAGGCATGTTTGACCTGTCTTAAAGTCCACGCTGTTGCGTTTGGACTGGTGCTACCGCTCAAATGAGTTATTTTATATCTGGTTCCTACACACCTTCGCATACTGCAGCCACACATGGTGAGCAGTCTCAGCCACAGTCAAGAATTCAGGCTCTGCTTAGCAGAGGTGTAAAAAACTGCTAGGCTGTCAAGTGTTCAGGCCTTTTATCTATCTTTTTCCTATGTATAAACTGAAACACGTTTTGTGGTACCAGGCTCCCAGTGGCTCCTCATACAGACTTTCCCTAGAGTCTCACCACGTCCGCAAAGAACTCAAACACAAGCAATAAGCCACTTCCGTCACTCCTGCCTCAAGTATATGAGAAGGGAAAGATAAAAAAATGAAGGAAGCAATAAATGTAGCTGCCCTTTCTGACAGCTGCAAGGGCAGTTCAATTTCTAAGGGTCACTAATAAACAGAATTTTGTGTTCCTACTCCCAACCTGAGAAAATTAAATTAACTGAGTGTTCAGAGAGCTCTACTTCCTTGCTCACAAATCATAAATAGCTTAGCAGAATAGAACTGTTTTGGAAATAAAAAAGAAAAGGACAAAAGCAACATAAACAAAATAACAGGCATCCACCAACTCCTCCAGCTGTACTTGCCAAAGTCCTCTCTGCTTGCTGACGCAACTGCTACAGCAGACCATTGCTTCCCCCTGCTCTAGAAACGCTCCACTCACAGCTGACAGTTTAGGGGTGCCACCACTCACCTGCTGGGTAGCCAAGGCTTCTTCAGAGCTGGAGCAGAGCCAGGGTGGGAATCCCCTGACCAGTCCCTCCTGCTTGCAGCTGCTTGTAGCCATTCTCACTCCGTAAGTGGCTCTTCTTAGTGGCTCCAGCTAAGCATCCCCTGTTGCCTGCCATTCCTGCTAGCCACTCCTAATCCTCAGTGGGTCCTGACTTTTTATTTCTCAAAGGCTTAAACACTCTCCTGGCCCTCTAGTTTGCTGTATTTTCACCTCCCAAGACTGCAAATGATTACATGAAGCTAAGGGTGGTCATCTACTATGGGCACAGCTAGTCCTAGCTTTTCACACTTACTGAAATTCATATTGTCCTCATTTTTACTATGAGATTATTGTTGTTTTCTTGCACAAATCCTCCTACATGTGCTAGCATATTAAAATCAGAATGTATAGGTATTAGGCCTGTCTCTAGGCTTTTTCAGCTCCTTTTCTCTCCAGCTGAGGCCAGCAGAGCAGTCCTGCCCTTCTAGCTCTCCATCCCTCTGGGCCTCCTTGCTGGCAGGCCAACAAAACATAAAGGAAAATGTGGCGCCCAAGTTAGTTCTTTGTGTCTTGCGGTCAGCCTGAGCATCTCATCAGGGTTCACCAAAAAATAATAGTTGTCCTGTGTAAGCCTCAAGACAAGTGTCTGTTTATAACAATTTAAGATCCTACTGTTATATCTGTGCCGCAGACGAATGAACTCAGAAAGCCTGAGAGATGGTAATGAGTTTGTGACCAGTTCCAATGCTTTTCCACCCCTTCCTTGTTTTCCTGGAGTAGGCAATATTCCCTCCTCAAACCAGGGAATTAGTAACACTGATGACTGGATGTATCACCCCTGCATGCTGAGCATGACTCACAAAGTCAATATGGCCCCAGCAGCTGAGAGGAACAATGCGTTGTGTTCTCAGTTACTCTTCTTTGGCTACGCCATTGCTGGAGCCCAGAACAAGGGCAATGATGTCACGGCCATAGGCTTAAATGTGTAAGTAACATATACAACACTACAAGCTCTCTGTGATCTATTACTTCCACATTAAAGTAACTTAGGGCATATATACACAATTAGTTGCCAGAGCCAAGAATAAGTCATTTGGAACAGATTATTTTCTTTCAAGCTTTTAACAAGAATACTTCTCAGTCCCAACAGGCTAGTTCTGGAGAGGTAGTACCTAGCCCAACGTTGAGCTATATAATTTAGTCAAGACCTCAGCTATAAAGACAGAAGTTTGGAATGTAGAAATAGGCAGACAAGAATCCCACTAAGAAATAGCTTACATTTTTCTGACAATTAGCCATTGTTGCAAGTATTTACATAAAAAAAAAAAAAAGAGTAAGAAAAAGCTCTGAGGCAAAGAATGAAATTATTCCCAGCCATTTTCAAGAAAATTACTTTGAAGCCTTTCGTGCACTTGTATTTGAACAAGGCTTTTCTCCATTTGCCTCTGAGTGGAGGGGGAGGTTGTTCCTTCCTTTCAAAAATGTGTTATGTGTATTTAGTGGTCCGTCAAAGGAGCCAGCGCCGGAGAGGGCACAGAGGATAAGCATACAACGACATTGTGATCAGAGGCCAGTCCCTGGGTCACGCGGACAAGCTCGTACTAGCTTTAAACTATCTCGGGTGCCTGCTGATAACCGTAGCCATGGAGTTCACAGTAATGTTATTAGCAAGCACACTCCCCTGGGGAACTGGGTAGGTTTTGCAGCCTGCACTGAGCTCTGAGCTGCTACAGCTACATTGCTGTTAGCACCCAGCTCAGGGAGCCCGAACTTAGTGCGGATGGGACTACCTGAGCTGCTGTCTGCTTTCTGCATGGATAGCTGTGCCAAGGGGGACAGTTCCCTGCTTTATAAAACTCTTCCCTAATGCACTGCCAGGTGGCTTGCGGGTACCTCAGGTGACAAGGCCTGCCTGTGTCCTGTATTATGGGCCCCTTTCATCATTTGCTGAGTTAAGCCAGGATTCCTCTGCCCAGCAGAACAGGGGAAGCCCTGAGAATTCATAACAAGAAATCTTATCTCAAGGGAAAAAAACAGAGGCCTGTGTGTAGAGGCTTGTTGAACTACGCATTCCTGTAATAGTTTCCCAACGTTAAGTACCAGTGGGACAGTCACACACTTTGCTGCGTGTTCCCAACAGGCTGGAACCTTTATCTGCTGGGCAGGCTGGGGCTGGAGCGCTGCCAGTCTCCCTGGAGACCAGCTGTGGCCCCCTGGGTTCCTGTGCCTCTGCACTGGGCCGTAGCTTGGCGGAAGATGGTGCAAAGCTTCCTGTCCGATTAAATTTGTTATTTTGCAAAAGAATTTAGATTTGTTTGCTGGTTATTACTAAATAAAAGTCCTAAGCTGCTGCTTTAACCTGTGTTAAACCTTTCAAGGGGTGAAAGAATCTGATTCCTTTCTTCCAAGTTGTAAACAAGGAGCAGAAACCTAAGAGAAAGTACAGAAAGCAAAAAAGTTTTAAAATATTATTATTACATTCTTTTTACTTTCCAATCAAAAAATATTTTTAAATTTCGTGTGCTAAAAGGCTGCCATATCAGAAGGGTTGCTGAACTTAGCTTCTGAAAAAAAATCTGACAACAGGTCATCAGCCACCATCTCAGACATGCTCCAGCTCCCACACGTACCTGCTGTCTCTTCGGGGATGTTCTAGTAAGCCCATCCAGAAGGGTCTGTAGAATATAGAGTTGATGAGAGATGTTCACATATTTCATAATGTATTCCTGTACAAACAAATCAAAGGAAGCCAAATCAAATAAACCACTTATTCCAAAACAAGCTTTCTGTAGACAAGATTTGCTCTGGTTTAATTCAGCTTCTGGCTGACTATTAGTTAAAACAATAAAATGTTACCTGTTGAGAAAGTTTTAGGGCAGCAGGGACTGGTAAGCTACAAAGGAAGATGACTGTAAATGTATAGTTTAAGCACAAAACCTACACTAAAATACTATTATGTTTACAAAGCCAGAAAGTGTCTACAGGAAGTGCCCTTACAAGGGTTGCCACTGAAGTTTTAATTTCCCTTCTCTGAGCCCTGCAATATAGATCATTTCTTTCACAGAATTCCTGCCACAGAATTTCTGCAGTTTAAAAAATTAATGTTTCGTACTTTACTTTATCCTTCTGCTCAGTGGATGGACCTAGATCTTCTCTAGTACACAGGATTTAAACCATGCTCTGACAGCAGAATGTCTAAAACCCCTTTGAGTTCAAGGCATTCAGCAAGATATCATATCTAACTGCTTCAGAAACATCAACAAATTTGTTTTCACAGCACTACAGTGGATATCACGTATTTTGTAGATGAGAGGCTGCCTGCTGAAAGTGCAGAGTCAAAAGATTTTGTGTACCTGATATAGAATGGCAAGGACTTGGATTTTTCACAGTTTCTAGCATGCTGCAGCACTTCATATTCAAAGCACAAAGCCCAGATGCAGTTGCAAGTGTTCAATCCCTTTTGCAAGTCGGCTGTGGTTCAACCATTCAGGGGCTCTGGCTGCAATGTCAGCTTCAATAGCTTGCACCCCTGTCACCAGAACCCACACCTTCCCACCATTCATATTAAAAATAACCCTTCTGGGCCTCAGAGAACAGTCTGGGACTGGAGGGTATGTCAGGCATCCAGGAAGCAAGGGATAGCCATGTCATGATCACCTGTGGGAAATCTGGTACGAAATAACTTGCCCAGTATCACACTGGAGCTGTGTGGAAATGTGGGGGACACCAGCCAGCTCTGCAGGGCAGCAGTCTATTGCTTCAGTCCCATAATGACTCTTGCTCCTTCTGCAGTCCCCTGTCTCCTCTGGTGACCACTGCCATCTACTTTCCACAACGCATGAGGCGGGGGGTATTGCAGAAAACCGTTGTGATGCTTTCACTGCCATGAGTGGCCTTCAGAGCAGTTCCTTCCTGCCCGTGGAGCAAGGGACTGTCCGGAGAAACAGTAGTCTGTGCGCTTTGAAATGAAGACAGCATCATAACCCATCTGCACAAATGTTGCCTGGGTAAACTTAATCCCGGATTTCCTAACTTTTTGAGTGCTTGACTCTATAACCATTACAAACTTTTTACGCAGGTTTTTTTGTGTGCGCTACGTGTCCTCATTTAAAGTAACCTGGAGTACAAGAAGAATGAGTAAGGGAGGAGATAGCTATCTGGGCAATGCCAAAGATTGGAACAAATGCTTTCTCCTTGCTCTTTATGCTAGATTGTTTGGAGACAAAGGAATTTGGAATGATTGGCAGCAAAGGCTCTCCACTCTCAGAAGCTGATTTTTGTTGTTAACTGCAGAGTTGAACTATTTGTTGGTTACTCACAGAAAAGTTTGCCCATGCAAAGTGGTTTTTTCTATCATCGGGAGTGAGACGGTTGCCGTGATGTTCAGCACAGGCTTCTTCCTAACCCATGACCACTGCAAATATGTGAGTCAATCAGTGACCCTGTTGGACACACAAAGCATGCATGACAGGCTTTGCTCCATATCACTGCCTAGCAAAATCCCTTTTTTTTTCTCTTCTAAGCAGAAATACATAAAAGGTGACAGTTCCTCTTCAAGTATTGCCATCACTAGGATGGTCTGGGAGATGCCATTACTGACCTCTACACAGGCCTGTCTAGCTCCTTCTGGTAGGACCCAGTCCCAGGCATAAGCTAGAGAAGTCTCAAGGCCATCCTGACAGCTGCATGATACATGGGATATCCTCATGTCTCCCATTTCCTTACCTGAGACCATTTCACCAGAGGATGGGACAGCAGTGTCATCCACTTTGCTTACGTTCCTATGCACTGAGATAACTCTTCATCAGCTCATTATATCAGCTTTAGTGACCATTTATGTAACTAGAGTGGCACAGAGCCAACTATCGCAGGGGCCAAAACCTGGCACAGAAAGACTAGCTGTTGTGAAGTTCACTAAAATAACAGACTCAAACTCCATCTGAGTCACCCTTAAAATCATCTTTTCTGGCTTCCTTCTTTCATTGCATCAGATCCAAGCTCCTCATTCTCAATTTTTAGGCTCAGAAAACCTGTGCCTTCCTGCTCCCAGTACTACCCCAGTCTACCATTGTTTTATTAGAAGTACCTTCTGAGGCTTACACTTTTCTCTTTGTGCTGTGCTGCTTCCCCCTCTCCCACTCCAGAATCTGTGGCACAGACTCAGCCATGGCCAACTAGTTATCCTAAGGATCCCATGCAGCTGAAAGTCATTGTGGGCCACACTGTATTGAGGCAAAGTGAGAGAAACCCACTTTCTGGAAGATTATGTGCAGTTAGCAGAGAGGGTGCACATCCAGGCTAAGCCAGCAACATACCAGTCCCATTTATTCTGAGCCATGCCACTTCTTGTAAAAAAAATTGCTGTTGAGTGACAGCTGCCTCATTAAAGATGTATTATCATACATGGGAGATTTTTCATACTTTTTCTACCTGAAACAGCTAGCTCTTATTTCCCATACAATATGCAGCCTCTCAGTCTCTTTCCAGAAGCTTCTTAAAAACCCTGACCAACAGTTTTCCACACTGTTTGATATCACATGCCCTTAGCCTAGGTTTTCTTATTATATCTGTCCTTACAGTCTGCAAGATACTGAAAGGCAAGCTTGATACTTGAGTTTACTGTAATGACCTCTCCACAGATATTTCTGTGTTAGTGATAATAATAGCCATAAAGAAAATAATGCAAATAGCAGGAATAGTGATAACTATAAGGTGAGTGGTAGAATTACTCTTGAAATCAGCCTTAAATTTGAACAAAATGTAGTAATATCCCTTCCAGAGAAGCCAGAAGCACTCTCCTCTTGCAGAATGAAAGGAGCTGAGGAATGTGCTGGCTGGCACTGAATCCCTGTCCTCTTGGGCCTTTAATGGGTTTCCTGCTCCCGTAGGTTCAAAGAGCAATTACAGTCTCCAGCAAAAGTACAGTAAATGGAAAACAGATTCTTTGGCTCTCACTAAAATGCCAAGAGAATAAGTAACCAAAAGATGGAGGACTCGAAGTCACTTCATTTCAGCAGCTTACTGAGCTGAAGGGAAATTTCTCTCCCTTCACCCCAAGGCCAGAGGAAGTCCCTACCATGAGAGGTGGGTGGTGGGAACCCAGTGACAAAGCTATGTTCACACCCATCTCCCTGGAGGGGCTTATATTGGAGGAGAGAGATGACACCAGACTGCTGGAAACTGCCTCTGGGGTCCAGCTCCTTCACCTCTTTGCTAGGGGGTTATTTTGTGCCTTTGAATTGGCCATCAGAGAGCAACAAAAGTAAGGTCTGGGGAGATGGGAGGGCAGCAAGGGCAGGGCAGCTTCCTTCACTACAGCAAGTCATCATAAAGGCATATGGAGGTATATATCCAGTATGGGGCAGTTGGGCAAACAGAGATAGGGGCTAACTGAGAAACCAGCCTTGGCTATCACCAGCCTGACAGTGGCAAGACTTGCTAGTTCATCCAGGGAAAATAGCCACATGCCCTATGCAGAGGAGGAAAGTTGTGAAGACAAGTGATGGAATATGAAGGAAAAAGGCCCTCAGACTGAGGATAATCCTTCCAGAGAGCTGCTAGATGTGTGTAGCACAGGGGGTTAATACATCAAGAGAGAATAGCGGGCATGAGTGCTGTGAGCTACATACTAATCTCTTGTGAAGGTCTGCGTAGGCCACACAAGATGGCCTCCAACAGGGCAGCACCGCCCCAGCGTTTCCTCAGGGGTCTGTGCAGCCAAGCGCTTACAGTTAAAAATGAAATCCACAGGTACAGCAGGACTAGATTTGGGACAGGAAGAGCACATGTTTTTTTCAGATCAGGGCTTTTTACATTAAAAATATGTATAGTCCAGGGTTAATTAATGGAAGGTAGTTTAAGTACATTGTCTGTATAAAAAGCAGCCTTGCATAGTTCTCTCTCATGCCTGGCTCTAGGAAATGCATTCCCATGATCAGTAACACCTGCAGTATTAACACACCACAGCACTGGCATTCTGTGAGAGAGGCTTCTCTGCTGTGGGAGAGGCTTCTCTTCCCTCTCTGAGAAGAGCTATTGCTTTACCAGTAGGTTTCTGACTAGGTATTCAGCAAACTATGCCATACAGGGGAAACTAAATAAGGCTGTCTGAAGTGAAAAGCCCTTCAAGTTGCTTTGCATCATGTTTCATTTCCACCTCAGATTACTTGAGATTAAATCCTATCACAGATGGCAGAGAGAAATAACTAATAAGTCCAAGCATCAGCAATAATACCAACTTTGTGCTCAAACAAGGACAAACAAGTATCCAGTGACGGTACAAGTAGGTCACCCAGCTGGCTTAGCAACCAGAGGAACTTCTCTGTTAGAACTTACTTCTGGCACTGTTCAGTCATACCACACACGTATGGGATGCAGCTCAACCCTGCAGTTTCTCAGGTGTAGAGAGGAAACTGTATCCTCATAATTACACAGTTGTGATGTAATAATTGCTAAGGATTTCCTTGGTCATCTTATATTACAAATTGATGCTTCCTCTAGTTTTCCTTACTGTCTACAGAGGAAGAAGGAATATATTCTCTCCTTAACCATATGGATGTGTAATTTCCCTCAACCTAACAGGAACCAAAACGAAATTGAACCCTAAATAGGAATGGTGAGGAAGAGATGAATGGATAAAAGGCCCCCTTATAAAAGCTCTGACCTGGATGTGTGAGGTGGTTTTCATCTCTGACCTCCTGCTAACAGACATGGACTACAGGCATAGAGTTTGGATATGAAATACCTGAATCCAGAGCCATGCACATTTGGACAGGGAATGTTTTTGGTTTGGCCCCATCTTTTGACACCAGAAAGAAGGACTTCCAGCCAAAGCAAAATTAAAGATGGATCGATTTAATTTGTTCACTTTTTGAAACTTTTCCAGTCTATCTGGGGTGGGAAGAGAAGGCTGTGGTAATTAAATATTATGACAGAATGACAAATAATTTTTTCCTAGAAGAGGATGTTTTGAGTTAATAGGTTTGGACAACGTAAGGTGAAAGTGGCCTTTTCCCACTACAGTTTGTTTCGGTCTGTAGACGCTAGCTACCAGTATCAGCTTCACTGTTTCTCTACCCCAGGCCTTATCCCTTCTGCTTAAACTGCACAATTAACCTAAATTCAGTTTCTGTAGGTAAGGAAAGAAGCAAAGTCAGAATGGGAAGGGAAAAGTAACAGTTTTGGAGCTTCTAGTACAACAGAGCCACCTGTCTTCCATGAATGCCTAATTCCTGTTTGAATATGGTCTTTCCTTTATCAACCTCATACTGTCGCATAGTCTTTTTGATGAATCATTATGAATGGACTTAGGAAACAATTCTCCTAGTGCTACTTTAGAAATGACTAGTAATGGTAAAGCTCTGCTACCTTATGGGCTCTTCAGTGCCAAGGTTGGAACAAAGGACTTCTGGGTGGGTTGAAAATCAGCTGCATCCTGAGACTGAAGAGTAACAACGATCAAAGTCTTAGCATCTGCTCACAGCCAGAAACAAATGGGGTACTCCAGAGGTTGATTCTGTGGTCCATATATGTCAATCTTCAACAACAACCTGGATAACACAGAAGTGCACCCTCAGCATATCTGTGGAAGATGCAAAATTATGACAACTGACTGACACAATGGATGACATCCTCAGCTAAGAGGGACCTCAAACACCTAAGGATTCTCCCAACAGAAACCTCATGAAGTCCAGTAGAGAGAAATGCAAAGTTCTGCATCTGAGGTGGAATGACTCCCTGCATCTCTACATGCTGGGAGTGAACTGGCTGAGTAACAGCACTGCTGAAAATTATCAGGAGGTTACAGTGGATGTCAGAGTGAATGAGCTGATAGTGCATTGTCACTGTAAGGCAGATGAGTTCTGCAGTACATTAGGAGGAGCATGGCTAGCAGATCTAGGAAAGTTATTCTCCCTGCTGCCTGACACTGGTGAGGCTGCACATGACATACTGTCCAGTCTGGAGCTTCTCTATTGCAGAGGGATGTGAAGAAACTGGAAAGCATCCAGCAGAAGGCTACCACAGTGGTCAGAGGCCTGGAGCATGTGATCAGCAAGGCTATGTTGAGGCATCTTGGCTTGTTTAGGCAGGTGATGGGAAGGCTAATCTAATAGCCTACAACTACTTTAAGGGTAATTACAAACATAACAGATCCACATTCTCCTCAGTAGCATCAGATGATACAACATAGAACAACAGCCACAAATTGTGGCCTGGGACATTGAGCTGGACATTAAGAAAAAATTTCCTATAAGGGTAGTGTAGCATTGGAACAGATAGCCCACAGAGGTCATATACTATCCAATTTAAGCAGTTTTCAGGACTCAGCTGTTCAAAGTTAGGGCTTACCTAATGATGTGTTGGCAATAGTACTTCCGTGAATAAGTGGGTGGAATAGATTACTTCTACAGCTGTTTCAATCACGGTATCTATTGTTCTGAGATTCTTTACAGCCACGAGACAGTGGATTTGACAAGGGGATTTCCCAAAGTTCGCTGCCCAGATAGATTCATGTCCTACCACAGACTTGCATCATTGCATGTCTGACAGCCACTTTTCCTCTAAAATACAGTAAGCAGCATTATAGTTAGATTTCCTCATGCCCAGCACCATGATTCTTATTTATTTTGCTGGCTATAGGTTGGCTATTTATCATGCTTAGGTAGAACTTGAGTTTGAGATGTGTACTCATTGGGAGTAATATTGGGATCAGCTGCACAATCAACCTCTTTTCTCTAATTGGTCCTTAGTCAGAGACCTCCTCACCAGGCAGTAGCATGGGATTTTAAAAGCTTACACTTAAGACAGGTCTTGAGAGCAAGCTCAGACCCATTCTTGATGGTCAGAGATGTCTTTTGGATTTTCTCCTCAGTCCTGAGATGCTATAAAGACATTTTCAGAGGCATCCAGCCACAATGAAGAGGTTTTGCCCCAAAAATCCTGAAGCAAAAGGCCAATTGGCTTCAAATAATATTTGTCATCTAACACATCTCTGGCAGCCCATGCCTATGTCCCAGATGTATATACCATGCCTATGAGACAAAATGCACTTATTCAGGTGACAGGAATACAAGAATCATTCCTTTGCTCTGACACCTAAAAATGCTAATGCTATGTCCTCTTTTCACCAGTCTAGTCTCTTTATCACAGAGTAGTATCCATTGAGAATCTTGGCTATGTACACAGAAGGATGACAAACAGACAACTGTCTCTAAATCTGGTAACAGCCAGATCACAGCCCACTTTTCAGTCAATGATCCTTTAGCCGAAAAGGCTGAGTGTACCAAGGAAAAACCCAAACCCAACGTGTTGCATTTTTACAAAGAATGCAATAGTTTTACTCCACTGTTTGTGACTAATGAATCAGAAGGACTCGGAGAACCACTAGTTAATTTGTAATGCTATTTGTGAATCAGAAGAGGGACAGTCTTGTGGTTAAGGCTGGACTGACATTCAGGATGTCTGGGTCCAATTCCTTGTCTAGCATAGATTTTTCCTTTGTAAGCGTTGGCAGGCTGCTTAATCTCTCATCCTCAGTTCCTTGCCTATAAATTTTTTCCTTTCTTTGACTTTTTGGCTGTCTGTTCTGTTTTAGTTCTGAAGTATTTCTGTAGTTTCTGACATCCAGGAAAGTGCAAAATAACATGTATGATGTAACAAATTGTGCTTTGAGCTGCAAATATCTCTAAAACAGCCCACAGGCTGGATGTGTTCACTTCACCCAGCTAACAAACATATATTTGAAGACACCAGCCTGGACAAGTGAATGGTTAGCAAACACAGAGACTACATTTAAAAGTAATTGTTTATAATGGATTCTGTTAAATGCCTGCTGCTACTGTTACCATTGAAACCAGTACCAGCATGGACATCTTTACTACCATTTCGTGCAAACCCATTTTAAGTGATGGCACAGGTTTCCTTTGGTATTTATATCACCTGCACTGTAGCACAAAAAAAAAAACAAGTATTTGATTTTTTTTCTGACCACCAGATGTGAAAGAGGAATTTTATGTTTGCCATCTTAAAATATTCTTTACAAATTGCAACATTCAAATGCTTATCGGTGATGTCTCCCAGGGCTGATACCTCCAACTTTCAACATAGAACATAGTTTTAAAATTGAGCCTACTGCTGATTAGGTTGCTTTCTAGCCTGAAATTTCAGAGCTTGATTGAAATGTCAAGAAGACACAAAAACAAATGTGGACATAATTATCTCTATCTCACTGCCTAATTTCAGAAGAACTCTCTTGGCACCAGTAGGTCTAGATTGAAAGAAATAAAATCAAGTATAAATAGATAACCTTTTATTCACTTGGCTCTTTTGACCCTAGACTGGAAATACATGGTTCCCAGGGTATTAGAACTAAAAAAAATATTTTTCCTTCTATCTGCGGAGTTCTACATCTTTACAGGCGTGTTAAAAGCTGTCCCAAAAAAGTAAAACACAAATATAAATACACAAAGGGGATTTAATTCATAAATAATGCCACACTCATGCGCATACCTGGAATCAAGGAGAGAAGGTGGATATGTACAGAAGTGGGTACAAAGACCCTGAGAGAAAAAGACGACAAAAAAGGCTTCTGGATCCTGTCAGAAATGCAACAATCAGGGGAAAATCCACGATATAGGGCAGATGAGTTTTCACGCTAAGCAAGAAAAGACAGTGTCCACTAAGTCCAGCAATGCAGTCAGTGAACTCACTTTTTCCTTCATTGAAAACACTCTTTGTGCAAGCCAGGCATCTTTCATTCTTAACTGGGTGAAGCTGTGGGTTGCAGTTAGTGGGACAGTGCCTGTTCTGGGAAACAGCATGAGCTGGAAAGGTCTTGAACAGTACAAAAGGACAGCAGGACCAGAGAACCCGGTGGAGCTTTGCCCTCTACAGAAGATAATAATGACTGAGTGGAAAATAGCTGCATAGGCATTAGCTCTGCCTGCAACACTGAGAACAATACTGTGCTCTGCACTTGTCATAACACTGGTCATTGTGCCCAGCGAATTGCGGCTCGTCGTTATATTCAACTCTGAATGCAGTACTGCTACCAAATTCAGAAGTCTGCTTTTCACATAGCTCTGCCTGTGTAGTTATAAACCACAAATCCTGAGGGACAAAGGAGCAAGCCTCTAGGGAAGTTTTTCAAAATTAGTGGTAGGAGGTGACGGCCTCAATGAGTTTCCTAAGACTTGCTGTAGGAGGGTGAGGAAGGCTTACGGAGACTTTGTCAGAGCATGCTGAACTCTGAAAAAGCCTAGGGACAACAGGGCCTCTGCAATTTTCCAAAATTTACCAAAATCTGTGAGGTCCTATCAGTTGGCCAGTCTTCTACATCTTAGGAGCTGATGAGGACTTTTTCCCCTGAAGTATCTGGAAGCCATTAAGGGGTAAATATTCCTTGAAAGTACCATTCTCCCCCTTGTTTATTTACTTTCAGAAATGAAGCAGATTCTTGGAGCAAAGAATCAGTCTGAAGAGAAGTTAAGGTTGTATAACCCTCTTGCATGATTCTGGGCTGGCAGCAAAATGGTACAGCTCAATTTCTAAGGCTCTAACAAACACCAGCTGAATCTCCCACCTCAAAACACGGGAAAACAAGAGCTGATGGGCTCATCTGAGAGCTCAGCCTCCCTGCTGCCATATGGTGAATCTAATGACTTACCAAAACAGCACATTGTTGAAGAAAGGGAAGACAGTAAAAATAAACAGAATAATGTACTGTAAGAACAATGGAGTGTAAGGGCTAGATTAATCAATTAGCCCTTTCCTATAACACAACCCTCATTTCAAGCCCTCTCAGTTTTTGGTGAGACAGCTGCTAGTGCTGCTTTAGAGACACCTTGCAGTTTCCACTGGCCTGTCCCTTAGACTGTCACAGCTGGGTAGCCTGGCTTCAGCAGACCACACAGCATGTCCCAGCCACTTCTACCAGTCACTTTTAGCCCACTAACCATCCCTACAGGTGACTGCAGCTGGCCACCTGCACTGACTTTAACAGCCAGTTCTATCCTTCAGTAACACCTGTGTTTTAACAAGAATATGCACAGCTTAGAGACACATACATACTTCATTCTGTCCAAAGAAAGGTTTTTTAGACAACATATTCTAATTCATCTTTTAGACTGGATTTTCACTGTCCAAGAGTACCAGCTAGTGCCTAAGATGAGGGTGTTCCAACTCTTCCAGTGCATATTTAGGTACCACTGGTTAGCCCGGTTTATCACACATAATTAAAAGCTATAATATCCCTTCCTTTTATATTAGAACCTTTTTTTTTTTAAACTTAACTACTCTCCTGATAAAACCTAATGTACAAACTGAACAGACTCAAGCTTACCAGTTAGCCCCTTTCAGTCACTTCCCAAGATGATGAAAGGGGACACTGCCCCTGCCAGACCCGCCTCTCCTCAGCAGATCGGTCGCCAACCCCTTCAAACTTCAGCTATTCAGCTTACAAATGAAAGCCTGCTTCATTAAGCAGGCCATTAAAAGCTGGCCATTGCTGGTATTAACTTACAATGTCTATAAAACAGAGTAAACTCCTTCCTGTTAATCTCCATCATGGAAGATAAGGACAGCAGTTACATTACATGACACTTACTTGCTGGGAAACAGGCAGAGGACATGCAGTGCTTTTCACAGAGCTTACACACAGCTTCTGTGCTTGTACCAGTTTTTGGAAACCACTCACCAAGGCTGGCTTCAAGCATGAGACCTTACTCCTGTCATTCCTAGGCTGACTATTCTTGTTCCCCACTTGATTTTAAGTCTGATTCCTCAGATATCAGAATGTCATAGAAGATAAACAGTTACAGTAGAGGGCCAAGATGGGGAACAGCCTCACCCAGCTAATGACCAGCCCTCAGAAGTTAGCCTCTGTCAAAGGAGCATTGTTTTGACGCAGACTCTGAAGTACACTTTGGCAGTCTGGTCAGGGGCAGGCCCTCATCCTGCCTTGAACGTAAACATGCATGAGGCTTCTTTTACCACATGTTTTGGGAAGCATCAACAGCTCTTGGCAGCAAGAGGAAAGAGATGACAGAGGCTGCTGGCATGCTCCTTGAGCTGATGTCATCTTACAGCCCAACTAGAGCTCTGAGTGCACACACTTAGTCACACATACACACAGCTACCATCCACCAAACTTTTGTTATGGCTAAAAACCTATATTAGTTATTTTTGGCTGGAGAGTTCTCCCTCCCTCTCAGACTTGCTATGTTGCTTTCTGGTTCCAGCTGGCAACACAGCTGCTCCCTCCGGAGCACCCAACATCCAAACACCAGGATAAATGTGTCAGGGAGCAGCAAGACTAGGGCTGCTCCTTAAAGGGAGGTGAGCTAGGAGCCAAGGGGGAGCCTTGCCAGCCAGGTCTCAGTCCTACAGTGCCAAAGACAGGTGAGGGGGACAGACCCAGATGTGATGGCCAGGTCCAACCAAAATTTCACATCAAAATGCAGTATAATAGTGATGAGACAGGTCTGAGGTCAAGCCAGGAAGTCAATCAGTAGGTCAGGAACAGGATCCAGTCCAGTGATCATCAGACAGGTCCATAGTGACAAAAAAACAAGCCAGGAAGCCAATCCATAAGTTGAGGTCCAGCTCAATGGGCTCCATAGCCAGGCAGGGGCATGGCTGTAGCAGTACAGGAGACCAGCAGTCCCCCAATATAGCTCAAGCAAGGAGCAAATGCTCAGGGCTGAGCTTAAATAGAGCTCCTGGGCCCATGGGTGTGGGCCCCAGGTGAGGCACCAGGGTCATTAGGGCCATTAATGAGCTCAGGGCCCTGACAAAACCAGAGGCTCCATGTAGTCTGGGATCATTTTGTATTTACATACTGCCTTCCAGGTGTTGACTCCTTACCCACATGGTAACTGACGTCTCTCCTTCAACATGATCCACTCTTCTAATCATACCTCCCTCGCATCCCTCACTGGGATGATTTTTCCTCTCCAAGTCCGGTCACAGAGATCCTATCGTCTTCGCTCTCCAACATTTTCCAGTCTTTTTTTGTGAGTCACATTAGACTTGCAAATGCTTGGAAATAAGTTGCTGGTTTGTGTAACTGAGGCAGGTTTCTCCCTAGTGTAGGCTCAAAGGAGATACACCTGAATTAATGTCATGCTGCTGTTATGTATTTTACTATATTATTTTCTTTTGTGTGTCCTATGGAGGATTTATCAGCTAATAAACTGAGGAACACAATCAGGCTGAAAACTCTAGGTTTCATTGGAAATGCCAGAATCAGTGTTGATGATTGTGCAATTTTATTTGCTTCACTTATGCTTATACATCTACATGCTGGTCCTTGATTACTGGTTCACATACTGTTTTATTTTTCACAAGTTTTCTGCATCATTTAATACTCAGTTCTGACTGAATGAGCTGTTACCTCCCTATAATTTTTGTCCACTATTCTCACACTCTTCAAATGCTGTCCTGAGGTGAGAATTATTCTTCCACCCATGGGCATTTCAGTGGTTCTCATCGCTGAAGTTTCACAACTGATAATAAGCACACATTCAAAGCATCTCTTCCAGCTGAGGGGAGATTATCAGCCCCATTTTATAGATGTAAAATTGAGCTAGTAAGATATTAAGTTCAAAAGTATGTACTATATTTGAGTGTCTTAAGTGAGATACCTTAGACCTTGTGTTTTTCTGTCTGTGTAGCACTGTTTAGCATTTTTTATAATCATAGAGAATTTTCCACTGACTTCAGCTGCAACTATGACTGCCTGGCACTTGGATTAGTGAAGATAAGGGCTGTTAGGTCACACAGTCTTGACTTCCTATATGTTACAGACCTATATATACATTTGACTCAGTTATCCCTGTAATTAGTCCAATAATTCAGGATTATCCAAAGTATAAAGCAAGTGGTCTAGGAAGGTAGCTAGTCTCAATTTGAAGACCTCAAGAGATAAAGAGCTGATTATTTGCTTGGGTTGATTTTTGAGGGCTGATTAATTACTCTCACTGTTAAAAGCTTTATGCCAAATCCTCATCTGAATCTGCCTAGCTGCAGCTCACAGACATAGGTTCTTACTTTACTTTTTTCCACTGGATTAAAGATTCTTTTTACAGCTGGTATTTACTCCTCAGGAACATATTTGTAACCTGTAATCAAGTCACATGTCAAAAAGTCTGGTAGGCAATTCACTGATAGACGTGTTCTTCAGCTCTTAAATAATTTCAGTTGCTCTTTTCCATGCCAATTTCAAAGTCTTTCTTCCTTTTTTTTGTATGTAAACACCAGTCCAATATGTCATTCTCAGGAGTTAATTGCAGCAGGATTGAAAAATTTTCAAGTCAGTTTCCAGTGTTTCAAATGAAGAAGGCCAAAAATTGAGGGACACAACATTAATTCCTACAGAGAAGTATGCTTTAAAGGATTTCAGAATTTCATTTGGACTTCTTGGCATAGTTAGGGACAGAATCCAATTCACTAAGATGCCTTTCAGCTGCCTTAATCATCAAAGTGCCCTTTCTTTTTCTGCTACTCCCTGACTCATAATTTATGCATTTTCTGGGTTTTGGAAGAAATGAAGCAGGGGTCCTGCAAACAACCTCCTCTTTAAGTCTGGATTTAGCCTCAGAGCAGGTCTATCTGGTGGACCCTTCTGAAGGGGACCTGTGGAAAAAATAACTCACAGTCATGTAATTAAAGACTGATTCATAATGCTTATGTATAAGGAAGGAAAATGAAGGTTGTGTTTCCTAAAGTTTGGGTGCTTAACTTTTTGACCTTAATAAGGTTCTTTTCACATGATATGTGGGCATGGCAATTCCTAGGATTACCACAAAGCAAACTGGAAAAAAAAAAATTCCCTCTGGCGGACGTACATTGGCACACACATGACTCACCAAGGTTGGCACTTTGACCTGCACTTCATGAAGAGCAGGCGTGAGTTCACATTCATCACCTGTGGCCGTATGAATGTCTTTGCAAATATTTTCTATTAGGAAAGAACTGGTAACACTCAGGACATTTAAAATCCACCCTGGGCTCTGAAGGGAAAAGGTCGCAGTGGAGACAGGCTTTCCTTCCCCATTCCCTTCAGTTCATCTGTGTCTTCATGCTGAGTTTGTCCTATCCTGACTCCTTAGGCAAGTCCCATTCTCCTCATGTAGTTGGTTTTAATATCTGTCCTATTCTTCCCTGTCCTAAACATCTTGCCCACTGAGTCCCAGTATTTGCCACCAGTGCCACTGGCCTTGGCTGACCTGTCCAGTGCCTTTATCCCTGTTCATGCTCTCTCCCCTCCCTGCAATACTCTGCCTTCCTGCTTATTTCTTCTCTCAGACTCCCTCCCCAGACACCCGGTTCATTCACAGTATACCTCTTCATTTCAGATTCTCTCTCCAGCCCATCCCAGTTCTCTGTTTGCACCTTGATCCCTGTGAGATATCTGCCTTCCGTAATATACTTGTCCACACCCTGCTCTTCCTTGGTCCATAGCTCCTTGCCCAGCCACTCCTTGCCTTCCTCATTGCTGCACATTAGATCAAATGTGTGCTGTCTCTCCACAAAGACTTTTTGTCTCACTGGTCCCCATATGTTCTGCTCTTGGCTCCCATCCTTATTCTTACCCAGACAGACCTTTACTTCTAGTTTCTCTCTTTCATAGCAGTCTTCAATCCCAGTGTCATCACCTGACTTTCCATTGCTCCCTGTCCAAATCCAGTCCTTCTTCCCAGGGCTGGTTCTTGTTTTTTTTCTACATTTGAACCATGGCTTTCACATGCAGTGCTGTAGCCCTGACACTGGCTCAGCACAGGGAGTGTGGTACGCACACAGAAAGGGACAGATATGCAAAAACATCACCATGCAGTAGCACATCCCATCAGCGTTTAATGACCATAAACAGGTATCTGTCTGTGTGACAACTCTTACCATGCTGTAAATATAAGGTAGTTTATTTGCCTTTTATTGAAGGTTAGATTGCTGTGAATTACCCTCCCTCCCCATTTATGCAGAGTAAGAATGAACAGGAATAATTGCTACATATCAATTCACACAAAGTAATTTGCTTCCCTATATTTGTTTGTTCGTGTTTCCATACCCACAGACTCCCTTGTTTCAGTTCACTACCTATAGCACCTGAGACTTGCAATTGCAGGGGAAGATCTCGGTGAGCATCTGCACTTCAGCAACCTGCTCAGTGCAGACAGATGCTTTGATAGGTTTGGGGTAGATCTTTGGCAAAACTGCGCTTAGCAGGTGCTAACTGCAAATACCAGAAGTTTGAACCTTGACCAAATTTTGCCAAATTTCCATAAGGATGAAGAAATCCAAGGACTGCTACACTTCATTGGCTTTTTTCGTAGCTGGAGTTGTCAGTTTTCCAAAGAAGCAGTCATGGGTATTCTTCACTATGTGCAAACCAGCAACTCTTCCTTTGTGTGTGTGTGTGAGTGTATATGTGTAAGGGTATTTAGCCTCTTGGTTTACCTGAAATTCTCCATATATTCTTCTTAAGGGAGACACTCAGGGTGGAATAGTCCAGCCTGAATGGTCGCCAGAAGGCAAATTTTTCAAAAGGTAAACCAGTATCTTACAATAAGTTATAGGCAGGCTGAATATCACCACTCCTCTGACAATGCTGCAGTGTTATAGGACACCGTGATCGGACACAGAGACCCAATGGCATGTCTGCATGGGACCTGCTCATAGAATCTATTGTTAAACATACGTACCATTCAAAGTATATGTGTTTACGTAGTTCAGTCTGCTGGAAACAAAGAACAAATTGTAATTACATCCATACATCTGTAATTACATCTCCAACAGAAACACTTGTGATCTAAAAAAAGAAAAATAATAATAAAAGTAGTAATAATAATAATAAAAAATATGCCTGAGCATGAAACATTCTACATATATGCAAGCCCAGGACTGTTGTCAAGCATGCACTTAGGCTAATATATATTAGCCTCGCATAAAGCTGGGCTGAGTGATAGGAAACACATGTTTCTTGGTTCTTGTGGTTGCACAATGGTATAAAGGGTCCCGACATTCTATAGGTCTCTGGACAATTCTGCTATTGATGCGTTGTGAGTCACTGCAAACAGACCATCGTATGTTCCTGAATCACTTCCTGCTCAAGGGGTTCCTCCACTTCTTCCAGAGATTGTATGCCGAGGAGGAATTCAGTGGGCTAAAGCCCTGGAGACCCATTCTAAATGCTTTCCCTTTCCCTTCCTTTCTGTGAAGCTGAATGACTCAGAGAGGGGATGACACCTTGAACCAATGTCGCTATTCCCTTGTTGGGATGGGAGAACCCTATGGGGAGTCCAGAAGGAAATTTAATTTTATGTTTTATTTTAAGGAGAGCCCTTTTGTTTTGCTTTGATTTATTTTTTGCTGTTGGCATTTTGAGGTTTATAGGGTTTTGGGGGGCAAAAAGGTTTGGGAGTTAGAAGCTATGCTGTGATAAAATAAAAGATGTTTCAGCTATTTTCAATACAGTTGCAATGCTTTGTCTCTCTGCCCCAAAAGTATCAAGGCCCAGACCACAAAAATGGTCATTAGATACATAAGTACCTCTGAGGCCTAATTAACTTTACAATTATTAATGCCTGTAGCTATCTGCATTGAAATTCCTAGAACATTCACCGGTGCTTCTCTTAGGTCTGTGCTGTTGATTTGGTGGTATTTGATAACACAAGGGACTGCAATCCTGGCAGAAGACAGCAGGTAGACCATTACAAAATTAAAAGTCTTATGTGATTTGGAATGTCCCAATAGTACTGCTTTGCATAAAAAGTAATGTCAGTAGACTGTTTTTATGTATTTTCATGGGGAAAAAAAACCCTGCATTTAAGGGAAATGAAATCTTCTCCTACTATTTAAAATGATCCTGCTTTCATTTGACATTTCCACTAGAAAATGCTGTCTTGATGACATTTTTTTACAAAAAGATAAGCCACTGTGAATTGCAGAAACCTTGTATTTCAAGTACTTTCTGGTTTGTTTTTCCCAAGTTATACTGGACTGATATGTGATCTTTTGGCAAATCAGTATTGTGATGAAAGAACAATCAGTTTCTGAGTAATGGCAAAGTTATTTTGACTTCAAGAGATGCTTATCCTGAATGCTAGCTGATGCAGTACTTTCCCACTACATGGCAGTAAACAGTATTCCTGAATGAGCTGCGCCTGTTGTTCAGAAATCATTTAGAGCGATCATATCTGAAGGAGGTGTGCTTCACTGGGGCCTGATCTTCTCCTGTCCGTCAGTGCATAACATGGGCCTGTGATCAAGGCAGTTGCTGCTGCCACTTCCTTTTGGAAAGCCTCTTAAAAGTACAATTCTCCATGTGCATCTTTGCCAGCGAAAACATGATATAGAATGCTAGATACATGTATGCAGCATAGTAACTAATATTCAGTTGGTTTCTCTACCCTGTAGAGTTGCATGGACCTCCCCAAAATCCCCATCAGTGCAAAAACACCAGCACAGTTACTGCTGGGCACCTTTGAGTTTGTTCAATCTTACTGTGCCATAATCTAGGATGCAGCTGCCTGAGCCAGCTCCGATCGTCCCCTGTTTGAGACCTTCCTGAGCAAAATAACTGACCTTGTGATCTTCATCTCTCTGTCCCTTCTAAAAATTGGATGTCACCTATGGTTTTTAGAGCTCAAATACCCATTTGTTACAACGTCATGAATTCAAGGCTGCCATTTCAGATTTCACTACTTCTTGCAACTGGTCTTTTTTTTTCTTTTTTTTTTTTTGTGTGTGTATGTAGATCATCTGCTTTGCTTTCATGTAGCAGTGGATGGTTCCAGGACCTCAGTTCTTAAAGGTTTGTTTTACTTCATCTGTTTCTTTGTAGATGTGCCAGGCTTTGGTGTCATCAGTTTCTAACACTGCAGGCATTCTTACTTCTTCAGTTTTTTGCTGAAGGAAAATCTTTGTAGCTGACAAACCACTCATTTTCTGTACAATCCTGTAATTTAACAATGCTAAATGCAGGTCACAGTTAACCTTACTCTGTTCCAGTGTGTGGTTTCTTATTTTGATGCTGCTTTCTACTAACCCGTTGTACTGAGTATAAATTTGGACTAGCAATAAAATGGACTAGCAATAAAATGTCTTATACTGTGCTTCACCACAGACTGCTTAAACTCCGATCCACTAAACTGCAGTGCAGTGTTAGCCATTAGCTATGTCAGGCAACTAGATCTAGCAAAAATGGTTATGATCACCTTTATGACTGTCTAGTAAGGCTGTCTCTGAAATAAATACCTCTTTTCTCCTATATAAAGAAATTTATGCCAGATTGTGTCAGCTGACCAACTGTTCCCATGCATTGGAGTTTTCACTTGACTGGCCTGTGCTTTCAGTATATGTGACAAGCCTTAACAGGTTCCCTTTCCCTTGGAAGATATCCTCAAACTCTTCTTCAATTGTTTTGATCTTCTGCCTCTTTGGTGAGTTACCTCTTTAATGAGATGAAGGGAGTGGCATGTTTTTATTCGTGGATAATTTTTTTTCCTTGGTGTGATTATAAATTGTACTTCTTCCAATCTTCTAATTGCCCATGAGTTTAGTCACAACTCTAATAGGAATTAGCTCGCCGCAGTAAGTCCTGAGCTTCACCTGTTAATGGTCAATTGCCCATGGTTTTGCTTTCCATGCTAACATGGCTGTTTCTGGCAACACTTCAACTTGCACCAACATCTACATTCAAGGCACATGCATTTCTTTTGCTTTTGAGATGATAGTGCTTTAATCCTCCGCAGCACTGCTCACCAGTCCCATGAGAAGTCATATGAGGACATGATGCTATTGTCTTCTTTGTCCATGTTGTGGAACCTCTTGGAAAGTGATAGAAATTACTGTGGTTCTTGAAGGTTTTTCCAAATACCAGCCATTGTCCTGACTTATGTTGTTTGTAGATCTGTGTGCGGCTTCATGAAGACAGCAGCTCCATGCTCAATGGACCGTTCTGCTGCCAGTCACTTGTCTTGTAACAGCCTCCATCCTCTGCAGCATGACAGTACTGTCTGTCTTCTGTAGGTTTTAGTCTGAATTAGGTAAATACTTTTGGCTGGCAAATTTTAACTGCCTTTCCAAAAAATAACTCTGGCTCCTCCAGTAGATTTTGACTGCTTTATCTCAGGTTCCAGCCATGTTTGCTCGTGTCCTAGAGACTCAGCTCCTCAAAATCAAGGAGCTTGGCTCTTCAACCCCCTGACAACCAGAAACTCTGCTGCATTTTTTGCCTGGTTATTGTACTGTTTAATGACATATGGTTCACATGTTTCATTTTTATGTGAAAGCCAGTATTCTTCAAATTCCTGTGACACAATGTCCTGGTGAGCCTCAGATGTCAGGCTTAATTCAAAACTATTAGAAGCATCCAGTAGTTCAGCACCAGCTATTGTCAAAAATAAAGCTACCTCCAACTGTCATAGAAGCATCCAGCTGAAGAGTCACTTAACGTCATTTCCCACAATCGCCGAGTGCCACATGCTAGCAGTGGAGGCCAGAAGGACACAAGGTGTCCACATGTCCATGCACAATCACCGCAGACCACTGCCCAGCACCTTAGAGCAAACCAGGCTCCTCCTTTTCCTTGGCCCCCACTATCTGCTGATAGACAACAAAGCCCTGTTTAAACTTTCTCCAGTTACCCTCCATGCTCCCAGAGAACACCAGCTCCCACAAGGTGAGGCTTTCAGGGACTCCAGTCTTCCAGTTAGAGCATTTTCTTAGCTTTTTTTACCTATGGGCAGCAGCGTGTTGCTCAAAATCGATTTCATTCAAGGGCTAGGATTCACCTAACCAAATGCAGACATGTATCGTATAGATGTGTATTATGCAGGTGTGTATATTTGACCTGGTCACCAGCACTGTCTTTGGCATCAGTGGGGAGAAATACAGACATTACTAGAGAGCAGCTATTCTTAGCCTGAGGTACATGTCTCAAGTACTTCAGACAAATCAGGCTCTGAAGCCCCCAGTTGCTTTCCACTGATTGTAAAGTTTGTCCAGACCAGCTGCTGCGGATGTAAAAGTGAGATACATAGATGTCTAATGCTGGGTGAGAAAGAGTCACATTCAGTCTCTCATTCCCAACTCTTCACCAAAGAGTAACATAAACCTGGGCACAGGAGTGGGATCAATGCTGGTATGCCATGTGCAGGGCACAGTCTTTTTGAAAGCCACTGCTCCCCTCCTTCTGAATGGCACCTGCTCCCCAAAACAAGGTACTACCATGGAGGCCTATAGGCACAATGAAAATGTTAAAATGGGTCACCAGCCTTCATTTTATAAGGCCTTCAAGCTTTGATCATGGAAGAAAAGAGGAGTGCAACAGGAGCAGTTTCTCCTGGAAAGGATGCAGTAGCTGGAAGGATGCAGCCACCAGGTTCCAGTTTGCCAAGTTTCTGCCTCAAAGTGCGACCTTAGACGTACCTCTGGGTGCATCAAATATTACTGGCATTTTCCTAACATTCCTCACATACAAAAAAGTGTATAAAATCTCCCCAGTGAAAATCAAAGCAGGATTTGTGTCGTACTGGTAGCAAAGTCACAGGAAGAGTGTTGTGCCTTTTCAGCTCTATAGACAAAAGCCAGGGGGCTACCAAATTTTCTCATTTCACTGTAACTGTGGGAAAAGAGTTGCAGAAGAGACACCAAGAGAGTAAAGGCTGATCTACATACAAAACATGCACCGGGCAGACTTGCAGTGTCTGAAGTGTCTGCAGAACAGCATGTGCTCTAGGCTGACCGGGAGATACACAAGCCGTAGCACAGCACCGAGCTCCAGCTGATATATTCTCAGCAGCAGCGGCAGTTGCCTCAGACTTAGTATTGTGTCATCAGGGATGGTGATGTTACTGTGATCTGGGAGGGATGCAGTGTGCAGACATGCGGCTGTGCTTGCATCATGCGTTGCAAGAGTGGTTACCACAAGAGCAGTTGCCTTTTGACCCTCCCCAGGAATCTGTGCTGACCAGGGCTATGTGGCCCTCAGCTGGTATGCAGCCCCTGCAAAATAATCTCTTGTTTGCCTGTGAATGCCATCTCCATTAATCAGTTTCCATCTGGCTTATATTGATTTAGCTTAATTCAATGCAAGCGTTTTGCATGTAGAAAAGGCTCCATGAATGTTCCCATGAGGTCTAAATCAGTTCCTCTGTCTTTCTTGCTCTTTAAATCCTATTGTCACTCATGTGTAGCTTTGCTGCACTCAGTACATGCCTATTCCTGGGGGAAGCGATTGCCAGGGGCTTAATTTTAGAGAGGAATGCTCACCCTGCTCTCTGGGAATGAAGCCTGGCACAGCCAACTTCAAAGACTAGACAGATTTGTTGTTGAGCTTAAAAGACATCTTCCCCTTGACTGGGATTTGCTATTGTATCTCTTTTGTTCTCATCTTCCTTTTCAGCGCATGGGAGGGCTCAGGTGCTTTCCAAACTCCTTCTGTCTTTGGACCCTTTCAAATGCACATATTAGGTGCTAGCAAATTCTCAGCTCTGCCTCTTGTCCGCTGAACACCACTGAGCTGACGGAGGATGTGGTGGTTTTGACAGGATCTGTGCTTAAAGAATCCGTCGTTTGGCTCTTCTGTTTACACAGAGCCTTGGCACTCAGCACAGACCTAAAAGAAGGGTTATTTTTAATTCTAATAAACTAGCGCAGGAGGAGAGAGTTCTTTGCCTCCTTCCTTCACTTCACATCACAATTTTAGTCCTAATGAAGGACTTCACACCAAATACAATAAAGGGATGAACTATTTTTCCTGTGTGCCTGTTGTTTTTCTGACAGACATATGTGTTTGTTTATTTTTAGATTATAAAATGCAATTATCGTGTTCTCTGAAGTACACATGTAAAATTAAAAACATGTTGAGTCAACTTGCTGCTTAATTTATGTTAATTAAACTATTCAATGGGAAGGATGTTCCTGGTTACATTGCTTCAGTGGGATCTGGATTTTATTCTTGGCTCTGCCACAGATTGCCTGTTTGATTCATGGCAAGTCACTTAATCTCCCAGTGTTTCAGTTCTTCATTCCCAAAATGAAGATAATTCTCCTTCATCTTGTCTGTTTCAACTGTAAATGCTTGAAGCAGGGTTTATTTTGCACAGCGTTCAGCATAGTATACACTAAGTTTAATTTATAATTGCATATATTGATAATAGGTCATCTTGTCTCACAGAAAAAAAAAAAAACACGTCTGCAAGTCCTTCCCAATGCACGGATTTGCAAACAAATATACTTTCCACCACACCCAGACAGGCAATAAGTCAGAGCTCTGTCAGATCATGCTCAAAACTGAGTTTTCATCAGTGGAAATATGCTGATCTCAGGTTTCCAAACCCTGGGCTTTTATTCTGGAAGTCAAGAACTCATCTTCAAGAAGAGCTTTCATTGCATCCTTAAACTTAATCTAAGCTAAGAAGTGTGTGAAATTTCAGCAGGAGTTTTACTACAGATCAGGTCCAGGCCTGTGCGTTAGGTAAGACAGAAACTCTGGCTTGAGCACACTTGGCCAGCACGCCTGGGAAAACTCAGTGTCGTGTGAATGGCTGAAGGTTTCTCACATCTCCGTCTGTTAAATAATCAGTCTCAGAATAGGCTGCACCAGGACAGCAGGATCTACCCCTCATCCACTACTTAGGAGCAGTGATGATTTTTCTATCACAACTTGATGTATACTCATTTGTGCTGACCATTTTCTCACTACACCCACACACGTCTGCTTTCCTGTTTATTCACCAGTTGTGTTTTGCCTGGATGTGTGCCTTACGGTTTTGTACAATGCCTAGCACATTGAAGACCTCAGCCCTCAGCTGGCAGCAGTGGAGTAGCAATTACCAGAGGAGGTCCTCTCTGTTTTCAGTCAGTGATGGCTTTAGCTGAATCATTTTCTCAAACTGATCAGCTCTATTGAACCCTAGATCTAAGCCCTTATTTCTCCAAATCTAGGAACTCAGGCTATATTTGTAGTAAAGAGGGTGAACAGGAGCTAATGCACGATGGGATTATGCTGTTACTTTATTACCTGACAGCACTCAGACAGACTGCTTTTCAATGTCATCTACGGTCAGTACAAGCCCCTCATTATAAAAGACCAGAGCTCGTTCGGTTTGCACCTGGGTATTTAATTCTTCATGTCTCTGGTTCCCATCAATAAGCTGTAAGCAAAGGAGAGCAGCAGGAACCAAGGATCCATGGGCATCTGCCTCCTGTAACACTCACATGGAATTAAAGCAAATAGCCTCTGCTTCACCCCATTTAGCCAGCTCACTTACAATTCACACCTATCCCATACAGCCATTTCCGTTTTCATTGCTTCCTCCTGATTCACTGAAAAATTCTCCCTCACTCTTTCCGTAAACTCAGCAGCCTGTCTTCTGTTGAAGTTACAAGTCAGATGTTAGCTTAGCCAGTGATTAATACAGCTCTGGAAAAGGTCAGCTTTGAATCTTACTGCCAAGTTCAGCTACCTCTCTGGGCAACTCCTTATACCTCTTCTCTTCCATTCGTAACATGTTTGCAGTTGAAAATAATTAAAACTGATATGCTACTTTATATCTTGAAAGCACATTAATTGTAATCTTGCTCTTGGGTGTTGGGAAATGTTTCAAGGCTGTGCTTGGAGAAGAAGGACCTGTTTAATCCACCTCTCACACGGATTGCTTGCAGCTCTGAAAATCAGATATCTGGCTGTCTATCTAGCCATGTGTACCACCTAACCACCTCTCAAAACAGCCCAGTGGATCTGAGGAAGTGATTTCAATATAATTATTGTCATCTATTGGTGGGGACACAGAAGGATCACATCAAATTTTACAAACAAACTAAAGGGTTCTCATTCTCCCACACTCCCAAGCCAGGGCAGTCTTTGTAAGCTTGGACAAGTAGTCTCACCACATTAAAGTTTAAAGCTGGGTTTGTCGCTTACTGCACAGCTTAGCTTGTCCCAGTTCTGTCCGGGCTTCTACGTGTGCAGCATCACCAAGGAAGAAGCTCTGCTGTGCATCAACAAATGCAAAGTAATGCTTTTGATAGGTAATATTTTAGGGAATTTGATCTTGGAGCCTCTCACGTGGAGAAATACAGTTAGAAGCAAGCAGATTTTGCCTGTGAGTGTTTTTGTTTTCTTCTTCCTTTTGAAGTAAAAGAGGAAATGTGGGAACCATTTCTAAATTACCCATGCACCAGAGTGACAGAAGAAACCCAGAAACAGATAAAGACCAACAGCTGGAACATATTGTGGTATAAGGAAGCAATTAGCTTATGGCATAAAAGAATGAAATCACATATAGAAATGATTTGTGTCTCCTAGCATTACCTTGGCAACCTGGGAACTTTGGGGCAAACGAGGCCCGTGGTCCCAGGCCAGCACTGGTGTGGTACGGAGATGTGCCACCCTAAAGGGAAGAGTCCCAGTCTTTCCTTAATGGTCTCATCTGAGACCTCGCACATGTGTGGGAAGAGACGAGAAGGAAGAAGGGGTCAGCCACTTTCCCTCTCTCCGAGCTTTCCCAGCACTGCTCCAAGTTCCCGGAAGAGTTTGCTTCTCCCTGCTGCGGGGACACTTCGAGGCAGCTTTGCTCTATGTCCCGCTGGGACCTTGCATCATCAGCTGGGTGACCGACCACAGCCTCTCAGCTGCCCTCCTACTATTGGTTGGCTTCAACTTTGGGCACGAAAGGCCATCCTCACAGGATTGCTTAAAACTTGCATCATCAAGCAACAAAACAGTGAAAATACCTCCGGGTGGGAGAGGAATTTGAGATAAACATTCTTTACCAGACACTGCAAAAGAAACCATAGCCTCATCAAAATGAACAAGCTAACCCCCACTGCCTTCAGTGCGGCCAGGGCTTCAGTCTTTATGTGTGAGATGCCATGCTGCCACAGTGATGAGTTCAGGATAGCATTAGCCACATAAAGTCAGACAGCTGGATTGATGGATGTAATCAAATTTCCTGTCCTGGTTACAGCTTTACCATCCAAAGCCTCAATTTAATCAGCAGTTGTACTCATAGTGGGATTTGCTTCAGGAGGGACCCCATTTACCACTCCCAGTTTCTGAGAGCTCGTTAATCCTTTCATGGGATAGGGCTCACATATCATGCCTCATAAACTCCCTACATGAGGGTTTAGGAAGAAAGGACAGGATTTGTCATAAGTGCTCCACAAGCATGTCTTCACAGCAGGCACAGAGATACCCAACCAGATGGCTTCACCCCATTAACTTCTGACAGGTGGAGACAAAGGTCCAATAATACACAGCAGCCAGATCCATGTATGCTAACCCCCCTCTCGCTCCCTAGAAATGTCTGGGAACAGAAACACCCGAGCTGTCCCTGCATAAGCCATCTACATGTGGCTTTTTTGCCACATTCATCCAGCTCTACATTTCCTAGCTCCAAACTGGTGAGCCTGCATCATAGAAACATAGAATCATAGAATCATAAAATCATTAAATGATTTTGGTTGGAAAGGACCTTTAAGATCATTGAGTCCAACCGTTAACCTAGCACCACCAAGCCCACCACTAAACCATGTCCCTAAGCACCACAGCTACTCGTCTTTTAAATACCTCCAGGGATGGTGACTCCACCACTTCCCCAGGCAGCCTGTTCCAACGCTTGTCAACCTTTCAGTGAAGAAGTTTTTCCTAATATCCAATCTAAACCTCCCCTGGCGCAACTTGAGGCCATTTCCTCTCGTCCTATCACTTGTTACTTGGGAGAAGAGACCAACATTCACCTCGCTACAACCTCCCTTCAGGTAGTCGTAGAGAGCGATAAGGTCTCCCCTCAGCCTCCTTTTCTCCAAACCAAACAACCCCAGTACTACAATGTGCTTCATGAGCCTATCAGCCCAGAGGATCTCCACACAGTGTTGCACTACGTGGAGCAGACGTGCCAGCTCCGGTCCCATTGAGGTTACAGAAAAATTCACTGCGTACAAAGGGTCACAGCAGCATTCGTGCTTTTGGGAACCCCTCCCACCAAGCACTATTGCTAGCCTTGTGTGGTGCAGGATCAGTTTAAAATAACTCCACTTAGAGCGCTCCATGGAAATCCCCTGCCAGTCACCCTCCTCACGTGCTTTTTGTTCTGAGAATCAACAGGCCTCAGAGAGTGGTCTCAGAAGAGGCCACATCTGTACAGAGTTTGCTTTCATCCCCACAAGGGTTCCCAAACAATGCCAGTGCCAGCCGGAGGTTTGCTGAATGGTATGAGAACCAAAGGCTTTCTTTGCTTTCTGTTCATCCATTAAAACCTTGTGAGTCAAAATTAAGAGGACAGGAATGGGAGCTTTTGGAGGCTGTGGTTTCTCACAAATGCCTAAAGCTAAGTACTAATGAGAAAGTTTAGAAAAAAAAAGTCTGCAACGCATCACCACAGCAATGCCACAATTAGAGACAAATCCAATGTGCGCTGCTTTACATTTATGATGCAGACAAACCAATTTAGCTAATTAGGACTGTCTACAAAATGCATATGAAATAGTACTCTGTCCTCAAGGTCCAGTATCAGACATTCTTGCTACTGAAGTCCAGAAGTGCACAGACACACAGCCTGGACACCTGCTACTCTCTGAGCATGGAATTAGCTGAGCCACCTCTGCACAGGGAGTTTTGAATGTTTTCTTCATTGTCCCACCTACAACTGATGGGTGAAAACCCATCAGTTGAGAAGCCCGTAAGAATAAATGTATACAAAACTCTTTGATTTCAGAATTAAACAAGAACAAGAAAAAGTGAAATGCCCAATTTGCTTCTCCCACTTGAGGCTAAGTTTTATCTTGCAGGTTTTGAGTAGTCCTAAACAGATTGAGGTATGATTTAGTTTCTTTGAGAGAGCACACATTTTTTCTTTGTCAGCACAAAGATTTTTTTTGTTGATGTTTAAAGGGAGCTCCCACTCCCCTGAAGTTTGGTCTATATGTTTTGATAGCAACTGTTTGTGCAGTACAAAAGCTCAGAAAAGAAGTTCAGCTGCTGCGTTTCTGAGGTGCTGGCACTACCTTTATGAGAAATAAAGCCAGGACCACTCTAAAAGTCTTCAGCAACAAGTTTTGGAAAATAATTTAATGGCATGAAGTCTGATGGGAAGAAAAGAGGTAGAAGTGTAATAAGGAAACAAGTACCCATCTTTCTGGACTAGTTTCAGACTTCATCCAGGAGTGAACACAATGCTCACGCAGCGATGGAAGGAAGTGCATTCGGTGACAATGGGTAGCATAGGCGAGTGATGCCTCTACTCCTCTTGCCTCACTCCCTGTGCCTGGCACTGCCTCCAGCCAGAGTGCCAGGCATGAGTTCCTCTGGAGAGCCTAATGCCCTTCTTTCAGGCACATGCCCATTTACCTCCATGCAGGTTTCTGCCCACATTCCAAAATCCTACCTGGATCCCATGACAGCCTCAGTAATGTGCCTGGGAAAGAAACAAATACCTTCCTGTACTGGGCGTGGACCAGCTCACTCACATCTGTCTCATTTATCCCAGAGAAATGGAGATATTGCCTCACAGATGAAATCAGCTCACGTCTCCACCTCTTTTTCCAGTAAAGGGCGAATCCTTTCTCTCTAGACAAAACAGAAGGAGTGGGCTCATGGAGACCACAGCATCCTTTGCTGCTCCACGCTTGCCCAAGCTAAAGAAGAGGGTCTATGTGTTACTCCAAAAGGAATTTCTCTGCTTCCTGCCGCTTGCCATTCCTGGCCTCTGCAGCCTGCGGTACATCAGCGTGTGTGCTCAGCAGGGGAAAAATGCCGCTGACTGAGGTGGTGGTTGCAAGATGAAAAAGGCTGATCCACACAGTGGTTTCTTCTGTCTTTCTCTGAATGCGTTCATTTCAGGAGCCCCTTTCTCATTACAGCTGGGAAAGATGTAAACAGACGCCAGGCCCAGCCAAAAATAACTCTGCCTATGTTCTGTGTGGAGCCTGCTCGACTCCCCTCCTGGTTTTGACTCCTAATGGGAAACTAGGTTGTCCCTCAGCACTGAGGTCGCAGACAAAGTTTGCATATAGCATAGTCACACAGGACACCCACTGAATACATTTCTTCCACTTCATTGGAAGCTCTAATGGCTCTAGCAAACAGGTGGAGCAGGATCGTGTCTTATCTCATGGAACAAGCCACAAGAGGGAGACAAATGCCCATGTGGTGCCATCGTGGGCTCATGCCCTTAAAGCCTGAGTAGGAAAAGGTTTTCTTAGCTCTTGAGAGGTTTCAAGGTTTCAGATGATTTCCCTAACTCAAAGTCAAAATCTCAAAAAGCCTCATGAATTAAACATGCAGAAATAAAATGCATGTCAGAAAAACTTCCCATTTACAGTTTGGAAGCATTTCATTTCCCTTTTGGATTAAAAAAAAAAAAATAATTAGTGGCCATTCACAGAATCATTGAAACGTGAAACTTTCAGCTTTGAAAATATGAAGTTTGCAGTTTGGAACCTTATTTTCTTCCCCAAGCAACTGCTGAATTTGGAGAGATGGTGAAATAGAGCCCTTCCTACAGTTTTTGGCTCCGACCAAAAACATGTAACTTGGAAGTTCGTAAGAAATCTCAAGAGACATAGAGCTAATTCAATCATAGGTTACAATGGCTGCCTTTCATGTCCTCAGTGTCTCTGACATGAGGCAAAAATTAGTCTGGATAAACACAGAAGATTTTTATCTGGAGAAAGAATCTTGAAGCTGTGAAGCACAAGAATGAGGATGTAGGAAGAACAAGGCTCATACATGGCCCCCACCTGCTCTAGGTGCCTACAAAAGATTCCACAACAACTTCAGGGTTCAGAAGAGCTGCTGCCAGTGTTCAGCTCCATGTGCAGCCCAAAGAGGAGGTAGGTCCATAGAACAGAGCTTTGGAGACACTTACTCCCCACATTTATGTCCCAGAGAGATAGAGTGACCACAAAAAGTAGGGGATGTGTATCTTACTGCCAGGCCACATCAGTGAAGTATTTGAATTCCTGCATGAGCCTAAGGGCTCAAAATGCTGAAAATAAGATCTGGCTTTAAAATAGGACAAACTGGGCCCATAGCATAAACATTTCTCATGTGAGGTAATACCTGACTTTCCAGGTCAGTGGACAAAAGAAATGTGGTACAAATACCTGTGGCTGTAGATGAAAAATGCACCGACGAGGAATTCAGTCTGAAAATGGTAGTCAGTGGAAATTATCATATTGGAACAGTATGACATATGGCCACATGTGATAGACCATTCGTCTGTACAACCGAAATAAAACACTAATGTGAGAGCATACAAAGACAGGGCATAATGTGAGATAAAAACTACTCTCCTGCTCAACCCTGTGAGACAGACCGAGGCTACATTAACAGTAGCAAACCATACAGTGCCAGGCCCATTCTCTGGCAACTCTGGCATGGTCCAACCCCAGTTGTGCTGTCAAACTCTCTTAGCCTCCAGGGTATCCTATGGGGTATGGTTGCAGACTTATGCTTGTTTCCACGTTGCGCTTGGGAATTGTTTGGCAGAAAGCTATTTGGCTTAAACCAGAATACGCTAGAGATCTGTCTAACAATTTAACAGTATAGGCAACTCAGGGCCATTGTCCTTGCTGTGTCATTGCTCTGTTTACTAGTATAGACATAGCCTGAGATGCCAGCTGCAGGGTGACACTTCCCCATGTTCCTTGTTCTTCGTTATGTCCAAAGTCCCTTATTCTCTGGAGCATTAATCAGGATTACTAACTGTGCTTTTAAAAAAGTATAAAAGCAAAACAGGGATCTTTCAAAAAAGTCCAACTGTGACTGCCTGGTTCCCTGTGCTGCTATTTCTATAGCTCTGAGTACTGAAGAATGGCTAGAAGGAAGGAGGCAGTGATCCATTGCCCAACAGCTTTCAGGAGCCCAGAGGGTATTTCAAATGTTCCAGTGGACCATGGTATCCACTTCCCTGTATCAGGCAGCATCCATGGCTCATTCCTTGTGGCCCTTTTCCTGCCAGCATCTGACATGGCAATGTCAGCCAAGGCTGCACGAGGTCATTGGCACAGTTACAACAGCAACTTACAATAAAACAGCAGAGCCATTTCTGTGTCATGCAGAGTATTTCTCGATGAATGTACTAATAAGCCCAGGGCCCACTTGTCATTTTACACTGAGATAACTGCAATACTCTCAAATGTGCTACAGAAGGTTGTGAAATCACGACCAAGCCCTTGGAGTCATGTGTGATTCTCCCGAGCTTTGCAGTCAGGGCACGCGGCTTCACGTTGTGTAAAAGCTGGGGTGAGAACTGTATTTACTTTGCCCTTTGCAGACAGGAAAGCACCTGCAGCAACTGCATGGTGAGGTTAGGGACCAGCAGTAACAGGAGAATGATCGGCTTCAGTGAGACCTAATTACTCCTGCAGTGCCTGTTGCTGAAGGCTGTTTTCCACTGTGAAGTTCAGGGAAGTTTTGTTCTCTCCAAAGAAACCCCATGCTGCTTATTTTGAAATCAGTGAGAATTCAGAGTTTGCCCCAAAAAAAGGGACAGTCAAGGCCTCCGAGCGAAGAGAAAGCTCTGTCAGCCAGTATCTTGCAACCTTAGGGGTTCTTGGAAGAGAAATGGCTTTGAAGACTCCGGCGTAACTTCATAAAGCATTTTTTTCCCCTCTGTCTCCTTCCTGTATCTTCTATCACAGCCTAAGTGCTACAGTTTTTCCAAAGGTAACCCATCAAAAGAAAATTCCTAGAGACTTCACCACCCTGTCAACAACTGGTGTTCACCATCTCTCCCTCTGCAATGTGTTTACACGGGGAACAGAATTTTCTACTTAGAGAAAAACACAGCAAAAGGTACCAAATTCAGGTCAGGGGGGAGAGGAAACTCAAGAGTTTCTTCTTCTCTTCCACTGCATCCTGCAAAAAATATTTAAACTGTTTTTCAGCATCAGGAGTTGGGGGAATGTATTCACTGTCCTAGCAAGCAAGGAAAGACAAGAGGCTTCCCTAAAGGCAACACTGCAAAATACTGGCTAAGCAAACACCACACATTAAGAAATTAAACTTTTCTATGTATTCATAACAACCTTTAGAAAACTTGCCTGTATTTTAAGATGTGGTAATGGAGATTTACTGATCAGGACTGCTAGATATGTGTGTTAATGCAAGCGCACACACACACATATACTATATTGTTTTTTTGCTGAGCATCTGCTTGTCTGGATGTGTTCATATAATTCTCACACTTGAAGCTCCAAGGGAATGAGAATGATATCAAATGCTCAGAGTCTTATCCTCCAAATGCTGAGGGGGACCACTGGGAACCCAAAAGCATCCTGTCTCAAATAAAGGAGAAGTTAAGTAACTTTAGACGTGGAATTAATGACAAACAGTTCTGTTTCATGCTTAACCCTTTCTACTCACTTCCGTGACCAGTTCTAACCAGGGCAAGTGTTAGGAGCCCTGAAACATTGGTTTGTGGTTTGATTACTCAAGGACGTGGGGACGGAGTCATGTTGCTATTGGGTTTTCTTTTTTGTGTGTGTGTTGTGCTTTTTAAAAGCAATGATAGAATCAATGGGTAATTTTTTTACCACCCTGAAGGATCTTAGTGCCCTAAGGCACTGCTGACTTCAGTTAGTAGCACAAATTACTTTATGCTGTATCTCCGTCTAGTTACTTGCTATGTTAATTCCTATCTGAAGCTGGAGGTCTCAGCTCCAGCACTAATGAAATGAAAAGTTCATCCATCTAAAGCATCTTAAATCTAACTCTTTGCTTTGCATTCATTTCTGGTCCTTCCATTTCTCTCACAGATATCCAGGCCTGCCGCAGTGAGGACCCCTTCAAATTATTGAATGTTTTTTCTTCCCCAAAACCTTGTAATTAGAAGCCTCATTCCTGCCTATTCTTTATGCCACCTCTTGCACTTGATTGCTAGAACTTTGGCCTCTGGCCTCACAGTGCTTTGCATCAAGTGTGTTAGTTTATTCCCATTTGATTTTATAAGCCTCCCTTACAGACTACCCAAACTACTGTGGTCTAAATCATCCACCTTGCCCACAGCACTGATTTCATCACCCCAGCTCAGTAAAGCACTGCAAAACTTAACCCATCCTAAAATGATATGTTGTCTCGTCTCTTGCTAGAAGGTGTGCTGTTGTACTCCAGCTGCCATCCCATCTATCAATCACCATGCTGCTTCAGGTCTTACCTTGTACAATACTGTCTTGATCCAGCCATTATTGAACTCCTCCTATCACAAATATCTCAACATTTTTCTCATCATAACACCTATCTCCTCCTTCCTCTGGAGACCCTCAAAGATATTTACTCCTCCTCAGGATTTACTTCAGCTGGCTAGGAAGCATAGGCCCTCTTTCCTCAGCTAATGAATTCTTCTTCATTGTGCTATAATTATAATACAGTAATGAATACACACATGTGTGTTTTAAAGGAATCCATATCACATGTCTTTAATAGAGCACAGATGTTAATGCTGGCAACTCTTATTGTTCAACAAGTTCTCCCATCGTTGCTTGCTGTTTCTTACACTATTTCTGATCTGGTAAACAGCGGGGGAAAGAACTTGTCTGTCATAGTCACTGGCCACCACAAACCTCTATGGGGCCACAGTGTTAATCCACTGAGTGAGCCATTCTGCATGGAGTTGGTGATTACATCGACTCATGAGTGAGTACGTGAATAATAGGTAGCACTACTGCTGCTTCTCCTTATTTCACTATACAGCCCTGACTTTGCCATGCCTAGCAAGGCTGGCATGCAACCAGTGCTGATCTTCAGCTCAGATTTTCAGTGAGATAGTTCCATAAACACAATGACATCGTGTCATGACATCATTACTTTCCTGTAGGTTTGAATCAGCTTGCTTGCTTTTATAGGAAATCATATATATTCACTGCTCCTCCAACTTAATTGACACCAGAGAAGTGCCACACACAGTACTTTCAACATTTAACTTTCAAGTGCATGAACAACATTCCCATAATCCATTAGGTACCCACCCAGAACAGACTTTGTCATCGTACAAGTAAAGGCAGTGAAATAAACAGAAAGGTCGGGTTTAGAGTATAAAAGCTTGAAAAATTCACAGTATTATTTCTGGGTGAAGGGTGAAGCAAAAATTACAGTACCTTGTGCTATGGGGCTTCAGGCCCATAGATGCTATGGTAATATAATACTGATGCCAAGAGTCCAAAATTTTAATGTCTCCATCTCCCATCTCCCCAAATCCTTCTTAATATCATCCATGATATCATTGTACCCTGGACTATTCATTTTAGTATTGACTGGAAAGGCTTTGCAGAAGAAGAGTAACACTGGAAACTGCAAGTACATCATATGAAATAAACTGGATACTGTGAACCAATGCACAAAACTAAACATGGCAGAAGGAAAACCTCATTATTTGTTGGAAAGGAGGGGCAAAGGGGAAAGTGTCATAGTTTACACCCATGTGTTTTCAAATAGAGGCTAATGTATGCATACCGGCACTCACTTTCACACGCCAGTGCCAAAATACTGATTAACTGCAAAGTGATCTTTGCAGTGACCCTACACAGAGAGCAGAGCCCTTAAAATCAGAGGCTAAAATTATATACTTTGGGCCACCAGTGTTGTAAGTTGGAAATAACTTCATGACTCTCCCCTCACTCACAGAATCACAGAATCACAGAATCAATCAGGTTGGAAGAGACCTCAGGGATCATCGAGTCCAACCATTGCCCTGACACCACCCTGTCAACTAGATCATGGCACTAAGTGCCATGTCCAGTCTTTTCTTAAACACATCCAGAGATGGTGACTCCACCACTTCCCTGGGCAGCCCATTCCAATGTCTAATAACCCTTTCTGAAAAGAAATTCTTCCTAATGTCCAACCTGAACCTCCCCTGGCGAAGCTTGAGGCTGTGTCCTCTTGTCCTATCACTAGTTGCCCGGGAGAAGAGGCTGACTCCCACTTCACTGCAACCTCCCTTCAGGTAGCTGTAGACTGCAATAAGGTCACCTCTGAGCCTCCTCTTCTCCAGGCTAAACAGCCCCAGCTCCCTCAGCCGTTCCTCATAGGTCAGACCCTCCAGACCCTTCACCAGCTTGGTCGCCCTCCTCTGGACTCGCTCCAACACCTCAACATCTTTCTTGAAGTGCGGGGCCCAGAACTGGACACAGTATTCAAGGTACGGCCTCACCAGTGCCGAGTACAGAGGGACGATCACTTCCCTAGACCGGCTGGCTACACTATTCTTAATAGAGGCCAGGATGCCATTGGCCTTCTTGGCCACCTGGGCACACTGCTGGCTCATGTTTAGCCGGCTGTCGATCAGCACCCCCAGGTCTCTTTCCGCCAGGCCTCTTTTCCTACCAAAGATGGCTTTGCCGAGTTCCTAATTCAGCATTCAAACTCCTGCTTGACTCTAAACAGGCATCTTCAAACATCAAGTTCTAGACACATATGTAAACCTTGCCATCTCAAGGCTTTTGTGTGACAACATCTGGGAAAACATTTATAGGATTTTAATTCAAAGGGTTGAGTTATGCATATGAACTAACACCCTCCATCTGATCACTGAGCTAGCTGCAGTGCTACAGTCCCATCTCAAAACCCGCAGACATTATCTATACCAGCCCTGTCAACAGTTCATGTACATTTTAAAAGCATCAAAGTGTTTTTCCCCATTTTTCCAAGAAAAAAGAGCCCTTACAACACATAAACACATAGAAAGACACAGACGTATTTCTTTGCATGATTGCAGTAAAAACATGCTTTTCTTATTAAACGCTGGTGCTATCCTTTGATTATAAGCATCTTCTTTCCCAGGAAATCTATGACTAAGTATGTGTAACTACTCATCTCAGGGGTCTGCCCTTGTGGTGGCTGTGGCTGCCCCCAGAACTTCTCACCACGTATGTGTGTGAATTGCCTCACAGTCGCGTGTATAATACATTCTCCCTTCCTTTGGCTTCCCTATCCATCTGGGTGCTTGCCAAATATGCGGCCTGGCCACCTTATTAGCAACAAAAATGGGACTCGAGTCCCAAGAAGACTCTGGTGGAAGAATCCCCATTGACTGCAGTGGCGTTCAGCCTGCTTCCACCACTTCAGCAAGGGCTTCCTAGCTCCATTATCAGGTGGTTGTGGACTCTGGTTGCTCTAGTCCTGTGGACTGTTGAGAGCTTTTGATTCCACTTAACTTCAGCACTGACTAAGAGCGCTCCGTTGTCACTAGATAAACCCATTATAAAATGCAGCTAAGTGTACATGCCGCTCTCTCTCATTGGTTTCTCCATAAGGCAGGTTCATGTACGTGGAAATTGGGTGGGGAATCAGTGGCAGAAGCATATTCCTGGCAAACCATGTGACAGTGTTTCCCTGGAGCTGCAGCTCTCCCAGCGAGGCTGCCACACATTCAGAGTCTGGACCTGTGTTTCACGCCAAGCCCCACACACTATGGCCAGGCCAAGCGGCTTGTGACTCCAGCGTGCTCTGGTATCAGCTGGTCACCCCTTCATGGGATGAGGCCAAGCCTTAACAAGAAAGCTGACCTCATGTTTCCAAGAAGCAAAGAGAAAGGGAGGTTTGAGCAGAGTGTTGTCATTGCCGGTGGTTTCTTCCAGGCTAGCAGTAAACTTGAGTTATTTATTGGGTTCCAAACTTTCTTTGCATGTACACAGGAAAACAGATGCTTCCCACTCCTGGGCCCTGTGCTCGAGCCAGGCTCCCTCAGCAAAACTCGCAGGTAGTGTACACAAACGGGGCAGCAGAGACATGGCTTCCTGCCTCTGGCTGCTTTGAGCTGGTGATATAACATTATCTATCCCGCACACTTCTTTGGCCTCCTTGCCAGGGTATCAGACTGGCTCGCAGCATGCAGCTTGCTTTTCCTGTGTGGTAGGAACAGCTGCCACCTCCACTCACAAACAGGGAACAGAGGCCAGGGCTTGCAAGCGCTTTGGATCAGACAGTGTGCATGGGGCATGGATGACAGAGCTGAGAAGTGAGCCAGGTCTCCCAGAGCCTGAGCAGGTGGGTGCCCTAACTACTAGGTTACCTTTCATCTCCCAGCATTAAAGGCCTGGCACGGTCCATCTGGAGCCCTATCTTCAGCAAGCCTCAGGTGCAGTCCTCTGATTCATTTATGCCAGCAGAAAATTAAGTTTCAGGCTCTTAGAATGAATTAGAGAGGCAAAGGGGAAATAGAGGACAAACTTATGTGCCTGGACATATGTGTAACTATGGGGCTTCAGGATGGCCACCTATTACAGTCTCTTGCCTCTTCTTCTGAAACAGCAGATGCTGGTCCCTGCCTGTGCCAGGACTGTGATTTATTGGAGCTGTGTGCCCTTTTGTGGTCCGAAGAGGATCCTTCAACTTTCTGTCTGAAGAAGGTCCTCACAAGAGACACAGGTTGTTTGAGAACATGATGCACTCACTGTTCCCCTCTCCTGTGACATTTCTTTACATAAGCAGCTGAATAGCAAAACATATCAGTGTTCATTACTAATTTTGTTATTTATAGCGAACTGCCACAGATGGAGACTGCAGCACCATTCTGTCTTTAGGGTGTAGCGCCTGCCTGTCCATACAGACAATCGGTAATTAGCACAAGAAAAATTTGTTTATCTATTTTCAAACTTAAATAAATATGAGAGCCATTTATCTGTCAAAATCGAAGTCCCTCCCATTGCCAGATTTCCAGGTTAACTGCTTAAGGAATAGAGCTCAGCACTTCAGGCATTTAGGTAAAAACAAAAATGTCTTTTAAAAGAATTCCTATTAAAGAAAATGAAATATGCAATAAAAAATAACAGGGATAGCATTTTGATCAGGAGCAAGAATCAGGAGCACAGGACAAAATGAAGATCACAGGGATGTCAAGCAGAGGCATAGGTACAGATCAACCAGTATGCAGGGGAGGTGTGGTGTGTATATCCTGGTTACCCCTGGCATGTGCACTTCCTACCAGTCCAGCCACCCAGCTCTCAGCTGATCACTCCCAAGTAAATCCTTGCATGAGCATGAAACTGGGGAATAGAAGGCAGAGGGGATACTTGCAGTTCTCCAAATAAAATCCCACATGTGCACTAAGATGCACTTGCATGGCTCGGATGGCAGGACCCTGCCCAATGTAAACACCACACAAGCCAGGGAGAAGACATGACATAATTTTTTTCTATTTTGATTGCTGATCCCAGCCCTTCTTTGTTCTCTTTTGTTCCTTATACCCACCCCTGAAGTTAGAGACGAGAGAAAGAGGCTTTATAAACAGATGATGGACTTCGTGAGTGGTACCCAAGGGTTGGCCCCTGTGCCCTCTCTCCTTGCCCCCACCACTGCTGATGGAGAGGGAATGGGAGCTGCTGAGGGTCTGCTCACAGTCATTTTAAAGGCCAAAGCAGTCTCTGTGGAAAAAAAAAAACAAACCACCCTTGTCTTTCTCACAGTTCAGATGTTTTCAGCATCTGAAAGTGTTCACTTACTCAAGCTTGCAAGTACAGCTTTTTTTACATGCGTATGAGTGTACACACTTCCATACATACAGGGTGGGAAAAGCAACTGGAAAAAACAAGATTTTAGAGGTCACTGCTATCAGGCGACAAAAGTGGGTCAGATCTGAGGAATTCTGCCTGGCCTCCATTTCTGATCATATGGGTCCCAGTGAAGAGCTATTTGTTTATTGTCCTACCACCTGGACAATCTTTATTTGACCCTTTTATCCTCCTATCAGCATCCAGGAAGGGGATAAAAGCTACTAAATAAAAGTAAACTATTTCAAATACAATTACTGGAAAGAAATACTAATGAGAAACTCCTTCTTTTGTCTTTCAGCTCACAACTCCAAATTTCCCTGTAGTGGTCAAGCTGGGACATGCTCATGCTGGAATGGGGAAGGTAAGTAAAAGAAAAATTATGTATAATTCAGGAAACAGATATATATGTGGCACGGCGTTTCTGTGGTCATACACAATGTGTGGCCAGCCAGTGAAGGGGTTAAACCTCCCCACAGCTATCTGGGTTGCACTGGCTGTTCCTGTGGGAGAAAAGGTCTTTTTCCGCTGTCACGCACTTGGAGTCAGGCGGTGGTATTGGTTTGGAGGGTGTCAGAGATGTGGCAAGGGGGGTTGTGAAGAGTCAGGGAAAAACTGGCTGGGCTGAAGTTATTAGGCTCGTCTTTTATATATTTTCTCATCTCCTGAAAGTGGTAATGTTGTTTATTCAAGCACCTGTAATGTGCAGCTACACCCCACAGCTCTCACAATGAGGAGCAGTGGCACTGGTCTTTTTGAGCACATTATGATGACTTTATTCAATAAAATGGGAGCCCTTCAGTTATTTTTTTCCTTCTTGCAAGGAAGAACAAGACCTTACAAAGCAGAGTGGCTGGTTGCCTGCCAAAGAATCCTGAAAAACAGTTCACTCCCCAGAAGGACCTGTTTGTTTTTCCCAGGCTCTCTGGGATCTTTATTCCCCCAGTGAATTAGCAGCCCCTGTTTCTTGGGGTGACTGGGCTCCCCTTTCAGTGAGGCATCGCCAGCATGTTCCTGCTGCACTTTAGCCTCTTCTTTCTTGCACAGAGCTTTTAAAAAAGCATCCCCTATCTGTCTAAAGCTTGATTTGTTCGGAAGTAGGAAATTCTGATGTATCATCTTGGAATCCAAATGGGTGGTACGTGAACTCTGTAATGGATACTGCTGTCACAGTGCTTCCCTAGACAGACCTTCTCCCAGCCTCATACTCTCTTTGCCTAAAAATTATATATAGGTACACCAGACCTAAGCTTGGTACAGCTTGTTTGCTTGTGCTCTGGAAACAGAAGTCCTTTCTGGCTTCCTGGATTCTACATGGAAGCTCTCATAATCTCTCTTGCTTTGGTTGCAATGTTCCCCTGTCTGGATGGTAGCTGCCAGAGAGGAAGTGGGTTCAGATCCCTGGGCCAGTGGTGGAGTTGGCTTTCAGCATCAAAGAACAAGCATTTAAATAAGCAGGAAATGTTTGTTAAAATATTGGTGCTGTGTGTGTTAAACAGGCAGACATGTCATTGAATTAGTGTATATGCGGACAGCCTAGAGCTGCTTGTAGAGTGAGCCACTGAACATGTCCCTAGGAAGGATTTCATTAGCGAAATCCAACCAGGAGAAACCAGGAGGAAGAAACTTCTCCCTGAGGAAAGGTTTCAAGCTCCTTCAGACCCTACAGTCCTGGATGTCTCTGACTGCTCTGCAATTTCACCTGTAATGTAGGGAGGGCTTCATGTGTCTCTGTTGTGCACAAAGGACCCTCAGTGGCTACAGAAATGAGGGCAGAATCAGAGAATAGTTCCCCAATCTTAACAGTATTTCCAGACAAAACTCTCAGCAGAATATTTAGCTATTGTCTTCTGCACCAGACACCAGATCTTCTTCCACCTCTCACTTTCCCTGCCATGTTATTCTTTAATGATGTTGATTTTTGCTGTCACAAGTTAGAGGGGAAGAGAGTTTCTATTCCAACTCCAGGCACAATTGTACGCAGTACAAGAGGGTTACATAGGAAGTCATTCCAGATGAAGACAGACTGACAGCCAGCATCTTAGAAGAAAGAGCTGGTCTGAGGCCAAGTTTACTTTAGTCCATTATGAAATTAGGGACTACTAGCAAAGTCTGGATGTGGATTTGGGCACAGAGTTTCAACACCGCGCTGTTCAGTAAATGGGGAAGGTACAGGAAGGAAGGGTTGTTGACCTTATGGTTTTAGTTTGGGCCCTTCTCCAGCCACAAGCAGCCTGAAGGAAAGTTGAGACTGATTAAATTAGTCTTCTTGAAGTCCCACTGCATTTCATTGCATAGAGCAAAAAGCAAAGAGAGAAATTGAAAATAAAATAAAGAACAGGTTGGTCGGTTTAAAAGACAAGTAACAGGAATTTGTTTCATGTTGGTTTTAAGACAATAGGGTTCAAGCCCAAGTGGGACTGACAGAAAGAAACCGCAGAAAATGTCAGGAGAAATACAGATGAGTAGAACTATGGGCATACTAGAAAACTAACACCTATAGGTAAAATAATCAAACCTCCAATTAAGTAATTCAGAAGATGAAAGTTTCCCGGAGACGTAATGGTGGTTTTAACCATTATAATGTAAAAGCAATAATCAGTGATGATAAGGAGATTACAGAAAGCTAAATGATCTCTTTGCATTGGTCTTCAAAGTAGAGATGATAGCAGGAAATAGCAGGTCTTAGCTGTAAAATATACATAATACGAAAAGAGAGGTTTGCTCTTGGTTTAGATGAGTGTAAGAAAATAAATGTTAACAGATCACCTTCATTGGGTCATGTTTTGTATAAAAGCTGAAGAAACAAAGGATAAGATAACTAACCTATTAGCCAAAGTACACACATGAGTATTAAAAATAGTACTTACTGCAACAAACGATGCCAAGATAGCGAGCTGTGTATTTGTACCTATAACAGGTGCTTCAAAGCATGTAAGCAGATTACAATCTCATTACCAGCAGAAATTGTCAAGGAAGTGCTTACATTTTTCTTGTTATTAATGATAAAATCAGATGTAATGGGAGGCACCAAGACTTAGAAGAATGAGCAAAGATGGGAAGTCCAGACACTGTTATTCTTTATTTGTACTGAGCCAGTGGCCAGGAGCCAGAAAAACTCCGGACACAGAAAAGGCCTCTTCCCCAAAGACCTCTGCCATTGACTTGCAGGGAGAATTGTGTCATTTCACAGTTCTTCTTCAGTTTCTCTGTGTTACAGACCAGAGGGATTATAATGATTACCTGATACTTATTGCTAATTAATGTTCATAAGGCTCTTGGCACTATAAGAAGTGCTGAGTGTTTATTATTTTGCAATAATGGCTAGAAAGAGCATAATTATAATAGTCAGGCTTTCATTTTCACATATCCTTTGTTTTCACATCATTTTCTCAAAAATCACTCACCACATTTTTTAATCAGAGGGCTGAACAGAGAATCCTCAAAGCTAAAATGAAAAATAACTGCGTTAGGACTTGTAAGAAACAGGCTCTATTGACTGTCTGTAGCTTGGAAGAGGAACAGTTAGTATTCAAGGTCAGAACCAAAAGGGTTGGCAGTATACGATTAGTGATAGAAGCGCTGTTGCCAAGTGATTCATGCATGTAAGGTGCAGATGGAGATGAAGAAAACAAATTTGCAGTAGAAGGCATCTTTTGAAAATTCCATTGAGAAACCCAGAAACAACAGTCTCTCTGTTGACTTGAACAGAGACACCAGGAATAGCCTTGACCCAGAGAGACAAAGGGGCCCCAGACAATCTTCCCATCTAAAAACAGGGCATATGCCTCTCAGCCCCTCCCATGACCATCATTATCCCCCTTCCAAAATTTGGAGTCACTCTATATCTCGCTGGCACTGGAAGATCATAACAAGTGCTCTGTGTGCTGCTGGTCCAATACAGTATCTATACAGATACAACATCTGTAAAAATGTTGTTTAGACAATGGTTTACAATGGAATCAGCAGAGGACCTTTCTCATGGTGTATTTAAGTTGCCCAGGCTCATGGAGTCAAAAGTACTCAAGGACTCTTCCAGGGAAACCATGGATGAACACTGAGAAGAGATGTCCTTCCCTGCGCAGAAGTGAACTGTTGTTCATCCAGCAGTTCCTAAAGGACAAGGCTTTTTTAAGCATTGTGCAGTGTGAGCCTACCTAGCCCAGACAAGGTTAGGGGTCTCTGTTCAATACAGTGAGCACTACAGTGAGAAAGGAATAACACTTCTTCCTGATTCCGGATCTCATAATGCCAGACCCCATGGAAAAGAATAAAGCTCTGAGTGTGTTAGTATCTGCCATGTGTGTGCTAACATGAACCCAGAGTGCCTTAGGAACAGAGCCCAGCACTGCAAATTCACTCACAAGAGCCTCTTCGCCTCTTCCTGATCAGATCATGAGAAGGAAACAACTGCCAGATCTGCAAAGAAAGGAAAACCAGTATCTGTTCGTGTGGCTTTATATATGTTTATATGTATTTAACAAATATATATTTTTTTGCTACTCTTACCTTATTTTTAGACCTCTCTAATTAGGCCAGTTTAAGAGTCACCTCCTGTCCCCTCCTGCCCCATAATTATGAAAATACCTCCACAGTACCAATCCTGGCTCAGATGAATTTATTACATTGTAGAAGAAAAACTTGTTGTTCATAATAATGTGGTCAGAGTTATTTTCTCTCTTACTGGATGGGAAAGATGTCTTTTTTTTTTCCCCTGGTATAAATATAGCACAAACTAAACAGAGCCGCTCTGTAATGTAAAAATACTGCAAGCTTTTTATCAGGAAGGACAGCTCGTCACCTTGTCTCTCTCTGGACTGGAAATAGAATGTTCCAAAAGTGAGAGCTTTGAAAATCCAGTGTACTAAAGAGGAAAGGAAGGGGAAAGGGCTGCCTCGGTTTGTCAAGGAACAAATATTTTCTTTTACAGGGGACAAATAATGACTTGAAATGTAACATTCACAACAGAGCAGCCCAATCACTGCATTCCCACTGACTCATGAGCAAGGAAGTACCACCCGTCTTGAAAATAGCAGAAGCATCCCCATTTCTTGCACATCAGTCTGGAACCTTTTGCTGGACGCAGAAAATGGTGACTAATCCAAGGCACCTGGGACCAAAGCTGCCAAGACTTGAGGCTGAGAGTAACTTTTCATTAGAAAGTTAGTAGGGATTATAAGGCTTAATGCATTAAAGGCAGTGTAACATCCGGAGAACATCAATGTGAGGATAATAAGGAAATGCAGACTTTGTGGTGTCTTTATTATTTTGAGATGGGTCAAAGTTAGGCCTGAACCATATGTGTGTTGGTTGGCTGGAGTATTTTCTGAGAAGGGAAGTATAATTTGGGGTAGAGGGAAGGGGAGACTCAGGAAACCCTCTGTGCAGAGCCATTCCTGAAGACCCGCTGTCCCAGAATGGCAAAGTCACTACAGAAAGGCTAAGTGCAGGTCAAGGTGGACAAAAAATCACAAGCTTTGTGTGGCCACACCAGTTCCTCTGGAGGAAAACACTCAGACATTTTCACAAGCCTACGCAGAATCAGTTAAACACCATGTTGCCAAGCCTGGCCCTGGCTCAGCCTTGGACACTTACCTTCCAGCTGAACCTGTCTCTAACCCCAGTCTGGACACAGAAACTGCTTCTGCAAGCCACCTCCAAAGTGGTGTGGGTGTAACCTATGAGGCAGATTTAACTCTGGATGACACTCAGAGAGGCAAGGCCAGGGCAGCCCTAGCAAACAACTATAATTATGCCACTTTGGCGGACTAATTATTTTTTCATGTGGCCATGTAACTAATGAAAGCAAAAGGGGACTGTGAGGCAATACCTTGCAGGCTTAGGCTAAAGATGAGAGAGGAGTGCTGTAGCCCTGGGACCCTGGTGTCCAGGAACATCTGGGATATACAAGAGGCAGTAGATTCGGGAACTAAGAGACAGAAGAAGAAGAAATTTCTGCCCAGGTCACTCGCTGCAGGAACCTGTGCTCACGTAGACCTCAGGGGTGGCTCAGACTGTCCAGGAAACCTAAACAGTGGGTTTTTAACAATGCCAGGACCCACTCTCCAAAATCCCATCTTGCAGGAAGGTTTCAAAAGAAGGTCCACAGCAGGGGTGAGACAGAAGTGTTTCTTCCTGATACGTCCCTCGGACTGCTCTCCAGCCAAGAGCAGCAAGATCAGTGTCTCTTGGGAAGGCTGAGGACAGGAATGGGCACCAGCTGCAGGTCACGTAGTATCAGCCTCTGAGTTGTCACCACAGGGCAAAGGGTAAAGGGACGGTCACATCTGATGAGGCCTTCTACAGGCAGCTGAGAGCAGTCTCGCAATTACAGGGTCTGGTTGTTGTGGGGGATTTCAACTACCCTGATATTTGCTGGGAAGCCTACTCAGCCAGCCATCCTCAGTCCAGGAGGTTCCTCCAGTGCATTGATGATAACTTTCTGATGCAAATGGTGGATGAGCCAACTAGGAGAGGAGCACTGCTGGATCTTATCCTTACTAACGAGGAGGGTCTGGTTGAAGAGGTGAAGGTTGAGGGCAGCCTTGGTTGTAGCGACCATGAGATGGTAGAGTTCAGGATCTCATGTGGCAGGAACAGAATAGCTAGCAGAATCACAACCCTGGACTTCAGGAGGGCCAACTTTGGCCTTTTCAAGCAATTGCTAGGGGAAATCCCATGGGACAGGGTACTAGAAGGTAAGGGGGCCCAAGATAGTTGGTTAGCATTCAAGGACTGCTTCTTCTGAGCTCAAGATCAGAGCATCCCAACAGGTAGGAAGTCAAGGAAGGGTACCAGGAGACCTGCATGGTTAAACAGGGAACTGCTGGGCAAACTCAAGTGGAAGAAGAGGGTGTACAGATCATGGAAGGAGGGGCTGGCCACTTGGGAGGAATATAAGTCTGTTGTCAGAGGATGTAGGGAGGCAACTAGGAAAGCTAAGGCCTCCTTGGAATTCAACCTTGCAAGAGAGGTCAAGGACAACAGAAAGGGCTTCTTCAAATACATTGCAGTTAAAGCCAACACTAGAGGCAATGTAGGCCCACTGATGAATGAGGTGGGGGCCCTGGAGACAGAGGATAAAAAGAAGGCGGAGTTACTGAATGCCTTCTTTGCCTCTGTCTATACTGCTGGAGGCTGTCCTGAGGAGCCCCGGACCCCTGAGGCCCCAGAAGAAGTCAGGATAGAGGAGGAATCTGTCTTGGTAGATGAGGGCTGGGTCAGGGACCAATTAAGCAATCTGGACGTCCATAAATCCATGGGCCCTGATGGGATGCATCCGCGGGTGCTGAGGGAGCTGGCGGAAGTCATTGCTAGGCCACTCTCCATCATCTTTGCTAAGTCGTGGGCAACGGGAGAGGTGCCTGAGGACTGGAGGAAAGCGAATGTCACTCCAGTCTTCAAAAAGGGCAAGAAGGAGGACCCGGGGAACTATAGACCGGTCAGCCTCACCTCCATCCCCGGAAAGGTAATGGAACAACTTGTCCTTGGTGCTGTCTCTAGACACATCAAGGACAGGGGGATCATTAGGGGCACTCAGCATGGCTTCACCAAGGGGAAGTCATGCTCAACCAACTTGATAGCCTTTTATGAGGACGTAACCCAGTGGATAGATGATGGTAAAGCTGTGGATGTGGTCTATCTCGATTTCAGTAAAGCGTTTGACACAGTCTCCCACAGCATCCTCGCAGCTAAACTGAGGAAGCGTGGTCTGGATGATCGGGTAGTGAGGTGGATTGTGAACTGGCTGAAGGAAAGAAGCCAGAGAGTGGTGGTCAATGGGACAGAGTCCAGTTGGAGGCCTGTGTCTAGCGGAGTCCCTCAAGGGTCGGTACTGGGACCAGTACTATTCAATATATTCATTAATGACTTGGATGAGGGAATAGAGTGCACTGTCAGCAAGTTCGCTGATGACACAAAACTGTGAGGAGTGGCTGACACACCGGAAGGCTGCGCAGCCATTCAGAGAGACCTGGACAGGCTGGAGAGTTGGGCGGGGAGTAATTTAATGAAATATAATAAGGGCAAGTGTAGGGTCCTGCATCTGGGCAAGAACAACCCCATGTATGAGTACAAGTTGGGGGCAGACCTGTTGGAGTCCAGCATAGGGGAAAGGGACCTGGGGGTCCTAGTGGACAACAGGATGACCATGAGCCAGCAGTGTGCCCTTGTGGCCAAGAAGGCCAATGGCATCCTGGGGTGTATTAGAAGGGGTGTGGTTAGCAGGTCAAGAGAGGTTCTCCTCCCCCTCTACTCTGCCCTGGTGAGGTCACATCTGCAATATTGTGTCCAGTTCTGGGCCCCTCAGTTCAAGAAGGACAGGGAACTGCTAGAGAGAGTCCAGTGCAGAGCCACGAAGATGATTAAGGGGGTGGAACATCTCCCTTATGAGGAGAGGCTGAGGGAGCTGGGTCTCTTTAGCTTAGAGAAGAGGAGACTGAGGGGTGACCTCATTAATGTTTATAAATATGTAAAGGGCAAGTGTCATGAGGATGGAGCCAGGCTCTTCTCAGTGACATCCCTTGACAGGACAAGGGGCAATGGGTGCAAGCTGGAACACAGGAGATTCCACTTAAATATGAGGAAAAACTTCTTTACGGTGAGGGTGACCGAACACTGGAACAGGCTGCCCAGAGAGGTTGTGGAGTCTCCTTCTCTGGAGACATTCAAAACCCGCCTGGACGCGTTCCTGTGTGATATGATCTAGGCAATCCTGCTCTGGCAGGGGGATTGGACTAGATGATCTTTCGAGGTCCCTTCCAATCCCTAACATTCTGTGATTCTGTGATTCTGTGATTCTGTGATCTATGTGAGCATGTCCCCAGAGATCCAGCCAGACTCCCCACTCCAGTGCAGCAACAGGGAGTGTGCTAGGGCACGGCTGGTGCCTGGGTTAGAGAAGAGAGCTAGAAGGGAAGCAGGGACTACCCCAGGGATAGGGAGCTTTCTTACTCAGAAAAGGCATTTGTCAACACACTGGCCCAAACTCTTCACAAGAGGTCACTAAAACACTACAGCAAAGAGCAGCTGATGGCTCCAGAATGAGCCTATCGCTGCTCAAACAGTCAGCACAGCTAAGCAAACAGGGCGCCAGGGCAGGGGCTGTGTTTGCACTCGCTGTTTGCACTCCTCTACGCAGTTAATGGGATATTGCATTTATCCTAAGAAGGGTGCAAAAAAAAAAAAAAGAGAGAGAAAAAAAAATAGCTTCCTGTTGATCTCTTTCCAACTTCTTTTCTCAGTTTCATGCATTGGCCAACCTGCCATTTTAGAAGACAGATTTATCCCTTATTAGGTAAATTGGTAACTGTTTGCTCTAGAATGATTTTTAATAGTCCCTTCTTCAATAATGCCCTCTGGCATCACACTACATCCACCCTGGCTTTGGTTATCTCTAGGGTTTTTTCTCCTGTTAGCAGAATGGATATTTTATTGACATGTAAAAGGGTTACAAGGCAAGAGGAAATGAATTATACAAAATTTAAAAGTAGAAAGCTAATAAAATGGCAGACTTGATAGATAAGGCAGGAAAATAAATCTAATTTGACTGTAACTCAAGTGCTTTCTGTGTATGAAGTAATAACTGTACCCTGGACTAAACCAGCATTAACCCAGGACGTGGCTGTTATTTGGCCGGCTCTAACAATTAACAGACGGTGGCTCAGATTTCGGCTTTGGTGGGGTGATTATTTTGATGCCTGGTGTGAAATAAGGTTGTGATCTCCTAAAAGGAGGCCTCTGTGAGGTGCTTTCTCTGAAAAGTCCATGGGAAGGGCTCTGGCACGGGCCCAGGAAGATGGCAGAGATGTTTCCTGAAAACTGTGCAGTGGTCTAGCACTGTGGGAGTCATCTTCTTTGTTTTTCATGTCTGTCTTTGTGTCCTCATTGAGTCCCCCCTTCTTTGACTATTTACCCAGCCAAAAATCCTCAGGCCCATTGGAGAAAACACCTTCAAGTGCTTTCCCTCTCTCCCCATAGGGAGGGGGTGATGGAGAGGAGGAAGAAATGGACCCTTGCTTTCCATAGCATGCTGTATTTTTGAAGAAAAATCCCATTTAACGAGACAAGCATACAGCTCCTTTCTAGCAATAACAATACAGTCTAATTCCAACCTGGAGAGGGAAGCAGCATCCCTTCCTCTGCCTCTGGGACAAATGTTCCTGGGCTGGGAATGCAAACATTTCAGCAGGGGCCCAAAGACATCTGTTGCACAAGTGCAGCACTTTGTTTCAGATCCCACAAATGTCCTTGTTCCAAGTAGGTCATTATATAATGGATTTCGTCTTTTCCCATTGCCAAAAGGGTCCTGGAGAATATGTCGTAACACCGTGTGTCGCCTGCCCATGCAGTCTCTCCTGCAATCATCTCATCTGGGTGGGACTCTCTCGCTTTATGTCATTCAGCCCAGTGCTGCTCTTATCAGTGCAACAAAAATACTCAGCCCCAAAGCAGCAAACCCCCCCCGGGATTTTGTGAGCTGTGCCCAGGCTGGGGGCTCCCCCCATGTGAGGTGCTCCCCTCTCCTGCTCCCCTGCTACCTCCAGGGCTTTCCTACAGCCTCACCCTGCCCTGCCGTGCCAGGAGCAGCTGGCACTGCATGCAATCCCACTCAGACATAGAGGGGAACAGCATAGCCCAAAGCAAGGCTGCTTCTCCTGGATGATGTGCAATGGTTGCCTTTACATTTCCCCTTTGTGTTTGTTATTTCCTTTTTTTTTCCTATCCTCCCACCCCACAGATGACTGTTGTCTTCCTCTGCTCCTTCTCTCAGCATAGTGAGAGCACAACCCTCACCATACCAAACGGGAGGAGGACTAGGGGTATTTGGCATTCAGCAAAAGGAGAAGCGAAGACCAGGCCTTTTTTCTTCTTATTCAGGCATCTAAAAATGGTCACGGGTCAAACTAGTTGCACTTTTCACCTTCCCCACAACCTGTCCAGTTCTCAGGAGCTTTTCTGCACCAGGATGTGGCTGTATCTTTGGCTTCTGTTATGACTAGCACTTATAGAAAACCATCTAAACAGAATAAAACAGGTTAGAAACAAGCCTGTCCTCTGTTCTCTAGTGAAGATGGCTCCTGCCCTCTCATGGTTGAAGGCAGATATGTAAAGCCACTTGTTTGTGAAGAAACACCAAATACCATCGCACACATTTCCTTCAGCTGGCTCCACATAGTCTGGCATTACCTTCCTTTAACACACACTCTGACACAACAGGGAAACTCTTCTGGGGCAGAGACCAACCGGCTGTCACGAGCAAGTAGACACTTAGCAAAGCAGGTTTGCAATCCCCAACTGTGGTCTCGAAGTGTTAGCAAAGTACAAAGTGTAGGTAATATGCAAAGAAAGTCACTCACTTGCTCACCCTTTTCACACAATGTTGGTCTTCTTTCTACCAATTAACCCACCTTTCCTGCATATGTCCCACTCCAAGGAACAAGAATTGCATGTGTTTCTCTGATGCACCAAGCAGGTTTTTACCAATAGACTAAAGGCTGGGGTTGGTAGTATGAATGAGATTAAGTTGTCCACTATGTTCTTGCTACCTGCTTGTTCAGTTTTCCTGTCCCAAACCAATTACCTTTTGCAGAGATTTGGTGTATTGTTAGAGCTTCCACTGTTTTGGTCCTTCTTTCTTCTTTTTTTTTTTGATAAGACACAGAGCATTTCTCATAACTGGATACAAATCTGTGAAAATCCAGCTTCTCAGAAATCTCCAGCTTGTAGGCCACTGCCCTCTCTTTTCCAAGTGCGACTCAAGTCTAACGCCCAACCAGCTGTCCCACACATGCACCCACGGCATTGTGCTCACACAATTCTCCCTGAGAAGATTAGTGGGAAATCTTCTCCCTGAGAAGATTATAGGGAAAGGACTATGAAAATACAACAGATTAATACGTGGCTAAGAGACTGGTGCTGTAGGTGGGATTTTGGGTTCTTTGACCACGGGGCAGCTTTCATGGCACCGGGCCTGCTTATGCCGGATGGGGAACAGCTGAATCAGAAGGGGAAAAGGGTTATGGCGCAGAAGCTGGCAGGGCTGATCAAGTGGTCTTTAAACTAGGTTCGATGGGGGAGGGGGATAAGACCAGGGCAACCACAAATGAACCTAGGGGCGACAGGCCTGCATCGGGGGCAAGGCCGCTAGCCCAGCTGAAGTGCATTTACACCAATGCACGCAGTATGGGCAACAAACAGGAAGAGCTAGAAGCCACTGTACAGCAGGAAGGTTATGATGTGGTTGCCATCACAGAAACGTGGTGGGATGACTCTCATGACTGGAGTGCTGCTATGGATGGCTATAAACTCTTTAAGAGGGACAGGTGAAGCAGGAGAGGCGGTGGGGTAGCGTTGTATGTTAGGGAGTGCTTGGACTGTGTCAAAATTGAGGAAGATGATGAGGATGACAAGGTTGAATGTTTATGGGTGAAGATCAGGGGGAAGGTCGGCAGGGCGGACATTACGGTGGGAGTCTGTTATAGACCACCCAACCAGGATGAGCAGGCGGATGAAGTGTTTTACAAGCAGCTGTCAGAAGCCGCCTGGTCACCGGCCCTTGTACTTGTGGGCGACTTCAACTTGCCGGATGTCTGCTGGAAATACAACATGGCAGAGAGGAAGCAATCTAGGAGATTCCTCGAATGTGTGGAGGACAACTTCCTCATGCAAGTGGTAAATGAGCCCACTAGAGGAGGGGCCCTGCTTGACCTGTTGTTTGTGAACAGAGAAGGACTAGTGGGAGATGTGAGGGTCGGTGGCCGTCTTGGGAAAAGTGACCATGAAATGTTAGAGTTTTCGGTAGTGGGGGAAGTAAGGAGGGGCAAGAGCAGAACTTCTGCCTTAGTTTTCCGCCAGGCAGACTTTAGCCTGTTTAAGAGGTTGGTGGACAGAGTCCCTTGGGAGTCGGAGGGCAAAGGAGTCCAGGAAGGCTGGACATGCTTCAAAAGGGAATTGCTAAATATTCAAGAACAGGCTGTCCTGGCGTGTAGGAAGACAAGCCGTCGGGGAAAAAGACCGGCCTGGTTAAACAGAGAACTTAGGCTAGAACTTAAGGAAAAAAAGAGAGCCTATTTGGTCTGGAAGAAGGGTCGGGTAACTTGGGAGGTCTATAGGGATACTGCCAGGTCATGTAGGGAGAAGATTAGAAGGGCCAAAGCTCAATTAGAGCTTGATTTGGCTGCTACAGTCAAAGATAACAAAAAAAGTTTCTACAAATACATCAACTGCAAAAGGAGGGTCAAGGAGAGCCTCCACCAGTTGCTGAATGAGGAGGGTAGTGTAGTGTCAGGGGATGAGGAAAAGGCAGAAGTGCTCAATGCCTTCTTTTCCTCGGTCTTTAATGTCAGGACCGGTTGTCCTCAGGTGACTCAGCCCCCAGAGCCTGAAGTTAGGGACGGGGGGCTGTGTGAACCCCCCGTAATCCAGGAGGAGACAGTTAGTGACCTGCTGTGCCAGTTGGACACCCACAAGGCTATGGGCCCAGATGGGATTCACCCCAGAGTAATGAAGGAACTGGCAAACGAACTTGCCAAACCACTCTCTATTATCTACCGGCAGTCCTGGTTAACTGGAGAAGTTCCAGCTGACTGGAAATTGGCAAATGTAACGCCCATCTACAAGAAGGGTCGGAAGGACGATCCAGGGAACTATAGGCCTGTCAGCCTGACCTCGGTGCCAGGCAAGGTGATGGAACAGATCATCCTGAGTGCCAATACACGGCACATGCAGGACAATCGGGGCATCGGGGCCAGCCAACATGGATTCATGAAAGGCAGGTCCTGCTTGACCAACCTGATCTCCTTCTATGACCAAGTGACCCGCTTAGTAGATGAGGGCAGGGCTGTGGATGTAGTCTGTCTAGACTTCAGTAAGGCATTCGACACTGTCTCCCACAGCATCCTCCTAGACAAACTGGCTGCCCGGGGCTTTGATTGGTGGACTCTTCGATGGGTTAAAAACTGGCTGGATGGCCGAGCCCAGAGAGTGCTGGTGAATGGGGCAAAGTCCAACTGGCGGCCGGTCTCTAACGGCGTTCCCCAGGACTCAGTTCTGGGGCCAGTGCTGTTCAATATCTTTATAGATGATCTAGACGTAGGGATTGAATGCACCCTCAGTAAATTTGCAGGTGACACCAAGCTGGGTGGCAGTATCGATCTGCTGGAGGGTAGGAAGGCCCTATAGAGGGATCTGGACAGGTTAGATAGATGGGCCGAGACCAACAGCACGAGGTTCAACAAGAACAAGTGCCGGGTCTTACACTTTGGCCACAACAACCCCATGCAGCGCTACAGGCTGGGGGAAGAGTGGTTAGAAAGCGGCCCGGCGGAAAGAGACCTGGGGGTGCTGATCGACAGCCGGCTAAACATGAGCCAGCAGTGTGCCCAGGTAGCCAAGAAGGCCAATGGCATCCTGGCCTCTATTAAGAATAGCGTAGACAGCTGGTCTAGGGAAGTGATCGTCCCTCTGTACTCGGCACTGGTGAGGCCGCACCTTGAATACTGTGTTCAGTTCTGGGCCCCGCACTTCAAGAAAGATGTTGAGGTGTTGGAGCGAGTCCAGAGGAGGGCGACCTAGCTGGTGAAGGGTCTGGAAGGTCTGACCTATGAGGAACGGCTGAGGGAGCTGGGGCTGTTTAGCCTGGAGAAGAGGAGGCTCAGAGGTGACCTTATTGCAGTCTACAACTACCTGAAGGGAGGTTGTAGTGAAGTGGGAGTCGGCCTCTTCTCCCAGGCAACTAGCGATAGGACAAGAGGACACAGCCTCAAGCTTTGCCAGGGGAGGTTCAGGTTGGACATTAGGAAGAATTTCTTCTCAGAAGGGGTCATTAGACATTGGAACAGGCTGCCCAGGGAGGTGGTGGAGTCACCTTCTCTGGATGTGTTTAAGAAAAGACTGGACGTGGCACTTAATGCCATGGTCTAATTGACATGGTGGTGTCGGGGCAATGGTTGGACTTGATGATCCCAGAGGTCTCTTCCAACCTGATTGATTCTGTGATTCTGTGAGAATCACAGCTCCCCCAGAGATATTAATTTTCCTTCAGAGCTTGCTTCCAGCCAGGAGACCTGCACTACTCCTCGAAGAAAGTCTGGAAGGGGGTAATATGAAATGCCAGGGAACTGATGCCTAGAGGTGGCAGACAACCAGCTCTCTTGTTGATTTCCTGGCATTGGTTTCTATTTCCTGACCACCCAAAATACTCTGTTTCCATCCATCCCAACATGGGAAATAGCAGTTCCAATGTTGGAATGCAGTAATGCCCCTTAAGAGACAAAATATTTTTCTGAAGCATCGTAAAAGCAAAGAGCAAATTAGCAAGAGCCATCTGGGCAAAGGTCTAGCTGTCTCGTTGGTGCCAGGCTTACCAGGGCCTGTGCATGAGGAAGGAGAAAGGGGTAAATTTGCTTTGGGCTGGGGAACTTCTCCCTTTAAATCACACAATCCCTGCTCTGTCCTCAGCTCCATCAGTGTGGTTTTTAACTGATATTGTGCTACTCAGGTGCACAGATGACTTCTGATCACAAAGTATTCCTGTTCTTTTTGTTCTTGTCACTTTTTGATTGGATTTTGGCAATCAAGGTCAAAGTTGAGAACCAGCACGACTTCCGGGACATGGCCAGCATAGTAGCCATGGCAAAAACCTACGCCACCACCGAGCCGTTCATTGACTCCAAGTACGACATCCGAATCCAGAAAATCGGCAGCAACTACAAGGCTTACATGTGAGTGCGTGGCTATGTGCATGGCAGAGTGAGACAAGGGGGAGACAGTGCTGTGGATGTGATTCAGTCAGTGTCTGCTCTGGGCAGGAGTAGGAAGCTGACTTAATTTCCTTGAAGAATAGCCCCACTGTTCTCCTCCCACCTCTGAACCCAGATCCCTCATCCACCAATCATCTTCTCCACTACTCACCATCAGCTCATTGTTTCTGGAGGGCAAATCTCTCTCTAACTGTTTCTGAGATTCAGTTAGTTCCCACTATAACAACTTTGCTCTGCCATCACCTATCACCTCTCCCTCCTGTTGTTGAAGGGTTCATCTTTCCCAGCAAAATCCTCCAGCTCCCAGTACCCTCTAGTGGAAACTGAACCCACCTCCTTTTCCACCTGGGGAAAACAATAAAAAAGATTGAGCCAGCTGCAACTCTTGGAGTCCTGCAGTGTCCAACCCATAGCAACACCTCGTCATCTCCCCAGCTGGAGATCAAGGCACTGCAATCACACAAGGACACAAGGAGCAAATGGCACGGGGTATGAATGGCCTCAGCCTTGGCCAGCATACAGGGTTTCCGTGGGCATTTTGTGTGTGTGCTCCTTGAAGCATACAAAGGAGGGAAAGGAGGAGAGACATTCCTGTGGGTGCCCCAAAGCTCCTCCCTGCCCCATGGGGCAGTAAGGGAGGTGGCGTGAAGGCAACCCTCAACACTGGTGTGTTTAAAAATATTAAAAAGCGTTCAGCCAAACTTCAGGAGTCATCAAGCTCAATTAAAGATGTAACCACATGAGTAAGTAAGACACCTGTTTCTTCTTACTGCAAATCAGTAGATGAGAAAAGCCGAATAGCACAGCTTCTCCAGAAGCTCCTTATCCAGCCACAAAACTCTGGACAAGTAGACAGCTCCAGCAGTACATTCTTCAGGTCACCAGATAAATTTCATGTTACCTAACACCCACAACACTGTGAGTTTTGAGTCCATGTTTACAAACCCCCAGGCCATAGTTCTGGTGAAACATAGTTAAATAAGATAATCAAATGTACACGATCACATATTTTTCAGCTATAGCAGCCTAAAATTCCTGGTTGGATTCCTAGTGCAGAGGTATTTAAGTAAACTAGATAATGACTGAGTCAACATTCTTCATGGGAAGGACTTGTGGGACACTCGGCTATTTCATGTGAACTCAATGAGGTAAAATTTGTTTTAAATCTGATCCAGCCAACAATAGCACTGTTGCCTAATATTACATTAACATCTCAGGGACTCTGGCTCAAATTGACCAAAGGAAGGAAGGTTTAAAATATCAATTAAAATTCCCTATTCCTGCCAACATACCCAGCCTTGGCTCCAGAGCCTGTTCCCAGCCTGCCTCAAAATGAAACAAAGGCCCAGTTAGCCTGACCATATCCTCTCCCTGTTTATTATTCACACTCACCATGCACTCATCCAGACAGGGATCAGAAATAATACCAGATGACTGAGGAAAGAAAGCAGTCACACTAAGAGCTAATCCCGCTTGGGAATATAGCTGCGCAAACAATTGTTTGCTAAATGAAAAATGTTTTCACATGAAAACAGCCATGAACGGGAAACACCTTAATAAGAAATTAAGCTTATTAGCAAAGAAAGCAAACAGCAAAATTCACCCAGCGGCTTGCTAACTCAGAAGGTCGACTTATACTGAGAGAGCTATTTATGGACGTGAGCTTGGGAGAGCAGTATAGTCAGTCCCATCGATGGCTGTTCCTTCTGTTTCAGCATCAGACAGAATAGAAGGTTATTTCTATGGTATAAGTAAGTCCCTACTATGTCCAAGGACAGAGGTAAAAGCACCCAAAATATCAGAGCTCTTCTCTGGTGTCTCAAATAGAAGGCTCAAAATCATTAGTCATGCTAGCAAATCCTGGCCTTAAAGGTAATTACAGCATCTGCAGTGGCGTCATACTAAGTGAATTGCTTTGATCTGTAAGCCATGGAATCTACCCAGTACTTTTATACCTTCACCCACACATACAGGCTTTAAAAGCCCCTTCCTTCTGAGAAAAGACTGTGTACTGAAATTCTCCAGAATATGTTTACTTTGCACCCAGCATCTGCCAGAGGGAGGATGCTGCAGGGTGACTCATGCATTCCTCCCCGCCCCAGATGTTCAATGCACTTCCTTCCAGCCCATGACCCAAGGCCTGAGTTCAGTTTCCCATTGACTTCAGTGCAGTGGCTCCAGATTTACACTACTAACAAACACCTACTTAGCCCATGCCTTGGGCCAGTCTCAAAACAGCAAATAAGCAGCATGTGATACATGCCTAAAATTCCACCAAATATATTTGTCACTGTAATACTGGTGAAGAGAAAACACATAATGCTCATGTGGCAGGGGAATCTGGGGCAGAAATTATACTTCCACCCTTGCCCCAACAGGGGCAAACAGAAGGATCATTTCCAGTTAAGACTCATGAAATGTTCACTTTGCATGAAGCCAGCAGCTGCTGACTTTCAAAGGTGGGATATTCCTTGCCATCAGCTCTTAGTAAGAGGGTGATATCCTTTCCTTTCTAATTTCATGAGTGTGACTTCTGATTTTGTCACCTCAAATGTGGTTCAATGTGCTCTGCAGGGGCTACAACTTCAACTGTGTGTAAACTACAGCTACTTGTAGACTGAAATGGCCCAGCTGGGAGATGGTGAGTGTAGGATGCCAATAGCCCATGATCTTTAGGGGCAGTCAACATGGCTTCACCAAGGGGAAGTCATGCTCAACCAACTTGATAGCCTTTTATGAGAACATAACCCAGTGGATAGATGATGGTAAAGCTGTGGATGTGGTCTATCTCGATTTCAGTAAAGCATTTGACACAGTCTCCCACAGCATCCTCACAGCTAAACTGAGGAAGTGTGGTCTGGATGATCGGGTAGTGAGGTGGATTGTGAACTGGCTGAAGGAAAGAAGCCAGAGAGTGGTGGTCAATGGGACTGAGTCCAGTTGGAGGCCTGTGTCTAGCGGAGTCCCTCAAGGGTCGGTACTGGGACCAGTACTATTCAATATATTCATTAATGACTTGGATGAGGGAATAGAGTGCACTGTCAGCAAGTTCGCTGATGACACAAAACTGGGAGGAGTGGCTGACACACCGGAAGGCTGCGCAGCCATTCAGAGAGACCTAGAGAGGCTGGAGAGTTGGGTGCGGAGAAATTTAATGAAATATAACAAGGGCAAGTGTAGAGTCCTGCACCTGGGCAAGAACAACCCCATGTATGAGTACAAGTTGGGGACAGACCTGTTGGAGAGCAGCGTAGGGGAAAGGGACCTGGGGGTCCTAGTAGACAGCAGGATGACCATGAGCCAGCAGTGTGCCCTTGTGGCCAAGAAGGCCAATGGCATCCTGGGGTGTACTAGAAGGGGTGTGGTTAGTAGGTCGAGAGAGGTTCTCCTCCCCCTCTACTCTGCCCTGGTGAGGCCGCATCTGCAATATTGTGTCCAGTTCTGGGCCCCTCAGTTCAAGAACGACAGGGAACTGCTAGAGAGAGTCCAGCGCAGAGCCATGAAGATGATTAAGGGGGTGGAACATCTCCCTTATGAGGAGAGGCTGAGGGAGCTGGGTCTCTTTAGCTTGGAGGAGACTGAGGGGTGACCTCATTAATGTTTATAAATATGTAAAGGGCAAGTGTCATGAGGATGGAGCCAGGCTCTTCTCAGTGAATCCCTTGACAGGACAAGGGGCATGGGTGCAAAGCTGGAACACAGGAGGTTCCACTTAAATATGAGGAAAAACTTCTTTACGGTGAGGGTGACCAAACACTGGAACAGGCTGCCCAGAGAGGTTGTGGAGTCTCCTTCTCTGGAGACATTCAAAACCCACCTGGACGTGTTCCTGTGTGATATGGTCTAGGTAATCCTGCTCCGGCAGGGGGATTGGACTAGATGATCTTTCGAGGTCCCTTCCAATCCCTAACATTCTGTGATTCTGTGATCTTCTAGTCTATCCACTTATCCTAAACAATGCTGAAGGTGTCTTGGCCACAAATCTGCTTGATCTACTTATCTCCAAAACCTTGTGGTCCTTGCCTTTAAGATGCTGACCATACACTGATGCAGCCCCCTGATGTTTAGGATTATTGGAAGCACTTCGACTTTGAGTCCCTGAGTCAAATGGGGTTTGAGGCAGGGCATCCTTAGGTAAAGATCTTTGTTTTCAGTCTCCTTTTCCATCTCAAGTTGAATACAAAAAGGGAAAGAAAAAAAAGAATAATAATTTAGTGGCACACTTGACACCTGAACTGCTCAGACATGCTTGGAAAAGTGTAATCTTGACAGAGGCTGTGGTGTAGGAATTTGACGACTGGTCCGGAGGGCTTCAAATGAAGCTTTTCCATTTAAAAACAGGAAAGTTCCCTAACAGGAAAGTTAGTGATACAGCTGAGAGAAATATTTTACATCTTATTGGCTGGAGATCAGTAGGTATAAACAAGTCAAATCAATCAGCCCTACAGCCAGAGCAGAATTCTTATTTTGGGAGCTTTCCCACAACAAATTTCCTTGCAAAAATGTATACCTGTGGTTTGTTTTTTTTAGCAATGACACAGCTTCTTACATTTGATATGCCAGGTACATTTTCTAAACACTGATATTCAATCATCTTGTCACTAATCAGACTCCAGGAGTTCTCATCAGTACTAATGGGATTTTAGATGCCATATGCCACTGCAGGGCAATTTTCTGAACCTAAATGTTAATAAAGAATGGTCCTTCCCATTGCTGAACTGCAAAACATAATCCTAAAAATCCCGTGTCAAAAGAAAAAGAGAGGCTGAGGGTAGAACACTGACCTTACAGGCCATCAAAGAGCTCATAACAATCAAAACTTGAGATGGACGTTGCGTGAAGGGAACAAAGGACAAGAGTCAACTATATGGAAACACAGTTATTCAACACAGTAATCATGCTCCTTTGGCCCCTCTCCCACTCCTCTAAATAGGGGCTACAAAGACCATTTAAATTTGACAGCAACTATACATACCACTTTAGAAAAGAAATGGAAAAAGGACACCAGGCTGTCCCTCACCAGAGTGAAGGGGAACCTTAGGTATTCAACTATAATGATCTCAGGTTTACAGTGTAGCAGGACATCAGTGTTACCATTGCTCCACGTAGTTTTGCAAGTTCAGAGTCTCTTTTCCATATCATGTTGAAAAGGTGAGGGAACAGGCATGGAGGGTTCTCACAACCTCATGTTGAAGTGCTGGATCACACCTCATACTCCCCTCCTAAATCTCTGCCTAAATCTGCTTCAACGTGGAGATGCTCTCTGGATGTATCCTGTCAGCTTGTTGAACTTGTCCTAGCTTGTATGCTATGACAGGGTTATCTGTGCAATGTTGTCCACAGCAGGCTGCCTAAGGTCTGCCCTGTGCCTAAGGTCAAGAAAAGGAAATTTTTTCACCTCTTGATGGATGATGATGAAACCCAGGATTTGCTAGCAATGGTACCTTTTCTGGAAATTAACCATCAGTCGCAGCTAATGAGACTCCAACCAATTTTGCAATTCTTCCAAGTCCCAGATACAGCGAGCCACAGATAGATCAGTGAAAAGTTAGTGAAAAGAGTGTGTAAATCGTATTTTCTATGACACCAGTACAATTGAAGTCGAAGTTAGGAAAGCCCACATGTCATAGCTGACATTTGTGAAGCTGCTCAGGCGGATGTTTTCTGGGAAGGTTGCTCTTCCCAGATGGAGGATGCAGAACACAAGGTGATTATCCGAGAGGTCTTCTACAGAGCGATTTCATCTCTCCTGGGACATGATATATAAGAAAGAAAGTACTCACAGAACTTGATGGGTGCTCAAGATTCCTTGGACATTTCCCTGCCTAACTCCTCATTCAGTCTTTCATGAGTCTGAACAACATATCCTGTATGGAGTGTTGTTGAGGCAGGATTTGGAAAGCCTTCTGTGAGGAAGAACCTCGCCTCATCCCCTCCTGTACAAGCGCTGAGTCAAGAATGAGGACTACAGTATGAGGGAGGATGGGGCAGGAGTGTGTTTTCATGTTCAGGTTATGTTTTTGGTTTGTTTTCCTAGGAGGACGTCCATCTCTGGAAACTGGAAGGCAAACACAGGTTCCGCGATGCTAGAACAGATTGCAATGACAGAAAGGTAAGGAAGAGCGTTTCAAGAGAGTATTAGCTATTCTTGTGTTAGAAGGGAGGAATTGTATTTCAGACTTCAATTAGTTGAGAGAACTGGTAAGTGAAGTCTCCCGGGAGGCTGGATAAAGAAGTTTAAAAGACTGAGTGTTTCCTTAAAAAAATACTAAGGGTACAAAGGCAAACTGTCCTATTTTGGAGAACAGACTGGACGTACAGCTAGAGATCAACATTGCTAAATCATTAGTTCTTTAGCGAATATAGCCACAGGAAACAAGACCAGCATACTAAGGTCAAGCACACGAGCACAAACATGTAGGGATAAAATCAGAAAGGTCACAGCACAAAACAAGAAGCAACAAGAAGTTATTCTAAGAACATTACTAATGAGAGGCAGATACAGAAAAGTGTTTTTCTTCTGCTCAACAGAGGGAAAATCTGTCAGCTGAAGTGTTCAAAGTGCTTTTTTGCATTAGTCTCCCAAAAGTGAACAGTGTTTTAGCTAAGGTCATCTCACTGCTGAACAGAGCAGAAGGAATTGCCTCATGCATCTTACAGACTAAAATTGCAGATGGTACTTCCATATATTCAAATCACTGTGATATTTGTTAATATTGCAACTGCATGACATTGTTGACTCATAGTAACTTACGCTTTGCTGTAACTTCCAAACCCTGTTTTGCAGAACTGCTGTCAAGTCACTTGTTCTCCATCCTATTTCTTTAAGTACTTTATTCATAGGTTTATAAGATCCATAGATTTTGTGTAGGCACTCATCCCTAGTGAATCTAAGATTTTTTCAGATTATACGTCCAATTTGTCAGGATTATGTTTAATTCTGACTCTGGGCACCACATTTGAAGAAAGATAGCAATGAGCTGGAGAGAGCCCAAAGGACAATAAAGGGAATGCTCAGAGGAGAAAACATAATCAGCCTATGAGAAAAGAATGCAACAATTGCTTATGTAGTTTTCCTCCTTTTTCAGTTAGCAGACCACTGATATTTTTTCAGTAGAGGTGTAGACTCATGCATAATGAATCTATGCCTGCAGTGCAGAGGTTCGCTTTCCTTCATTAGCTGTCACAGAGCTGGAAGAGGTTGTCCACAAGCTCAACACCACTTCATCCTAAAGATGAAAAAACGTAAAGGGCACAAGCTCTTCAAATATGTAAAAAGCTGCTAACAGGGCATTACTCACTCTTTATATTACTAGTACAATACTGTAAGAAATAATGGGCTTAAATTATAGAAGAAAACGTACATTTGAACATTTCCTATATTTCCTAACACTAAGGACAGCATAGCACAGAAATGGGTTGCCTGGAGGAGACGGGGAATCTCTGTCCTTTTCCAGACCACATTAGAGAAATGTTTCCTCTTTGGGGTACAAGAGTTGTGCAGGTCCCTTCTGCACCTTTAGTTCTGTGAAACAAGGAAACCAAGCCAAGCCTCAAATCAGATGCTGAAGGTGACTCTGCAAGACCCTAATAGGACTGTGGGAACTGGACATTATTATGCATCCTGGTTGTTTATAACACTGCTGAAGCTAGAGAGACAAAGGGTAGACGTTGCCTCGTTGCAGTGTTGTAGAACTAAAACCCAGATTCCTGCCAGTCTGCCATGCTGCATTTTGCAGGTTCATTTTATAGATGTAGTACCACAATTCACCACTCTAGCCTTATCCAGTCATACATGCAACAAATCTCATTGAAATCTGTGAGTTATCAGTGCATGCAACAAGGCAGCAGTGTGCTGAAATGCTCTGATGAGTAGGAGCAACCTGACATACCTACTGTACTGAACAGTAGCCCAAAGGATTTACATGTTCAGGTAACACTAGGCAAAATTGCAGTAAATCCTCTGCAAATGCCACCCCTGATGCATACGCATAAATACACTCTTCTGTCCCATAGCACTGCTATTCCACCCCAGCAGCCCTGATGCCTCCCAGTGCTCACCTACGGCCAGCAACGTTGAAGACGTAGCTATCGGGGTCTCTGGCAAGGGCAACAATTCCCTGAGCCTGGCTGCTGAACCCAGACACCCAGAGACATCCCTCAGGAAGAGAAGTGGTTCCCATGATGGTGCCCCTGGGTGTGGGGCCACAGCAGTGCAGGAGCTGGACTGGCAGTGTCTCCTGCCTGGCTCACGGGGTCCATAGTTCTCCTCCTCCTTATGCTACTGACTCCTCCTCAGGTGCTCTCTTCCTCAGGGTGGCTGGGGTGAACATGGTTGGTCTCCTCATTATTAGTCATATAAGCCATATTCTTGCTTCTTCCCACAGACATTGTGTTCGCACAAGTTGATCATTATATTGTCAAGCTATGGTGACTCTGGCTGGCTTCAAGGATGTAAACTTGTTCTTTGGCCAGAACAGCTCTTTTCCCAGTCCCTGCAGGGTCTGCAAAATGTCAGTGTTTTCACGAGACTGTGGCTTTCCCTCCCCTCTTCGCATCTTGTCATAGTCCTGCTTACAGATCTGCTGTTCAGAGATCATTATTTTTATTGAAATGGTCGGGACTGCGGCACAGCTGCACAGGAAATAAAACCAGGTCGCCTCGTTCCCTCCTCATTTCCACAGCAGGGGGATGTGGTCCCCACATACCACACCTCTTGTCATTCTCTCTCCTCCTTTGACACCAGGATAGCTAAGGGGGCACCAGCTCACATTCCTGTGACAGCTAGAGAAAAGGGCTGCAGCCTGTAGCTCACCTTCTAACAAAACAGTGCCTGGTCTGTGTGATGGGACTGCCTGGCTAGGAGCAATGCCCAGGGAATAGAAGGGAGGCAGGAGACTGTGAAAGGACGAAGTTGAAAGAGTAAATTTTAAAAAGCAGGAGCTGCTGGGTTACAGATGAGGGAGGGGATGGATACTGCTTGCTAAATTCTGCACTCACTTTCCAATCCTATTCCAGCTCCAATGTGCAGGATATCTTATCAGGTGAAAGCTGCCTGCATAAATGGAGGGCTTTCAGGCAAAGCCAATACAAACGCTAAGGGGCCAACACGACTGGGAGATTAAATGAGCTAAATATTTATAGCTTGGCTAAATGACAACCAACTGGAGATCTGATGTAAATACCAAGGAGGGAAAGAAACATTTTAAGGTGGCTTTGAGGGCAGGATTGAAACAATCTGAAATGAAGGGAAACTTCAGGCATGATTCTTTTTTTTTGCTCCGTCTCCTGTGCAAGAGAGGGAGGCAATGACCCAGCAAAGCATGTGAAGCACGCCTTGTGATAAAAAGGGCTCCTGAGCCTCTTTGAGCTCCTATGGGCAGCAGGGCTGGTGGCTGTATTTGGTGGACTACCCAGTGACAGTTAATCCTAGGCCATGCTTCTGTGGTTTCTGCAGGTACAGACTCTGGGCGGATGCCTGTGCGGAAATGTTTGGAGGTCTTGACATCTGCGCTGTCAAAGCTGTCCACAGTAAAGACGGAAAAGACTATATCATTGAGGTGAGAGCTTGGGGAACCTGAACGCAAGTCTCCTTTGGGAACTGTATCTGCAAACACACTTCCTTGGAGTTCACATGCATCGATGTGCTTGCTTACCCCTGTGTACATGGTCCGGCAGTCACTGCTCCTCCATGCCCACCTGTATCCTCCAAGCTGTGGCCCACTGATATGCAAGAAACTGATTTAGAGTCCCAGCTAAACTGGCAGACACACAGCAAGATGTCAGGGTTGTAGTGCCTTCATTTCTCAATGTGGACTGTGAAAGGAAATGGAGAACCACAGACTGCTTGGCCACCCCGTCTTTCCAGCTGATAAATCCCTACAGTGCAGAACCTTACCAACATGGGACAGATGTGAAGCTGCCTTCTTATCGAGCACGTAACAGCCTGCGAGTGTTGCTGGCAGCATCCAAAGTTTGGTGTGTCTCAGTGCAAGAGTGCCCCACTACCATCCTTCCTAGGCTAAGCACTTGCAAAGCCAGGACATCTCTCATAGCTGCTAGTAGGGATCAACAGCATAATGAACAAACATGCCCATATTCCGCCCAACCTGAAATCAGGTGCCAGATGATGCTAGCATATCAGTCATGTTAACCTCCTCCCATTACCCACACAGAGGTCCAGCAGGTGATTCAGTCCATTAAAAATCTCAGTTTCTGTCTGAATAAACCTGTCTTTCTCCAATCACTTTAAAGGGAACCTCAATAACAAAAATCCTAGATGCAACTGACTTAAAAGAGTAAAATAAATGGGGAGAGTGTAGCAAAAAGGTCCATAAGTAGCAGGGACAATTTAATTTAAAAAATAGGTGTATTTTCTAAAATCTTTTGCCCAGACAGCATTCACTACAATAACAGACCAGAAAGCCAAAGCACCACAGAGTTACCACGGGCAGTGTGGACTACAAACTTTTGTGTTCAGGGCTGGACAGACTGTGGCTCTGAGAGCTAAAGTTCGATGTTGCCAAGCCAGGAGACAGATGTGGGAGTGGAGCAGATAGCACACTCAGGTCATCCTAACGGGGCAGAGAAGGAAAAGCTGGCCAGAAAATCAAAGTGGAAACTTAAGAGACACGCTGGGGGAGAGAAAATCTGGCAAGTAAGCAAGTGCCTCTGTCACTATGTCACTCAAGGAGGCACAGCATCTGACCTGCTGTAAACTCCACCAACACAGGCCAGCCAAGGAAGATGAGCAGAGCCAGCCTATGGCTTCATGCAGGGGTGCTGACACACTGGAAAGCTATGTGTGGGAGAGCAGTCCCACCCGCTGAGGGTTAGGATGCTGATGAGAACCACATGAGCCCTCCAGAGCTGCACATTCCTGCATTATGTATCTGCTCTCCCGGGAGCAGTGACCTGTCAAAGGCCATGTGATATAAGCATGCTGCCAGCAATGAAACACTGGCAAGTCTCTGTCTTTCCTGAAGCAATGGGGCCACAGCTGATGGGTCTGCTCCTGTATGCAATTCATCAGCACCTAGAGGAGCATCTCCCAGAGCAGACTGTCTCCTTGCTACACACTTCTATATCTCTAGCACATCTAGCTGAGAAAGGAAGGGCAAGAAAGCAGTCTTGCTAGAGACCACTGTAAGGACATTTGGACTATGTCCATACATGGTCAGATGTGAGATGTGGATTTCATACCCCTGCATCTATTCTTGCATATAAGCCTACGTACGTGCACACATGGCTAATTCTGTGCTTCAGGATTATATGCTTCTGTCTGATTATACCTCTGGGTTTTCACATCTGCCCCTGTGTGTGACTGACTGGATGAAAAGCACATCCATACGCTAACAGCTATTGTCAGCTTGCACACAAAGAAATGCACACTAATACTCCTCTCTCTGAGACCAAGGGAAAAAGCAATGGATCTAATATGATACAAATCAGAAGAAACACATCAGTTTCAGATGGGTCATGCTGAATTATTCCAGTGGAGAACCTGATTGAGCAGGCCTGATGTACCAACATCTAGCAGGCATTCAGATGCCAGGCTGATGGACGTTGTTGGGAAAGGAGTAGAGTAGTTCAATACAAAGAGCAGAACAAAGCCAAACAGGCACCTTTTCTACTTTATGCAGATCTGAGGGAGACGCTGACAAGTAATTAATTGCCTCCAGCCTACTTCCCGAGGTACTTTTCTTGGTCTGAAACTGATCCTTTATTTTGCTTTTTTGTTTTGATAGTGGGAGAAAAAAGTTATTTGACAGTGCGACAGTTGTATTTTTCTTGGTGAGAAGGAACAGCATTCTGTGACATTTTACAAGAAAGCACGCCTAAATGGGCTGAACAAATAAGGAATTTGCACAATGCAATTGCAGGCAGTAATTAATTTTCACAGTGCAAAGCAGTTCTCTAGGAAAGATTTGCAGAGGTAGTGATGGGCAGTTCTATGAACTGAGATACATCACAGTGGTTTGTTGCAAACAGAATCAGATAAAGACAGATGAGTTATCAGCATAGCACAAGACTAATGTTGCACCCACGGTATTCGCTATTACTTGAACTTCACCTTCTTTTCTTTTCCCATGGCAAACAGCTGAATCTAGTACATTTCTGCCCTTCAAAGCACTGGCACGCTTAAGCACCATTTTTATGGCTCGTATTGAAAACTTTGACAAAATCAGTAGACTTCTTCAAAGTTTCATTCTATTAAAACACCTGTTAATTCAATAGTAAATGCTGGTACTTCTTTTTCCTCTGCTTTAACAAACTTTGTCACTCTAAGGGAATATTCAGCGTGAATAGTCAGCACTTGATCAGAAGGCCAGATCCTCAAAATAGTGCAAGTTCGGCACCACTGTTAGCAGCTACATTCTCAAAAGAGCTCAGCAGCGTGTATGGTTTAATAAACCCCCCTCCCTTTTTTGGTAATCTAATCCTTTTCCACATCTCTGCTATGCTGGCAAATATGGAGTGAGTGGAGGGCAAGTAAAATGATCCTTGGGATTTATTCTTCCTCCTGGATCAGCTAAGCCCTACCTGCCATACAGCTAAGCTGTGTTACTAGACATGCTCCTTGCTGCCCTGCAAGAAGCCCTGCCCATCCCTTCAGCACTGCCATATCGTTCCTTCTGATGTGTCTAATCATCTGTTTCCTTCCTTCCTTCCCTAAAAATCACCTAACACCCCACTCTTGCACATCAGAGTATGGAATAACAAGTCCAGCCTTCAGGCCTCAGCATCAGATAGGCGCAGGGGGAGGAGTGGGACGGGGTTTTCCTGAGTCTCTTCTCTGCCTGGCCGCTTTCCGCTCCCCCCTCATACACCTTATCAGGGAACAGCAGCTTTGTCAGGAGCAGCCACTGACCTTGGGCAGCTACAAAGGCTGGGTCCATATGTGCTGGCTTCTTCTTGTCTTGCCCAGCTGTTCTGTGATCTCCCCAGGAAGAGATGAGTGCAATCTGTCTGTGATTCATGTATTCTTCTCAGCAGCTTGATTTATTTCAGCATCAGCATTCGTATCTGCCCAGTTCCAGATGAATTCCCCTTTCCCAGAGGACAGACAAGGTGACATCTCATGCTCCTTTTCAGTTCAGTGGCAACCAGCTGTGTTGTTTTGCCCACAGAAATCCCTGCCATTTTCAAAGGCCTTCCCTTATGCATGTGATTGTTCATTCCCATATTTGCAATCTCCCACAGCTCATGTTCCCCTGCCAAACACTACACAGCAGGACAGCGGATACCTCCATCCCTGGTGCACCTTCACTGGTTCCGGTGGGACCTGCTCCAGGGTTCATTCCCCCTGGTGCCTTTGTTTTATAAAACAGCACCATCCCCTTCCTCTCCAGCCACTGCTGCCACAGAAGTAGTGAAAAGCAGTCCTTAAGATGGGGAAATGAGGGGTTTGGAGTGTTTTGATCAGAGCTGTATCCCAGATACTCAGGGGGAGGTTAGGGAATCGGGAGCCAGGCTTGGCCGGCCAGGCTGTCAGCAGAGTAATGGCATCATCTGGTGGTCACACAGCTCCCTCGCACGGTGCGTTGGAGGGAGCTAGGTCCTCTTTTCTCAGGCATGAATTCGAATTGCCAAATGAAATGGGAATGCTTTTAAAGTGGGAGTGGAGGGGAGGGAAACCTGTGCAGGAACCTGCTGGAGGGCCCCCAGGAGCCCCTGGCTAGTGAGACACAGACGGGAACGGGTCGTTCCCCGACACTGCTAGGAAACATCTGCTTTCCCCACCTCATTTTTTAACAGAGAAACAACAAAGTGAACAGTGGAATGAAAAGCCACTTTGTGCATTTAGCTGAGCACTGTCATCTAATTTTCTAACCCTCTCCTTTCGCCCCCTGGGTCAAGTAGGCCGTGGATACAAACACCAACTGACTCTTCATGCAACTCCAGTTAAAACTTCCTATGCAGCTTCTCTAGTGTTCTTATGAGACACCTATAGAAATGAACCCAAATTAATAGTTATTCTACAAGACAAGACTAGAATACAAACTCGATGAACTCACATAACTGATTTCCCCTGCTCTAAATCTAAAAAAAAAAGGGTGCAAAACTTTCCATTTCACTCCAAGAGCGGACTCTTGCAGCCTTGCCAGGGTGGAGTGCACTTCCGATTGTTATCTGAGCGTGAGTCAGTGCTTTCCTTGAGCAATGCAACCTTTAACTCCGCATTTCCAGGGTTTTTAATGTTTGGTTTAAAAATAAAAGCAAAATAAAATAAACTCTTCCAACCCTGATATTTTGGTACAATTATATTTACTCCAGCTGAATCTTAACTTCATCATAGTGCAGTTCTTCCTGTGGGATTTAGCTAATGTTTGCAAAGCACTTGATTTATGATGAACTGTTGACAATGATGTTTAGGGCTGCTATACAGCTGAGGGTCTGCTATGCTTTCATTATTGTTGTCAGACCATTTCTTACCTCAAAGACCCTTTGACAGTTCTCCTTTCCCCATCCCCACAGTCTTGCTTCCCAGTTTTCCCCAGCACAGTTGTAGTACTTGCTTGGGAAGCAGTCGTATCACAATAATATCAAGAAGACAAGCAGAGAATAAGTTCCCTTTCCTGCACTGGATACTGTTGTTTTGGTGACATCCTATTCATTACACATCTGTGGTGTTTGTTTACCCTCTCAGGGTGCAGTGCTTTGTGTTGATTAACCCCAAATGTTTCCTGGTTTCCTTCAGTCCCTGTTGCTCTCATCTCCTCTGGCTTTGGTACATGTTGTTTCCCTTCTCCTGTAGCCCTTTCTGCTGCAACGTCACCCCCAAATACTGTGGGACAATGCCAGAGAGATATCCATCAGAGGCATCTCCTCAGGACATATGAAGAAGAAAGTTTGTGTTTAGCTGATTTAGAAAGCCGCCAGCCACCAGAATTCTTGGCTTGGCTTCCAAGTCGTGAAGGGAAAGAAGATGGGAAGTGGGGGGAAGTGCCATTTCCAAAAAAAACCTAAGCAAAATCCCATGCATAGGAAAGTCAAGCATGTTTCAGCACGGAGGGGAGTGGTGACTATAGGTGTTGGCAACGATGTGGAGACACAAAACAGGTTAATGTGAGAGGTGAGTTGAAACAGGCATCTGCCACCAGGAAGCCTCATTACTAACTGTTGTTTTTCCCTCCTGTGGCAGGTGATGGACAGCTCGATGCCCCTGATTGGGGAGCATGTGGAAGAGGACAGACAGCTTATAGCCGAGCTGGTTGTTTCCAAAATGACTCAGCTTGTCATCACTGCTGGATCTACACCGTCACCACTGAGGCCTTGGGTAGGAGTGAATAGAGACCTTATGGCCAAGTTGTTTTCCTGAACTTATTTCTCTCTCTCTCCTCCCTTGGGTGTCAGGCAGCCAGACGTCTCAGAGACCTGAACAGTCCCATATGGAAGTGTATTGGACAGACTAACTCCTGCTCCTCCAAAGTAGTCTCTCATAGACTTTTTGAAGTGGGTGCCCGTAACACCTCTCTCTCCCTTCCTCGCTTTCCATATAACAGTGACATCACACCAGTAGTGTGGTTCATGCATCTAGACATTCTGGCTTGCTAAATTCATAGATTCATATTGCAGACAGACATTTTTAGAGGTTCTTGTAACACACAACTTTATTTCCATCTAACACCATCCCTCAGGATAGCTTTCATTCCAGTTTTTGCATCCCTGATGAAAACCTGTGCTTCCCAGAACAGAAAGTGGGAATCTCCACCCAGGGTTGTTCCATTCCTTACTGCAGCCTTTCTTCTTTGGAGACGCCCTTCATGTCCTTCATCAGGAGGAGGTTTGACTAATGCTGAATTCATAAAAGAACCTGTAATTTTTGCATTTAAACTGACCCTTTAGTGCTTTTCGTGTACATTCATTTTGAGTATCAAATGCATCTAATCTTAGTGCCACATTTCCCAGTGGCAGTTCTGTATAAATGAAACCCACCTGAACATAATCTCTGTCTCCAGGTGTATGTGCTACACCTCTTTCAGTATCGAGCAGGGAGCCAAGCACAAAGGTTTGAGGACAACAAATCTGTATGAAAGAAAGAACAGGGGAGTAAGCAGGCTGAGGGATAATACTGACTGTAATGCACTAGAATAGTTTCCATTTTCACTTGAGACAATAAATGGGAGACAGCACTTTGTGGCTCTCTGTCATATGACAGCCCACTCCTGCTAAACCAGGTCCCCAGCATGAAGGGTATTCAGGGTAACTCCAAACCGAGCTTTCGCTAGAGTGAGGGGGGTAAACATTTAATACACACTAAAAATGTTTTGAGGCAGGGAAAGCAATACAGAAGGGATAGGATTTACTCTGGCCAAAGTGGAATCAACAACTGCCATCTGAAATAGCCATGGTATAGAGTGTATAAACTAAGAGCAAAGGCAAAGCCAACAGAAACTGAGAACATGGACAGATGTATCTGTTTTCTCTGTCTGTAATATACTGGTACAGGATTGGATTGGATTACAACGGACCTAAAATAGGGCCAAAATAAGAACAAAACAAATGGTCTTGGAGGGATCAGATGTCAAATATAAGAGTTAAATAAGGGTCTTCATCAAGAATACAAGCTACAAATATCTGTATACAAAATCAAGAAAATTAAAACCACAAACATGTTAACTAGAATGTTTTGCTACAGAGAAAGACCTTGGTACAACGAACATTGCAGAAACGGCACAAGATACTATTAATATAATGCTATAACACATAGTTACAAATGTGCAGAAAGAAGTAATTGCATGTGAGGCTGGTGAGATGCGGAGGTAGAGCTACAGGTGAAGACTTCTACAGAACAAAGAAAAATAGCAATTCTGAATACAAGGACAGCAGTACTGAATACATAGAAATATGAACCCTTGGATATCCTATGGGCATGCATAGAATAACTATACATATTATTGTCTATACTAGTCTCTGAATCTAGAAAAACTGAGAAATTATGAAACTGAGTGCACAGCACTGACAGAAATGGAAGAAGCAACACATCACAATAATGTGAGACTACAGCTGTCAAGAAGCAAGTCAAGTAGCACAGTGGGACAGCAATTCAGAGAGTTCTCCATCTCTGTATGTGTCTGCTTCCTGTAACTGCAAAATCCTAGCAAAACAGGAAAAAAGACCTTGACCTAGCCTTAAGAAGCACCCAAGTACAAATTCAGAAAGTGAATATGTACCAGTAGGTTTGACGTCCAAGGGACAGACGTGATACCAAAAAGTAAAGGTATGACACAAGCAGTTGGAAAAGATGATTTTACTAAAATGAGAAAATTAATCAACTCCTTAGCATTAAAAGTAAAACTGAATTAATGTTATTTGAGAGACCATTGTTTTCCAGAATGCATATATACATTTCTGATCTGCTCCTGAACCAGGAATGCAAGAAATGAACTTCTAGAGTTAAATGGCAAAGTGACAGAGGACATTAAAGACAAACAGAAAAAAATATCTTCCAAATCTGGAAATCTGACATTTAAGGTGACCTTTATGCACCATCATGCAAGTAATAAAAGGAAATGTAAAAAGGATCAAAATTGATTTTGAAGAGCAGATAGAGGAAAGAATAAAAAAAATTCTTTGAGTTCATCAGAAGACGGAACCCTATCAAAGCACTGGTCAGCTCTGTGGATCATCGAAAGTTAAGGGTGAAAAGGAAGACAACAGGGACAGTGTTGTGAGTCTAGTAAATTTAATTGCTGAAAGTGGGGAACTTCTTAAACTAGATATAGTTTTTCCTGATCAGAAAAACAGGGAAGAGAACAAAAACAGTGATTACATCAGTGATGACTGATATTTTTAAAAAGTATTAAGCCCCCAGACCCAGATGGCTACATTCAATGAACTGAATTTAGGACGTGACTAAGCTGCCAAGAAAAAATGTACAATTCCATTAGAAACAGTTATTGCTCCAGAGGATCGGTGTACAACAAATAAAAAATATGTGTTTAAAAAGTTGTGAGAGTAACGTAGAAAAATGTAGACAAGTCATGGACCTTACAAATTATCTCCGGCAATAATTTAAAGAATAGTACAGAAGACTAAGAAACCAACAGAACCACAGCTTAAGAGCATCTACCACATTATTTTTTTTGCAAAGAAAAATGTGCCATTAATTTCCTTTGGATTCTTTTCCCCTCATTTCTTTGAGAATTCTTTCATAAAGTGGTATATAACAGGCAATCAGTCAAAATAATGTAGCTAGACTGCCAAAAAGCCTTAGGCAAGGTAACAGAGAAGAGCTGTTAAAGCAAGCAAGCAGGGAGGGGCTAAAAGGCAAAGTTTGGTTGTGGAGCAGAAGCTTGCTTCAAATAAAGACATAGATATGAGAGATTTTAATTCTTGCAAACAGTTAGCAGAGGGGGTACTTAAGAGGATACTAAACCTGGTAATGTTGATAATTGGGTTGGTTGAGCCCAGAACAGGATCAGATGTTAATGACAAACTTGTTTTCATGCCTACAACATGAAACCTGGTTTCATGGTTACAGCTGCAGTTCTCCCCTTGCCTCTCTGCCCCACCTCCATCCTTTCCCCTCACTGTTTCCCTTCCAAAGGCAGAAGACCTTGGGCTAGCCTCACCCCTTCATCTCTGAGCCTCAAAATCCTGTTTCGCCTTCATCCCTGAGAAGCCTTGGTTGGCTGAAGGCAAAGGACATAGAGGAGACTATGAGATCTAATTCCCTTTCTTTGGCTGGTCTGATCAGGATGTCTCCCAGCATTCAGATAGTAAATTTCCACCAACACCAAGGCAAGGTTTAGTGTCCCAAGCTATGTAGGACTAGAAGCCATGAATGGAAAATACCCAGATTTTCCTCCCTGTCCATTTGCAATTCCCAGATAAATAGTGCAAAAGATGGGTTGGCAACCTCATCACATTCATGTTAGTCAGTTGAAACTCATTTCAATGCTTCCAACTATGAAACATTTCTTCCCATTTCCAGAATCACTTAGCTCATTCTCCTGACCTTCCAGGAGCCTTGAAGACCCTTTTATCATTGTGTTCTCCGTGTAAATAATCCAGCACATACCAGCTTATCTGTCTCCAGCTTTCCCTGCTTTCATAAACAATTTTGTGCAATAGGCTTACTCAGACTTTTGTTAACCTTGTACCGGCCCTCTGTGCAACAGTTTTGTGTTGCTTAATCTGTTTATTAAAATATCTGTCAAAAAGTAAACAGTGAGAGAGAAAAAAGTGCAGATGGCACCAACTTATTTGCATTAGTCAGGACCAGGGATGGCAGTGAAGAACATCTGACACAGCTACGTATGTTAAGTCACCACAACAGCAAATAAAACTCCATACAGAAGGTTGGAAGGTAAGCTAAGATGGAGAAAGAGAGAGGGAGAACATATAAACAATCTGTAGACCTTGCAAGTGGCACTACCCATGCCCCTTGAGAAAGACTTTGTCGCAATTGGGCTAATGAAAACCATTGCTCAGCCTATGGTTGTGTTGACAAGGTAGAAGCAGGAAATTAAGACATAGCAAAAATGAGCTGGTGATGTATACAGAGAACCCAGATAATGCTTCATCTGGAATAATGTAAGCAGACCTGCCTCTGGCATCTGCAGAAGGAATCACAAAGCAGGGAAAGAGAAGCAGGTGATGAAAACAATTAAAGGCCTGGAAACATTCCCATGGAGGGACCAAAGGGATTCAGTCTCTTGGCTTTGGAAAGGAGGTGAATGAGAGAGAGGGGAACAAAGGTTTTCAAAATAATGGCCTAGCAAGGGCAGGTTGTGAGAACTACTCTCAAAACTCAGAACAAAGTAATGGAGTTAAGAAATGGGAAAGGCAGTGAGGCTGAGAGCTGAGCAAGACTCAAAGGGTCTGGGTGTAAAACCAAAATATCTGGAACTGTTGCAAAGATTTTGTGGGGCAGATAATAAGCCTCGTGTTTCATGGTTGAAGCTGGCCCTTGCTTATTAGCAATCAAGAGAAGACCCCTTAGGGTAACGAGATGATTACTCCGTAGATGTTTCCATGGTTCATCCCGCCTTCCTTTGGAACATCTGGTGCTGGCAACCGTCCAAAATGGGAGATGGGACTCAGAGACCCCCTCAGGCCTGATACATTGGGTAATTCCTGATTGCCTAAAAAACATTCTAAACTGTAACTTCATTGTTATTCCCTGTGAGCAATCAACTTCTGCGCTCTTTTATTACTCAGATCTCCATTTTAGTCCCACGAGGTTTTCCCAGCCAGATGCTGCATGTTTGTGTGTGTATTTAAGGAACACTTCATGACTCTGCAGTTCCTGTATTACCTCAGGACTCCTCTTTAGGGACTCTGTATTTAACTGGAACGGCTTGCTTTCCTCTAGCCTCCACAAGCTCAGCCTGCATCAATGAAATCTCAGACTGGACCTCAGCTTGGACAACTGTCCCAACCACGGCCTCCTCCCCAAGGTACAGTTCTTTGGGCCCCAGGATAGTGAGACATACCAGTTTTCCTTCTAAATAAAAGCCATCAGGATAAAGGTTTCACTCATTGTTCCAATTCACTGACAAGCAGGCAGCAAATTCAGTGTGCTGTTAAAGCAGCTGCTGTCGTATTCCACAGCAGCTCAGAAAGTGGGGTGAAACTTTGATACAGATTCAGTTGACACTTATGGTAGGACTTGGCTCAGCAAAGCGAGGCCACTTGAACTGGCACTGGAGCAGGATTCTGGGCACAGAGTGTATTTGTGTTTGCACGAAGTTGTAGTGGCTACAAGTGTCAAGAGGCGATGGGAAGATACTAGTGCTGTCAGGCTTGGAACAGAGAGCAACATGGTGATGCCAGGATCCTTAATCCATCTGTCCAGGTGTTCCCCTGTCAGCAGGAGCACACTCCCAGCTCCTCCTGACAGCAGAAGCTGGTTTGACTTTATGTGGTTGGTCAAAACACCAGATTTGGTTCATTGTCCTGATTTATGCTGATGTGATGAAGCACAGGGCTGCTCCATGGGGACACAGACCACACCAACCACTCAATTCACATAACCAATTAGACCTTCGTTTTTGCCACCTATGTCCTTCCCTTTGTTCACCCCAATCTCCTACCAAATTAACACCCACCTCCAATTACCTGTTCCTCATCAGTCACAGTTTTGCCGTAACCAAAATTTGGCGTTTCTGATAACAAATGCATCTATGTAATCTAGGCATTACATGCTATTACTGATATGATGACCTAGGAATTGCTGGCCTTGCAGGATACTACTTCCCCATCTGTCTCCAGTACTCCCCTTCGATTCTCTGTGAAGTTTTCTCTCACATAACTCCCCCTTGACCACCTGTGAAATCCAGCTAGCCCTCACAACGCTATTTGTAACTTCTGTCAGCTTCTCACACTGTTATCTGTCATGTCCAGCAATTTCTCATGTCAAATCCAATTGTCTTCCAAATCCTCTTCAGTTTGAGAGTCTGCTACCAACACGGCTGAAGCCACCTGCTGATAATGCTGGAACAGATGTATGGATAGCGACAGGGTGCACAGTCTCACATCAAACTGCTGGACCCACGAAGGGACTGCTGACCCAAACCAGCAGATTCAGCTTTCGTTTTCTGCAGAGTTGGTTCTCCAGTGACTCTTCCTTCCCAATGCAGGAAGTGCTTGCCAAGGATAAGAAACATTAGTTACATGGAAGAGTACAGCACATTGAAGTGACTCCCTTTGGAAGGAGTGGCACAGCTTCTTTAGTGCTGAAGGAGGTAGAGAAATGGACAACTCTAGAGACAGGGGCATGACACCAGTCTTAGGCCTGTAGGAGAGGTTTTCCCTTACCCTTCTGCATGAAGCTACTCTGAAGAGTCTCTCCCCTTAGCAAAACCCATTCTTCCATTTAGATGCTCCTTGCTTGTTGTCCACCATGTGCACTTCCTCATGTTTATGTCTACATGTCCCTTTCAGGTGGTCCACGCCAGCCTCAAGGATCTCAGCCTCCACGGACAAACGCACCTCCACAGCAGCGGCTCTCTCCTCAAGGACAGCAGCCCCAGAGTCCCCAGCCCACTTCACCTCAGCAGCAAAGGTCACCTGGATCTCCACAGCAAATCCGATCAGCAACTGGGTCCTCTCCAGTCCAGGCTTCCAAGGCAGGCATGTTCCCTCCACAGCAGCCTAGACCTCCTGCTCAAGGCCGGGCTCCTAGCCAGCCAAGTCCCACTGAAACATCCAAGCAGCAAGCCCCTCCACACCCGCATCTGAAGTAGGTGCTCTGTTAAACCACTAACATCTGTAGATATTCGAATAAGGCTGTCAAAAAAGTACCCTGAGCTGGCATGAAGAACATATCACCTGTTGTCAGGCAGCAGTCCCCAGGGACAAAGGCCTGGACAACCAAGAGTGACTTCAGTGGTATAGATGCCTGGGCATAACAGGCCACCATTGAACTGTTGTCAGGAAGAAGAAGTTGTACTTGACATCTCTAAGATTTCACATTCTTCCTCTTGTTTATGTGCTCATTGTTAATCGTGTGCTCTACCCCGGCCATATCAACACAGCTACTACCTTCCCAGAGGGTATATACTCCTTACAGGCTGTAATCAGCACATTACTGTCCAGAAAGCTCAACAAGAGTCATTCCCTCACTATTCCCTGAATGCAGTAGCTGCACAAGGTTCTTCATCAGGCAATTTTTTGCTATTGGTAGTAAAAAGGCAGGGGGAAGTGGAAATGGCACTACTCATATCTATAAAAGTCCAGATGGTGACGGTACGTTTAAGCGCTCTTTTGGAGGAGAGCACACCACTGAATTATTGTCGATCTTTGGTAGCAGCCTTTGCTGTCACCCTTCATGGAGCATATCTGTCTGGCACCATGGCAGGAAAGTGGCAAAAAAATGTTTGGTGTTAACAAAAAGTTGACACAAGAGCAAACTGGTATGAACAGGCCAGAACAAAATATAGGCTAGGAATGAAAAGACAGTTTCTAGGTAGCAGGGGAGTGATGTTCTGGAACAGGCTTTCAGTGATGCTGTCTACATTAGCAAGGCAAACCAAGAGCAGTGTACTTAAGGATCAGAATGTTGGTGCTAAGGATGCAGTCACCATACTACACATATTTCAGGTACTTTAATTCAGAGTCTGGTCTTGTGCTGAATGCGTTTTACTGACCAGGAGAAACCACTCGGCAACAAAGCATGGTAGCAGAGAAAAAATGGGATATTTACTTCAAAAGCACAGTCCTGATCTGAACTTAAACACTAGCAGATACGCACCCAGCAGAAGCAGTGCTGTCAACCAAAAGACCTGCATAACACAGCTGACAGTCAGAGTAGATGTGCCAGGAAGGGCAGGCAACCGCACACATTGCAGGGGACATGGCTACCAACTTGTCAAACCTCTCATGCTCTCACATTTGTAAGGACAGGATGGCCATTCATGGTATAGTTGATGAGAGGTGACCCTCAGTATGAATCCACTCTTCTGTATTAGTAGTAAAATGACTTAATTGTTTCTCACAACTGTAGCACCAAATGGCAATTGCATGTTTTTAATCAGATGTTTTCCTAAACACTTACTAATCTGGACTGTGATCAATATCAGCCACCTGCCCATGCCCCATCCTCTCCCCTCCCCTCCTTCCTGGATGTCTTAGCATATGGAGTTTCTACTTGCTTACCTTTCCTTTTTTCCTTGATTTTGTCTGTATGATTGAACACAAAGCATTAGTAACCAGCTTTGAACTACCACCTTCTCCTGCTGAGGCTGAACTCTGTTTTCCATTTCAGCAAATCGCAGTCCCTGACAAATACCTTCAGCATATCTGAATCATCTCAGCGGGGAAATACCAATGAAGATGAAGCAAAAGCTGAGACCATCCGCAACCTGAGGAAATCATTTGCTAGCCTGTTTTCCGATTAACAGCCCTACAGCTGGATCTGTGCTTTTGTCAGCCCTTGCTCTTCATATCAGCGTATCTGATGTCATCCTGGAATACACTCAATGGTACCCAGCCATTTACAACTAACAGCTGGGTAAAGGGAATTCAGAAAAATATAGTTGTTTTAATACGAAGACAATATTCTAATAACGGTCTGGAAAGTGACTGTATAAAAGTGGCACTATTTAATTTTTTTTGTACATAATCAGAATCACATCTGTTCGAATGACCAAGTTGTAAAGCAAATTTTACTCTTGCTAATCCCCTGTGGAGTCAACAGAGTTATGACAGTGTAAACTACATTTTATTTTCATTTGTATATAGTCAATACAATTGCTAACTTCCAATTACTGAATCCTTGTTGAGGTCGAGCTAAAAAAAAAAAAAAAAGCTTATTTCAGAAACAGATGTGCAAAGATGGAGTCAAGAATAAGTATTCATTGACTGATAAAGTGAGCGTGCTTGAGCATGGAAAAACACAGTGAACTGTGGAACTTCATGATACCAACTTTATAAAAAGTCACTTTTCAGAGCAAAACTACATTCAAGTTAAATATGGTACCAGGCATCAGTAAGCGCCAAAGATCACAGGAGCCGGTCGTCCAGATGGGACTGCTGGTTTGTTCCAGATCACTCTGCTCATAGCAGATAAAAAGTCTCTGTTTCATGCCTTGCATTTATGTCCCCTGCATGTGATTCCTGAGTTCTGAGAGAAAAATGTCATGTTCTAACCCTGTAGCCTTAGCTCAAAAATAACCTGAGAAATGGGCCTTCCACACAAAAAACAACTTCTTCCCCTGCCCCTGGAAACACCAGAGTTCACGTTCACAGTTCACACAAATTCCACACAAAATGCAGCTAAACTCCAAGTGCTTTGGTGACTTGGTCACATCTGGCTAAGTATGTCCCCGAGGAATATGCTTAATTAATAGCAGAGCTGATGAAGTGCACATACTTGTGTGCTGAGTGTTCCATAATACCAAACGGACAGAGAGATGGAGTGAAATCCTGTCTCCCTCGTTGAACTCCCATTGACTTCACTGGGGTGAGTGCAAAATGAATGCAAGGTGACAAACCTGCAATAGAACAGGAAAACCACCCTTTACAAGTAGAGATGAGCTGGGATCCCTCCAGAGACACCAAGCCATGGTAGAGCATGTATGGAATTGCCCCAAGCAGGTAATGATCGGTATTAGTCCTCCCCAACCACCCCCAAGAATTATTCTTCCAGAGAAGAGAGAAATGGATCTTTGCCAGGTGTGTTTTTCCTCTAAGCCTGCTAACACAGAATGAAGCTGTGTATGAGCACATGTACTAGAACTGGGACATGGCAAAAACCAGGAATGACACAAGCTACATTCATAATTGAAAAAAACACCCTGGGTAAATCAAGGTATCTTATGGCTATTTCTACCAGCTGAGAACCTACCCCTTGCACCATGCTAGGTCTATTCATAACACACCTAATGCAGGTGCCAGTCCCATCCCACCTCCTTGACTTCTCTTCAAGTTTTGTCAAGTACTTTAGTCTCTAACTGCATACAGCTTCGAGGCCAGACTTTTGGCTTTGTGCTTTCCTTAGCAACTTCACCTTGATGACACTGAGGAATGCCCAGAGAGGCAGGGAGGTCAGTAAGTTAAAAACATTTGAGCCAATGGCACAGATCTTTGCTGTCACTTAAACAGGGAGATCCCCAAAGCAGGAACAGCAACAGCAGCATTTGCCATCTTGGATCTTATGATTCACTGGTGGGAATAAAGCCAAACAAGCAATTCCTTCCTGCGTAGCACCTCTAGTGAACATCTAAATCTAATGCAATCATCTGGACCTTGTATGACCTACCCCTGAGCAGACCTCTACACATATAATGGCTTTTGTGACCTGTGCACTTCCAGGAAAGTAACAGCATAGCTTTTCCAGGCTGGAAGGCTCTCAAGAGACTCATCTGGATCAATGATTAATACCTCAAGTTCAGTATTATAGAACCACCCTATTCCCTGATGATTTATCTCCCCCCCCAACCCCTGGCTCCCTGCCCCAGTTCTGTGTTCTCCTTCCAGCTTTGCTGAACAGTTTACAATGTAGCATCATAAATACATGTCTTTGAGGAAAAAAAAAAACAGATCCTGCTGTTTTGCAGTCTCCAGGAGCAATAAAAGAGTGTCCTGGTTTTAACTTTCCAACCCGGAAGTCTCTCTCCCTTTTCCCTTTCCCTTTCCCTTTGGGGGGATAACAGAGGGCATCTGCCACAGGTTTAATAACTGGCCCAGCTTTAAACCATGACAAAGAGTGACAAATGGCCTTGAGCAAGCACTGTCCCACTGGCAAGAACAATAGCAGATTAACAAGCTCCAGTATATGGAGAGGAGGTAATACAACCCTGGTGGGAGAGGATTTCCTTCTATAACACTTCCCTCAGCATGGTTTATGCCTCTCCCTACTAAATGGTCACTAGAGATGCAAAGACAGAAATAAAAGTTTACTGCCAGAATCCTCAATTGCTCTATCCCCTGAATCTTTTTATTAAAGTCTCTCTTAACAACACAACCTATACAAAAAATAAGTAACTAGTATGGCACAGCCCTGTAAATCTATCCCAGTTCATCACTGAAACCACAACGGTTGGATCATTTGCTGATGCTGCATTTGAACACAGCAGGACTGTCCTCCAACAGACCACAGTAATACGATAGCGCTGTTGACTTGATACCCAGCAGTGACTCAGATCTCTTCATTTGCCTGAAGCTCCCAGTTGTCATCTTTCAAGGGACAAGCAAACAGAATGGCATCTCCACCCCCTTGCTCCAGCTTGCAAAAACAAAAGCAACAGGCACTCTCAGCTTAACTTGGTTATTCCTGTAGCTCCTGAAAAGCATCTTCAGTTCTATTCACAGAAGTGCTTTAATGAAAACACTGAGATGATTTGCTAAGTTAAAAGAGTGAAACTCTATACTGTGTTCTATAAATGCTCCAACAGTACACTTCAATCTACAGCTATGATGTTCACATACTAGATGTTGTGACTAGCAGATTCACAAATGCACCATATTTTCAGGTTATCACCTTTGATGCAGGGCTTCTATTCCCAAATCCCTACAATTTATCAAAGCAAGAGAAAGAGGGAATACAAGGGGTATATTCTCCATTTTATGAATGGGAAACTAAGGTATACCCAAGAGGTATTTAGGTACCTAAATATAACAGCTGGAATTAGGGGAAGTAAGAAGGCAACAGAAAAGTTGGTGAATAGAAGTTACATTTAAATCACAGGGCAGACATGCCCCACAGAACACCTTGGGATCTTTCTCACACAGCTGTGAAAACTGAGCACCTGTCAGAGCCTTCCTTTTGTCCTTCATGCTTTAATTTTCTTCACATGGAAGCTAGGAAACATTAATGTATTTGTGTTTCGATCCAGCCCAAGGAGCTGGGACACAGCTAAGACACCCACTCGTATCCACTACCTGGAAAATTAATTTACATTTTGCTGTTTAGATACCAACTGAGAAACATCTTGACTTTCTTGTAATATCTAGGTGTGGTATTTCAAGAGGAATGTCACTTATGTTCCCATGCCAGCAAAAGTCTTGTATAAAGAGCTAAGGCTCAGAAGAATAGCAGTCCTGCTCCAATAACTGCAGTGGTATTTTCTTCTCTTTCACTAATCACAAGTAGGTACATAAGACCTTACACCCTGCATATGACCCAGTTACTTTATCTGGTTGGCTTAAGTTTCATGAATAAGATAAAACAATAAATACAAAAGCCAAGGACATTAGTTCCTTATTTCCAAGTGACTGGTAGCAACCCTAACAGTGCTGGATACAGATGAAAAGTACAGGTAAGAAATGCACATCTTCAGGCACTTCATCTTTTGTGAATTCTCTTCTATGGAGTTTGCAAACAGCAGTGACACTCATACCTGGCTTAGGAGCCTGCAAATAAACAAAATAAGCAGCTAGTTTTCAAATACTTCCTCTGTTTTGTCTTCTAAATTTATACTGTTGGTCCCAAGATACTCACTTTATATTTCATATCCTGTTTTATGAATAAAGGGAGCTCCTCTTTAAGGACCTTGACAGTTCAGGACAAGTCAGGTTCCTTTATCTTTGGCTCACAATAGCTTTACTACAATGTGAAGGAACAATGAAGAAAGGGAAGGAGTATCTTCAGGTCACTTAGTGGTGTATCTGTAAAAAGGCTGAGTTCATTTCTTCAAAAACAAATGTTCAAATGACAAAATTCAGGATAAACAGAACCTGTGGCATCAGCCTGGCAGAAGTACGACGAGGTTGTCTTCATGGCAGAGAGGGCCCAACACCAGAGCAACATGGGACATGCCAGCAGAGCAAGGGACAGGATTGTCATCAAGGCACTGGTAATGTGAGTACCACTGGTGCCACAAAATTAACATATCTCACACACAGAGATATCACTGTTACCAGAAATAGCTTGAAAAAGTGAAAAGAGTCAGTTACAAATTATTTTATCAGTTAAAGCCGTATAATCTTATCTGAATATTATGTATGCATTTCTTAAGCACTCATCACAAGGACAAAATGGTGCAAGACCAATGCAGTGTAGATTTCCTTTTTATAGTCAGTGGAATATAAAGAATCACTAAGCTCTTGAGACCTGACTATACACTTAAGTGAAAACTCTGTTGGAACAAGGCAATTCAACCACTGCAGGTGAAATGTTAAAAATTAAGGCTAATCTTGGTAATTGAAGGGAAACCACTGTCCCCTGACTCTATAAATACATACTCTCAGATGTTTAATCATGGCAGGATTTGCACTGGTATGCCATTGCTGTGAAGTAGAAAAGGGAAGAAAGAAGAAATACAACTTTTGACAGCAAAATAAAGTATTATATTTTACTTCCACTGGAGTTAATGGCAAATGTCCTGACCCTACTGAAGTCAACTGATGTTATACAAAACAAGATGAATCACTTGAAATATCACCTGAAAAAACACATAAGTATTACTGATTAAATAGCTTGTATTTAATAGGAAATGCCACTCCATTTCCACTGTTGGAATTTCAAAAATTATCTTAGAAAATAGTATCAGCTGTCACAACAGTCATCAGTACCATTTACATTTACAGAAACACTGAGATAAATCCATCTTAAAAAAATATGTAAGAAATGAAAAATTCTACCGAAGTTTAGTCATTTCAGTCTTCCTTTAATTGACTTCCAGCATCAGTCTTCAGATCTCATCAGGAGACTTTAACAGTGGTCCTGTTAGTTGCTCATTAGTTAATAAGACAACACTTGAAAGGTGCTCATAACATGCTACAACACATTTCCTCTTGGCAAGAGATATTTTGATACTTAAGGAATGGAATTAAATGAAATTTACTGCAGTAAAGCGAGAATTCACTCTGCTTCTCCTGCTGTGATCCCATTTCCACTGCAACCAGGTCAACCTATTTAATTCCTTAACTAAGTTAGGTAGGAGGAAAGATTTATTTTTGCACCAGTTTTAGTTCAAACACAGTAAATGCAGCCACGTACTACAGCTCTTTATTTGTAAAGTCAAGGAGAAAGACAAAAGTTTTGCTGCTGGTTCTTTGTAAACTGCTCTGCTTCTGTTCAGACTTCCGAGTTGCACTGTAGCATGACTTTACTCAGTTGTTTGTAAAACTAATTGATTTGTGTTCTAATATTTCCATTGTAAAGAAAATCCCTTCCCTGTATTCTTTGTGTATTAAATGACAATACAAAATGCTTTTTACCTAATAAAACATTAAAGGAAAAAGGAAATGTCATCTTTGAAAATTTCTATGAACTCACGTCTACTGTAACAGTGGTAGCATCCTGTTCTGTGTGGAACATGGTAGATTTTTTTGTTAATAAAGATTATTAGCCAGGCAGATTTGAAACAACATCATTTTTCCTGGCAATTTAGTAAAACTCTTCAAATAAGACAGACAAGTATAGGGTTTGTATTTAAAGTGCTCTTTATCTGATGCAGCAAATATTTGGCCGGTAACCTTCTGGTCTCTAAGTAGCACTTCACAGATGATTAAGGGTGAGGGGGGGAAGCAGAACAAACTTCTAAGTTGTAGCTCTTCGTGAAACAGATTTTAGTGGCAGGTGGTACAATACCACCACAGCATAAAACAAACCCAGCCTTTGTGGTTGAAACATTAACATGCACACATGTTCTTGTCACAATCTGAAGAGAAGGCAGATGTTAGTGCCTGGGATTTGCAATCTCCTGCAGTTAGGAAGCAAGCTCAGGGACTAGAAAACTCACTGAAGGAAAAAGCAGTAATCAAATGAACGCACGGCGAATGTCCATGGGGCGGCCCCGGCTGGGTCTAGGTGGAAACCTGTCATTGGGACCAGCTCGTCCTGGAAGTGTAGGGTTTGCTCCAGGCAAGGAACCAATTGGGTCAAAATGTGGTCTGAATGGAGGAAACTGTCCTGGTGCCTCTCCTGGGCCAGGAATGAGTGAGTTAATTGGGTCTCCAACATATGGAAGTGTTGGTCTCTCATCATATTCTCCACCAATGATCATTGGGGGATAGATTGGGTTTGGTGGAAATGGGTTGGGAGGAAAAGGATTAGGATAGAATGGGTTGGGATGAAAGGGGATTGGATGAGGCGTAGGGGGTAGAAACATCATGTGCCTCCATCTCAGGGCCTCCTTCTTCTGTTTCAACTTTTTCTTGTATAGCTGCAGACAGAAACAAAGGCATTTTAAAGCTCTGGAAGTGCTTTGTGTTCCAGCTTCAGCAATTGCATTCAGTTCTGCAGCACTTCTTGGACAAGCACTCCTCACCAGTCTCAAAACCCAGAACAGCAAATCCCCTGCCTGCCAAAGACCAAGCACAGCATCTCTGGAAGACCCCTAACCCACAATCCAGGCATGTGTCATGTAACTTGTTGATGCTGCTTTCTCCTACTCAGACCAAATTCAACATGTGTACACAGAACACCACACTTTTAAACTCAAATTTAACTCAGAGTTACCATCTCCCAAAGTCTATATTTTATCCTCTAATTAGCCCATGGAGACTAATCTCAGATTATATAAAAAAGCCACCTACTTCTTTCCAGTCTGTGTCACGAGGCCTTGCAATAGGATCTACAGAGAGAAGCAGAAAATTATGAAGAGCAAACTATTTTATTTTTAAGTAGCATTCAGGCCACAGATGCCCACAGTTTTTTCAGAAGTTGCAGAAGAACCAAGAGATGAAAAAACACTTTTGGTCAATACATTTTTCATAAAGATAATGCATCTTGAAAAATATAAAGCTCCAGGACCATTCAATAGGTAATCTACTTGCACATCCATTCTATGTAAAGCATCATCTCCAAAAGTTACTAAGTAGAGAAATCCCAGAAACACTGTCCCCATCTTTGATTTCTGACAGTACTTCCCTTGATCACCTTATTTCTTCAATCTCTTGTGAGCAATTATAGCAGGAATATCTCTTCCCTCCACTTCCTACTATCTGCAATAGCTGTTACACCAAGGTAGCCAGAAAAACAGATGAAAACAAGGAAAGGTTGTACCACACAATGGGAAGAACTATGTGGTCCATCAGTAATGGCTCAGAAGATTGTCATTAGTTTTCATGGCAGAAAACTGTGCATCCACCTGAACTACACCTGACCAACTGTACTGGTAGCATCACAAATGACTGCATTTACTCACAGTGTTTAAAACACAGAAGAGATTGCCTGAGGAGCCTCTTATCAAACTCTGTCAGACCTAATCCCTCTGTTCACTAGAGAATGTAATTAGAAAAACATGTGTCTCAACATTACCTCGGAAATCTCGCAGATACATAAACCTCCACAGAAGCTGGTCATTTGAAGCTGTGTAAAGATCACGGCAAACAGCAGAAAGAGAGATGAGTGAACGGACATCCAGAAGTCTGAAAATCCGAAGCTTGAGCTCAAGAGGAAGGACCACTAACCCAAACACATCTGGCAAGTTCAGAGCTACAAAGGGGAGAAAATAGAAGCATTACCTAAGCGGTGCAGAGTTTACTCTATCTCTAAAGACTGTAAAAGAAAGGATGGACATTATAATCTTTCCCTTAAATCATTTCCCTTTGATGCCTGAGTTACACCACTTTTCTCGGAAAGTACTGTGATGTAACTTCTTATAAAACAGATCTCTTGCAACTCTTAAGTACATTTACAGAGTGCACAAAATAGGGCAAATGGCACTTTGTACTGACCACTATTGGCCACTGTAAGCCTAAGAAACATTCCACACACCTAACTATGTTTATAGGCTACAGAACAAAGGAATAGGTAAAGAAGAAAAGATCTGCCCGATTTCACGAGCTCACAAAAACCACATTAAATACAGAGCACATGCTTCATATAAAACCTTCCCACACCAAAGTCTAGAGGGAATTCCATTGAATAGTCTTCAGAATACAAAGCTGAGATCTTTTATGGCAATACCTATGCAGAGAAAGCCTGGCTTCCTACTGCTCCACAAACACCAGCTTGAGTTACTTCCTACCATCCTTTCCAAGCCCTCAATGACTGGTTACTGAGAAGATCATTCCTGGGGTTAGACTTCCAAATATGATGCTACATAATTTTTTCTGCTTTAACAAAGAAATGAATCAAAACTACAGAACTACTGCCACAAAACTATTGTGGTATGATTTTCTCATCACTAAGTGTGGAAAACAGCCACTCCAGTCTCTTAAGTGAGACTAGAGCAATCAAAAATTAAAACCAGGAAATTATCATTATATTAACATTTTCTGAGATATGAAGATTAATATAATTTCTTTAGAATGTATAAATTACTTTATGCTTACTCTTATTACACCCATCACTGAACAGCTTTCTAACATTCTTACTTCAAGACTTTAGATAGACCCCTTTCCTTCCATCCTCAAAAATAAAATACCATCTCTAACTGTAAACATTTTCTCTCACCTTGTCGAGCAGCAGCCAGAAGAGAGTAAACCAGCTGGTCTTTAAAGAGACGGGATAATTTCTGAAGGTCTTTGTAAACGCCTGCAACCTTTTCTATCAAAGAAGAGACATAAAAAGCTTAAGTTCAGGAGGTTATAATGCAAAAATTAAATAAGAGCAGAAGAATTATGGTTTTCTTATACAGCAGAACTGAAATCTGCTTGTAATCTTAATGGGAGCAGCTCTGCAGCTAGAGTGTAACAACATGCAATAAGTAGTCCATTGACAAACTCCTGACCAGTTCCATGTTCAAGCTAGGCTTTCCTTTGGCCTTAAAAAGCACCATTAAGAGAAATACTTAAGTTCTTCAGAAACAAACTGACTCTCAAGCTGCCAGAGCTTCCTTTGTCAGATTTCAATGCTCATGTGTAACATGCACCTAAGTTGAAAATGCTTGCAATATTCATTTTTCTGACAGGAATGTCTTTCCATGCTGTTCTCTGAAGAAATAGGAGCCAGAAGACTCTATCGTTACATCAGACACATTTCAGTGCTCAGTTATTCTTGTAAAGCCTTTTGACTAGGCTTGTACATCAGCAACTGGGGCTACCCAGGACACAGTGTAGGACACTGAGTCAGCCTCAACTGCCAGCAAAGCAGTTCATACATATTTCAGAGAACAAAAGGCTAGTCAGGTCTGTGCTCACAAGGATCCACACATCTATCTGCCCTTCTCTCCTTCTCTTCCCCCCACCTTAGTTTTCCCTCTAATTTTGGCATTCTGAAGAGAGCTATGTGGTCAGCACATGTTTTTGGACAAAAAGAATGTAACAATTACAGTGCCACAACAAGAGTGTAGTAGGTACCATCAGCCTCTGAAGTCCTGAACTGCCAGGCAGAAAGGGGGTATAATCCAGCATTGGTGCCCCAGAGATTCACACATATGCTTAGGACATCATAAATAACAGGCATATGGGCCAAAGGATGACTCGGACTTTGCAAAGTTCTTTCCTTACACAGTTATTCCAAACAATTCAAATTGTTTTAACAGCAAAACACGAGAAAATGGCTACACTCTCAATTCCTTTTACCACAAGCTACAACTCACCTAAATGGTAACCACATTTTTATTCTTTTTTTGCTATTCTTCACTTATTTGGTCCTCTACTGAAGTATGTCCTTACCCACTGTGGGACTTCCTTACTTTTCAGTGTACTACTATGAATATCATAGCTCAATCATACCTGGCTCCTGAAAGCAAACAAAGGATGCTGGCAGTAGCTGTATTCTCTTAACACCTTTAATTTCTTTGTTGATTTTTAATGTTGCTGCAAATACAAGAAAAAGAAGAAATTTCAAAATTTAAAACACACTGAGAAATGACAAAGATCATTCCATTACTGCCTTACCCTTCGGAGGTGTTTTACTTTCCTCCCTTACCAGATTCCCTCAAGGAAAATACCCAACTATAGCAAGCAGCTAGACAAATAAAAATTTCAGAACAATAAAATGGAACTTAAAATAGCAGAGAATAAACAAAGATCTTGGTGACAGAAACCAAGCACTGCCTTCAATAATTCTATCATGTGGAAAGAGGTGCAACACAGCTAGAAGAGGTACACAGCAAGCCATTATTATAACCCAGTCATTAAAGAAATATTAACTAGAGAAAGACTCATCAAGCTTACTACATGAACACTATATGCATGGTAGTTGTAACACTGTCCTAAATGTAACCTTAACCTCACTTGGTCAAAACATTTGATCTGAATATGTACACTTTCTGAGAAAACACATATGCTTATACAAATTGGCATAATCAGTTATAAGTTTTGCAAATAAACATTAAAAATTTTAATCAAAGGTATCTTGAAATTAGAATCAAGTCCTGACTTAATATTGGTTCTGCAAAAATGTGTAATTGCTCAAATGCTAAATAAAATATGAAAAAAAAAAAACACCAAAGAGACAAAGAGAAAAACTCCAAAAAAACAAGCGATATGGAAGTTGCTTCAAAAAATGAGACTTCCCTAAATTTTCTGGACTGAATAGCTTAAACTAAATATAATTTTTGAGACCACAGTTAAACTGTTGAGTGTGTTACAAAAAGATTATAAAAAAATAAACAAGTTCCAGACTATGTATAAGTCTTGCAAAGAACATGAGACAAGACAAAATATTGGAGCTGGAGCAAATCTACCTCTTAATGTCTGGCAATGTATACCAAAGTTCCTATGAAATGAGACAAGAAACAGATTTCTACAACATCGCAATGAAAAGGCCAGCTGAATCCCCTAAGGATTGATCTGTTATGATTACAGGGAGAGAAACAGTTAACACAGAGACAGGAAATGCCAAGAATATTCAGCATCAGCAAGTGGCATCTCTTGCACCTCAGCAACCTAGATAATCAAGGTGCAGTTCTAAACAGAGTGCACAAAAGAGTGCACAAAACATTTAAGTCTTCTCTTGCTAAATACTGGTGATATTTAGCAATGTGCATCCAGGATAAAACCTGACTAACTTACCATTAATAGCAACAAGATCTCCCAAAGGCACACAAGTCAAACCAGCAGAACCTTCTTCGCAAAGGGGATGTGTGTACTGCAGCTTATAAACACCATTCCCTCTCCATTTCTCTGGCATAGACACTGCCTTGGCTTCTGTCCCCTAAAAACACAAAGAGATAACACACTGCCATGCATTAGCAATGTACCAAGACTGAGGGGTGAAAAAAAGAGGATTAAAAGTTAGGAAATGCCATAATGATGCTTGCAATTCAACTCTTAGTTTAATCCCAAAGCATGTTATGATACAGAATATAACTGCATTATTAATACACTATTTTTCCCAAGACTAACAGCAAATCTAAGGTGAAGTTTAGTGATTTTTTGTCCTGTCCCAGTTCCTGACAGGAAAGGTTGTTCAGTGAGCACTCACACCTATTTCTTTTAGATGGGTACTTCATTCTGTCACCCATTCCAGCACTTTGACAGCTCTTGCATGTACATTAATTTGCTGCATGAAAAACATGTTATTGCATCTTTTCTGTGAACTTACGATGTCTGACAGGGCTTGAAGAATCATAGCTTGAAAATCATTGGAAAATCTGAGTGGACTAACAATTTTTCCTTTCAATTTCAGCAAGAAAAGGCTCAGATGGAATCCCAGAGGGGGATACAACACAACCACAAGTACAAGTAGACTCTCTCTCTTTCTTCTTAAATGTGCACAGCAATCATCTTCGCTACTTCCAGGCCTACTCATTGACATAAATAAACTTTCTTCCCAGTGGCAAATGTATTCTTCAGATAGTATTTCAAGCTATGGGAATGCAATTAACTTAGCAGATTTATTAAACTGGTATTGGTCAGCCGGACACCTAAATAAACTGGCCCCCCACACGTGCTTAGTTAGCCTCACCATGAGCAAAAACATGAGAATTTAAACACCTTCCCTGAGAGCAAGTCTGGTTTTGCATGTTCAGCCACATGTCAGTAAACATACAATGCAAATCTGTTTAAGTTAATATGGAATTGGAGACAACATTCTTGCAGACCTAGACCTTGTTGACCACCATTTGAACAGGATACCATTGAGATGATACTGATGCTTAAGGCAGCGCTTCAAAGTGCTACTATCTAAGCACATCTATACAAGCTCAACAGTATAAAGCAGAAACAGGAGGTTATCAGCTGGGTCCCAGTGAGGCTGAGGACCGAAAGAAACATGAGTACAGGCCTCTTCCCTCACACCTAAAAGCTGCTCTAGTCTTTAGCCTTAAGGCTTACTGGTCAGGGAAATTAGAACAGCTGATACTACAGCAGCCCATACTGCTGACTGACATATACAAAGGCAGAAGGAGATCTTCAGATGCACCTTATATCACACATTCCCATGATATTCCACAGCTTTCTCACATTGACCAAGAAATTTCCTGACTGGTTGTGCACCTACCTGAGGTACGTAGCCTGTCTCCATCATGAGAAGATGTACTAGAACGATCAAGGCATCAGTGGCACTAGTACACTCAGCAGAAAGGTACAGCATCTCTAAGGAATGTGGTATTTCACCATCAGCAGCTTCACTGCACAGCATGGGCTCGGAGGGATAGGAACCCATACCTTCTTCCAGGTCAACATCTTCTGGGACTAATTCAGAAGGAAATTCTAGGCTGGATCCTGCCTTCAAGGGATAGCAAAACATACCTTCATTCAGAAAATTACACCTCAACATACACCAGTATTATTCATCTGCTTACTCCAGTCCTCACAGGCACCAAGTCTATGCTGCTGATTTCCCTGCAAGTTTTACAGACTCGCTTCATCACCATTTTCTAGCATCCCAGCTAGAGACTGGGATTATACACAGAGCCTCTGTATTTTTTGATATTTGTAACACAAGTCCTTCATAAAAGGTCTGTTATTTTATTGAATATACTATTTGAATACAAAGTGATAATAATATTATTAAACCTTCATCAGAATTTTCACAACATACACAGGAATAATTTACTCACCGAGTATTACCATTTATTTAAATTTAGCCAACATACATGGCAAGTAACCAAAATGATAACTCAGACTGCTTGGCAACAAAATAGGCCTAAATAGCTGGGGGAAAAAAAAAAAAAAAAAAAAAAAATCAATGGCGTGTATCTGCTGACACTTGAGGAGAACTGTGGTTTTATTGTGGCTTCCTTTGTTCTATCAAAATCACACTATATTATTACATTAACTGATAAAACTACCCATGGACACATAAAAAAAAAAAGTAGTGAGCAGATTTACCTAAGGGAAGGGTCAGGAAAGGGAAAAAAAAAAAAACACAAACATTATAAAGGAGCTGTAAGTACTTCTGCCCCACATCCATGCCCAATGGCACAAGACATCCTTATGTTTCTATGAGGCTGGCATGGCCATCCACCCATGGAACTTCCCTTCTCTCATTAACAGCAACGCACACAGCCCCAGTTAAACACACATCTTTGGACTTCTACAGCTCTTCTGTAAGCTCTTTGTTGCTTAGAAATTTTCCTGCCATCTTTCACCACAATTTTGGAGGAAGATGCGAGAATCTTTCATCTTGCCTTCAAATATTAAATAAATATGATACAGATACTTCTGCACAGCTTACTGTTGTCTGACTGACAGACATAAGGAGCTTGCATGCCCACAGCACCATGTAAGGATTATTGCTCCTGACAAGAACCAATGGGACAACAGTCCAACCACATTTTCTCTCATGACTTACAATTCTTTTTATCCTAAATCTTCATTTTCATACGTTAAAATAGTATTTTTAAAAGACCACTTATCCATATTCCTCATATAAAGGTTGTATTAAGGAATATTTTTTATTTGACATTAGTTCCAAAACAAAAAAACTACTTTCTTCGAAAGAATGTTGGAAGACAATTTCTTCCCAGCTTCTCAAGCTCCTGCCTAAAAAGGACAGGATCATATAATGAGATAGACCATGGCACTAGGCTGTACCTGCCGAGTCTCCTCTAGGGAGACTCCATTCACCACAGGACCCAGCAGCTGCTGGGAGCTGTTCTCTGCTTAACTATTGCATGTACTGTCACACAGAAAACAAACCACTGAGTAATAGGTAAAAAATGTGCCTATTAGCTGCATGAAGCATATGGGGTCATACAGATGTACATCTATGAAGCATGAGGCAGGAGCTATCTCAGCAACACAACCTCCATGCACAAGACAGACAGGTCTCACTCTATGGCAAGCCATCTGAATCACAGGGAACTGTTACAACCTATTAGAAAGGAATCATGCACTCATCTTGTGAGTGGTGTTTCTGACAGGCAGCGCCAACTGCATCTGTTCAGTACCTAGAATCAGTTTCCTCAAGAAGACAGCACTGAGGCAGGGAAGAAACACACTCCTAACTCCCTTATGGAAAGTGCATGTTCCAGCAAAAACATTCAATCCTGTACAAATGTCAGACCTGAAACATCTCTGGATCTCTGAACTAGCTTCAGTGTCACAGCTAATATACAATGACTACTGAGACAAATTTCCATCCAAATAACTGGCTATATCTCAGACAAGTATAAGGAGCCAAATATTTTGAAGAAATTCTCTACTATATAGTACAGCAACCGACAGAACCTTCTTTTTTGCCCTGTGTTGTACAGGGCAATTCTCATGTACTTACCCTCTCGTCACTCTTTTGAACTTCCACCTGAGCTTTCTGGTTGTCAGATTGCTCATTCTGCCCTTCTTCTCTTGGACTGTTGGCCTGACCTTTGTTGGGGATCAAGGTGGATGGCTCATGACCATTCTGAAGTGGGGGAGGAGTAGCAGGAAGAGGAGGTAGGTTGGGTTGTCCATCTGCTTCTTCCAGTAATAAGCATATCAAATCACCAGAAACAATCCCATATGAAGCTAAGGTCTTCTGATCTTCTGTGAGAGCATCTTTTCTGTTCAATGTTATTGAAAATTCGGTATCAGAACTGCAAAACAAAAAAAGAAAAAAGGAAACATGGTTGGCTGCACCTGGGTAACTGCACACAGACGTATAATTAGAAATGCATACTGGCATACTACAATAGTACTATGTTGTGGGTTTTAATCCATTAAAATTGGCTATATATTAAAGGAAGAGTGAGAAAAAAAAAATACGGTGTCAAATTATTTTCCCCATGTTTGTCTCCAGGTATGTTTTAAGTAGCCATAGCTGCCTGGTAGGTATAACTTCATTTACAGTAATTGCTCATAAAACAGTTATGAAGGAAAGCAAACAAGTGCCCTCCAAATTAGAAGACATCACACCTAGCAAAACAAGCTTTAAATAAACTACTGGCTGAGATTATTTAAAAACATGATAGTTTGCAGACTCAACCATCTTGCTTTCTGATTAAGCAAGACATTCATTTCAAAATGTCAGCAGCTGGCCTACAGCATGCTAGCTGCAAACGAGGGTAATAAGAAAAGATGCTTTGGGGCAAGCATTTACAAAAAAAAAAAAAACGAAAAGAAATGCAACTGGTTAGCACAGAAGCAGCTATCCAGTATCAGCTATAAAACACACCCACTGTGGCAAGAGAAGCAGTAACTTCAGATTTCTGCCCATGCTGCTGAGCAGCACAGTGCGGTGCTATCAAACACGCGTTTCACCAGTGAAACATTAGTACGTTGTACCCAATTAAAGGTTTGTGAATACAAGCCCTTGAGCAACCACCAGAAAACGAGCCCCTGCTATAGGCATCTCTTAAATTGATTCCGCAGACTTTGCTCTCCTACAAAGGCTGCCAGCAGTTCTTCATAGATACAATGGTTATGAAATTCAAACTCAGAGATTCTTCAAGAAACCCGCAAAACTCTTAAGACTGACACCCTACAACAATTTTTGTAACGTAAAGGCCTCGTGGAAATTTAAGCCAGCCCTGACGGAGCTGCAGCCCGGATCTCACAGCTGAGCGTTTCCCAAAGCAACTTTTACTTTCCTCTTCTGCAGTGAGCGGCCGGGAAGCAAAACTCGCCAGCGGCTGCCGTGACCAGCCGCTCCAGCCCGGGAAGGAGCCCAGCACCGGGCCCTGCCCGGCCTGGCACCAGCTCTGGCAACGCTCCCTCCTGACCCGGGTAAAACCTCCAGGCCGGCCACATTTCAGCCCCCCGCCATGTGTGACGCCGCTGCCGGCACACGGGCCTACCTCCCGCCGGGCCTTCGCACCGCGGGCCTCGCACCGCGGGCCTCGCACCGCGGGCCTCGCACCGCGGGCCTCGCACCGCAGCCGGCGGCGCAGCTGCCGCCGCCGGCCGCTCTGCCCCCTTCTCTCGGTGCGCCCCGTCGACCCGCCAGCACCCGCCGCCCCTTCCCTCCCTCCCCCGCCCGCGGCAGCCCCGGCACCGCCACCGCCCGCCCCGCAGGGGGCAGCAGCAGCAGGGCCGCCGCAGGTGGTGGTGGAGGAAATGGGCCGGGCCGGGCCGCCCCGCCCATCCCCCCCGCACCGCATGGTACGGCCCCGCCGGCCCAAGCCGGCACGCGCGCAGCCGCACCCCCACCGCCCGCCCGCCCGCCCGCCTCCCCCTCCCCGCGATGGTTCGCTCCGCACGCTACCTGTACCCCCAGGCGGGCAGCAGGGCCCGGCGCAGCTGCGCGCGCAGCTCCCCCAGCGTTGGCTCCGCCCCCGGCACCTCCACCGGCGCCGTTCGCTTCTGCACCCGCACGCGAAGCTTCATGGTGGCGGGTCTCCGCGCCCGCCTCGCGCCCCGAGCGAGCCACGCCGAGTGGCGGTGACGGTGATGGTGGCGCCGGGGAGCGGGCGCAAGGGCTGCCGGGGCGTGTCGGTGTTTTGGTTGGCGCGGCACCGCCTCAGCCCGCCCGGCCCCGCCCCCGCGGCCCGGGGCGTTGCCCCAGCGCACCGCCTGCCGCGCGCCCGATCGGTGCGTCGGCGTGCCACGCCGTGGTCTGCGTGGCAGCCCTGCCCGAGCGCGATCGATGATTGGGCGTTCGGGTTGGACTCGCGCGTGCGGCGGGAGGAGTCACCGTCCCTGTCGCCCGGGCTGTCGCGGCCGTTGCGCATGTTCGCCTCCGTTATTGCGGTTGCTTTGCCGCCGCTGTTCAGTAGTGGCTTATCCTGCTCAGCGGTTCATCCCCGCCGGGCCTGGAAGGGGATAAGCCACTGACGGGAGCGATTTCTGTACACTGGCTGCCTGCCGCCCTGTGGGGTGGTTTGGTTGGGCCGCTGTTCTCTCTTCCCTCCTCAGTGTAATACCGGCTTCGATGTTCTTCTGAAAACAAAACCCTTGAGGAGCGCGTGTTGCTGTCTGGGTGTTAAACTCTATTTGTGAAGTTAGTGGAAACATGCTAGGAGAAGGGCTGAAGGAGGATGCTGCTCCCAAGAGCATTTAGTTTTGGAAAGGAACATGGCTTTTTTTAAGGCAGACTACTGAATCATTGTCTTGGAGGTAATGTTTTAACACCTACAGCCAAATCTCACCAAAAATACAAAAGTCATAAACCACTTTGCTGTCTTTAGTTCCCTTTCATCTATCATACTTGCAAAAAGGTTCCTCCCCACACCTCAGATCTCAACAAGTATACTCGACTTCATCTAGAAATACACACTTTGTAGTGTAATGTTGATGGGGGGAAAAATATAAAAGGCACAGTTCAAGTTTTTACTTTGTTTAATGAATTACGTTAAATTTCAGAGAACAGTGAATTCAGGGATAACTTTTAAACAATCCTTATTCTCAGATTATCTTGCTTTTCCTTCTAACAATATGATTTACTTGCCTCACATTTCTCCACACAAGGAATAATATAAGAAATATGAGATGCAGGAAAATTGGGGTGCTTTCTAGGAATATGCTACTAAAATAACAGTAGGTAAGGTGAACTTGAAAGACCTAGCTTGCACAGCTACCACCAAGTACAACTGCTTACTATGGCACTATTCAAGTTGCTTAAACCTGTATTTATAGGAACAGCCCTCTCTGTGCCCTTTCAGCACTTACAGGGCCAGTCAAAAAAAGGAGACTGAAACTTCAAAAATTCTGTTCTGGGCTGCAGATGAAATCTCTGTTATGTCATCTGAACATGGCCCTCCAACCCAGGCAAATGTGGTTGCTAAATTTCACTTCACTTTAGAGTTTGCTGTCAAATACTTTTCAAACTGAAGGGCAACCATCATCTGTTTTCAACATGTCAATAAATTCTTCAGTGGAAAAGAGAGGCTTGTATTGATGAAGGCCATGAAAGGCAAAGAGACTACTGAAGTGGAATACTGTTACCGGAAAATAGTAACCAAGAAAACTCTCCAAACCAAATGATAGTTTAGAAAGCCAACATTGGTTTATTGCAGCGCTGGGTGCATGGGGGATCTCTCCTCCTAGCATGCACATCTAAGAACAAAAGCTTGCCCCTTATATACAATTCCAAGGGAAAAACCCACCCAATTAAAAAAACAACTTATACATAACACATTATGTAATGCATTACGTAATGTCTTTACACATGCGTACTAAATTGGGGAAGGGGTCTTTGGTGGTCTCTGGAGGTCGCTGGTGGTCCCAATCCCCCTTAAATCGTGCTTGTGCGCAAGCGTGGTTGAGGCCTTCTTGTTTACAAGTACATGTGTTCCCGAGAAGAAGATATCGTTTTGGACTTATCTCTCCTCTGACACAAGAGTTTATGAATCAAATTAATTTAGACATCACAAAGTTGTTCTTTACAGTTTTGTTTTGTCTTTTGGCCTTATATAATTAGCAGAGACCTTTGTTTATCTAAGCGTAAGTGTAAACAGCATGAATCTTTGTTTACTAGAACCTTGTTATCAATCCCATAAACAAACTTTATCTACAAAACATGTAGATACTTCAGAACCTATTATTATTATTCTATATTATTCTTAGCTAAAAGGAAGATTATTGACAGGAAAGTTTGTTCTGTACAAAGGTAACACAGAGCAAGCCTTTAGAGCCTACTCTGAGGCCTACTCTTGCTAAACTGTTGCTAACTTGAACCGTCTGGTAACAGCTGGCAACAGCGGCAGCGGCAGCAGCGGCAGCGGCAGCAGCGACTGAGGAGAGTGGGGGCGAGATTGGGCTGTAGCGGCGGTTTCCGTGCTCTGCCCCCCCCCCGCCCCCGGAGCAGCAGCCCCGAGACCCGGAAGTTCCCGGCAACGAATCAGGAGAGGAGCGGGCGTAGCCGGAGGCACCGCGGGAGATTTAAACGCGGTGAAACCATAACAAACAGTCAGCTGGCGGCAGCGGCGGCAGCGGCAGCGACTGAGGTGAGTGGGGGCGAGATCGGGCTGTAGCAGCAGTTTCCGTGCTCTGGCCCCGCCCCCCCGAGCAGCAGCCCCGAGACCCGGAAGTTCCCGGCAACGAATCAGAAGAGGAGGGGGTGTAGCACCACCCCCTGTGATTGGGTGATAAAGAGCCTCCGGGAGGACAGGGACTAGTCCCTGCCCAGAGGGGAGAGGGGGAGTCAACAGTGACTGGGTGTGTCCCAGGGTGGGAGAGGCCACAGCCGTTTGCAGCTCTTTGGGCAGGGCGCTGACTCCCTCCCAGTGCACAAGGAGAGGAAGGCGCCAAGGAGCTGTGAATCTTCTGCTGTCAGCTGGCAGCAGCGGTGGCAGCGATAGCGACTGAGGTGAGTGTGGGCGAGGGTGAGATTGGGCTGTACCGGGCGGGTTCCGTACTCAGGGCCACCTGAGCAGCAGCCCCTGAGTCCCGTCCCAGGAGAGGAGGGGGCGTAGCCGGAGGCACCGTGGGAGATTTGAAGAGCCCCTGGGGAGCGCGAGCAACCCGGAGCGCGCAAACAGGGCGTGGCAGTTTGTGCAGCAGTTCACACAGGCAGGGCGAGCGGAGTAGGCGTGCAGGCAGGTATGGTTTCCACTCGGCAGGGCCCTAAGTCCCTTGCAGGTGCCAGAAAAGACATGGCAACCCAAACGGACCTGCCACGGAAGCATGCGGAGGTGCAGGTGGCAGGCTGCAGGGAGTGCCAGAGCCTGGCCCTGGCACTCGAGGGTAATGGAGACCTCACCTGTGTGAGGTGCGAACAGGTCGACGACCTGATCTCCTTGGTGGCCCAGCTCAAGCAGGAGGTGGAAAGGTTAAGGAGTACAAGAGCATCCCAGGAAGAGGATGGCGGGCAGTGCTGTTCCCTGCCTGTCCTGGGGAAAACGGACGGGCCTAATGCTCCCCGGGTAGTGGAGGATCCTCTTCCTCCTCCACAATGAGCAGGAGGAGACCTAGGGGATGGGGGGAAATGGAGGCAGGTCCCTGCTCGGGGTGGCAGGCAAATCCCATCACGACCTTCCTCCCCCTCCCCACGTCCCCCTGCAGAATAGGTATGAGGTGCTGGAGCCTGAGCGTCTTCCTGAGTGTCAGGAAGACACGAATCTAGGTGAAAGACCCTCTACGGGACTACGTGAACAGAAGCAACCGAGTAAGAGGGTTGCAACCAGCTCCAAAAAGGAGAAAAGAAAAGTAATTGTTATAGGCGACTCCCTGCTAAGGGGAACGGAGGGCCCCATATGCAGGCCAGACCCGACTCACAGGGAAGTCTGCTGCCTCCCAGGGGCACGGGTAAGGGATGTTGCCAGGAGGATTCCTCAACTGGTGAGGCCCTCTGACTACTACCCACTATTAGTATTCCAGGTGGGTAGGGATGAGATTGAAGAGAGAAGTCCCAGGGCAATCAAAAGGGACTTCAGGGCCGTGGGGCATTTGGTAAAGGGGGTAGGTGCGCAGGTGATATTCTCTTCAATTCCTTCGGTGTTTGGTGAAAATAGGGAAAAGACTGTGAAAGTACAACAGATTAATATGTGGCTAAGAGACTGGTGCCGTAGGTGGGATTTTGGGTTCGTTGACCACGGGACGGCTTTCATGACACCGGGCCTGCTTATGCCGGATGGGGAACAGCTGAATCAGAAGGGGAAAAGGGTTATGGCCCAGAAGTTGGCAGGGCTGATCAAGAGGTCTTTAAACTAGGTTCGATGGGGGAGGGGGATAAGACCAGGGCAGCCACAAATGAACCTAGGGGTGACAGGGCTGCGTTGGGGGCAAGGCTGCTCGCCCAGCTGAAGTGCGATTACACCAATGCACGCAGTATGGGCAACAAACAGGAAGAGCTAGAAGCCACTGTACAGCAGGAAGGTTATGATGTGGTTGCCATCACAGAAACGTGGTGGGATGACTCTCATGACTGGAGTGCTGCTATGGATGGCTATAGGCTCTTTAAAAGGGACAGGCGGAGCAGGAGAGGCAGTGGGGTAGCGCTGTATGTTAGGGAGTGCTTGGACTGTGTCGAAATTGAGGAAGATGATGAGGATGACAAGGTTGAATGTTTATGGGTGAAGATCAGGGGGAAGGTCGGCAGGGCGGACATTACGGTGGGAGTCTGTTATAGACCACCCAACCAGGATGAGCAGGTGGACGAGGCGTTTTACAAGCGGCTGTCAGAAGCCGCCCGGTTGCCGGCCCTTGTACTTGTGGGCGACTTCACCTTGCCGGATGTCTGCTGGAAATACAACATGGCAGAGAGGAAGCAATCTAGGAGATTCCTCGAATGTGTGGAGGACAACTTCCTCATGCAAGTGGTAAATGAGCCCACTAGAGGAGGGGCCCTGCTTGACCTGTTGTTTGTGAACAGAGAAGGACTAGTGGGAGATGTGAGGGTCGGTGGCCGTCTTGGGAGTAGCGACCACAAAATGTTAGAGTTCTCGATAGTGGGGGAAGTAAGGAGGGGCAAGAGCAGAACTTCTGCCTTAGATTTCCGGCGGGCTGACTTTAGCCTGTTTAAGAGGTTGGTGGACCGAGTCCCTTGGCAATCGGTCCTGAAGGGCAAAGGAGTCCAGGAAGGCTGGACATGCTTCAAAAGGGAATTGCTAAATATTCAGGAGCAGGCTGTCCCAGTCTGTAGGAAGACAAGCTGTCGGGGAAAAAGACCGGCCGGGTTAAACAGGGAACTTAGACTAGAACTTAAGGAAAAAAAGAGAGCCTACTTGCTCTGGAAGAAGGGTCGGGTAACTTGGGAAGTCTACAGGGACGTGGCCAGGTCGTGTAGGGAGAAGATTAGAAGGGCCAAAGCTCAATTAGAGCTTGATTTGGCTGCTACAGTCAAAGATAACAAAAAAAGCTTTTACAAATACATCAGCAGCAAAAGGAGGGTCAAGGAGAGCCTCCACCACTTGCTGAATGAGGAGGGTAGTGTAGTGTCAGGGGATGAGGAAAAGGCAGAAGTGCTCAATGCCTTCTTTTCCTCAGTCTTTAATGACAAGACCGGTTGTCCTCAGGAGACTTGGCTCCCAGAGCCTGAAGTTAGGGACGGGGGGCTGTGTGAACCTCCCGTAATCCAGGAGGAGACGGTTAGTGACCTGCTGTGCCAGTTGGACACCCACAAGGCTATGGGCCCAGATGGGATTCACCCCAGAGTAATGAAGGAACTGACAAACGAACTTGCCAAACCACTCTCTATTATCTACCGGCAGTCCTGGTTAACTGGAGAAGTTCCAGCTGACTGGAAATTGGCAAATGTAACGCCCATCTACAAGAAGGGTCGGAAGGACGATCCAGGGAACTATAGACCTGTCAGCCTGACCTCGGTGCCAGGCAAGGTGATGGAACAGATAATCCTGAGTGCCATTACACGGCACATGCAGGACAATGGGGGCATCGGGGCCAGCCAACATGGATTCATGAAAGGCAGGTCCTGCTCGACCAACCTGGTCTCCTTCTATGACCAAGTGACCCGCTTAGCAGATGAGGGCAGGGCTGTGGATGTAGTCTATCTAGACTTCAGTAAGGCATTCGACACTGTCTCCCACAGCATCCTCCTAGACAAACTGGCTGCCCGGGACTTGGATGTGTGGACTCTTCAATGGGTTAAAAACTGGCTGGATGGCCGAGCCCAGAGAGTGCTGGTGAATGGGGCAAAGTCCAACTGGCATCCGGTCACTAGCGGTGTTCCCCAGGGCTCAGTTCTGGGGCCAGTGCTGTTCAATATCTTTATAGATGATCTAGACGTAGGGATTGAGTGCACCCTCAGCAAATTTGCAGATGACACCAAGCTGGGTGGCAGTATCGATCTGCTGGAGGGTAGGAAGGCCCTACAGAGGGATCTGGACAGGTTAGATAGATGGGCCGAGACCAACGGCATGAGGTTCAACAAGAACAAGTGCCAGGTCTTACACTTTGGCCACAACAACCCCATGCAGCTCTACAGGCTGGGGGAAGAGTGGTTAGAAAGCGGCCCGGCGGAAAGAGACCTGGGGGTGCTGATCGACAGCCGGCTAAACATGAGCCAGCAGTGTGCCCAGGTGGCCAAGAAGGCCAATGGCATCCTGGCCTCTATTAGGAACAGTGTAGCCAGCCAGTCTAGGGAAGTGATCGTCCCTCTGTACTCGGCACTGGTGAGGCCGCACCTTGAATATTGTGTCCAGTTCTGGGCCCCGCACTTCAAGAAAGATGTTGAGGTGTTGGAGCGAGTCCAGAGGAGGGCGACCTAGCTGGTGAAGGGTCTGGAGGGTCTGACCTACGAGGAACAGCTGGGGGAGCTGGGGTTGTTTAGCCTGGAGAAGAGGAGGCTCAGAGGTGACCTTATTGCAGTCTACAACTACCTGAAGGGAGGTTGTAGTGAAGTGGGAGTCGGCCTCTTCTCCCAGGCAACTAGTGATAGGACAAGAGGACACAGCCTCAAGCTTCGCCAGGGGAGGTTCAGGTTGGACATTAGGAAGAATTTCTTTACAGAAAGGGTTATTAGACATTGGAATGGGCTGCCCAGGGAGGTGGTGGAGTCACCATCTCTGGATGTGTTTAAGAAAAGACTGGACATGGCACTTAGTGCCATGGTCTAGTTGACAGGGTGGTGTCAGGGCAACGGTTGGACTCGATCCCTGAGGTCTCTTCCAACCTGGTTGATTCTGTGTGATTCTGTGATTCTGTATCAATACCACTCACTGAACAATGGAAGAGCTGATGCTCATTACAATGAGCTTGGTGTTACATGCCTGGCCTTCAACTGCGAGCATTAAAATAAGTGATTCCCTGAGAAGCTTGCTGTGCCCTTTGCCACTGCCCCAGTTGAAGTGCTTATGCAGTTGTCATCAAATGGGGCCACCTACTGGACAAATCCAGATGTGTAGGTTGCTGCAGCAGTGAGGGATGAGAGTGGAAGGAAGTGGCAAAGGCAGGGAGAAAGAAGACAGAAAGGGATCAAGAGCACCCTGCCTGTCAGAAACTCTGCTTTCATCTCTCTTGAAGAGGGCTGAATCCAAAACAATTCATGCTGCTGCCTCAACATCATGATCATTTTCCATTGGCCGTGGACCTTCTGCTCTGTTTTGTCCTTCAGTGTTGTCCTTGTCCTGCCACCTCTGTGTTCCCACTGGCTCCAGGGCTGCTTGGTGTGCGCTCTTTAGGAAGGATGGAGGAGGCTTCCCTGGCAGGAGAAATGTTTATGGGTACAGTTGGGATGTTTCCAGCAGAAGCACCATTTCAGTAGCTTGCACAAACTAAAGTAGTTGTGTGAAATAAAATGGTTCAGTTTCTCAGGAGCTGGCTGTAGTCATTAGGTAACCAGCTACGCCAGTTACAAGTGAGTATTTCAGCTGCTAATTTTTTGTTTGAATATTATGAGTCATGGAACAATGTATGGTTTAAACATGTTTTCCACACAGCAGTAAGTATTAAACAGGAAAAACTCATAAGAAAAACTCATGATGAAAGGCTAAAACATTTTCCACAGCTTTCAAGTTTGCCTATGCAAATTTCAAATGACCCAAAAACACCATCCTTTTTTTCCCTCACACATCTTTCTAAAAGGGCTGTTATTTTATGAGTAATATTTTTTTTCTTCATCATTTTCATTTTATCTCAGTCTGCAGGCAGGAGACTTCCAATGGCCAAGTATGAAGTTGCCCTCAGGCTGGGAAAGGCACTATGTCAAAATAGTACAGGAAACCTGTGTGCTTAGAACCTTGAAGAAACGGTTTTATACAGAAAAATTTTGACTTTCAGAAATGGTGATTTTTTTTTTTAGTCTAATTCATTAGAAGAATATATACAAGATGGTGACAAAAGAAAGCTCTTTATCAGCATTAAGTAGCTCCAGATGGTTGTTAAAGACAATGTGGTTTCTCAACTCAAAATACATTATTGAGGATTTTTCTCCCCCACATGGTCAGTGTAAAACACAAGCAATAGAACCCGTTCCACCAAAGAAATAAAACCCTATTGATAGCCCTAGTGGTTCCTCTTGAGAGATTTGAAACTTAATATAGCTGTAGTCCTGTTGACCTGCAGTCAACTTCCCATGGCAGAGGAGAACTATAAGAAGTAAAGGTCTCTTTGGTTCAGTTACATACCTCATGGAATTTTTTTTTTTTCCTGAAAGCCGAGTGTAGTTGTAAAGCTGTGAGCCAGTGGACCTTTTCCATTGTTTTTCTTTCTGTATTTGCTACTACAAAGAGTTTATTTTATAATACATATAAATAAATAGATATGTGTATATATTAACCCTTATGATACTGATATTTTGAATGACTGGGATCACACTGAAAGATGTGAGAGACGGTGGAATGAGAAGGAGAAGGGTATGAAGGCTGGAGTGTCATCAGGAGATCTGTGAAAGTCTGAAGTACCATTTTAAGTGTGCCAGTGGAGGAGGAGGTTCAAATCAAAGTCAATGGAAAGACCCTCCTAACTTCTTGAAGCTTGATAGTGGTCAACTTTACTCCTAAAAGGTATTTTGAAACCCTTTATGCTTTAAAGCATAAGCCCGAGTGCTCTATAGCTAAGACATTTAGTGGAGTTCTGCTTTACACTGCCTCAAGTTGGCTGTCTACAGACGACCCTTGAGCAGCATCTGAAGTTTGCTCACGTGGCTCTTAACTTCTCTGTTTCTGATGAAAATCTTGGTCATATGGAGCAAAGGACCTTTCAGTGGGTTTTCTGAGGCTTGCCAGATTGCTTCAGACCTTTTTAGATACCACCATGTTTTCTTGGATTTATATATTTCTTTACATTATTGAATTGCTGACAGTTGTGTGCAGAGCAAAAGTCTTTGAAGTGGCACATCAAAGACAGAGTTTGGTATCTTTGCATTAGCAAACCAAAATCACATTTCTCTGGGTAGTGAAAAGAGGTTCTACCCGTGGAGGAAGATTCTCAAAGGAAGATGTCCTATGTCTTGTGATGAACCAAGGGGTCAAGTTTTTCTTAGTGAGATTACTGCATCCACCTTCCAGGAATCTATGGTGACTTCTTGAACTTCATGAAGCTAACTGAATGGTTGTACAAGAGACTAGTGAGTGAGCCAAACAACTGGAAGAAAAGCAGAGAAGAAAGCGTAGAGCAGACCCATGCAAATGATGGACTCAGGTCTGAATCTGGGCAGATCATAGACAAGTAATGCCTGCTGCATTCCTGTTCAAGATCTCAATATTTCTTACTCTTTCCCTGTCTCTCGGGGACCAGCTTAAAGCACTGTTACAATTCTTAGCTGTGAGGGCAGCGTGCAGTGCAGAGCTAGAACAAGAACACTGATTTTTTTTTTTGCTGGATGGATCTTGGTAAAAATGAACCTAGTAGTCCTGGCTCAGGTTCTAGGATAAGGCAGCTACAGAGGTCAGCAAAGTGAACTCAGTGGATCCAAACAGTGGAAAGTGTTCATTTTCCATCAGCTCATCAGACAACTGCCTCTCCACATAGTTAACCATTGTTAAGAGATTCTTTGTAGGCGTTGCAGCCATGTTATTTATTCTGCAGCCTGGCACAGATTAATAGTTCTCTGGCAACTCTGCTCCAAGGCTGTGAAAGCCTTTATGAAAGGTATCAGTAGGCAATCCTCACTCAGAAAAAGCTGTGGAAACACAGCTCCTTTGCAAAGCCTCCAAAAGAGTGTGTGGGGGGTGACAGACCTACTCACAAATATAATCGCTGGGGGCAGGGGTGGCCATTGCTTCCTATGGATTCTGCCTGAAGACTTCATTGAGCTAGATTGCCTGCTGCCTCATGAGTTGGGAAGTGGATAGTGTTGCTTTCCACACGGCATGGAGGAAACAGTGAACAGGAACTTACTACTGTAGTTTTTCTTTTTCCATGGGTATTTCCAGTGGTTGTGGAGAGGTGGAGATCACCTGATTTTATGTCATTTAGCAAAATCCTGTCTGTATCTTTTGCTGGTTTCTTTAAGCATTCCTGCCAATCCGTCTCTCCTATCAACCATATAAATTTTGTATTCCTTTTCCCTTGGAGCTGATTTTCCATATGGAATATCAGTGTATAGGAAGGGTTAAAATCTTGAACTTATTGAGTCCTTTTTGATTTGACATTGTTGAGTGAGCTGCAGAAAGCCTACCTGTTCTTGAGCATGCTGCAGAGTAACTAGAAACAATGGAGCAAGGGAGAAACTGAAAAATCCAGTCCAATTTTTGTGATAACAGCAGAGATATTTGTGAAACTAAAGTGCTCTTTCTGGACTTCAGGTTGAGTAGACATTATTTGCTATCATGTTTGAGAACTGTTTGTCTTGTGTTTGTTAACTATTGAGGTTTATTTTCTGAATTTCTGGAAGTGAAAGAAATTCTGTGGGCTGCAAGTGGAGAGTTTTGTGCAGAACCAAGGCAAGACAAGGACAAAATTCTTTTTCAGAGATATTCTATTGTATTTCGGAGGTTGGTCAGTTTAAGATAGTGTGTTTTTATGGCTGTGTTAAACCTGTACAAGACAATGATAGTGACTTTTTTTTTGCATCAGAAGCTTCCTTAGTTCTTAGGCAGATTTCAGCTGTAATCTTTATTGCAAGTTTTATGTAAAGTTTTGCAGACTGTTCACAAAGGAGAAACCAAACGTGGTATCTACACACTGGTAAGCAGAGTACTTCATTAGGGTGAGACAGGTACACAGACTGAAACAAAGGAGTATTTCATCTTTTTCCTCTACTTAACTTACTTGAATACACTATCTCGGAGAAGACAAAAGAATTAAGAGAATTATTTACATCAAGGAATTGCTTGGTGCATGCTCAGTTACTAAAGATAAAAATCAGAGCAATTTGTCTGCCATCTATTGTCACCGACAATGCAATTGGCAGCTCTGATTTAGACTATCAGGCAGCTGACAATTTCCATCTCCTTAGCTCTCTGTGTCTCAGTCATCTGACTAACCTTGGACGATCAATCCTAGCATCTGACAGAGGCTTGGGGCTTTGATGAAACCAAGAATGTCAGCCTTGGAGTGCAAAAGAAACCAAGAATATCAGCCTTGTTGGTTTGAGAAAGCAATATGAAATGATACCGTCTTTTACTGCCATGGCAGTTTAGTTGTTGTTTATTCTTTCAGCTTCTCACCTGGTATTCATTTAAGATCCAAACAAGAACATATTAACTACAAAGCATGGTAGTGACTAAGATTGCTGTTTTCTGTTTCTCAATTGGAATGAAATTCAATGAGAATGAGGTACCTCACCTGCATCAATGCTTCTAGCAATCCTTCTAGATAAATATCTAGTAAATATCTATGTAATTTAATGATAGGAAAATCTGTCTTTCTGGTTTTATATTGATTTTTAATTGACTTAATAATCAGGACAGAAAGTGCTATATTTGCGGGAAAAGCTAGGACAATTTTTGGAAAAAGTTAAGATTTGTGACTCCAGCTGGCTGTTCTGCATAATATAGCATTGCTTCCTTAAAGTAATTATTTATTTTGAGTTGCTTAAAATAGAAAAAAACAAAAAAAACATAAGAACTGGAGATGGAATGGCCAATTAAAAGGGAGATTTTCAAAATTTGTCACAATATGGATTATGTTTTCAGAATGTTTTTTCCCTGAAACCACTTTTTCTTGCATAGTATCTTGGTGTAACTTTGTAAGGATTCCTCAGAGAACTGATATCAGGGCAATATTGATAATGCAACTGTCTTACAGTTCAGAAATCCACCAAAGAGCGCTTTGAGGTACTGGGTAGATCTTGGATTTGCAACTGTTTAGAGTCTGACCTCATAATATTAATTCCAACACACAAGTAAGACTACCAAAGGGTGGTGGGTTTGGGGATTTTTGGTGGAGGGGAGGGTTTGTGGGTTTTTAAAATTCATTTATAAGTTTTCTGGCAGATTATTGAACAGCAGATTATTGAACAAATTGTCCAAGACAATATGGTACTTACCAGGAATGACCTTATAGGCTGGAATACCTGGAAAACTAGCAAGACCTTTTTGCTACTTATTAATTAGCATGGCTTTGTACATAGGCAGGTACCATGATCACAATCAGATATGTTAGAAAAGGATGTGCCACTCCCCTCAGTGGTAAGGCCAGAGTAAAGTTACGATAGGCCCCTAATAAGCAATTTCCTAATGCAGCACTGAGAAGACTTGAAGTTGTCTTGAGAAACGGTATTGCTCTTTCTAGGAAATTGAGCAGTGGCTGTCGTTGGTAGTGAAAATTAGGATGAATGCCAGAATTTTGAACAAAGAAACCTTACTTTTATACTAGGAAAGTGTAATGGAAAGAAATAATTTGTCATAGCTTTTGTGAATCGGTGTCTTGTGGTTATGTCCCACCATGCAGTGGCTCACAGTCTGGCTTTGCACTCAAAGACACTGTGCTGCAGGCTTATGCCAGGACACCCTTCTCTATTCCTGTGTGATCACCATATCATTCTCACATTCTCTTTGAATTTGCCCTTGTATTTCCTTCTCATGTGACCTGATTTAGCTGATCTCGTGTATTGGTGTTTGCATTAAGTCAGAGGTTTGTGTGTAACAGGGAGGCAAGTTTTGTAGGGAGGCCTACTGTATTTTATTAGACCAGCTGATCTAGTTGAAAAACTTTTGAACTTGCAAATCCAGTATATCCTAGGGGGTGTGTATATAAAAAGGGTGTTGTTCCATAGGAGGACAGACCTGCTTCTCCTTGGCTGGGATTGCTCTGTCATGTTCACTCTGCAGGAGGTAGGTCGGATGGTAAAATAAACCAGCCAAGACATGGATATGGGGAAAGCATAGAGTAGTGGAGCAGAACCATTCAGTCTCACCAACAGCTAATGCAAGTCAAAGTGCTATCCAAGTAATCAGAAATCTGTGTCTGCTCCCACACTGACTTCTTTCTTCAGTAAAATCATTGGCTAAACCTCTCGACTATTCACCCTTGTCCAAGTTTCATTGAGGGAAGTGATGGATACAGATTTTTTGCAACTCATGGTATGCATCATTTATGATCACGTTTGTATCATAAATGTTGTTAACAGGTTCCTGTGCAAAGGTGAGAAGATGCTAAAGATATGGTATTCTTTCCTGCTGTGTTGGCTGTCCTTGCGGCTTGAGGCTAATCCTGGTCTTAAAGTGAGGATTACTCAGAAGGGGCTGGACTACGGTATGTCTAACATTGCCAGAAATTAATTTATGATAAATACTCTATGCACAGAATATAGTTCCTCAATAAAGGTGCAACGTAGAAACAAGCTCCTTAAATATTGAAATAGAATAAATTCCTTTTTGTCACCTCACACCAGGAACACCCTTTGTCTCATCTGTCACTTATTTCCTTCCTTTTTTTTGCACCCCAGATGTGAATTTATCCTTGCATTGGTGATTGTATTCTCCTGCAGTCCAAGAGTGTTTCTATTGCATTCCTCATATCAATCTACTTTCTTAGAATCAGAATAAGGTGGTCATATAATTGCTTCTTTTTTAAAAGTGTCAAAAACCTGATTGAAATGCAATATATAATTGAAGATAAGAAGACATAATTGGGAAAAAAACCGTATGATTTTGGAACAGTCACGTAGCTGCACACCTTTATTCTCATTCCTCCATTTGGCATGGGACAGCATCTGCATGTGCCATTCTTTCAAAAAACCCTAGTAACTGTCTGCCGTAATTCTGCCCCTTAGCAGAGTATCAGTAATTTCCACAATATTCCTTACTCTTTCTATTCATGCTGACTTTCACTGTCTCTTACCTAAGACTTACTCCATGGGTGTGGAGGGCATGCAGTATAATTTCAGTTGTTTACAGAATTAATATTAATAATAAAGGTTAACAAGGCACAAATTCAACAAAGGCTGGGTCATGCTAAGGATTAATTTTCATTTGTGTACTGAGCATGCTGACAGGTAAACAATGGACTTGTGAGATGAAAAGTAGAAGCTGAGGATTTATGCCTTCGAGATGAAAGCAGGGATCAGGTCCACTTATTTCTCTGTATGAGCATTGTTTTAAAGGCTTTTGAGGAGTTGAGAAGTGCAGGGCAAACATCAGTCACCCAAACCAGAACTGATCTCCGTGTCTTTTTATGACACACAGGAGAAATTGCTCCCTAGTGATCTCTTGTGCCTTTAGAAATGAGAATTCATCCTGGTATGTATTAGCGTGAGCCCAGCAGTTTTTGTGACATTCAGCATGGCCTTCAAGTGCTGAATGAACAGACTTAAGTTTGCACACCCCTGCATCAAGAAAAGACATTAACAGTGTGCCTCCCAAAGGTATTTCTTGTATTTGAAGAGCATGGTGCCCTTAATATGAGATTTGAAGGCTGAGGCAATAGATCCTGCATGCATGCTCTTTGCCTGCTGCAAGAACCTTGAGAGAAATTCCACCTGGGATCACTGGTTGCCTTCACTAAGAGAGCTTTAAGTTATTTCAGTCACAGCCCATATTTTGCTTTGGAGGCAGGAATTCCCAGGGAATCATAACTTACATCTCCTTCATAAAAGATGCATTTTATAAAAAGTTATTCCAATGTTGAGTTATCATTGATTCCAATTCTTTGCTTTTTTAATAGACTGAAGTCTGGGAGAGAAAAATATAGATATTTGCATTCAGCAACTATGAGGCCAAAAGCTGAAGAAACTCATGCTAAAAATATCTGAAAGCAGGACATCATTCAGTATTAAAGTTTTAGCAGTGTCTTCATCAAAGAGGAGCAAAAAGAAGGAAGACACACGGAATTTGGGATTTAAAGATGTTCTGTTTGTTGATTATAAGGTCTGTGTGTATTATCGATGCACAAGTAGTATTGAAGCATTCAAGAAAGTAGAGATAGATTCCTTAAAGCAAGTAGAGAAGGTAAGGAAGTAAGTCAGAGATCTGCAGCATGCTGTAATGGATAAGGTGCAGTGGCAAAATGTATGTACCCTGAAAGAAATGGGAAGAAAACATTTAAAAGGATTGTCTTTAAACCTCAAACAACTTCCTGTACACGAGCAACAATCCACATAGTTCCGCATTTGACATACCAGCACTTCAGATACATATATCACACTTTTTGCGTAAGTAAACACTACATATAGAAGACGTCTTGCTACTTCTTAGCGGGCTTTTTCATTCAACAGGTATGAGGCAAACGTGAGTTTGAGGATACACGTTGAGGGTAAACGTGATGACCAAGCGTTTCCCAAGGCTTTCCACATTGTCAGTGAAGGGAAGGAAGTATAACAGTTTCAGAAACCTGACAAGAGTTCTAGAATATAAAATACAACTCAAGGACGAGATGATCTTGGTTAAATGATTTGTATATGAGGCTAATAGAAGTTATAAATGGGTGTATAAGTAATTGGAAGAAGGTCTAGGTAAGGGTTTAAGAATCAGAGGTTTTTATGAACTGTGTTAAAAATGATTAAATTATTTGGCAGTATATCTGGACATTTGGGTGCCTCAATCCCATCTGCAAGGTATGTGCTTTCCTCTGTCCCCTTGTAGGCAGCAGGACTGGGTTGGAGCTCCTGAAGCAAGCAGTATTGAAAGAGACCTTCCCAAGCTGGAGTGGGCAGGAGAGTTTCTTGGTTGTGAAGGTCAACTATGTAATTTCAAGGTAAGTAAAGGAAATACATTTCAAAATTTTAGGATGAAACATCTTATTGTATTGTTACTGCATAGTAATAATTATGCAGACATTTTTTTGTTGTTCAGTGTAAAATTTTAATGGTTCATCTAACTCTGCTCCCACTGCCCAAACACTGATTTGGAAGTACTTCTACCACACTCAGAGATGAGCTTTAGAAAGCTTCTGAAGGAGCACCTTGGCTGGTTTTTCAGTTGGTTTGTCTCAGAGTTTGGGGCAAGGCAGGTGTAAGCATGGCTATGACACAGCAGGGGAAATGGGTGGGAAAGAGGGAAGAATCCATGTTATTAAGTCTGCTACTATGAAGGACCTGTAGCAGTGAAAGTAATTTGTGTTTGATGAGAAAAAGCCAACAAAGGGATAAGATGAAAATGTGTGCAGGGGCACGGTGTATCTGGGCTGGTGTGGCAGGAAGATGACTTTTACAGAATCTTTTTGGATGGATTTACAATGGTAAATCAGCATTTTTATTGGATAGGGCTCAATACCTATTTCCTGTTGAGGAAAATCATTGTACTAGGAGCAGCCAGTAGAAAAACAGGTTTATAGAGTTTCCTACAATTTCTCCAAATAAGGAGACTAATATAAAAGGTTTTTCTAGAGCCTTTTATCCCATCTTCCAGTTAAAGATTTTCCAATAGGCTATAAACAGAAAAACAGAAACTTCTGGTCTTTTAATATTACTATCAAGCCAAGCTCTGCTGCTCAGTAGCATTTTACTTCCTTTTCCTTACAAATTACCCAGAGCATGAAATACCAGTCATCTAGGAGACTTCATGTACTTTCTGCTGGATAGGGCCTGCATCCTTTATCTGTACCTCATATTTTCCTAATAGCCTGCTTTCCGGCAGGCTTCATTGTATTGTACCATCCTTGCAACCTTAATCCCTGCACATCTGAGAGAGCTGTGTTTGGACAGTCTGGAGAAGAAGAGACTATGGGGGTGGAGGTGCGAGTATCTTACTGCATGTCTTCCACTCTCTGCTGGATGGTGATTGTAGAGAATATGAGCCAGATTCTTCCTGGAGGTACACAGTGAAAGGATCATGGGCAACAGATATAAGTTACATCAAGAAAAGTTCTGATTAGAAGTTAGGAAAAAATGCTAGGGAGCACCATCACAAGAGCACAAAGAGGCTGGAGAATCTCCATCCTTGGAGGTGTTCAAGACTCAAGTGGGCAGAGCCCCTGAGTTGGCCCAGCTTTGAGTAGGGGGTTGAACCAGAAAATCTCCCGAGGTCCCATTCCATCCTAAATTATTATATGATCTTCAAAACCCCAATTCATTCTCCCAACCATAGTTCTTGAAATTGGCCATCTTCCCAGTGGATGATCTGATTTTAGCTCACTGCAAACAAGATTACTAAAGAAAGCCTTACTGCTGCCCAAGATGTTATTGGAAAATTATGGTCATTTTAATTAGAAGTAGCTGGTGCCTTCTGCCCTGGGGAAAGTAGATTAAAGGCAGTTGTTTCAGAGATCTCAGCCAGATATTAGGAAACAATGAGGAATATGTACTACATGATAAGATTACAGCTGATATCTTTACAATGTTCAGCTCAATTCAATACACCCAATTGCCAGACAATATCCTTGAGTATCAGAAACATTTGTTTTGGCAGGGAAATCTTCAAGTAAGATTTTGTTTAGAAAAATGGATCCTCTACAGAGCCCTTTGCTGAGGCAAGGGCGGGGATACAGAATGGGGAAAGAGAAACTTTGATGTTCTTCAGCAAATGCTCACATTCAGAAAACCTGGTTTTATTTATAGATGTAGCATCTGGGTTTAACACACAGACTTATGTTCCCCCAGCAAGCACATTTCACTTTAAGGAGTTTGTTTTTCTCCCAAGGGGAGGTTTTCATTTCGTCCAGGCATTCTTTTTTGCCTGGGCAGATATAAAGGATTCTTTTTCCAAGGATGCTACTAAGTGTAATGGTACAGATGTCTTTCTTTCCTAAAATATACAAGGGTCAGTCATTTCTGATAAATTCTTTTACCAAAGCATAGACTTTGCCTTTTATAGCAGATGGGTTTTCAGTGATCAGAAGTCCTTTTTACTTTTTTGACATCCAGTCTAATATCCTCCTTTCTGTATTCTGTAGGCTCAGAATTAGGGCCATAGATTTCCCAGAAACTTCTGCTTCCTTTATTCCTGGCACTGGCATTTGCCTATCAGTGGCACGTGCTTCTGCTACGATCAGTGCAGACTGGAGAATGAACGCGTGGCTGCTGTAAGTATTGTACAGTGTGATGCAGGTGTGGGGGACAGTTCTGGGAGAAGGATTGCAAATGAAATTCAGAAATCTAGTTGGTAATTATTATTTTTCAAGTTAGATATGCTTTATCATGTAACAACAATCTATTTGAATAAACGTCTTAAGAAGGAAACATCCCCTGCCAACTAATGTTTTTTTTTTCTTAATTATTCTACCCTACAGGATGTCTCTTTGGGAGGTATCAGGTCAGACATCTGTTCACATGCTCAATTTGTCCAGACTGTATATTACATGATATTACATGAATATTCAGGACCACAGAGTTTGCAATAGCCACATTTGTTACTTTCTTTGTACAGTATAACTGGAAGGTTGACTCTCTAGCTAATTATCTGTTTGCTGGTACAGTGTGTATTGTCTTCCAAGCGCTTCTTTTAAAGAAGGGCACTGTCACAATGCCAAACATTCATAAATTCGGAAACTCCAGAATTTGGGTCGCTATGGAAAATTGACTTAGCTTCATGAGCCTGTGCAGTATGAGATTGTCGTTAATGACAAGATGGCATATTGATTTTTCCACTTTTTTATCTCAGCATTTTTGCTATAGAATTTTAATATAATATTCTAGATTTTCTTAGGGATGGGGGGAAGGGCTAGACTTCTGTGATATCAGAAAAGTTTGGAAGGTGCTAATCTCTACATTTTGGGTTAATGGAGTAACTGGTAGCAGCAGTAGGCATTGCTCTATTTGTGAGCCAGATAGTACAGCAAGATGGATCACCAGGCTGCAAGTTTCACAGCATGTCCTGATTTCAGAGGAGCATGGACATGCAGTTCTGCATTCAGTCTCAGTACTGGTAGCTGGAAACTGCTGTCACTGTGTCCCCAACATGTCTGTTGTTCCTTCTGTATTGTGAGGAAAAGAATATTGTGTTCAGCAGGGCAAATTAGCTGTTCCCAAACACAAAGCCACCTCCTCCTATTGCTGAAGGATAAGGACCTGGGCATAATCTGGAGAGCCCCCAGATGTATAAAACCCCAAAGATTTCACAGACAGCAAGGGAGGCAGGGAGCTGGTACACAGGATTTGGTGGAGCAGATCATGGTGAAGGTGGTCAAAGCCAGCTTTGGTGGAGTTTAGGGGGTGAAGGGTTTTTCTTGCCTTTTTGAGGGGCAGAAGGAACAATCTGTGCTGATCTGTTCAATATGATGCTTTGTGAATGACTGTAGGTTTAGAGAGATCCAGAATATGCCCTACTCTTCATCCCCTAGTACTACACGTTGCTTTCAGCATAGCAGACTAAGAGGGGCCAGCTGAAAATGATGTTTCCAAGCAAGACCATTGACAACCCACCCCTCCTGGGCTGTTTCAAGGATCAGTAAGATGGGTCTTATCACAGCTTTTTAGTTGTGATAATGTTATTCCTACATTTCCAGCTCTCGCTGTAGCCCTCCTCTTCACTGTGTCGCAGAGCACTTTGCCAGTCACAAAAACTTCTGGCAGGCCCTTTGCCCCTGGAGGCCTGGAGCTGAGACCCTGCCCCAGTGAATCAGGATTCCTCCTGAAGAAGAGCAGGTATAAGGATGCAGGAACAGAGGGCCTATGTAGCTGGGCTTCTCCCCATCTCCCAAGCACAAAAAGGGAGCAGGAGTGCTGAGATCCTTTTGCGATGGTCCCTGTCACTGAAGTATGGGTAAACCTAGGTTGGAAGGATCCCTCAAGTCATTTTGTCCAGCCTCCTGCTCAAAACAGAGCAGTCACCAGACTAGATCAGGTCAGCTGTTTAGTGGTGGTTTTTAGCCAAGGATGGTGATGCCACAACCTCTCCAAGTAACCTGTCCCAATGCTGCACAACCCTCCTTGGGAAAATGTTATTCCTAATGGCTTGTGGGATGGGGGTTTGTTTAGGGACTGGAAAATGAGGGTCTGAAGAGTGGTGCTTCCTCCGGATAGCCACTTAATGTATATACACGGACTGAAAAGGTGGGGTTGAAAATGGTATAGCTGGTAGGAGGGACTTTGTGACTGGCAATACTACTCACAGGGGTAGTCTATGGTTTGGGGCTGGGTTAAGATTAATCTTTTGGGATTACAACCTCTTTCCCCAGGATTTTTGCTTAGCCTGAAAAATAAAGAGGAAAGCTGAGAGACTCATGGTTTGAGCTTCATATTGGGCTGGGCTCTTTCTCTGTAATATGATGCAGTCACTGTAGTAATGCCTGGGAATAGAAAACTTGAGTAATCAGGATGAAAGGATGAAAAGTGATGCTTTCGGTGCCAGTTCTGTTATGGTAAATGAGGTTTTTATAAGGCTTTTCTAACATCCATTCAGCTCTCTGTATCCTTCTTGGTTGGTCTACAACTTCTACAACTCCTAACTGTAGTCTTAATACCTGAATTTGCTGGAATTTAGATATAAGAATATTTTTGTTGGGATCTCAGAAAGGATTTTTACCGAAAGGAGACAGAATGAATGCGTTTGGGGCAGGACAAAGAATGGAGGAAAGTATACATTTTAAAGGGTTATTGAAAATTGTTACAGGAAAGAGGGAAGTGGAACAATTGCAAAGTTGAGAACCACTGGGTTATACATTTATTAGCTAACAGGCTTCTGCTGCTGCAGTCCCGGAGGCCTTCAGGGTGATCTGTCACGAAGGACTGGAATGTCTTGTGTTGCTGTGAAACTGTCACATTTTTGCAAACTTGTCAAGTCCTGCACAACACTGGAAAATTCATGTCCTGGAAACTCATGCATATAATCTGTTTTTGAATACCATGCATGACCCTAATCTACTTTAATCCCTAGAAAACCAATTCTTCATTCTAGATGATAGAAGCAAAAAGTCCTTTCAAACTTGATTTACAGGTAGTTTCTTAAATTGTTCCCTTAAAGCAGATGTTTCCTTGACTGAGTTTGTTTTTTTTTCTCCAAGCAGCAAAGACCAAGGAGGAATTACTGTGTCCATCTCAGGGCTGTTTATTGCAGTTATCTTCAAAGTGTCACGGGACAGTACAGGCCGCTTGTCCGTGGTGCTACACAATTGCCAGCAGAGCATTAATAGTGTAAAAGTCAAAGTAAATGGAGGATCTAGGTATGTACAGTAGATTTTCTAATTACTCTGCGGGAAGTAGCAGGGTTTGTAGCATAAGGGCCACTATTCAAATTTTGACTTTTAGGGATCCAGTTACAGGATACCACTAACTATTGAAGTCTATGAAAATAGATTTTTAAAGGTCTGTTTTCAAAACCAGGCTCCTTTGCTGAGTGTGTGAAGTGCAGTTAATCTACATTTCTTTGTGCATGTGCCAAAAAATGAGCTGATTAAACATACTGCATATGAAAAAAATGAAAAAAAATACAAGATGGCATGTGGAGGTTTGCAGATATGAAGGTGGTCTAAACTGATGATGCCTTTTGACAAGCTGACATACAATTTCACAATAAAACTTTCAAAAGAGAATATGAAACAATGCTTTTAGTTCTCCTCATTTTGATTTTCTATACAATTTTTTTGTCTTACTCAAAGACAAAATATGACTAATTGAGTATTGTTTATTAACACATTAACATTAACGTTCACTACTTTGCAGATTGCCTTCTAAATAGCTCTTATGAGACTGAGAACCCCTAGCATTTGTCTGAGACTCACAAATTAATAAAAACAGTCAACTGCACAGTCTACCAATACTGCTGTAATCATGTCTCATTAATACAAATGACATTGACATCCCAGTCTGCCAGATTTTATATTTCAAAGATTTCAGTCCATGGTAAAAAGTCACTGTATTCATTTCCTTTCCTCCAGCTGGATCTACAGCTTTCTATCTGCTTATCTTGAGAAGCCCATTCACACCAAAGTGGATAAAAATGTAAGTCTGCAAAAACAGTTTCAGGTAACAAAGGGAGGGGTTGAAATACAGCCCTTACATTACTGACTTGTTTCTCTTTTTGTGTAGCTATGCCTAAATATCAAATACAAAATCCAAATGATGGATGCACAGCTAAGAAAGCATAAGGGTGAGTTGTTGGTAACAGCTTTTTATTAAGTAATTTTCATAGTGCTCAAATTGTAGCCTTTTTTATTAGATGCCAAACCGTTCCTGTGTTCACGGTACAAAAAAAGTGAAGGAAGAAAAATACAGCCATTGTTCTGTACCTTAACCTATTCCAGAGTTCACCCTAGAAATCTCTTGCATGTGCCTTATATATAATATTCAGATTTCTTCTGTGTCCATAGCAGGTCACCTGTAATCTTTCAGTCTGTTGTAGCTGACCTGTGTTATTTCCTTAGATTTTTGAGATGAACATTTTCATGCTGATCCTTTACGCTCTTGGTACTGTGGGCATAAGAAAACCAGATTTAGCAGTAATCTACTAAAGAGCTAGCAAACCTCCCTGTAAGATCTCGTAAACTTAGCACATCTTGTTTTGAACTAGAGTTCAGTGAGATAACAAGATGCTGCAGGAAGACAGTGTCACACTGAGCGTGCTTCTCTTCACACCAGTAAAAATTCCTGTGTCACTCTTGCAGAGACATGAAGACAATAGATATCTGTGTCCAAAAAGCATATATATAAGATTTTCACTTCTATAATAAATCCCACAGCTTTTCTTTTTTTTTTCCCTTTGTTGTTGTTGTTGTTTTTTTCCAAGACTAAGAATATTTGTAGTTTTCACCAATTCAAATTCATTTAATTCACCTAAGTCATATACTTCAGGCCAGAGAGTTTGTTCCTACTTTTCACATTGTATTGTGGATATTTCTATCATATGCTCTGCTCTTCAGAAGCAGAGTAAGTAGACTTGTTTTTCCCAAAATGGCCTATACCTGCCATGTGCCAGGCAGTGGCAAGTATTACTCAAAATCATGGTCGTCAAGAACATTTACTTATGCAGCACATACCTAAACACTTCAGGCTCAAGGGCAGTCCAAACTGTGCTGTCATATTGAGGAGTTCATAATCTCTGTGTGAATTCACCATTTCTCTTTAAACCCATCTGATTTTTATACAGTATGAACAGACCTTACAGTCCAATCAAAAATAACAATCAGACTGAAGTTGCATGTAAGAGCCTTTCAGAAAAAGTCTTCAATCATATTGTCTGATAAAGTGCCCTCTGTTGTTGTGAACATCCCTTGTCTTCAACACTGATATGCATAAAAATATGCTAATGTCGCCTTCCAAAGTATTTAGTAGTATTTACCAATATTTCACTCATATAGGAGAGTTTAGTTCTCTTGTACAAACATATAACAAAAAAGGGGACTCTGCCCTCGGTACTCCTTCTTTCACTGCATGGGAGAGATTTCTGAGCAATGTATTCAGTTGTGAACAACAGGAGAACATGGCCTAAACCAGGAGGAATCGGTGATTTTTCCAGAGGGAATACTCTCACTTTTTCCCTTATAAGAAGTTTTTTTTATTTTCTTCTTCCTTCTCCTACCACTATTCTTCTTCAGATTCATCATTTCTATAATGCCTTTGCCTTTAACTAAACAATAACTGTTTGTGATGTGTTTTTGTAGTAACAGCTGTTTTGTTTTTGTCCATCATTCTTCTAGTCTTAAGCCAGATTGATGCCTTTGCACAAATAGACTATTCCCTAGTTAGCTCTCCAGTAATCTTCAAGTCACACATTAACTTGGATTTGAAGGTAATTTGTCTTTAATATCAGTGTGCTTTCTAAGACTTCTCTGATTCTCTTTTGTGTTGATTAATTTTCTTTCACTACAGTCTTACTCAGCTTCTCCAATATTTAATGGAAAAAACAAGAAAATATTTGGACATTTTGGTCAAGAGCTATTTTGGAAACCAGATACGATTATTTAGTAAATTAACTGCATTTGTTAATTAACCAAAGCTACTATTTAGAATTAAATTATTTCAGAGTTGAAACCCTTCAGAGATGCTTCATAAACAGCATAAAAGTGTTCTTCAGATACACAGCTCTTCCACTGCTGCTTGGCCTTCGCCTGTTACTGGTGATACATGATGGCTACCAATCTGATTGCAATACAAAGCATTTGTTTTGAGATGACTTAGCATCTTGTATATGTGCAAGTCACACCCCAAAAAAAAGATTTCTCACAGACAGTCCTTGAGCAGCACACAGCAATTCCTTTCTTACCTGTTTTTCCCCTTTGTTGGCAAGAGGTATCTCAGCAATGCCCAGCTTTTCCAGCAGCTTCAACAGTCCCTGTAATTCAGAGCTGGCAAGAGATATCTCAGCAACGCCCAGCTTTTCCAGCAGCTTCAACAGTCCCTGTAATTCAGAGCACCCCATGGCTCTCAGAACTGACTTCAGTTAAGAAAGATGTGCTAGAGCTATGTTTGAAACTCTCCCTCTTGGTTATTTTGTTCAAGCAACTTTTACCACACAGAAAAAACACTCTGCAAGCAGGATATACATAAAAGTACTAAGCAATTAAAAGTACTTTTAAAGTATATATACTAAGATATGCTTAAAAGTACTAAGTAATTATTTATCAGCTATTATAGCTAACTAGAACTTACAGGGTAAGCTTTAACATGCTGACACCTTGATGGGATGCCAGATGAGTATTTGTAAGTCAGTTATTAATCAATTAAGGAAGTTACTGGTCTTTAGTGCTCCTTGTAACAGGCTGATTCTTGATCGTTATGAGTTGCCATCTTCCAACTCTCAACTTTCTTCTTAGGGTTTTATACCTTTCCATGTCAGTATTTTTCCTGTTGAATCTTTCAGCTGCTATTACAGTGTCAGTAATTACACTACTTACTGTCTGTTCTTACTTTTCTTGTCTTACATGGCCTGAGCTCACATACCTTCTCACATTTTAAGAATTATTTTCTTAGTATAACTGAACCAAGGTCCCACACCTGTGCAGCACCTAAACTAGGTCTTGGAGGACTGGCAGCTGGACCAGGGCTAAGAGTTAGGTGGTATAAAAGGCTCCTTTGTGTCCCTGTCCTAAGCAACTTCCAGTGCTTTTGGGGTGTTTTTCTTGAAATGTTACCCTTAGAATTAACCTCACAAATGTGTCTTTGCCACAAGAAAAAGAAAACCGTGGTCCAGAGAATTTTTTTGTGTCTCATAGCTGCAGTTCAGAATACTCACTTGAATGCTCAAATTCAAACTTTGAAAGGATGCAGGCCAGATTTTCTCTGAGATTTCTGTATTTTTCCAAAAGAGCCTAATTTTGCTGATTTTCAGGGCATATCACAAACTTATTCGCTTACTTCAGGTTTTCTTTAATGTCAAGCTTTTCTTCATGTTAGGAAGAATTCTTTCTGTTCAACCACTGCTAATGCATTCTGACAGATACAAATGTTTACAACTACAAATACTTGATAATGACTTTTTGCAGGGCACAGTCTATCCAGTAGGAAATCACACAGACCCTCCCTTTGTGCCAGCTCCGTTTGCTCTCCCAGACCAGGGTGACTCTATGCTCTACCTGGGAGTCTCCAGTTATTTTCTTAAGTCAGCTTCACTGGCTTACTACAGAGCAGGGGCCTTCAACATCACCATCTCTGAAGAGGTGAGTGTAATTTGCATATAATATAATTACAACTATCAGCAGTATGGATAGTCAGTAAAGGAGACTAATACATTATGTTCACCATTTGACACAGGTTTGGGTCACACTTCTACCACTTGTAGGAGGGATTCATGACATTCATTCTGTATGCCATCATTTAAAATAGTCAAAGTCTCCCTCAGGCCTAAGTCTGAACTTGGCAGCTCTAGGCAAGGAATGACAGATATGAACATCACAGAGTTGGTGCTCAAGGAATGGCAGAAAGAACAAAAAAAAAGCTTTTCTCTATGGATTTCACATAGGAAAGGAAAGGGCAAGACAGGAAAAAGTGTACTGAAGCCACAGTCTGCTGCACAGAAGCCCACAACAAATGTATTGTCTGTGTTGAGAGCTAGAATAAACCCTCAGACTACAGAGCAGCAAAATGAGGCAAGAAGCAGGTACGAGGAAACTAAGCTTTCAGCTGTGTGTGAAGAACATACAAGACTTCTCTCAGAAATGCTGTTTCCACGCTGGCACTAGTAGTCAGAGCTTCCAAGAAGTTTTGCTAACTGAAACGATGCTAAGAGGGTCTTTATAAAAATTAATGACACAAATGGTCAGCAGCAAAAGGGCAAATGAGATTTTTGAGTCCTGCTTCTAACAGATTCAGTGTATTTCATCTAAGAAAGTCCCACAGGCAGGAAGTAAGCAGGATGCTACATCTGTTCTCTGAAAGAATAATGGTTGTTCACTGGTACGTGCTTCTGAATGAGAAGTCTGTCTCTCTTCTGTCCCACAGAGCACTGTGGGTTCCCTAGGAATCATTCTGGGGCAAGCAAATACTAAATCAAAACATGGATTATCTAAAACTAAAGTAAAGAGGATATGTTTTTTTTCCCAAGGAAAACCTCATTTTCAAGCTGATATAATGATCTAAATTATTTAATTTGTTTTACAGCTTGCTGCTGCTTTTAATGTAAATACCACCTTGTTCAAAGATTTTGTTCCTGAGGTGGGTACTTTTACTTGTACAGACCTTTTAAGAAAGAGCAGTAGCTAATGTTTCTTATGGATATTGTCTGTGTACTAGCTCATTTGCAAAAGTTTGGAGGAGACAAGGAAACTGAGCTGGTTTATGATTAGTACAAGACTCATACACATCTACCCCATCATAACTATGTTCTTCCTAACTATATCACACTACTCTTCAGTCGTTCTCTACTCTAAGCGCTAGATCTGCTCTCAGTTTCTGAAACAGTTATAAAGACTAAGTGGTAGACATCTGTGAGATCAGTCTCCTTTTATTCCTGTTCAAGGAAATGGTATCTCTGCTATTGGTAGCCTGACTTCTCAGTGCAAAGATACCTGATTTATGACTACTGGAGATTTTATTCAATGTGAAGTAATAGTCACAAGTAGCTAAGTTTATAAATGTGATGCAAGAAATTAAGATACTATGAGATGCTTTAAAAATCCCTAATATGGCAACATTTACTATAAAATTATGAAATTTTGAATCTGTGGCATTGCAAACTAAAGTTTTGTCCTCTATAATTTTCTCTGTTTTTCAAGATATTGGCTCTTTTTTGGAAGGCTGCCTCTTTTCCAAATTCTTTATATTGTCAGTGTCATTAATTTTTTTTTTTTTACTGGGATCACTCATTTCCCTCATTTCTTTAACATACAGTGCTAATCCCCTTTCTTGAAATACATTGTTCAGGAACAACCTTTAAATTATTTTTCTATGTATGTTCAAATCGGTGGGTCTAAAACTTCATCATTATTTTTATGGTCTCTGAAACTCAGAGTATATGCAATGCTAATTTCGTCAATTCAGTTGGTGTAATTAAAATGAGTTATTTTTAATATAGGTTAATTAACAAGAGGATTGGTATATAGCACCTGATTGTGATGCAGCCACAGAAACTGTATCTTAAGAAAAGCTTAAATCTGCATTCAATGTTTTTTTCCTCTTTGAAATGCCTCAGATTGCTCTGAGTAACGTAACAACGTGCCCAGTGCTGCTGAAGCTGATGGCTACGTCACCACCTGCAGTCAGTTTAAATTCAGACAGATGCATCCTACAGATCACTGGCTGTGTAGAAGCGTTTGCTGTTCTGCCCAATTCAACCACCCAGTACATCTTTACAGGGAACCTAGTAAGTAACATGAGCTAGAAGATAACATTCAGTGCTGGGGCTCAACAAAACACACAGTAATCATCCAGTTCCTTTGAAAAACAGAGATAAGCATAAAATAGCATATACTGGTCTGCCACAAATACGCATACTGTTCTGTTGCATTTCACAGGGAGGAAACATGCACCACATACTGTAGAATTTAATAGGTAGGTGCAGAGAGCTGCTTATGAAAGCCCTTTTTTCCACGTGGGAGGTTGAGTGATTATTCAAGAATAAATTGTGATATATAAAAATGTGATTATCTGATGCCCAGTCTTCCTAACTGGTTTGTTATAAAATAATTCAGTGTGTCCCCAGACATCTTTTCATTAGGATGAAAGTGGACCAATTACGTCAGCCATGCAAGGACTTAAATGATCCTAATGATAAGGAGGCAATCAGGGCAGTATTATCACTTTGCTCACACAATCTCAATTGCTGGCAGAAAGCAGCAAATTCACAAATGATTTCACTATCTATATGTATTGACCAAATAAAAAGTTTAAACATTGTGTTTCCAATCACAAAAACAATTGCATTTGTGCCTATATCTAAGACAGTATCTATCTGTGTATACAGTCACAGAAGACTGTTTTGTTTTTTTCCCTGCAGACAGCCAGTACCAGAGCCAATTTGACAATAACCAAACAGAAGTTGATTATCTCATTACTTCTGAAGAGGTAACCAAGGAAAATTCAGAAAGCAACATTAATGATCCCTACACAATAGACACAATTAGGACACAACAGAACTTCATTGTGTCAGCCTGACAGTGCTTGTTTCACCATGAGAAAAAGAAAATTAGTTACCTTCTTTCTCATAGGGGCTCTAAGATACTTTTGACTGGTCTAAATCTTGCAGATGAAATATAATAATATTGTGGAACAACCATGTCTCTTGTGCAACATGATACTACCCCTTTCTGTAGGTTAAATACCTTTCCAGATGACTATGTTCAATTTATTGGTTATCTTAAAGGCATCTGTTTCAGCCTGTGCTGATGTTGGAGAAGGAAGTTCAATAGTTTATTTGAAACCCTCTAAATGTTGCTGCCATGCCATGTCTGAGTATCATAAACAGAACTGCCAGAGTGCAAACACTGCACTGGACCACTGTAGCTAGCTCTCTGTATGCCTTCACATGAGAGTAAGGGACAAGTGAGACTACACAGGACATACTGCAACAGCAGACACCACACTATCAAACAAATGAGACTGGAAAGGTGTCTGTAGTTTGAAGCAAAGGCTCAGAGCTTTTTAGATTTTGCTTAGATCTTTCTGGTTTTGTGGTCACCTACAGTTACGGATGTTCTCAGCTGTCTTACAACAAATTTTATTCACACTTCAAGCTTGGCTAGGTTTACAGCCCCTTTCTCCCTAAATGTACCAGGTGGGTAGAAGCACAGACTTTCAGGCAAGTAGCCCACATTGGTGTTTCTTCTTGTTAGCTCTATACTCCAAGTTGGGGCAGAATTCCAGAATATATGATATTTTTTAACCTATTACATTTTCATTAAAGAAAAACGTGAGCAGCCTTTTGTTAGTTTTGGTCTCTGGACCTTTTTAACAGGAAAAGAGGACTTAGGCTGATCAGAGCCTGTCAGTGTAAGTTTCAGAAGTAATGGTGCTGCTCACTTAGAGCTTTTGATACAAGAATGTGTTCTTCTGTTCTTCAAAATGTTGTTTTTCCCCAGGGTTTTATTTACAGTGATCTGAGGATGAGTAGAAAAAGTTAGGAAATCATAATGGTTAGGAATGAATATAGGTTTATTCAAATCATAATGAACATTTGAGGAATGTGTAATTCAGCCATTGCAGGAAATGGCAATTCCAGAAAAATTTTATTTCCCAAGTCTTATAGTCACAGCCCAGGACTACACATGACCGTAGGAGGAGATTAGTATCAGAAAGATCCCAGTGATTCTAGAACTCATTTGTAGTTATGCCAGTTTTGATTAAAAGCTGTTGGGAATCAAAGAGTCTTTGGCAAAGTTAAATGTGTGAATCAGCATGAAATCAGTATGAAATTCCACAAATGAATCTTTAAGCAATGTACATAACTTGTGCCTTCATCCTTTCTAGTGAATCCTCTTCTCTTACTTCTTTTCCTCAGGCTCCAGTTCTCCCTGATGCACTCTACTCTTGGCTTCTCTGAGGTAAGTTGGTTTCAGTGCCTAGGAAAGGTAGCCGAGCCCTTCAGAGATAAAAGAAATTCATCCGAACTTGTTGCTGGACAATTCTTGGTCTGTCTTGGGGATATCATCTGCCACTGTTCTTTCTGCTTTGAAATAGTATAGTCTCTGTTTTTCTTTTTTCTTTCCAGTAAGAGGAAATACCTCTTGGAGCATTGGGGTTTTTTTCTCATCAGAGGCTCCAAATGTTATGGAGTTATTACCATGTGACATTAATTGAAACAAAGAGAAATGTCTGCCTGGGTCTGCATGACCTAGCAAGCCGTCATAGTTGATTCTGCTCACTTCTCTATCCAGCAGCACAAAGGCACGCATGGGGCTAGCACCTCTTCTAGCTGTTTCTGACAGCCAGCCTGAATTTACAGCTGGATTGAGTAGGCGTAGCAGTTGGAGTGAATACAAAGTCAGGCTTAAGCTCAGTTTCGGGAATTATCTTGGATTACTTCAACAAAATATCATAAAAAGGGGAGGCAAAAATAGGGAATAAAAGAAACACCATTCCACTGCTTAGATCATTCACTGTAGACTGAGAAACGGTCAGTGCGACTCTGCAGCAGCTCAGCCCAACCTACATCTTTAAGTGAAGGAAGGAGGACACTAATCACAGTGGCATAAGACAGAGCACCAGGACGGGGCAGTTCTTGCCACCCAGAGGACAGTTCACTTCTGAGAACTGAGTCCTGGCAGCTGAAATGGGGTTGAACAGATTTCATTCCTAAAGTTAAGGTTCAACTCAGATACTGAACATACAGGAAAAAATACTTCAATTTAACTTATTGCAAGAAAAACAGACACCTCTTTGCCATGTGTATTTTACATTGTTCAGCTGCAACTTAAACCAAAGAAGATCTTTTTTTACCTGAGATTTTCTCTGCCAAGCTCTGTTCTAATCTTTTTGCTTGTCACTCCAGTTTTAACCCTCCATTTCCCCCATCAAGCTGCAATTCCATAGGCATCAGGCAGTAATCACCAAATGTGTTTTCCCCCTCACAGCAGATGTCACTGGCGGAGAATATTCTGTCTTACACTTTACAGAGTGCAGTGATCCCGGTAATCAATGGTAAGGATTGTGGCCAGTTCCTGAGCACAGCTGGTGGGAAAGCAAGGCTGAAACCATAAAAGGGAGAGCCAAGCTTTAAAGACTGTATTATGGGAGGTTTCCTATCCATTTGGCTACACCTGGAGAGGTCTGCTCTGTGCTGGACTTCAGTCCTGGTCCCTCAGTCACCTGGACCAGGAGCTGAGACAGAGCAAGTCTTGGCTCCCTTCCAAACACTGGGCTTGGGTTTCCTTTCCACTGGATGCAGCATGGCAGCAGAGCTGAGACATGCTTGAGTCTTGTCCTGACAGAGTCAAGCCATGACCAGAGAATGGCCCAGACTGGGGAAGCACAGAAGCATGCTTGCATCTTGGGGCTTCAGGGTAGCGTCTCTAATTTTATCGCCTCCCTCTGCCTTTGTGCTTCATCTGCTGCCACAGGCAGGACAGAGCAGAAAATCAGCTCAGTGGGGTGCAGAGAGTGAGAGATTATGAAGAAAGAGGTAAAGGTGGAAAGAAGCAGGTGGAAGAGTACAGAAGGTGCCTGTGAGGTAGAGGTGAGGAGACTGCTGAGGAAGGAAGTGAGCTGTTGATGAGGAGAAAGGAAAGAGAATGAAAGGAAGGGATGCAAAAGTCAGATGTTTGGAAAAGCAAATAGGAATAGAGCTGGGGCTTAATCCAGGAAAGTACGGGTAGATGACAATAAGAGGGACTGACAGGATTAGAGGATCTGCCAGAGAAGAAAATGAAAGGAAGATGGAGAATAAGTCAGTAGGAAACAGCAGAAACCAGATCTTGTGGGGCAGATATCTGGAGAGGAGCAAAGGCAGTCAAATCCCAGTGTCAGACAGCTGAGAGATTGTAAGAGGTTTGTATGCAGCTTTTCCACAGGATTTTTTGCTTGTTAGCAAATATGAATAATAGCTCCCTTGAGAGGCGCAAGGACGGCTGATTAGAGGGACATTGTGAAACAAATTGTGTTCCTTGAGAAAGATGCTTCTGAAGTGCATTTTATTATTACATTCAAATGTATTTATATTTGTCCTTTCCGAAGATAAACTAGGAAAAGGATTTCCTCTTCTTAACTTGGCCCACACTACGCTGACTGGACCTGTAATAAAAATGAATCAGGTGAGAAGCCTGATTTCTTGTTAAAGAATATTGCTTCTTTTTCAGGCCTGCGCATTTGTGTGTGTTCCTGTGTTGGGTAGATCTAAATGTCACTAAAGCATTAACTATACACTAGATATAAAATCCAAACTCTGGATCAGAAATGAGCCCTCCACCCCCCCACCCCTAGCAGTTGTAGGTTATAAAGGGTCCACTAGCCCTTTGGGGTGTGCCAGCATGGGGACACCACAAGGACAGCTTTGCTATCCCCAGCAGGGCTTAGGAGCACTGAGTGCGTGAGTCCTCAGTATGACCATTCTCTAGGAAGGCTTACAGGCAACCTGAGTGTCTCTGCAGTGTTACTCAGCCTTTTGGAGGGTTGTATTAACTTACATCAGAGCCCATTCCTACCCTAAAGTTAACTAAAGTTCAGGAGGCAAAAACTCACTCTTGTCTCCTGCCCTGCCGAGGGGGTTATCATGGGATCTAGTCCCAGAATACTGACCCAGAATATGTCCATCTGAAATTTAAGGTAATTTTACATGTTCTTCTTTCCTCAGGGTCATCTGGTGATTTCCACTGATGTTCACTACAAACATGAGGAAGGGGGAGATGAGGACCTTCACAGTCATTCCTAACGTGCCTTTACTTTTAAACAATAAGAGAAAAATGTAGTCTTCCTTCTGTTGGCTTGTAGGAAGTAGATGCTATAAGATTAGAAGCATGGCTTTTCATCACTATTTTTAATGTTTTAGTAAAACTTCTTAATCACTTTTCACAAACTGAATCTGTTGATTTTTAGTACCGTGAGTGTAGCTGACAGTGTCACTGATGCTTTAGAATACTTGTTGCAGCCTGATGAAAAGGAGTGACTGGTTCTTTTCACCAGAGTTATAGACACCTCATTTTATTAATTTTAGGAACAAGTTCTTTCATTATTCAATTTATCTCCGTCAGTGTTAGCAGAATTTTGTGTATGGAGTGAGAACTTATTCTTCCTGAGAATTTCACAATTTTTCCCTTTGTAACTGGATACCAAGAGTGGGAACAGATTTATAAAATCCAATGTATTATCATAGAATTACAGAATCATATAGTCCAGACTCTGGCTCAAAACGGGACTAATTAGATCAGGCTGCTGAAGGCTGTGTCCAGTCGACTCTTGAACCCCTCCAGGGATGACAGTTCTACAACCTCTCCAGGCAACCTGTTCCACTATTTAGCAACCTTCAGAGTAAAATTTTTTCCTAATATCTAATCAGTATTTCCCCTGTTCCAACTTGTTCTGTTGCCTTTTGTCCTATCAACACACACTTCCAAGAACAGTCTGGCTCCATTTTCTCTGTATTCTCTGATCAAAAAGTTGTAGACAACAAAAAGGTCTTTCAAGCCCTCTCTCATCCAAGCTGAACAGGCCTGATCTGTCAGACTCTCCTTGTAGGTCATGTTCTCCAGTGCCCTTGGTGGCACCTGCTGGACTTGATCCAGGATGTCAATATCCTTCTTGTACTGGGAAGCCCAAACTGGACACAGTACTCCAAATGCAAATGTCAAATAGAGGGGAAGGATCACTTACCTGGACCTGCAGACTTATGTTCAACTTGTTGTCCACTAGGACTCCTAGATCCTTTTCTGCAGAACTGCTTTCTAAACAGCCACCAGCCTGCACTGCTGCAGGGAGTTATTCCCTCCCAGATGCAAGACTTCACTCTTGCTCTTGTTAACTTTATGTGGTTCCTGTCAGCTCACTTCTCCAGCTTGTCCAGGTTTCTCTGAATAGAAGCCCTGCCCTCCACCATGTTGACTGCTCCCCCCGATTTGGTGTCATTCACAAACTTGCCAAAAGTGCACCCTGTCCCATCATCCAGGTGGCATTAAACAGTATTGATCACAGTACTGATTCCTGTGGGACCTCCACTAGTTAGTGGTCAACAGCTGGACTTTGCTGATCACAGCTCTTTGATTCTGTCATTCCACAGCCAATTTTCTACCTACCTTCTCCAACCCATATGTCACCAAATTGGTCATGAGACTAAGGGAGACTGTGTCAAAGGCCTTGCTGAAATCAAGGTATAGAACATCCAGTGCCCTCCCCTTGTCCACAGTACCAGTCACAGAAAACAATGAGGTTGGTCAGGAATGGTCTGCCCTTGGAAAACCCTTGCTGGCTGCTCCCAGTCACCTTCTTATCCTTCATGTGCTTTAGAAATGGCTTCTAAGACAATTTGTTCCATAACCTTCCCAGAGACTGACTTCTCTGGATCATCCTCCTTGACCTTCTTGAAGACAGGTGTGATGTTTGCCTTTTTCCAGTCATGAGGAACCTCTCTCAAGTGCCATGACTTTTTGAAGGTGATAGACAGAAGCTTCACAATGAGATCAGCCAGGCAGAACCTTCAGCACCTCCAGACGCATCCTGTCCAGTCCCATGGATTTGTGTATGTCCAAGTGGGTTAAGTGATCCTGAACTCTGTCCTCCTCTACTGTGAGTGCTGCCTCACTCCCACAGACTCTGCTAGGAGCTCGGTGACCTGGGAGGACAGAGGAACAAGTCTTGCTAGTGAAAACGGCCTTTTCTATGTCTCTTGTCACTAGTCCCCTGGGCCACTGAGCAATAAGCCCACATTCTCCTTAGCTTTCCTTTGCTGTCGATGTACTTAGAGAAACCTTTCCTGCTGCCCTTCACCTCCCAAACTAATTTCAGTTCCAACTGACCTTTGGCTTTCCTGACTTCATTCCTACATGTGCAAGCAATAGCTTTGTGTTCCTTCCAAGTAGCTGGTCTCAGTTCCCATCTTCTGTATGCTTCCTTTTTGTGTTTGAGTTCACTCAGGAGCTCCATGTTCATCCATGCTGGCCTTCTGCCACAGTTGCTCAACTGTCTGAACATTGTAATGGACTGTTCTGATCCTCTGAGGCAGTTGTCCTTGAAGATTAGCCAGCTCTTCTGGGCCTCTGCTCTCCAGGGCAATTTCCCACAGATCCTGCCAAGCAGGTCCCTGAAATCTGTGCATCTGAAGTCTACGGCTCTAATTCTGTTCTTTGTCTTGCTCGCTCCTCCTAGGATCTGAAGCTCCAGAGTCTCATGCTCACTGCAGCCAAGGCTGCCCTTGGCCTTTACGTCACCCAGCAGTTCTTCCTTGTTTGTGAGTAGCTGCAGCTCTTCGAGGGTATCAATCTCCAAATAATTCTGTGCCTTTCATATTTGTAAAGTGGAGCTGGAAGCTTTCTTTTGTCTTATGTCAGTGTCAGTAGAGACATTCAACCAGGAGATACTAAAAGTGTATGGAAAGGAAAAATAGTCTACAAATGCCCCACTACAGAAAGTTCGGTTCCAATTTGGGACAGAAATGTGGCTTGTGTTTGATTTTTAGCTGAATCCGTTTATTTATCTAGCTGGCTGCTACAGTTTTTTACTAAAAAAAACATGCTGAAACCAAACAGCAGTAATTCACAGCAGGGCTTCCAATTCACTGTATTCTGTCGTAAGTGAAGAGTAACTAGAAAAAAGAATGGAAGAAGAAGAATTCAAAAGAAATGGAGATTTTTTAAATAGTTTGGTGTCCCTCATTGATAACACTTCAGGCACTTTCTTCTGCCTATTTGGGGGAGAGTTCATGAGATACAGGGGAAAAAGAAAACTAAGAGATGGTGCCCATCTCTTCTCTCTTCCAATGGGACACGTGCTCCAGGACCAACCAACAAGTGCCATGGCTCAATGGGCCTTTTCGGACCAGAGCCATGGCTTAGCACAACACTGCCCCTTAAGCTCTAGTCCTCTGGCTCTTGTTCACAAAGTGATGAAGTAGTAGATTTTCCAAGGACTAAAGAGGATGGTCTATACACTAACAGTTCCCCTGTATCATCCTATACTTACCTACTGCTCAGGATATAATTTTTGATCTGATGTTGTTTCCCGGTTGACAGAACAACAGAAATTATGCATGTCTGCAGTGTGCTGCAGACCAGAGCGCATGGAAAAAGGGGAGAATTGGGGAGGCAGGGAAAGGGGACCGCTGGAGCACTGTGCCAAAGACAACGACTGGAATCATGCAAAGCCAAAATGATCTGCAGAGATTCAGCAACGAGTCTCCGTTGCTGCCATACTGATAAGATCATTGAGTTTCTTGTATATTGCATAAAAAAGATCACAATCTATATCCCCTTTAGCATGTAGATCGAACCACATGCTTGGTGGCTCAAGAGAGAAAATTGAAATAAAACATTCCTTTTAGAGGCTCTTTGTAACACCTTGAAATGTGAAAAGTTTGGATGTAGAAACTATTTATAGCATATTTGAATATGCTATCTGAAGGTATCTGTAAGCAGATATTTGGCTTTTACTGCTATATTCGTAGAAAGAAATGATGAAACTGTTCTGGAAGCCTTAGTGTGTCTTTGTTAACTTTTGCTAAAAGTTTTATCTAAACTGTGTGGTACTCCATTAGAAGAACCATAAAATGTTAAAAGGATATGATGAGGATAAGCTGAGATAGTTTTCAGACAATTCAGTTTGTAGATCTTGGAGATCTATGTGGATAGAAACAGTGGAGCTTTTCCCTTGCTTTGAAGCAACTGCAGAACTTGTGCAAAAAATTTAAAGGAGAGGTTTATGTAACTGAGGGTGTGATTTTTGTTCATCCTCAGTTGCCAGAGATATAAATAATGAAATTATTATGCATGTGACTCCCTGCGGTGAATGTTAAATCTCTGTAAAGTATGAGTATTTGTTGACTGACTGACAAATGTCTCTACCCTTTTCTATTCACGGATTGCACAACTAAGTGACTCAGATTGTCCAGCAAAGTGCTCCATGCCTGAGGGAATTTGCTTGGTTTACATCCAAGCTAATTGATTAAATCACCTCCTTGACAAGCCAAGTAGTACTGGTTAGCTAAAGTACTGGTTAACTGGATAAGCAAGCAGAAGAAATAGAAAATATTGACTGCAAGGACTTGATACTATATGTTTGCACCATATATATACAATATAGTATATATATACTATAATATAAATACTATATAATTTATGGTTTTCTATATCCTGACCAATTTCAGAACAGATGGGCCTAGACAGTTGTTTTCCATCTGTTTACACTGCCCTCTGCTTAGTCCCTAAATGAAATTAGAGTGATAGATTTAACCTGGGACACCCAAAATAGTTTGGGACGTGATTACCGGAGAGGCCACTCCCTGCGTGATACTACTGAAGATGGCAGCAATTGGCTCTCTTCAAGCTCACAGCTCTTTCCTTTAAAAGACGGGGTGGTGGCTGCAGAGGGTTTTCCCTGCAGCATCCTCAGCCCTGGGGTCTGGTACAGCAAGCGTCTTCTCTTCAGCCTTCGGAGGAGAGGTAAGGTAACAAACACATTGTGACTGCCCTTTGTTGAGGCGCGGCTTTGTTGGGAAGAGATAGATGTAACTAAATCTGCCTAAATTTTGAGATTTTAAGGTATGAAGACTACGCCTATGTCAAAGACACATTTCCTTCCAGTACTTTGTTTTTGTTCTACACATGAAGCGTGATTCTTTCATCTCTCAATTTCTGCCAGTTAAAATTAAAAAGAAAATAGTCATACTAAAGGGCAAAGGTGTTCTATGGGATTTCCTCGAACTGTTACACAAAAAATAAGTAAATGTTATGTCATAATTTTGCCGTTTGCTTAAGTTGTGATCCTGATTGATTGAAAATATTTTAGAGGTTTGAGATATATTATTACCTCTGATAACGAAACAGCTAGGGAAAGATGCAGGAGCATCAAAACAAATTTTCAGGTATTAGGGGAGAGGCAGTTGTCTGTTTCTAGATGGTTTCATCCCAGCTCTCCAACAGCCCTGTGGTAACTAAAGAAATTTTTTACATAAACGTAATGCTCGAAAAGACACTCATATATTTTCAGCTGTCCATAATGCAGCGTAGTAGTAGGAAATAAGGAAAACAAGGAAAACTATCATGATGTGACCTGTTTGCCATTCTTGCTGTAAACCTCAGATGATAGATAACTCCGCAGAGGACTGTTCCCAGCTCTGGGGAAAAAATAAAACCATTCTCTGATTTTGTCCAGTTTGGATTTAAAATTATCCATCAAGTGGCTTCTCCCACTCTCTCCGGGAGACTTTGCTGGCAGCAACAGCTTCTGACTTTCACACTACATGCAGCCTGTGGTTCATACAGCATAGCTCCATCTCAATTTAAATCCAAGTACAGAAGCCCTTGGGATGGGCATTTGCTTCAGTCATTCACTACCACTGTGATAAATCCTGTAGAGCCACCAAGAGCTACTGTGTGACATGTGTGAGAAGGCAGGGAGACCCAAGTGATCATCCACTGCGTAGCCCACTGAGTACAGGGGAAATGGTGGTACATGATCATGGGTTAGATAGTTAGCCACGATCAGTGGTGCCACCCATACGTTTTCTTGATTGTGTGTTTCTGCTTGTTTTTTGGAGTGGGGGTTTTGTTGGGGGGGTGGGGCATGCATGCTGTTGGCTTTTTTTCATGCCGTGAAAGGGAGTGACAGGTCTTATGGTATTACACAAAAGCTGCCATTAGCAGAATTTGCTGTTAGAAAGTAAATTGTCTCTGGTTATTAACAAGTTACTTGCTGGCATCTCCCAGAAGATGGGTGTGTTTCAAAAGGCATCTGTGCCTTTAGGAGCAAGTTCTTTGTGAAGAATGACCAGGAGGTGCAGGGGCTCCCCCATTAATTGAAGGATCACCCCACAACCATACAGTGATTTGTCACCACTGGCATATAATATATATTACTGGTTCAACTTACCTACCTTGTCCCACCTCAGAGGAAGACATTGAATCCTAGAAGGAATATGAGCACTGCCCACAGGGCAATTTGCTTTAAGATAGATGGGATGTATCCCTCTCCACTATAAAGATGACTCTCTTAGATGAAAGACCTAACTTTTGAATGGGTCTAATTAGGTAAAACCAGTCCCACTCAAGTATACTGGGGAAGGACAACCTTCTGTGAATGATAAATTATTTTTTTTGTCCTGGACATTAAGTCACTGTCCCAGGCTCCAAGTATCCCCTTAAAATTTTATGAGAGGAGATGACAGAAGAGCAGAGTCCATTCCTGATGAGCCCAAACAAGTTAATGGAAACAAGTGACTAGCAATAATATGTTAATTGTTAGTAAAGGCACTTATATTGCCTTTATTAATTTGTTCTTATAAAATACTTTGAACACTGAAGTCCCTATCTGTGAATGGAGAACCAGGCTATAGCCTGCTTTAGATGAGGCTGGAAATCTCAGGTGCATTTAAGTAAAGAAATATAGGCACAAAAAAGTAGTAGGGAAAACATGATAAAATACATGGACTGTGACTTTAAAGTCTCAAACTGCCAAAATAGGCAGTTTGAGAAGCTAGGTTATGGCACTCAACCTTATTTAAAAATCAGTGGTGATGTGACCAAAATAACAGATAAAGTAACTGATGGATTTGTTTCAAGCATTTTCCTCCTTCCCCACAAGACACTAAAAAGGACACCTGGAATAAGAAATATAACCCTATCGTGGGCAAAAAGTTGTTCAATGGGAATGAAAAAAAGCAAAAATAAACATCCATTGGACTGTGAAGTTTGAAAGTAGAGTTTTGGGATAAAACTTAATGCATTTATTAACACATAGACTAGAGGATAAGAAAACATTGTCTGCTGGCACAAAATTATTTTTTTTTGTTGACTGTCAGGAGGGAACTTAAGGGGCTTCTCAGAGTTATGGCTAAAATCTTAAGTGGTTCCTAAAGTGGGGGTATTTATGTCTGTAACTAAATGAACTGATCAGGTTTTCTAAAGTGCTAAGACCCACTGACATCTGTTGAGTCACCAGGATGCACTGAGAGCTCCACATATTCTGGGAAAAATTAAGCTACTTATTTCACTAGCTAGAGTGAAAAAAATAAGTACAGCCTAAAAATTGAATGCCACTTCCCCTTCAACAGGGTTTGTCCAGGTGGATGTATCCTAAGTGCTTTCTCCACTCCTTAAGGCAGTGAATAGGCTGACTTTTCTCCTCTACCCCTACAAGCTCTATTTCTATAACAGTCTTTGCAGAACAGGTCCTCTCTTCCATGGTTGCTGAGCTTTCCACTCTCTCCATTCTGGAGGGAAAGCTGGTGTCTGAACAGCTCACTCCACGGTGGGGAAAGGGAGTACAGCCACCACGTGACATAGCATGAACTTCTACCGTCATTATAAATATTTATTAACAGGTTCTGTAAAAAACTAGGAAGATGATGAAGATTTGGTGTTCTCTCCTGCTCTTAAGTTTGCTCAGTGGGCAATTCAACGCCAGCCCTGGACTCAAAGTGAGGATCACCCAGAAAGGGTTGGAGTATGGTATGTGTGATGTTTTCAGGAGCTGATGGTGGTACTGCATTGAATCCTGATATAACAGACATGGGGAAGCAAGGGCAGTGGGGGGAAATGACCTGATCACAGGCTATAAAGAAAAGGAAGGTTTAAGAGCACAATATAGCAGATACAGTAAGCTGCTTGACAGCATTGTACATCAAATTGAGGTTCATTTGATTTCAGATATTGAATCAGTAAGTTTAACTCTTGCCATGACTAGGAGTAAGATCTGAAATAGCACTGCTGGGTCTTAAATGAGATACCCTCTTCTTTCTGACTCTGCATCCATCCCATCTCCTAAGCCAGAAGCACATAACTATAAACTCCCAGGCAGTATCAAAGGCAACTAAACTGATCACTGTTTTCCTGTAGCCAAGGAGGTTGGGCTGGAAATCCTGAAGCAGAATATGGAGAAGGAACATTTCCCTGATTTGAGTGGCTATGAGAAATTTGGGCTTGGTAATGTCAAATACAACATCTCAAGGTAAGTATTCTCTCCAGGGGCAATTTGTGTTTGGCTGAAATTTTAACCTTGTTTTGTGTTCACACTGACTCATGAAATACAAACTTTTCCTTTTCTTTTGTCCCCCTTATCTTCCTCATGCTCTAGAATACACGTCACTACTGTTGAATTCCCCAGTGCTTCCATCTCCCTCATACCTGGGACTGGGATAAAACTGGTGATTGGAAATGCTTCTCTAACCATCGATATGAACTGGAACATAAGGACCTGGATGTTGTATGTACAGCCTCATGTGTCCTGGGATTTTTCTTGATGGAGAATATAAAGATAAAAATGCAGTTTAGTTTTTCTTGTGACCTCTTCGTGGCAAAGGTGCTCTTTAACAGCTAGCAGCAGTAACCAAGGTGTACAGACTGGTCCTTCTCAACAGGTCTGCTGGTGGGAGACAGCCCCTGCCCTCTCATCCATGAGCACTGATAAAGAGCCCACGGCTGAGAAACCTCTGCAAATAGTAAAGGCTTGGTGCTCTAGCTGAAGGTTGTTGTTGCCCAGCCTGCCAGCTAATGACACGTTTAGAAAAATTATAGTATGGTGGATCACAGTCCAGTATAACAAACCTTCCCAGTGCAGCTACACTGTTAGAAACCCTGTGCTATACCTCTATGAGAGAGAGTTCAGAAGCTGATGTAAAATGGACAAGCAAATGGCAATATCCTTAGAGCAGTCTTCACACCTTCCTAGTCCCAGGCTGCTTCAAACAAAAGAAATCCCTCCTCCTCTTCCCCACAGCTCACATTACCTATATTGCTAAACTGGTTGAATTACAGCAGTCTCCTATCTGCGCTTCTGGGCTTCTGCTGGCAGGGACAGCAGGGCTGGCTGCTTGCAAGAGGAGGGAGACCCAGGAGCTGAGGGTGATAGCACAGCAGGAGGGGCAGTGCCCTCACTGGCAAGTACCCAAGACAGGCAAGCAGAGCAGGTTAGTGGCAGTGACCAGGAGCAGCCACCAGTTCAGATTGCCAGGCAGATCCATAGTGAAGAGGCAGGTCTGAGACAAAGTCAGGGAGTCAAGCCAGCAAAGCACTGTCAAGATTAACTAAGTACAAGGTCGCACATAGGTGTACCTACAACATAGCTCAAGCAAAGACCTGAGCTCCAATGGAGCTCATAAACCAAGCGTAGAGACCCCCAATGAGGCTTTTCACAGCTCTCTCTCATAACCAAGTTATGAACAACTTTATCCAACACAGCTTCACCACATTGGGTCTGGTCTTGAGCATGGGCTGCCAAACCCCTGGGAGGGGTGGGGAAGAGGGCACAGAGCCCGTTGGGGGGCACTCCAGCCCTGACATGAGTTTGTATGGAGCTTCCCCAGTACCAATAGGTTAGATCCCAGTACAGCTCTCTTGCCCTATCTTATATCAGCCATATCCTGGTTTCGTCTGCTATGGGTGCAGGTCTGGTAAATGGAGCAAAATACTTTACAATAGTGAATTATCTGCTTTCCCAAATCCATCATTTTCCAAAACTCCTAGCTGGAAATCTGTGTAGAATACTTGATTCTTTGCAGACATATTAGAATCTATTTTTGTTATGAGCAATGCGATACAAGGTATTCAGCTAAACACCTTCATCTTCAGTGAACAGAAAAGAGTCCATTTAAGAATTAATTGAGTCTTGAATGTTCATTAAAAATTGGGTTTTTCAGTTATTTATTTCTTTTTCATTAATGCAGCAAAGACAGCGGAAGAAGCACAGTGTACATTTCAAAGGTGTTTGTAACTGCAATCTTTTCAACACCCCTGGATAATACGGGTCATACAGCAATATCACTGACCAGCTGCCGGACAACTTCTGGTGATATAGACATCAAGTTGAATGGAAAAAGTGGGTAAGTGGAAGAGATCTGTATATACTCTGTGAGAAAATAACTGTCAATGAACGGCACAAAGACAACTTCATGAAATAGGGCATCTATTTTGGCGTATATAGGCACCACAAGTGAGAATCAAGGCCCTAATCCAGTGTCAAATTGTCCTTGTATTTGTGCACACTGTCCCTTGAGTAGAGGATAAATACAGCAGTTCTGGTGAGATCAAACAATCCCATGTGCTTCTTCAGCATTCACTTATTTCCAAATACTGCTCTACTCTTCAACTCTACGTAGAAGTTACTTGCTTGTACTATGCTTTAAGTACTCCTAGTCACAGTTCTATCAAAACTGAACAGAACCAGACTGCTGTCTGTTGTGCCTCTGGTTACAACCCTGTGCAACATTATTTGATTAGTTTTTTGTACTTCTCTCGCTGTTTGAATACAACTCTTGTCACCTGGTTTTAGGTTTGTTTTTTGTTTGTTTGCTTGTTTTTACTTGTATTGGAAGTTCCTAGTGCAGAGACTACTTATTTATTCTGTGTTTGTACATACATGATTGAGTTAATAGGAAGAATACCTTATTCATAAAGATGAATCTACCCAGGCTAATTGCTGAAATGCCTAGTGGTGAAATTATCTCTGTTTACATGGTGGCTCTCTGATAGTTGTTACATTTCAGAAAGCTCCCTTGGGTACTAGAATATCACACTCAGAGGCCATTAAATTCATGTTCTGCAGAGATATCCGATTTCCTGTTAATGACTGTAGTACTTGACCCATTAATATCTTTCTTCCTTTCCTCTAGCTTCCTGCATAACTTCTTTATCAAGTATCTGAAGAAACCCATTCACAGGAGCTTGGTCACTAATGTAAGCCTTTCAAATTGTGTAGGGGAGGGGTTTAAGGCATATGACTTTCACAAGTCAGTGCTGTGAACTTGGCAAAGGAAGAACTAGAAAAATAATATAGTCCTATTCTGGTCTGATCAGCATAGTCACTGTTTTGGAAGCCAGAAATGCTTCCAGATAAAGTGCCAAGTTTATGACCAAGATACTGACTAGTCCACAGCTAGGTTCAACCAAGGCAACAGTAGGGCCAGAAAATGTAGTTATTTTTCCCATTCCAATGCAGAATAAGTCTCTGCCTGTGTACCTACAGGCATCCTGTCTTTGGGGTAATTTTTATACAAAACATATATTGAGTGATGCATAGAGATATTGTATATCACCTGATAGTATGACATATTTAAACTTAATCCTATCAAAGAGGTGTGTAGTTCTGATGACAACCTGCCCAGGGCCTCTGAGAGGAAACAGAGCTTGAGATGGCTGTGATTCTGCCCCAGAACAGGGATCTCTTCTGTGAGACCAATGGGAGATCTCTGTCTCCTTCTTGCACTATTAAGGCCGTGGTTTTGTCACTTCCATCAGACTGCCTTTGGCAACTTCTCACTTTGTTGGCTAAAGGCAGCTCTGACATAGGACATGCTTACATTGCACCAAGTAGGAACCTTGAAGAACCAGTTAGCTAAGGAAAAACTAGTTCAGGTGTTTTGACAAACAAATGCTACAATGTGTGTCACATGAGCAGAAAGATTTGCTAGCACACGGGTGAGAGATGCTTACAGGTCCACGCTAATCAGGCCTAACTTGAGTGTGCTTTTATACAGTCATGTCCCAACATCAGATCTGGGATCCAATTGATAGATGAAGACCTCCAAGCACTGAATGGTGAGTCACTAGTGATATCTAATAATTGTAAACATTTTGGGTTAGATTTGCAAGAGTTTAAGGCACCCAAAGCATTTGGCAGATACCATGTGCAAAACACAAGTACCTAAGCAGATCAGGCACCCACCTTTTGTGGGAAAGAAAGTATTTGCAAGTTAGAGGCACTTTGGATGCTCTCAGAACCGCTTGACAAGAAATCCCAACACCTCCTTATGCCCCGGAGCACTGGTATGGCCATTTCCTTGTTTTGGTTAGACTAAATTTACTTTTCCACAATGACAAAATGTTAGACAAACTAAAGAAGGTGCTTCAAAGAAGGTGCCAGTGGAAACATCAAGCCTTAGGTCAGAATGCATGTTAGGAGGTCCCTGGTTGTGTTTTTCTCTACCCTTTGGAACAACTTGTGTTATTCTCCTTCAGGAACTGACTTAGTTTTAAGTGTACGTAAAATTCTTTCTGTGCTTTTTGTAATATTGGGTATTTTGCTTTATCTACCACCCTTACAGTCCTAATGCCAACTGATGATTGGGTGGAAGCAGACTACTCCTTAAATAGCTTGCCAGCAGTATTCCAGCAATTCATTGACCTGGACTTAAAGGTAACTGCCTGTAGTGCTATTGCCCAAGATTGCTGTGGTTTTTATCATCATATGATCCACTCTCCAAGATGAAAATGATCGCTGTTCTGAACATTAAGACTCAATATCTGAGAAGACAGACATTTCAAAGCACTATTGCATTTGTTATTGTAATCATTTTTAACAATGGTGTTGTAAAATGAATTATTTAAAAGCCACATCCTTTTTTTTAATTGCTGTTGAGTTGGTTATAGCAAATAGACAGCAGTAAAAGTTGACTAAGCAAGTTAGAAGAGAAAAAGAGAAAGAGAAAGGAGAGAAAAAAAGGTATTCAACTTCATCCTTCTCTTGCTGTTGATTAATAGCTGGGACTTCTTTGTTCAGTCAGTCAGGGGAAGATTTCTACACATTGCACTAACTAGGTGCGTCTGCTGTCAGATGAGAGAGGAATAGAAAGAGCAAGACTATAGGAGCAAGAATTAAGACTCTGGCACCTTGAATGGGAAGAGACAAGACCCTTGAAAAAGCGTGGGAGCCCAAGTAGTGCTGCTGAGTTTGAAGGCCTGAAAGTTTCTTTCAAATAAAGGAAAAAAATTTCCTTATGTATTAAAACTAAAATCAAACTAGTTCCTAGTTCTACAATGACTTGATTGTCATTCTGTGTAAGGTGATTTGGTTGAAGGTAGTTATCATCATCATAGTATCTAGGATACTTAATTAAGTTTAAGATGCCTTGCACTAGGTGCTTTACAAAGGGAGAATGAAAAGACAGTCCTGTCATGAAGATCTTATAAAGTATTAACAAGAGAAAACAGGGAAATAAGAGTTGGGAACACAAAGGAACAAAAAGCCAATATCCATCAGTGTGATACACACTGGTCTCGGCACACCGCTCTGCAGCTGCCGTCAAGCTTTTCTGGGTATTGTCACAACTAGACTTTAAGCAGGGATTTGAGGTAGACTAAAAAGGTAATGTCATGGCTGTTTACAAGGCTACTCTCCCACATAAGATGCAACATGGGCAAAAAATACAAAGCAAGTGACTTAAATCCAAGTGAGGATTGAGTGGGGAGGTCACGGGCAAAGCAACTCAACACTTTGTAAGCGTTTTGATAGTTCTTAAAAGGCAACACAAAATTTAGACATAGATGGGGAGAAGCTGAGAAGAGACACACAAAATACATTTGAGAAGAAACAGAAAGGGGGAACTTATAAAAAGGATATAAAAAATCTTAATCTCTGAGTACCTTCCTCACTTTAAATCAGTTTTATGTTTTGTTTCACCTGGATGCATTTGGAAATATTAGATCTGCAAGACTTAGCTAATATCATGGGTAGTGCAAAAGACAACATAGGTGTTTTTAGGATTGCCCGACATGACGTTCCTTTCTCTCATAGGCATTCTTTTGTCTGCACAAGTTACCAGCTTGGTTCCGGGTAGAATAAGGTGTCAATTCTGACCTAGAAAGACCTCTGGTTTTAGAGATCCATCTTGTAATTGAGACCACTGAATAGCTCTAGGCAGCAGTTTTCAGATTTAAGTTCCTACAGATGGGGAAAGGAAAAAGTAGAGCTTTTCAATAGGGAGGAGCCTTAGTCATGCTCTTCATGCAACATGTAGACCCTTAATTTAGAGGCTTTGTTTTCTGAGATGGTAGACTGTCTTCTGTAGGTGGTCAGCATCTCAAAAGATAGATCTCAGGTGTCATCTGTAACGGTGTCAAATCTCTGGAACTTGTCTTGACCGCCTGCTTGAAAGCACGAAAGCTTCAGGATGGACTACAAAGCCTGTGTATTCATTTATACACCAAATTAATAGCTTGATCAAGGGAAAGGAAAGTAGCATTAATTGTCTGCAGTCACTTTAAAGTCATGTTCTGAGTCTGATATATTTATCTCTAACAATAATTTTCAGGGCATGGTCTACCCAGCTGGAAACTATACTGGCCCTCCCTATGTGGCAGCTCCCTTCACTGTTCCAGACCAAAGTGACTCCATGCTCTACCTTGCCTTCTCTGAGTATTTTTTTCAGACCTCCTCATTTGCTTACTACACCGCAGGAGCCTTCAACATCACCATTGCAGAGGAGGTAAGTGGGACACAGAGGAATGGGATCAGAGTGGCTCAGGTCATCCAAGATGCAACTGTGACCTGCCAGTTATCAGTATGTGGCAGTATAAAGCTGCTAATTGGCCTATGCAGTCCTGACACAGTAGATCAGAAACATGAGGGTACTGTTGCACTCTTTTATTGTGCTCTAGATAGATGCCACAGACAGGTAGCCTAGTTCCACTGAGCAAGGTGCCAAATACTGGCAGCTTTACTACAAAAAAGAAGGTTTTTGTATACCTGAGGCATAGACTTTTCTGGACAAAGGATCTACTCCTGGGAATTTAGCAGCCTCAGTGGCTGTTTTGTGAGGGGTCTTTACAGACTGAAAGTACTTCAGGGGCCTTGGAAGCAAAGCATATGTCAAAGCACAATAGCTGTGGCTTAGAGGCTAGCGGACTCGGATAGCCTGTCTCCAGGAGGTTCAGTAAGTTGCAAAACCTATAGATTGCAGCCCAAACTATAATGATATTAAGCATTTGCTTTCTCAGAAAGTGTTTTGGCATATGTTGTTGGAATCAGCTTTAAGTATACTGGGTCCGTTAAGAATATTTCTGAGAGGTACAAAATTGAAGATTCATTGAAATGACAGTAATACTGCATTTAGAGAAAAGCTGACCATGAAGGTCAAATCTGGTGAACTCATTTGTTTTCTCTTTTTTTTTTTTTTTCTCCAGACTTGCAGCTATTTTGATATAAGCACAGAGATATTTGGCAGTATCATCCCTGAGGTGAGTATCATTATTTCTACAAACTCTTAGGAAACCAGCCAGTGTGGGTGTCAGACACCTCGCTACTGGCCCTAAGGCTTGTAGGGCTCCTGTGCTGGAGAAGTGGGCACATGTATGCCTTGTCACAGCAGAGCAGATGGGCCTTGTCACCTCCCACCCCCACAATGAGTTGAATTACTTGGCCCATAATCTTGCACATCAATCTTTATTCTGGGCACTGTGCCCAAGCCACAGCTGTTCCCACCTAAAACCAGCTCTAAGCAGGAAAAAGCTTCCAGCCGTGAGTCCTGCTTTGAGAGACTTCTGAGGGCCTCAGCTCAGAAATAACACCTTTCTCCTGCCCAAACCTGCATAATTGTCTTTGCTTCACTGCTAGCCTGTGACTGAGTAGCAGAAAGGAATCTAGTAAAGACCTGGGAAGGGACTATTAGTGGCCATGTGCAGGAAACTGAGCTAACAGATGGACAGGAAACATTACATCTATGGATTAGACAAGGCAGATGCATGGGATTTTGATTTATTTTAGGTGGAGGAGATGAATATAACAGGACAGAGAATATGAGCGTGCATGGCTTCCACCAGCCTTCTCAGACAGAACGAGAAACCAAAAATGAGCATAAGAGACCCTAGGCCATAAATGGCGAGGTTGGGTGAAATCGGACTCATGGTTCGAAGAACTTCACATCCTTGTTTACTTCCTAGATGATATTAAGTTCCTTACTCAGAAACATAAGAATGCTCCAAGGGCAGCCATCATCTGGTCTTCTCCATAAAATGCCATGAGCATTCATGCTAATATTCCATCCTCTCTGTTCTAAGTAATGAACTTGGTGAGCCTACTTTCTCTTCAGGCAATGGACAGAGTGAGGCTCCTCTGAGGACAGTCCAGAGCAGGAACCTGTCTCATGAGATGGGTGAATCTCAAAGTGAATGACTCCTGAGCTCTTTTATTGTATGACTTAAGCGTCACATTCATGTTCCATTCCTTTCCTGTATTCACAAATGTCCTGGTTTCACAGGGATAAAATTATAGAATCCATTTTTTGTTACATTTTGGTTTAGTTTGTGGCCCGCCATGGTATGGTAATCAAGGCCATTAGCAGTGAAAGCCAGGGCAGCTGACCCAGGCTGGCCCACAGCTGTATTCTGTAACATAAACATCATGTTCACTATAAATGGGAAAGCTTGCTGGGGATGGCTGGGGGCTGTCTCCTCTGATTTTTTTTTTTGATTTTTTTTTTTTATTTTTTTTTTTTTTTGTGTGTGTGTGTGTCTCCTCAATGGTTGCCATCTCTGGAGACTTTCACCACTACTATATGGGCTAAGTATAACTTTGTGTCTTTTGTATTAGCATTAGTATTGATATTGGTTTTCTTTATTAAATCTGTTTAAATTTCAGCCCATGAATCTCCCTCCTTTTCCCAATTCCCTTTCTCAGTTGGGGAGGGGACATTGGGTGATATTGTTGGTTATTGTTTAGCCCTGGATATGGGCTAAATGGAGACAACAAATGAGTATTTAATTTCTCTTGAAGTGGTGAGGCCATACCTTGAATACTGTGTGCAGTTTTGGGCCCCTCACTACAAGAAAGACATCGAGGTGCTGGAGAGAGTCCAAAGAAGGGTAACGAAGCTGGTGAAGGGTTTAGAGAAAAGTCTTATGAGGAGCGGCTGAGGGAACTGGGGTTGTTTAGTCTGGCGAAAAGGAGGCTCAGGGGAGGCTTTATTGCTGTATACAAGTACCTGAAAGGAGGTTGTAGTGAGGAGGGTGTTAGTCTCTTCTCCCAGGAAACAAGTGATAGGATGAAAGGAAATGGCCTCAATTGCGCCAGGGGAGGTTTAGATTGGGTATCAGGAAAAATTTCTTCACAGAAAGTGTTAACAAGCAGTGGAACAGGCTGCCCATGGAAGTGGTGGAGTCACCATCTCTGGAGGTATTTAAAAGACAAGTAGATGTGATGCTTAGGGATATTGTTTAGTGGTTGACTTGGTAGTGTTAGGTTAATGGTTGGACTCGATGATCTTAAAGGTCCTTTCCAACAAAGACGATTCTGTGATATAGAAGAAATTGCATTCCTAGAGTGGAAGGACCTTTCCACTGCATTCCTGTTGTGGCCAAGACTCTTAATTCATCACCACAGAAAACTTGTACCTCCTGCTTGCTTGAAAGAGTCTTATGTTAGCAGCTATCCTTAACCTTATCTTAAGGAACTACTTCAATATTATTTCTTCAAGAATGAGAAAATGCAGTATTCTGATCTATTCTACTAGAAGTGTTTTTCTCTTTTCTGTTTGTCTTGGAACCTTCCAGGTAGCCAAATATTCAGTTACACCCTACCCAGTGATGTTGAAGCTGATGGCTACTGAAATACCTATCATCAGCTTAGAGTACGATTCCTTCACAGTAGAAATTCAGGGCTCCATGGAGGTGTTTGCTGTTCTGCCAGACTCAACCACCCAGTCATTGTTCACAATGAACATAGTAAGTACAACAAACAATGTGACGTTTAACTCATGGTTAAATATGTTTTTTCCTTCCTTTTGTTGAAACTCTGTATAAGAAACATAGTGCCAGATTTCTTGTACTTGCAAATTCCCCTTAGTTGCAGGTGGTGCCTATGAGGCCTCACTTAACTTATACGACATTTCTATGGTGAAGAACATTTTCATATAGATGGACAAAAATCCAAACATATAGCGACTCTGATTAACCAAAGCTTTGTTCTCTGGAATGACAGTTCTGCAGGCATGAATCATGTCTCTTGGCAACTTGTTCATTTAACTGAAAATGTCTTTGATTAGCGAAATCTCATTACCCATGTTTCAGCTCTTGTCAGTGCTGTTCAGATAAGCAGACATTTACTGTGTGCAGCCTTGCATGGGCCATGGGCTAGGGAGAAAGTTACATCTACATGAAATAGCTTCTGTACATAACTGGGAAGATCATATTTCTGTATTTGTAACTAATTCACAGCAAGGGTCCTGGGTTTTTTTTGTGTCTGGTAACCCATGGTTTCTTTCTTCTGCAGGCAGCCAACACCAGCATTGCTCTGAATATATTTGACCAGAAATTGATGGGCTCACTATGTTTGAACAGGTAATTCAACTGGGATGGAAAGGATTTCCAGCCGTTTGGAAGTGTTAGCTATCCCAACGTTAGCAGTTTAGGCACATGATCAGATAACCATAATTTAATGTTTCCCTGGTGAGTTCGTCTGTGTTAAATTCTCTAATTCTCTTTATGGCTGTACTTGTACAGTTTAGAGGAGTCAGGAAGCTTCTCTGTGACAACTGCCACAGTCCCCAAGGGACTGGCCACCAGCTGTGGATTGCTGCAGGGCAGTGGTCTCATTGGACTGCTCTGCTCCCGACATCTACTCTCCCCTCTGAGCTAGATCAATGAAGTGTGCAGGACAGTTACGATGACCATGAATCATCTGAGAGCTTCCCTCATCCCTTTCCAGCTGGCAAGATGCAACTGCTTTCTAGCCCACCTGTGCCACTAGGAAAGTGCAGAGGGGTCCAGGACATGGTAAAGAATCTGGATTCCTGCAGTTCTCCTACGCTAATATTCCTATAGCAGAGATTCTCCAGCTAAGGCACTGCAACTCCCAAGTCAGAAAGCTAGAGAGCGGAGGCTTGGGCATTTAAACATTTAACATGTCGCATTTTATAGAGAGAAGCTCTGTATACCAGGATCTCACAGCTGGGAACTGGGGCCCTGATTTCACAACAGTCCCTTGGGAAGACAGTTGTAGGGTTAAGAATATGCAGGGTTTGTCAGGGCACAGAGATGTTAGGAATTTAAGGAGGATAGCGCTGTTAGCATTTTTTGCAGCAACATTTAGAGAGAAAAATCTAGAGTGTGCTAAGAGCTGGAATGCTGGTTCTGTGGAAACTCAGAAATCATGTTCTGGATACATGTTTGGATACTTGAATATGTACTGAATAAATATTTGAATTTGGAAACAGAGGCATTACCAACACAGCCATCAGCAGCAGTACCATACAGTGAAGAGAATTTTTCTTCCCACCCCAATAAGGCTCACATCAAAGCATTACGTAGATGTACCAAAATCCTTGCAAAATATCTGAGAGCTCGCAAGGCCTTGTTGCTAGCCCTGGGTAAAGTCAATTGTCAGTAGGATTTCCAAATTACAGCTCAGAGGGAGACGCACACTCACATTGCTAGCTACAGCCATTCTAGCATACTCTTTTGCATGCGTGCTCAGCAATGCCCAAAGAAAAGCACCTCCTTCTCCATGAGGCGGTACGCATTGTGTAAAAATATATTGCTTCCAAAGTCTCTTTACAGATGCTTCTTAAGGCCTGCAGCTTACAGCACTGATTGCACATTACTAGAATAATGTCTGTTTATCCTTTCCAGTGACTCATCTTGTTTCACTTCTCTCCCTCAGGCTCCAGTTCTCCCTAGCCCATACCAATGTGGGCTTTTTCGAGGTAAGTAGATAGTTTAAGCACATAGCAAATGCAAACCAGGAATATCACAGAATCACAGAATGTTAGGGATTGGAAGGGACCTCAAAAGATCATCTAGTCCAATCCCCCTGCCGGGGCAGGATTGCCTAGAGAATATCAGTGATATCGAAGCTGAACAGTAAGCAGCTAAATTTTATTTGTATTTCTAAATAATTTGGCTTCATTCCTGGGTGACTCTTTTCCTATCTTCTAGCAGCCACCTCTCTGCTGTGGACTTAAAAGTATATTCTTTGGGGCAAGTCAGTGCTCTGAAAATGAGATATTCTGTAGTTTCCCTGACTGGTGTATCGTATTTCATCAGTAAGCACAGAGATCTCTCGAATCATAATGGTGAAATGCACAGTGGTAATCTGAACTGTAGCAGCAGGCAGAGCAGTGCGCTAAGCAATCACATGCATGACCGAGGCAGAGGCACTCCATGTGGTGCAGTGGTGCTCATCACAGATGCTCAGAATTACAGCAGGGGATAGGAGCCAAAATACTAGTCTCAGATGCCTGAAATAGTGCAGTTGTAGGCTCTCAGGGGAAAACTCTGCCTCTGCAGAGAGTCATTTAATTCTCAGTACAATCAATCAGTTCTGAATAGCTGAAGGGAAAGGATTAAGATTGTTCTGGTCCTGCTTCGCTATTGGTGATAAATTATCTCATAAATAAAGGAAATAGACTGCTGTAAATGAAAATGTTGTCCAAACATGATGAAAGCCATTTGCATCTTACATCTCACTTCCTTTGTATCATTCCAAAGACTTCAGATCCAAAGTTCATCTGAACTTATGACTCTTTTGGGCCAAATGAGAGCTGAAAGTTGAACATGACCCTACTAACTCCAGCCAGGATTAGGGCATGACAGTTCTACCGCCATCAGGAAGTGATGGCTAACTCAGTTTTCTTGTCTGTGGCAGATCTCACTTCTGGAGAACATCCTGTCTTACATTTTACAGACTGAAGTCATTCCATCAGCTAATGGTAAGGCTGTATTTCTAAGTTAAAAGCTTCTAGCAGAGTGATTCTAGGAACCTCTACTGACTTTCTGCTTAAGTTTCCAGTTCCCATCAACTTGAGTGGAAAATGACCATCAGCCAGTAAGCAGTGGAAGGGGGAGATTGATTTGTAGAGGTCTAAGTGCGCCCTTTCACTGGCACTGTTCTGCAAAAAGAGCAAAAAGGGCTTGGAAACGCATAATTTGTCTGCCTTTGCCTCACTCAAGGTGGCCCTGATGCATCAGTGAGAAGAATCTCTCTAGCCTGCACACCTGCCTGAGGCTACTGTGTGTGAAATGTATTCCTCTTTATTAGACTAGCACAGGGCTTCTGCCTCTCATAAACCTTATTTAAGGCCCTGGAGGGAGACAGAGCTTTGTGCCAGCCCTCTGTACCAGGATGAAATTCGCCTTCCTTAATTGAGACAAATGGGAACAGGTTCTAATGATGCTAGAGCTGTATTAACAATCCCCTGGGTCACTAGGGACAAATCACTGAGTATGTAATGTGGTGAACATGAAATGCCTTGGTTTGGCTGCAACGCTCTGCCAAGAGAAAAGTATCTGTAATTGTTTTTACCCATTGGTAAATGGGCATCATATCTATTGCCCAGGGTTGCTTGTGAAGACTTAAGAGGTTAATTGCTGTAAATGACCTAGAAATCTCTGGATAAAGAGGGTTGATGAAGGGCAGGTGTTTATTATCTTTCCAATGCATACCTAAATCATTGTGGTTGTCTCTTTTAAGCTAAACTATCAAAAGGATTCCCCCTTCCCAATCTGGCCAACGTTACCCTGACGAGACCTCACATTACAATTGTACAGGTGAGATTTTGACACTCTCATGAAAAGGTTATTCCTTTCTTTTTTCTTTTTTCTTTTTTTTTTTTTTTGCTAGGCATTTATTCACCTGTCTGTACAAGAAACATGCTCGACTTGAGCTAGTTAAGCAGTAAAAAGCCCTGGGTTTAAAATGAGACCTGTAGTAATGGTAAAACGCTATTAGAAACAAGCTTTTCGTTGAGAGGAAAAGCTAGAACTGAATTAAATACATAACCACAGAGTGATCACATGCACAGCTTGCTCAGCCTTGCAAGTTGCAAATGAGTGTGAAAACAGGTTTATGTTTAACATTTTGTTCAAGTTTGGCCAATCAAATCAAATTAGAGTTATCGCTATCCACACAGTTCTGCTGAATTTAACAGGAAGAGTTGAAATGCAAGAGGGAGGTGAATTGATTTTTGTGCACCTAGGATGACTGGATTTTGTTAATAATTTATGACAATGACCAAGGCTAGTAGTCAAAAGTAGTTAGTGAAAAATGTTCTTTGCCGTCCGGTTATTCTCCAAATCTAGCCCTTAGTTTGAACATACAGAATGTTGCTAGACAATCGGTCAGTACAAGGGCATTGCTGACAAACGAACTCCCAGAAAATGGGTAAGCCTGTTACATTTCCTCACTTGTTTATCAACTTCTCAGTTATTTTCAGCTTTGCAGAGAGAGTCTCAAATCCTTGTTTGTGGTTAAGCATAAAGCACAATTCAGGAAAGAAAACGCAAAGGGTTTTTTTTTTTAATCTTTCTTTGCATCCCACAGACCTGGCAGCAGCCAGCTACGCAGTCCCTACAAAATATAATTGCTTGGAGACTGCTGTCGGTGGCAGTAGTTGCTAACAACCTTATATGCTAATTACGAATGAAGAATTTTAGTGGTTCTGTGGGGCTCATTCCCTACCTCACTTTCTCTAACCAGTCTCCTCATCAGCAACTAGGAATGAGAGAGGATACAGGAGGATTGCTATACCCTATTAATGTGAATGAGATTCCTATTTAAAAGCTACCTTTATAGTCTCCACTTCCAGTCCCAGTCTATTGGCTGTGGTCAATAGGAAGAAAGACAATTCTTCCCACTTTTCAGAGACAACCACTTTAGACTGTGATGGGCTGCTCTCTGCAGGTTCCTCGCTCTGTATGCGCTGATAATGGGGAAAGCCTTAAGGATAAATTTAGATTAGATGGCTAATTCTTAAGTGGCTCAACTTAGATAAAAAATAATCCCACCTTGTGATGATTGCCTAGTTGCCTCAAGGCTCAGATGAACTTCCCTGTGTAGGCTGTATGATCTTTAGATGTCCCTTCTGTTACTAGCATGGTGCAAAGGGATAGCACCCATGAAAAGATGGGGCTGTTTTAGAAAGTTCAAAGGACAGAGTTTAATAGAACTTGTTACTTCCAAGGCTCACCTGTTTTCAGTAGATTTTCTGACCTTTAACACCAGGATCTAGTTAAAATTAAAAAAAAAAAAAAAAAAAAGATCCACAACAAAAGCAACCAAACAAAAACAACCCTTCATTTTGTAACTCATACCACTTTAGTGACTGTTCTTCTCCCCACAGGGATACGTGCTGATTTCTTCTGATGTCCACTACAAACAGTAAAGGAGAAGAGAGACCATTTGTTAAGCACAAACTTCAAATCAATAACATGACTCTGAAGGCTAAACACTGTACAGTTCTGCTGAAATGTGTAACTTGAGCTCTGACAAGGGCAATGTCGTCCTGGTTGGGGGCAAGTGGGGATGCAGGGAGGCAAAGAAAGGTGATGGAATGGTTAGGCTTGTACCATGGTGGTAACAAACAGACCCAGAGGAGAACATGTGACCCTTGCTTGACTTATTTATTCTGGAGTTTAACTGATGCAAAAATGTTTTAAAGATTAATGCCTCTCTTGAAATAAAGTGTTGTCTATGCACTTCCAGAAAGGTGCTGCTCTCTCTCCAGAGAAGGAAAAGTACACTGTCAAAATGCTGCTCGGGCAGCATTTTCTACTGTAATGATTTTCTTCTGTTTCTACTGTAACAAACTTAAATAACTTCCTTCTGAACATGATACACTAAGTATGAAGGGAGCCCTCTCCGGAACCACTGGGAACTGGGAGCTGTCCCCATTACAATGGGAACTAAAACAGTAGCAGTGTCTTAACTCTTAACAAAAATACAGCAGCAGTCCAAGAAGAGAGACAAAGTGGCACTACTCCAGCCTTTGATAGTCCCTCTGCCCCTGTGAGTCTTCAAATCCTTGTGTTTATCATGTCCCCTGTTTAGCATTGCTTAGCCAAGTTAGATACATTTCACTCCTCGAATGTTTCTGTGTAAGTTTTACAAGTTTAATCCTCCAACATCTTTGTCAACGTTTCTCCAGATTGAAATAGTTACAGAAACTTTACTTTTTATTTCATTTTGGTATGTTGTCTTGCCTTCTTTCTTTCTCCCACTTCTTTCTCAATATTTTATTAGCATGCAAATCTGAACACAATTCTGCAGAGGGCTGTGCCAGCCCAGCAATGCTTAGTGCTTGTACTTCAACCAAGCCTGGATGGAAAGCAGGCTCAGGCGTCCCAAACTAGCACCAGCAGGGGAGAACCAAAGGCTGTGACGCCATGTCCCACTCTGTTTTGCTGCTTTTGTGAGCCCCAAACAAGCACTACATAAAGCCCCATCTGTCTGGCGTGGTGCCCAGACCCTAGCCATCCCCATGCCTCTCACTCCTCAACAGGAGCCCTTTTCGAGCCGAGACCATCCAGCAAAAAGCTGTTTTCCTCATGCTAAGAAACGCAACTGATGATGGGGTGCAGGCAGCTTTTGCCCCACTGCAGCTGAGCAAACTCCACCCATCCGCCTGCAGCGCAGTGGTACCTAAATACCCTGCAGGCCGAAACTGCCCTGCCCCAGGGGCATGGCAGGCAGACACAGAGCTTGAGTTAGCCACAGGCACGGGAAAACCCACTTGCTCCTTCCGCAGAGCCAGCCCAAAGCCGTACGCGGTGTGAGCGAGGAGGCGGCCAGGCACAAACCTGCGTTCCTTCACCCCAGCACGGCCCAGGCCCGCGCTCCCCTTCACGCCCTCACCCCGCGGGTACCGGGTGCCTCGCCCAGGCTGCCCCAGCCGCTCCACTGCTGTGGGAGACGGCCCTGGCACGGGGCTTAATTGGGGGGGGTCGACCCCGCACCTCTGTCAGGCTGGAGCGTTCCCAGGCCTCACGGCGTCGTGCCCTGCCCGGCCTGAGGCAGGGGAGAGGGAGAGACAGGGCATAAGCAAGCCGGGGGGGCAGAGAGGGCCTCTGACCGCCCGCGGAGGTGAACGGAGCGAGGGGCCGCCTCTGACGCGGCCCCGCCGGGCCACGGGCGCCGCTCCCGGGTAAAGGCCACCCCGCGAGGGGACGCCAGGGGGCGCCGGCAGCCGCCAGCCGCCAGCTCCCCGCCCTCCCCCGCCCCTGCTCAGCTGAGGAAGTTTGGCCCTCGGCGGCGCCTGTCCGCTGCCCGTCGCGGCTGAGGCCGCGTGACCCTCGGCGGCTGCCGTCGGTTCCTGCCATTGGCCGGGTGCTGGCGGCCGCGCTGACGCGGAGTCGCCGACCGGGAGCGCCGCCATGAGCCGCAGCTACAACGATGAGCTGCAGTACCTGGACAAGATCGACAAGAACTGCTGGCGCATCAAGAAGGGCTTCGTGCCCAACATGCATGTGCGTAGGGGGGAGGGCTGGGCTCAACCGGGAGCCTTGGGTGCCCGGGGGGTGAGGGGCGGCTCACCTGGGTGGTGGGGGCTGCCGGGTCCGGCCTGACCTGATCCGGTGCCGGCCGTCCTGACAGCTCTCCCCGCAGGTGGAGGGCGTTTTCTACGTGAACGACCCCCTGGAGAAGCTGATGTTCGAGGAGCTGCGCAACGCCTGCCGCGGCGGAGGTGCGTCCGATGGGGGAGAGCGGGACTCGTCTCGCCGACCCGGGGCGGTCTTCACATGCTGCTTGCCATGGCCTCGAAGCCCTCACTGAGCGCCTGGGTTCATACCACGTTGTCCGTGGGCCCTGAAGGGACCAGGGTGTAACAGGGACCGCGGGGGCAGGCCCGGTGCGTGTCCCGGCTGGTGTCTGGAGAAGCAACAAACAGGAATGAGTTCTCTTGCCTTGCAAGCTACTGTGGCCTCGTGAGCGGTACAGGGGTGTCACCAGCAGCTGTGGTATGTCTTATACCCGGATCAGATAGGTGGGCACAGCCTTGCTGGCTACTCTCTGTGTGCCAGAGCATTCCCTGAACGCCTGCTCTCAGCGTTTACGTTGGTGGGGACTGTAGCCCAGGCCCGTCCATTCTGTGTGGGGCTGGAGCGCTGGGCTGGATCCAGATCTGACAGCTGGGCTGGCGGTAACACACTGCTGCTGTTAGCACAGATCAGTCTGTGTTGGTACTAATGCAGCAGAGGGAGGACTTTAGCATAATACCTCATTTAATGAAACTGCAGATCGTGCATAATGCTAGGCACTTTATACCAGATTAGAATACTTGGTGGTGGCCGACTTCTGATTTCCCAGTGTTTTGAGCTACCTCTTTAGAAAGTGCTTCATTGTGATTAGCATGGTAAATTATCAGATTACTTATCGCTTTTTTTTCCCCCCCCCGTCTCGTTTTTCAGGGGCAGGTGGCTTTTTGCCTGCTATGAAACAGATTGGGAATGTGGCTGCATTACCCGGCATTGTTCATGTGAGTAATTGCTTTGAAAATTTGCTCTTTTTCTGTTCCTGTTTGCCAGGGATTATTGCCTTCCAAGTGGGGACTCTGTTGTGAGAAGGGGTATGGACCAAAGTTCTTTTCAAGACAGTCTGTGTGTTAGGAACCTGTCTCGAGTAAGGAGCGCTTGCAAGAGCAGGCTCTAAAACTAAGTTGTCAGAAAGGGAAGTATTCACTTCCTTCATTCACTGCCTTTTGACATGAAGCTTTTTTAGCATTGCTTTATGCCATTTCAGTTTGCTGGAGCCACCTTTCCCCGACTGCTTATATTGTCTGTTTGTTGTTTTTGAGTTGCCTCTGCTAACCTGGAATGCATGGAGAAGTGAGGAGAGAGCAGGAGGTGATATTGTTGTCTGTATTATTGTTGCTGCCCTAATGTTGGTAGGGAGGCTTCCCATGCACTCAGTGCTCTTTTCCCTCATCCCATGCATTTTTGGAAGTGAAGCATCAGATATGATGATGCAGGAGGAGAATACTAGGCTGTGTCACTTTTCAAGAAGCAGTAAGTACGATGTGGAAGTTATTGTTTTCACGTTCAATATTGCATATATTAATAAGTAACAAATAAAATTTTTTTTTAATTGTTTCTTTTGGTGACTTGGCAAAAGTTTTGAATTTCTGATTGTAGTAAAAGGCAGCCCATCACACTGTTAAAATGCCTTAGTGGTCAACCGAAAAGGGCATAAGGTAGAATAGTGACAACCTGTTAAAATGGGAATTTTGGCTGGTAGTTTGTAGGAGAGATGTTATGATCATCTGTCTATTCAAATCTTCACTTTTTGTTTCCAAACCAATAAATTTCTTGGTGATGGCAAGGGGAGGCAGAAGCAGCACTTAATCCCCCTGAAAAGTAGTGTTCTTTTTAATGTATGGTAACAGTTTAACACACATTGAAAAGTTCCAATTTCTGACGGCTTTCTGGGTGTTTGGGGCTTGTTTGTTTGTTTGCTTAAATAGATTGTGGAGTACTGCTTGTGGTGTCCTAATTTAAACTTGCCAGGCTAGATATACTTTGGACTTGTGGAACTGTGTAGAAGCATGCTCTTACTTTCTTTAATTAGTAGTAATATGAAAAGGTTCAATAAAAAGAATTCTTTTATAAATTAAAATGACACAGCTCCTACCTTGTCCTGTCCTATCAGGAAATCATCCTAAAAGGATGACGTTTTTCTGCCTGCAGGGTGCAGTCTTTGGTCAGTGTTCAACGGCACAGCTAAGAAAGAGAAAATGCTGACTGTTTTATGGTTCCATTCCATAGCATTGAACGCAGATGTCTCTAGATGGAACTTGGTAAAAATGAGCTCATCTTCACTCTTATGCCTATGCTTTATGCTGCTCATAAGCTATTGCCTGCATAAATTTTGAATGCAAGGGCTCTTGAGTCCAAGAAAAAGCTGGGTTATAATTCAGTTTGAGATCACAATTCCTACATTTAGGTGCTTAAGCTTCTCTTAAGCTTTCTTGAGATCTGGTCAATGGAGCCAATGGGGCTACTCAGCTGAGTAGCCACTGGGTGTTTCCTTCAGAGTGAGATCAGCTGCTCTCTGCTTTGTTTGACTGTCACTCCAGTAACTGCAGGAGTTTAGATACTTACCTGAATTGATATGTGTACTCCATCTTCATCTGAACATCCATTCTTTTTTTTTAGTATACTTGTTTGTAAATATGACAACCACTGCCACAAGGCAAAGCATAACCACGGTGACTCTGTGCAGCACAGAGTTTCATAAAACTTTAAAATTCCCTTCATTCTCTTTCAGAGATCAATAGGCCTTCCAGATGTCCATTCTGGCTATGGGTTTGCCATTGGCAACATGGCTGCCTTTGATATGAATGATCCTGAAGCAGTGGTATCACCTGGTAAGGATACTTCATGACTGACTTAACCTGCCCTGAGAAATGTCTGTGGTGGCATAGAAACGCTTTTTGAAATGGCAGGTCTTTACAGTACTTTATATGCAAAAACCAAAGCAAAAAATACATGAATTATAGAGAGTTAAAAGGCGCTTAATTCTTGCACTCAGAATCTTTATGGAGCAGGTGGTTACACTGGAAACATCTAAACAGTACAGAGAGAATTGCCCTTGTGTGTTTGGCTTGGGCTCATGATATCCCTCAGTTTTGAAAGGAGGGCACAAGACTTGGAAGTTGGGTTTCACCAGGTTGATAAAAATTGACTATTTTCCTTGAGCAATGTTTGAAAACATCTTTTGAGAATATTTCTACACTTTATTAAAAATGTGACCTTAAAATATTTCTGTCTTTTTAATCAACACCTGTGTCTTTAATTACTGATGGTCTGGAGATGCTTTTGTGCTTGTCATGAAACATGATATTTACGTTTCAGGTTTGCTGTAGGTAGTGCCTACAGCACTACTACAGTTCCTGATTGACTCAAACCCAAGATCCCTTAGTCTGTTATCCCTGCTCTGACACTAGTTAATACCAAAACCTTCATACTGAAGGTGGCATGATTAGTCTTTCACATTAGGTCTTGCCCTGCAGTATTTATTTAAATAAAAGTTAAGCAAAACGCTAAACACTGAAGTGTAATATTCCTTGTAAGTATTTATCACTTATTATAACTAGTTATTATTTATTCCAGTGAAGATTCAAAAAGGACTTGCTTTCAGGGACTTGCTTTCAAGAACATCTTACATCAGGGAGCAATGCTAAGATCTGTCACTTTTCTTCTCACCTTAGGCAGAAGAACAGGAACATCCTCTCTACTTTCTGAGGACAGTATATTTTATAGTTGTGTCTGTGTCTCTTTGTCCACTTGCTGGAGCAGCTTTGTAAACACAGAGCTGTGTAGGCGATTCTACAGCTATGCTCGAGACTGAAAAACTGTTTGTGTTTTTTTTTTTTTAAGAGTTTTCAAGTTTTTCTCTGCAAGACTACATTTTTGTCTGTCTTGAAATATGAGGCTTTGTGTAAATCTATTAAAATGAAGCTTAATGCAGTTCTGCTTTTTCTCCCAGTATTGTGTCAGAAAGAAGGTGTAAGATCACAGCATTCAGTACTTATTCCCTGTCAGCAGGAAACTGATTTAAGATGAATATTCAGCAAGTGCTCACCATCAGCATGCTTTCTTTTTGTTAACTCCATGGCTTTTTCTACACATCTAGGTGGTGTCGGATTTGACATCAACTGTGGTGTCCGCTTACTACGTACAAATTTGGATGAAAGCGATGTGCAGCCTGTGAAGGAGCAGCTTGCCCAGGCTATGTTTGACCACATTCCTGTTGGTGTTGGCTCCAAAGGTGTCATCCCCATGAATGCCAAGTAAGAGAATGACTTTGCGCGCACATCACTAGAGGGGTCATCTCTGGTCTTTATTTTGATGAAAGATTCATCAGTGGGAGACTTTAAGAAAGAAAAAGTAATTCTAACCTCTTTCCATTCTTTCTGTATATGTGCTCCACCAGGAGGACTGGCATAATCATCAGTGCACAAAGCCAGCTGTTTCTTCCCCCATTTAAAACCCTGTAATAACTGAAAGTTCTTGAAAGGTTCTCATTTCTTCTGACAGAAAACCTCCGCGAACATAAAAGTATTTTCTGAAAGGGATGAGAGAGAAAATAGGATATTCCCTACAAAACAAAGAGGAAAAAGTAAAAAAAGACCTATCTAAAGTTAATATATTTGTAGAGCTTGATTTTCATGAAGTAATAAGAAGTTGGACTTCTTGTTAGGGCAGGTGGGGGCTGATCATAAAGTCATAGAATAATTTAGGTTGGATGGTATCTCTTGAGGTCATCTCATCCAACTCCTTGCACAAAGGAGGGATAACTCTGAAGGCAGATCTAACAACAAAGTTACATCAGGTTGCTCAGGGCCATATCCAGTGGAGTTTTGAGTATTTCCAAGGATAACCACCTTATGTAGGTGTTTGATAATTGCAGGGATTTGGAAGAGGCACTAGAGATGGGTGTGGACTGGTCTCTCCGGGAAGGCTATGCCTGGGCAGAGGACAAGGAGCACTGTGAGGAATATGGAAGAATGCTGCAGGCTGACCCCAACAAGGTCTCCTCAAGAGCAAAGAAGAGGGGCCTGCCTCAGGTAATGTTATGTTTCAGGAGGGCTGTGAGTCCTCCCAAGGTTCAAATGTAAAGGTTAATGGGTAGTTCTCTAATTTTGTGTCTTTTCTTGAAACTCTGCTTAGCATTTCTGGGCAGGGGAAAAGGTGAGATGGTGGGGCCATTTCTGAATAATTCTTGACAGAACTGTAACAGAGGGAAACAATAGTGGCCACACCCAAGGTCCCTTGGGCCATCAGTTTTTCATCACTTAACACCTGGTACTGGAATTCATGTTTGGTTGCATTTCCCCATCCAGATGTAGTTTTGTTTTTAAGAGACAGGCAAGTTATTCTGCAACTTTTCTCCTTGTTTGCTCAGCAAATTAACTGCAGGGCAAGGAAGGATATCATAATAAATAGAACTAGCTCATAACTTTGAATTGCAGTTCGAGGGCTGGGTTTCATTTGACATAGTATCTCATTGCTCTGGGTGGAACGCTTTTGAGATGGCTATAGTAACGCTACCATTTGTAAAGCTTTCTTTTATATGACTTCTTGAGTTTTATGAATTGTGGTGCTGCAAGATTGTAGTATTTTAACCTCAAAATAATCTTACGTCCTCAGTTTTCACATTTGCCTTGCAAATAAGTGATCATCTGTTAAGGAGTTGAAAAAATTTGGGCTTGGAAATGGAGTATCTTGCTTTAATCTACTACAGGTTTTAAGTACCTAATTAACAGGGTGTTGTAACTTCCTTGTGGAGTAATAACCAAGTATAAGACTATATGTCTGCCTTGCCTGTACGAATTGAAGATGAATTCTCAGTACTCTGTACTGTTTCCATCTTTCAACTAGGCCTAAGTAAGTTGGAAAGAAGTGGCATCACAGTCTGTTGCTCCTGGTCCTTTTGTTTAATTGCAGTCTTGTTCCAACAGTAAAAATAGTTATAAATCTGAACAAAGAGGACAGTGATGCTGCAACTGTGTTCTACTTCCTTTCAGTTTATATGGGGATTTTTTTTCCTCGAAAAGCTTTCCTAAAACGAAAACCTTGCTGTAGCAATTTGCCCTATTGCCCATATTCCTATAGCTCTCCCCAGTGCTGCCAAAGGCTGCTTAGTAGGGCTGTCTGATCAGTGTGTTGTGATTGGCAGCTGGGGACCCTGGGAGCCGGAAATCATTACGCCGAGATCCAGGTTGTGGATGACATTTACAACGAATATGCTGCCAGGAAGATGGGCATCGACCACAAAGGGCAGGTGTGCGTGATGATCCACAGTGGCAGCAGAGGCCTGGGCCACCAGGTTGCCACAGGTATGATCTGAGTGGCGTAGGTACCTGGAGGGAAGCAAACTATTCAGCATGGTGTTGTCGTTGACAATAAACTCCAGCACCAAAGAGCATTTCTTACAGTGTAATTGCTGAGTCTATTCTGAATTGCGTTGACAGGGGTTGTCTGTTTGCAAACAGTTGATAATGTTCTGCCACAGCTTTGCTTTTGCGTTTGAGAGGAAGCCGTAGGTTTGACCATCGGACAGATGAGTTCAGTTTTAGAATATAAATTATAGACACCCATGTTAACCTCAGAGATTGAAACAAAACTAAGAAGTCACTTAGACTTACTGTGTTTATTTCCCAGATGCATTGGTGGCTATGGAAAAAGCTATGAAACGGGACAAAATCATAGTGAATGATCGCCAGCTGGCATGTGCCAGGATTGCCTCCGCAGAGGGACAGGATTACTTGAAGGGAATGGCAGCTGCTGGAAACTATGCATGGGTCAACCGATCTTCTATGACTTTCCTAACAAGACAGGTAGGAGCAGAGTTGTATCTAATGCATATATTTTGGTACACGTATACTGCTTTATCCCAGATGTGGAACACAGAGTAGCTGCAGTATTTAACGTCATTTTAATTTTTGTGCTGCTTGAACAGTGTTTTCTGGAGAGGCTTACACAAAGCTGCAGCCATGGCAATCTATATAAAACCTCTCAACATCACTGGATTGTACTTGCAAAAGCCACTTAAGCAATATTTTTGAAAATGCCTTGAACTGGAAGAAGAGGATACAAGAAAATTGTTTTTACACTGCTGAAGCCATCTTTTCAGAGTTGCAAGAATTTGTCTAGTTGATATCTAACTGAATTCCAGCATTAAAGCTGCCAATGGGCAGATAAACAATCTAGACAGTTCAGTTCTGTCACACCCAGCACAGTTGTATTCAATTCCGTTGTGGCTGAATTTGACTGAAGTTTCTTACCTGCCATGCCAAATGTTTAGGTCACTGACTTACCAGTAAGAAATACTTTCAAGCAAATTTGTTTGTTTTAATTCCTAAAAAGATTTTAAGTCTTCCACATGTACACAGCAGTTATCTTCCTGTATTTCACATCCTGATTTGCTCTCTTTTTAGGCATTTGCCAAAGTCTTCAACACAACCCCGGATGACCTTGATATGCATGTTATCTATGATGTGTCTCACAACATTGCCAAAGTGGAGCAACATGTAGTGGATGGAAAGGAGCGAACTCTGCTGGTGCACAGAAAGGGATCAACCAGGGCCTTCCCTCCTCACCATCCTCTTATTGCTGTCGATTATCAAGTAAGTTTAGCTGTGGGAGAAGGAAATCAGAAGAGAATTCTGGATGAATCAGACAATTTTAGGGTCCCTAACAGAGATCTAAATGCTGTGAGTTCCTTTTCTGAGCTAACAGAACTGGAACCCTAGTGGGATGGCAATATTCTGCTTGTCTGTGTGTTAGATCTTTGGGACACGGAGCTCCCTCTTCTGCTCCACACCCCCAATGGTTGGAAGATCATGAAGGGAAAGAAGTTTTTCATACCTAGGGCAGGTTTCAGTGATTGACTTTGCTCTGCTGGACGCAAGTCTTTTGATCTGCTGGTTTGCATCTTTCAGTGCAGTTAGTTCTCCAGAATCCTTGATTCCAGGCACCCAAGGCAAGCAGGGATGCTCTGAGGGGATGTGAACATGACCTCCATTTCTGGAGATACGTTTCCTCTCAGACTTTTATTGAGAATGAGTTTTTTAGGCTTTTTCTTGTGAATTAATACTTTGCATCCACAGCTGACTGGACAGCCTGTTTTGATCGGCGGGACTATGGGCACCTGTAGCTATGTTCTTACTGGCACAGAGCAAGGCATGACCGAGACCTTCGGAACTACTTGCCATGGAGCTGTAAGTCAAAAAGTTATTTCAGGAAGGGATTGGAATAGGCTGTCATCCAGAGAACAGCATTGCTTAAGGGTCATCCACTGTGTAATTCATCTGTTGGTCATACCAGTAGAGAGCAGCCTTTGCCACAGTAATCCCAGCCCAGGAGGACTGCAGGCTAGAAGTCCTCTTTGTCCCTTACTGAGTAGTTTCTACTACTCCTGCAGAAAATTTAGAAGGTGCTGCTTTATACAAGGCAAATGTTAGGATGAAGATACAGAGAATGAGCTCCTTTTACCAAATTCAGCTATCTCTGAGCTTACAAGAAAGATTAACTGTGCTGAGGCTGTCCATATAAAACTCCTTGGTAGTTAGAATAAGGTATTTCCTCCCCTGTTATTTACAGTGTGAGACAGGATGATTGAAGAAGATAAATGGCTTCCAGTAATAACTCCAACTCCTGAATGCTGTCTTGACAAGTGGTTTGGGTAAAAAGACACTTGCAGATTAGTGTGTTATATACATGGAACTTTCCTAGCCATCACACCAGATGTGTGATTTTGCAGGAGCCCATCACCTAAAGTCTTAAATTCATTTCCTGTTTTGTGGCTTACTGTGGTCTGTGCTCTCAGCCATTCTGTGTTTACTTGTAAAGTAATAATGTGTTTCTTTAATAAGGAAGAGTTTTGTTTTTCCTAACTGCTACAAAAAATAGAACTAACGAAACTGCTCTCTAGGGTCGTGCACTGTCTCGAGCCAAATCTCGACGTAACTTGGACTTCCAGGATGTATTGGACAAGCTGGCTGACATGGGCATTGCCATCCGTGTTGCTTCTCCCAAACTGGTCATGGAAGAAGTGAGTTTAATACTGCATTATCTGAGAGGGAAAAGGGAGTCTTGCTTCTTGGCTGAATTACCCTCCCTGACTTGATTTTTCGCAGTGCTAAGTGATCGCTAGTACTCTAAATATACAGCTTGTGCGATTTCCGATAGAGCTGTCGAATTTTTTTGAAAATAATGTGAAGTCTTCCGTGTCCCTAAAATCCTGCTGAAAGGGGAGATGCTTGTTTGACAGGTTTTGGGGGGTATGTTTTTTTTCCTCTTCTGCCTGGTGATAGGGGTAATTACTATCAACCCTGAGAAGTCTTTGAGTATCACAAAAGTAGTGAGGTTTTATGGATTCTCTTCTCGAGTGATGTTCTCCCAGCTTTAAACTTACTTTACACTGCAGCTGTCATGTAGATTATTAGCAGTGTTTGAGAGATCTGCCTCTTTTAAGATGGATTCCTATATTTGCTCAAGAAGAGAACTCTGAATGGCTAGAAAACTTTTAATATTTTGACTTGCAGTTTGTCTGCATTAACATGATAGAATGTCTTTTCTGTTTACAACCTCGATCACAGAAGCATGTTAAAATCTCTTAAATAAGAGCAGCTTCCTTGTCAGAACGCTGAAGGGGGAAGCTCTAGAGTTCAACCCTTATTTCTGTCACTAAGGGGCAGTGAAGATAAATCTTAAAGGCTGTCTGTAAGGAGGAAGTTGGAGTGTCTTCCTGCCAGATAATGAGGTCTGGCATTCTCACATGCTGATGGACTGGATTATCTGAGATTATAGGGGAAACTGAACCAAAGTAACTAGTATTTTAGCTGAAATATGGTGAAAGCTTATTTGGGAAGCAAAGTGTCTCATAGATTTCTTAGATATGTAAGGTGGCCACGTTCTCCATATGTTTGCCTACTTCTACACCCTCAATTCATATGATTCTGTTTTTGCGAAGAGGGGATATCAAAAGCCTACATCTAACTTCCTGTGACTTTGGGTTGTTTATAGTTTTGTCGTTTTTTTTCCTCTCTTCCCCCTCCAGGCACCAGAGTCTTACAAGAATGTGACAGATGTGGTTAACACCTGCCATGCAGCTGGCATCAGCAAGAAAGCCATTAAACTGAGACCTATTGCTGTTATAAAAGGCTAGGAACTGACACGGCAGCAGAAACACACTGACATCTCCAGGCCTTACACAAAACTGACTAGAACCATCTTCCCACAATTCTTGGACTCTGTAGGATGCTCAGATATCACATCCCCGTTCTGAAAACACAACAGTTGAAGATACTCCTATTTTTAACCACTCCTAGCCATAATGAATGCCCCCTTGCCTTGTTATATGGTGTTCTTTTCTTGTGAGGAAAGGGCAAAGAAATAAGTAAGCCTTGGTTTTTAATATGCAGTCCCTCCCCTGTTTGCCTGATGATTCCACAGGCAGGGCTTCAGACTTGCCTGAGTTGTCACTCATTGCTGTGCTGCAAGACCACCTCCATCAGTGAAAATGGTGTATGAACCAGACCTGCTGTCTGCACACCTGAGTGCCTGGAGCTCTTTATGCATATAGAAGTGCTCTGATAGGCAGGGTATGGTGCTTCTGGGCAGGGAGAGGTTGCTCTGTTTGCAGATACCTTTATGCATAGTCTATATTGTTGCGTGTTTTGTGGCAGTTGGGTAAGAAATCTGGAGTTGGGAGTGGTCTCCCGCTTGGGCTGAGAGGGACTAGCTTAGGCTTGAGGCACAGTCCTTGCCTCTTCCCCCACCCTCTCCCATTTTACACAGCACCTGGTGTACTTGGCTCAGAGCAAGTAGGCGTTCCAGAGTCTTCTGGAAATGCTAGTAGGACTGAGTATGTTGCTTTGAGAGGTTTTGTTTGCCGAGTAAAAGTTGTGACTGAACAATTTACAGATGTGCTAATCCAACATTTTGCAAAGTCCTAAGCATGTAAAAGTTGGATTGGATAATACTGCTCACTGTGTCCTGCAGCTCTGACTTAAGCGAGTCCAATTGCAGGGTCAAACCCAGTACGATGTGACTTCTGATGTTTCTTTTACATTCATTAACCAAGACTGGAGGGGAGGCTGACCATCCCCGCTGGATTGTTTTGGGGATTACAAATAAAATGGGAAGATGGACACTCTGTCTGTGTCATGTTTATTCTGTGGCTAAAATGTCTGTTGTCCACTTTTAAGTACATATACGAGCTTGAAACCCATGACATTTTGTCACTTCAGCTGATGGATCTCACAAAGAAGTGTGTAGATGGCAGAAGTTCTTGCAGGATACAAGAGAAGGGCAATGCAGGGCTGTTTTCTCAACTTGGTAATGACAAGAGTATGACAGCTACAATTTGTCTTTCTGGGTGCCTGCTGGGTCCACCTCACTGGATAGGGGATGGAGCTTGCCTGTAAGCCTGTATGCAGACACAAGAGGGCGGCTGGAGGAAAATAAAACCTCAAAGCAAGAGTGGAGCCCTGCCAGGGACTCATGTAAAAGGAGCAGATTGTGATCGATGGACTTGAGTGCCTTTTGATGAAACATCCCTTTAAGTTTAGGATCTTAGCTGAAACCTGTTGATCTCAGGAGGCATAATGGCATTTTACTGTCTTAATCACTTCGTGCTTATTGGTTTCTTAAGTTCAAATACTGTATTTGCCGCAGGTTCAGAAGCAGCACATGCAGTAATAGTCACTGTGAGTCCTCGTGGGTCTGACTTCACAGTTTCTTGTTTTCACCTGCTTTATCCAGTGGCATTGTTCCAGATTGCCATCTCTGAGGTCTGAGACACACTTGATGAATTTCAAACAAAAATCATTTCACTTAGAAATGCGAATTAGCCTCCAGTGACTGAAAGACAAATTGTTGGTCTCAAATCTTCTGCAGAAGTGCATGTTCCATGCAGAAGTTTCTGTCTATAAATATTTCACGCTCTCTGATGTGGAATGCAAGGGAACCCTTAAAGCATTCGTATTTAAAAATAAAGCAGCATTTGTCAAACACAGTTCTCCTTTCAACTTCCTACCATTGCCGTTAAGAGACAAATTTCAGGTTTTTACAGCAAGCAGAAATCCTGTGTACCATGGAGATGCTCTCGTGTATGCCTTGAGTCTTCTGATCATCAGCGTTTATGCATTAACATTTAAAAATGCAAGAAGTGCTGTCAATTTTGGTTTCCTGTTGCAAAGCTAGTACTAGTTTTGGTTATATGTTGTGCTGTAGGGAGGAGAGAGCTGGTTTCCTAACCACCTAAAAAAGTAAGGAGTAAAAACATAAGATGTTTCCCAGTTCTTTGTTGAAACCTGGATGTTTTTCTGATTCAGCTCTGTCTTTTTTCCTCCAAATAGGGCTGTTTACTAACTTTTTTTAATCTGCATTTTAAAAAATAAATTTTAAAAATTGGTAGGCAGGGAACGCACGCAGTAGTAAAATTCATATGCTGAAATACAGGTGGATCTGCAGAAGCATACTGGCAACACCAAAGAGCCAAGGTGGTTATTGAGCCATCACTGCTTCCACGGAAGTTTACTGAGAACTCAGAAATACCTGTTAATGTATGATATGCTTCCCTCCCTTCCCCAAAAGACTGAAAAAGCTTTGGTGATTGACTGTTAGGGTCTTTTTTCCTTCCTTTTTTTTTTTGGTGGGAAACCACAGGTAGGAGATCCAGGTCTACACCACACCCCTGGAGCTGTTCCACACCTCTGTCCAACAGCTGGCACTCATCTATTCCCTGCCTAACTGTAGTCGATTCAGTCATCTGTATGATGACCTGCAGCAGAAGGTTTGTTGGCCTTGGGACTTACACAGAGTGTCTGCATTAAGTCTGCCTTCAGCCAGCGCAATAAAACCAGTCCTTGGATGCAGGCTTCTTTTGAGTGAGAACAAATAGCTCACTGCATTTATCTTACTCCTATGCTTGAGAACAAGATGGTTTAACTTACAGATTGGACCTGCCAAAACAAAGCTATTGCCTCTGGGAAACAGAAGGTATCATCTGGTGGTGGCTTCGATGGCACCTTCCTTCCCTCTGCGTTCACAGGGCTTGCTGCAGGGACTGGTGCTGTGCAGCGACAGCGAGCAGGGTGGAACTGGTGCTGTGCAGCGACAGCGAGCACGGTCAAGTGCTTCCTCTCTTGCTGGGAACTGACTGTTTGCAGTGCGCTCAGGGGCTTGTGCAGGTGCTGTTCCTGTCACCGTTAGCGTAGCATTAAATAGGGAACAGAAAAGCACTTCAGGTTTTTGTTGCTGGTGGGTGACTCCATCAGAGATTCCTCTAAGTGCATCCCCCAAGCTGAGGGGTGCTGTCTTCTGCTGGGGTGCAGTGTGAGGCAGGAGAGGCAGCACCCAGCCCCTGGGCTGGGTGAGAGCCCCCCAGGGAGGCAGTTCCTCCCAGAAGCGTTGCAAACGGGGGGACCCGTGCTTCATTGGCCATAAAGGATGGCAGAGCTGGGGTGCAGCTGATGGCCTCCTTCTCTTTGACTTGGTTAAACTTTGTGTACTCCGGGGCTCCCTAACTCAGCCTCCCCCAAAGGAAACCAGGACCCAGCAAGGTACGCACTTGCAGTGTTACCTGCTGTGGTGTATTCGCGCTGTATTGCACACCCTGCTAGTTGGGAGCCCGGTGTCTAACCTGTGTCATGTTTATCACCATCCTAAGTCTCTTGGGAGTTTTTTTTCCTGCTTTATCTTTCCTCTCCCTGCTTTAAACACGGTTCTGCACACACAACTTCCTCCTCCGCTGGTGGTCCCGGGCTGGTGTTATGGCCCAGGAGGAACAAGTGATCTCTGACAGATCTCTGGCGCAGGCAGCCCCTGCCTCTCCTCTGCTCTCCTTTGTTCCTCTCAAACATAAACACACTTAACTGGCCTCTTCTCTTCTCCCTCTGCTCCCCCCAGCCTTCAAAGCGATCAGACAAAGCAATATCCCTCCTGCAGCATGTGCCAACACGCTCCCGTCCTTGCAGAAGGAAGGCTTCAATCAAACAGTGGGTCCTGCGTGTACCTGGCATTTGCTTTGCTCTCTTGAGCCCTGTCTTAGCGTGAGGGGTTTTAATCACTAGCACCTCTGTTTTTCTGCCTGGAGAGGTGGCAGTGGAGGCATACGGGAGAAAAGCGGGAGCTCTGCAGCTCCCCAGCCAGGGCGGTACCAGGCGCAGGTGCTTTGTCCCCTCCACTGTGGGAGGCAGTGGAAGATGGTAATATCCTGGCACCCACAAAACACCAATAATCATGCTGTTTCTGGTGGGTATTTTGGTTTTGTTTTTTAATTGCAGTATGTAACAGGAGGCTGGGTGTCATTACCTGCAGCTGGGGAGGTGCTGGGCGGTGTGTCAGCCGAGGGAGGTTGGGAGCAGAGGACACAGAAAAGCCCCTGAACTCCCCAGGCAGATGTGTAACTCGGCCTCCTCAGGCACCGACCAAGCAATCCCCTGCCTGAGCTGCTGCTGCTGGCTTTCGTGGTGCTGAGCACATCCCCATCTTACTGTGCCCTCGTTCCCAAAGCCCAGGAGGCCGCTTCGGTTCATATTGTATATCAAGTTCAGAAACCAAAATAATCACTAGCCTTAATTGCAGAGATGAGGACCAGGAAAGGGAAATGGAGTCATCTGCCAGACTTAATCTAACATTTTCTAGCTTAGCAAAAGACACACAGGGGCTGGGCTACCCTCCCTTAGATACTCAGGTGTTTGAGTTAGCCTTGTGATGGACCCTGTTCCTAAAAAGAGGTGCCAGGGGCAGCCTGGATTGCTATTGCCCCTATTCCTCCACCCCAGCTGAGCTACAGCCAGCAACCTGTTTTCCGCTTGGGCTCAGCTTTGCCAGCAGGCATTTAGAAGGGGGGAAAATGTTTTCCTCCTTTCTCTCCTCCCTCAGTGCCTGAGGAAACTGAGGCACTGACACCTTTTTTTTTCCTGTGCAAGTTGTGCCTCGTGTCAGGGAGGTGAGGTGGGAGCCCAGGCTCTTCCCCTCTCCATTCTCAGCCCCAGCAAACCAGCATGGGGTGGGAAGTCAGGTAGGTTGGGCTTTCTGCTCTTCCCTGTGAGGCGCAAACCCGAGGAACCTGTTCCCCTGCCATGTGTCAGGAGGGGAAGAAGAAATAGATGGGGAGGGGGCCCCTGCGGGCACCCAAGGGGAGGGAGAGGTGCAGCTCCCTCAGGGGAAGACGTGGCCATGGGTGTGTGTGCGATAAGGTCCAAGCCCTGATGCGTTAGAAGCAGCACCTGAGTCAATTAAGCGGTAGGAGATTATCAAACCTGAGGGGAAGAGCCGCCCAGGGAGAACAGCAGGTGCTGGCGGTTGTCAATATACACACTCGAGGACAAGGCATTAGGGTTTTATGACAAACTTTAAGGGGGAAAGGAGGGAGATGAAAAGCAATCAAATACATTAGTTGGAATACTGATGGAGGATCTGGATCTCTGAACCCCACCTAGCCTGCAGTGTATGAGGGACTGTGTAAAGCTTGGCCTTAGCTCGTCTATGTCAGCATGAGCACCCAAGCATGCTTCTTCACCCCCGGTTGTTTCTCTTCACCCCCCAGGGCAGAGGGAAGGACATAGACCGGCCACCAAAACCTTCCCAGGCCCTGTGGGCAGCAGCATCCCCCTGGGCAAGCAACCATGAGCCCTTTGGGTTACAGCAGTCGGGTCTCTGGGTACCACCGCCACGCTTTGTTTCTGTTTCAGTCCTCAGGTAGCAGGCTCCAGGTTGTACTGCCAAAAAAAAAAATCTCGTAACTTTTTATTACCCTTTTTGCAGTTCCAGGCAGTAGGAAAAGGTGGGTTTCCCAGCTGGATGAATGCCTTGCTGATAAATCACCTGGTTACCCAGCTCTTGGCTTTTAAGAGTAGTAATCTGTTTGTGCTTTTAATCTTAAAAAAAAAAAAGCAAGCTGGTAGTTTTATTTTTGACTGATGCTTATTATTGTTGGGCTATAAATTTGTGTCATTCACAGACAAGTTATCAAGCTTTAAAATCATAGGTAGGCTAATCAGTTCCTCCACTGTTTCCCTGCCAAATCCTTAACCACTTCTTGGATGAGGAAGAAAAAAAGTATCACTGTAAATTATTTTTTCCCTGGAGGGTATTTATACTGTAGCTGTTGCTAAAGGGATTTTCTCCATTCACGTCTTGTAGGAGTTTTTTTTTTTATCAGGAAGATACAGAAAGGACTGTGGCAAGCATTTTCTTCTCCATTTTGATTTTTTTAGTATTTTGAGTATTTGCTTCGCCATTTTGAGTATCTGTGTATTTTGAGTCTAGCCTGGAAAGGACTTTGTCCGCCTCCTTCCCAACATAAGCCTGTGTGTGTCTGCAGGGCTGAAGCCCCTCCCTGGTCAGGGGACAGAGCCCATGGAAACCTCTTTGCCCAGCCTGAGACGTGGGGCTGTGCTGGCAGGAGGATGCCTTTGGGTGCAGGTGGGGCTGTGCTGGGTGCTCTCCTCCCCTAAAGTCAGTGGGCACTTTCATAGTGCAGAACACCCACCAAGGGAAGGGGTCTCGGGGAGGGGGCTGCAGCACTTGTAGGGCAGCCAGCCAGGCCACGGAGGGGCAAGCAGGAAGGGAGAGAGATCCTTGCTCACAGGCACATGACGTGCCAGGAGCTGTACGCTGCTCCAGAGAGGGCTTGTCCCTCCTGTTTCCCCCATCCCTCCCCACCTCCATCCCAGGGCTGCAGATGACCTCGGCAAGGCCTTCAAAAATCCCCTTATTTCAGGGGACACGCAGGCTTCTGGTTGCTCTTCCTGCCAGGCCCCATGAGCAGTTCCATTAATGGTCAGTGGATGAGGCAGAAGTTTTATCTTGATTGAGAAACATGAAGCCTTGTTTGTAAGACAAATATTCGTTTCCTTGTCTCTTGGGCAGGAATTCAAACTATTTTATGATTATCAATAGCAGCCAAGAACACCATTGCTGTCTCCTTTCCTCCTCTGCTCCTCTGGCAGAAAGCAAATCCTCCATCACAGACCAGTTCCTGCAGAGAAAAGTTCGGTGTTAAGGCTGAGGCATTTGGGTACATCTTTGGAGAGCAGCTTTCAGCCCTCTTATCCACCATGGACTTGTCCAGCCTGTACCAAGTCACTTCATCTTACTATGTCTTGGTGCCCTACCTGCAGTTGGGGGTAAAAATCACTTCCTTTACTCTCACTTTCTATTGGTCTTTCCTATTTAAATACCAAGCTCTGATTCAGGGACCATCTCCTTCTGCACCTAAGAGTGCTGCTGAGTACCTCTCTGCAGAGCATGGCCCCGGCTGTCCCATGCTCAGCACCAGCCCTGCAGATGTGTGGCAGCCCTGTGTGCCCGTCTTCTCCTGTGGCTTCTGGCATTGCTGGAGGGATGGGTTCATTCCTGTCACAATCTAAACTGAAAGCAGAAGAGCTTGTAAGCTGTTCAGAGTTTCAAGTAGTCACTGCAAAACTTTTTTGTAGTCCTCTGGCTACAAAGCAGAGCCTCTGAGCCAGATGCTCACCTTGAGTTCAGTGCCAGTGAGGTGCCTAAATTCCTCTGTGCTTTGAGGATACAGGACCTAGACTTGTGTGAAGTGCTAAATGTGTCACCTCGCTTTTGCCACCTGCGTTCATGTGCTAAGGGACAGAAGCTGAGAGAGTGTCAGGTTGGTCATGGGGATGTTTGAGTCCTGCTGTCTCCATCACAGGAGGATGACACAACGTCTCGTTCCTAGCATACAAAACCCCACTGAGTGGCTCTGTCTAGGTGCACCCTTGACTTCTCTTTGCAATAGAAGATAACAGCATAAGAGCAGGCTGAAGCTAGCAGAGGGGTGAGACATGGACAAAAAGTGCTGGGAAGGCAGCCTGGGAGACCAGAATTGTCCTCTGCAACCTGCAGCATGCCTCATGCAATGCCCAGGAGCTGACCAAGCTGCTGGGGAAAGTCACTGTCACTCAAGGAAGTACCCTGCTGAGCATCCAGGCTGTGCTGCTGCTCAAAAAACGACCATGAGGCAAGTAGATCAGCAAGGGAGAAATGGGAGCTCGTAGCTGAGTTAGTCCTAATATTAATGCCAACTGCAGAAGCAGGGAAGTCTTCTAGGCATCTTCCCACCATACTTCTACAAGCCTGTCTCAGCAGAGACCAGTGTCGCTTGAAGCAGGAGATTCAGGAAAAGGGGCTGGGGCAATCCGGGAGGATTTGAGTCCTCCTTTATGTAGACTCTGGACATGTTCTGGGTGTGAAGCAAGCTAATGAAGTTTTCGGACATCTTCAGTTCTGCAGACAGCAAGCAAAGGCTCTTAGAGGACTTCTCCTCAATGTTCCAGTGTGAGGCCAGAACTACCCTCATCTCCCTGACCTGCAAGGGTAATGTCTCGTGTGGAGGAGTGGTGGCTGGGTTGGATGCTGAGGTTTAAAACTGTAATCTGAGGCAATAAAAAAACATACCACTGTAAGAGAAAATAATTCCGTGGCAGCTCCTGGCTGGCTCCAGCTCCCTATGTGCAAAGGGAGTAAAGCTGTGCACAAGGCAGCCTTAAGCAGAAAGGTTTCCACCAACAGCCTAAACCAGCTCCCTCTGGCCACCCTCCCAGTGAAGGCAGCTTTCCAGGGCAAGCTGGGGTGCCATGGGGTGGTTTTCCTCCAGCAGATTTATTTTTTGCTGATAAAGCATATTTGAGTCATCTAGACTTCACATCAAATTAATCAGGGGGTTTAGGTGGGAAACAAGGGTGGACCAGGGAAAGGGACAGCATTTGACTGACATTTTCAGAGGCAAACATTTCAGCAATGAGTGTCAGCACATGGGGTTTCATTTCGCTTTACTTCGTGAAGGACTTAAAAAAAATCCAGAGATCAAACCAAAACGCTGCACTTCGGGGAAGAAAACATTTAAGGGAGGCCTTTGGTTCCAGCGGGAAAACAAAACAAAAACAAAACCCGTGTGGATCAACTGGAAATTATTTTCTTCTTCAGCTACTGCTGTTTGCCAGGGAAAAGAGAATCTAATATTGCGCTGTAAGGAGTGAGAGGAGCCCCGAGGCCTCTCCAGCCCTGAGTCAGATGCTGCACGAGGGCAAGAAGCCACCTCCGCCATGTCTGCAGCACGCAGGGCCCCTTGCGATGGTGTCCCCTTAGCTCTGCCCTCGTCACCCGCCGGCATGGCACGGGGGAAGGCCCGGCCTCCATGGCACCGCCGGGGATGAAAGGCTGGATTCAGTTTGTTTTGTGTTCCACCCGCCTTTCACAACGCCCAGCGGACCCACCTCCCCCCCTCCCCATCTTTGGTGACTCAGCCAAAGAATTTTAATCTCCATGGTCTGTCTGTAGTTGTAAAATATAATACCAATGGAGTTGGGCTTGTTTATCCCGAAGCCATGAAACTGTTATCAGAAGAAATTGATACATACTACTGAGGGGAGAAAAAGTGCTGCTGCTGGGGAGGATCTGACTCGCAGACAGCACTTCAAACGGAAATTTCCCTTTTTGAAGTGGATACCTTTTTCATCTCTATGCCTTTCTTTTCTTTTACACTGCAGGAGCGGGGACTCGCAGGGTCTGCTTGCAGGAGGATTAGCTCCTCCTGTCTGCAGAAGGTTTCCACCACCGGGCCACAGGTGCCCTCACCGCTCACAGGAGCCCTAGAGAAATGGTGGCTTGGGGTGAAGGGGCTCACAAGGTCCGACTTGGGAAGCACCTCAGCCTCTGCCCTCCTACCCCACGTCTGCAAGCCAGGAGCCCTTCATATCTGACCAGCACTGGGCACAGAGTATCTGCCCACGCAAACACCTAGCATATCCTAGGCACTCCAGATCAAACCATGATGTCTTCCCCTTCCTTCAAAGACGTCTGAAGCCTAAAAGAAGCAGATCAAACACGTAAATTTGAACTGAGATTAATTATACATTTGCAACTGGAGGAGGGGGGGGAAAAAAGCCATTAAGGTTTGTCTGCATTAACTATGCCCGTGGGGGTGTTTCTTTGTCTTTGCGTGCGATGATACTTCATGAGATACCAGGTCGGGTTCCACCAGATCTCTGGAAAAGCCTTAGAGGCTTCAGGAAACTCTGCAAATGCGTTTCAGCAGGAGGCAGACAAGGAGAAGAGAAGTGTCGGCGCTGCTTCCTTGGAGCACTGGAGCAGCCTTTGTTGAGTGGCTGGAGGCTACTTCTCGGCTCCCAGATTTCAAACAGGTATAATTATCACTTGGATAGGGTTCAGGACTCAGAGGGAGCTGCCAGATCTTTCATGAGGGGGTGAGTTTGTCCCACTGAATCTAGGATTAAAAAAAAAAAAAAAAAAAAGAAAGAAAGGAGGGATATGATTTAACCATGTTAGGTGTTATCTCACATCCATAATGGGCCAGGCAGAATATACTCCTAGTACTGTCCGATAGCGTGTCTTATACATGCTTTTCCTTTGGAGCATCTGTGTTGTAATATTTATATGTATATAACCTGGCCGAAATGAAGAAGTACTGGATATTTCTCTATAAAACCTATTCTCCAAAGAAAGAGCTCCATCCCAAGGAGTCTCAGAAAAAAATAGCATCTGATCTTCCCGGGGTCTCACTGACTCTCCGAAGCTTCTGAGCTTTTTTTACTCTGCCTTACAAACTGCCTTTCCTTAAACCTCTCCAAGTATATTCTAAATCCAATGGATTTCCAGTCACACTTTTCATGGTGTGAATGCCTTAAACCTTCAGATCTCTCAAGCATCTTTCCTAACTGTTGTGATCAAGCCACCGTCAATATTTAAGCATAAGCTTGTGGACTTTGTTCTCAGTATTAAAAGTTAGGGCTAGCTGAAAATAGGGGAATGCTTTAAGGAAAAAAATAAAATCAAAGCTGCCTCTGTTTTGCAGGCATGGTACAATACAAATATATTTTCACAGTATTTTCAACTGTATTCTTTTGAACTGAAAATGGCCTTCAGAATTATTTACAAAATAAACATCTTATCTGTAAAGCTTATTTATTTCAGGTATAAAATAAAATCATCACCCTGATGATTCCTGGACACAGGTTGCTGCTACCATTGTCATTGTCATTGTTGCTGCTGCAGTGACACATTATACTGGACACTTATACCAGATGCCCCTCTGCCCTGCCCCATGCTCCAAGCCCCTGGTGCCCAAACCTTGGCGCCTGCTGTAGCAGGTGCTCTGTGGCATTTGTCCCACGCATGTCTGTGCCCACACTTGCATGCCAGACTTGATTACTAAACTCTTACTTTATCTCTTGCAATTAAGAACGGTGAAGAAAACTCACCAGTGACTTTCCTAGAGGTGCTCTTCTTACCCTGAGCTTCAGCCACAGAAAGCCTGTCCAGAGACCCCAATTCAGACTTCCTTCTTGGGAAAAAAAAAACCCTGAGACTGTGTATGTTCTCTTAGTGCCACATTCCTAGTAGGTCCATGTGGATGAAACCTTGGGATCCTTTCCCAACATGTCAATAGGCATCTCCTTTAACTCAGTCTAAACTCTTTTTTTCCAGCTGTTCCTGTCCAGCTGCTCTCTGCAAATGCCTGCTCCACACAATGCCACACTGGCCGTGTTGCTCTCACCTAATCCTCACTCTGCGTGACCATCTCCTGCCCAGCCACAGCTTCTAATATCCATCACTCCACATACGCTATAACTTCATTAGGTCTTGTGGTGATTGATTATTAGGTGATGAAATGACCTAAACTGTGACTTTTTCACCAAAGATGCAAATGTGAAATGTGCTCTTTAATACAATGACCTCAGTATAGTTCCAGTAAAGTTTGCAGAAAATAATCAGTGCTAAACAAAGTTTTACCAAAAATAAATTTAAAAACATTTAAATGCAACATTTTTTTTTAGTCACAAAGCCACCATGTTTCATCTCTGAAAACACTGACCATCCCTATTACAGAGTAATTCAGCCATTGCGTGATGATGGCATCACCACTGTTTTTCTTGCCCTTTCAACACAAGCTCCCATAGCATGTGCAGATACAACTTGGCGCCCTTATGAAACTTGCTTTTAGCAAAAATTGAACCAGCTGGTAACTGAATGAGCTCCTCAGACAGGGTGCTATAAACAACATTTATTAACCTTATGCTTTATGGGCTTGTTAATGTAAATGGAACTTTTAAAGCTTTCATAGCGCTGCAAAATGCAAAGCTATGGAGGCAAAAGCCTCGCATTCGTACAGCACGTCACGCTGACATGCTGTAGGTGCTCAGCTTTGATCTGTCCTAACAGGCCCCTCAGAATGTGCCATCACTGCCTGCATGGGGCATCGCCCCTGTGAACCAGGGATGCAACATTACCCAGCCATGTTGGGAGCATATTCCTGGGGCTGGCGTGCTGAGAGCTGCAATAGTGGAACAGGGCAGGGCTTTTCACGGCTTTTTGCCTGGCGTCAGCAATGGTTTACATTAGTCAGCAGCAGGGTGCTGATGGCAAGGAGGATGCCAGTGGCATCGTTGGCAGGACAGAGTAGCAGACAGATTTCTTTGTCCCCATCACCCTTGCTATACCTATAATATATGGGAATAGAATAGAATAGAATAGAATAGAATAGAATAGAATAGAATAGAATAGAATAGAATAGAATAGAATAGAATAGATGCAGTGCCAGCTCTGCAATACCAGAGCTGGGTAACGTGCAAGGGCAGATTTATCCACGAGTGCAGGGGACTCGAGCGCTTCCATTCACACAGGGGACAAGCAGCCCAGTGAGCTCCCGGCAGCACCATGGCTACAACTAGCTCCTGTAAAGTGGTACGGAGGCAGCCTGGTGGTATTTCCAGTGGGATGGGGCAGGATCTCGTGGTGTTCCCAGCACAGAGGCAAGAGAAGGGCCACACTGTTGTTGAAACAGAGGGAAAACCTGGGGCTGAAGTAATCTGGGTTTATCACTTGGCTCCTGACAGCAGGTGGGATCAGATGTAATCATCCCCTCCGCTCCCCAGCTAGAGCACAGCCTGCTCATAACCGCTCAGCACTTTGATAAGAAATACGCTTGGAGGTATTTCGCAATGATGAACAAGACAACATGAATGAGAAGCGATGGTAGGCAGATAAATGTGGTGTGTCTGAGGTACAGGCAGACAGACTTACCGTCATGCAAATGCTGTGGTCTCAGACATTTTTGCACAATGGCTGGTGGTAAAATCATAAGGCTTCTTCTTTTCGGATAGGGTTGGATTGTTCGGGGTTTCTTTTCAATTTTGCTTATTAAACAGCTCCCTGCCCACCCCCAGCCCAGCTGCTGTGAGGCACGTCTATCTTCATCAACAGCTGCACGTAGTGTCATCAGCAGAGAGGTGTTAGCAAGAAGGGATGCTAAAATCAGGCTGCTCTATGAGAAGGACACAAAAATACACAGCCAGGACATGCCTTTATAGCCTTGCCCTTATAGCAATAGCCAGAGCTACAGTGGCAGACAGGAGGGAGGAGAGTAAAACAACGGGGATAGATGGAGAATGACAAAATGTAAAGAAAGTGGGCATTATCACCATGATGTAAACCTGTATCCACCCTCTGAAAAACACTAGCGGCAGGGAACAGCCCTTCCTGTTGTCCTCAGCTTAGTGAGGCTTTCCATCACAACCAGCGGAGCATGCCTAGCCTACAGCTCTCTGATTCCTCTTCCTAACAGATGTATTACTGCGTTGGGTTGGATGTCCACGCATGTCCACTTTGCCCCTGTTCCCTTGTCCCTGTTCACAGAACAGAGGTCTCCCATTCCCCTGTGATGCCCAGCGCAATGTCCCCGTGGTTTCCAGCAGCACTCCTGACTCCTGGTGTGGGGTCAGAGGAGAAGGAGGGAGGAAGAGCAGTGCCAGTGGTGCAACTCCTCATTTAAGAGAGACACCTCCTGTGCTTGGCCTCCCTCCATGCTCCAGGCTCCTTGTCACAGCTCTGTTTTCCTCCTTCAGGATTCAGACCCAGCCTGCCCCACCTCTTGTTTCTGCCTCGTGACATAGACAGCAGATGCAGCCTATCGTGGCCGAGCTTGTGAGGGATGCCTGAAGTGAGCAAAGCCTCAAGAGGCAAAGCTGAGTCCTCCCTAAACTCATGGCACCCCTGGGCTAAAAATTCAAAGCCAGCCCTCCAGGGCAGGAGTACTCCTCCCTCCCAGTGGCAGAGGGTAAATATGCCAGGGGAAGGAAGAAAGCACTTTAAATGGTGGAAAACACCCACACTGGCTGGTGGTGGGGCCAGGGAGAGAGTCATGCCTCTCTCCAGCCCTGCCTATGGCTGCCTCTAAGTCCCCGTCCACAAGAGTCACTGCTTTGCTTGTTCTCATTAGCATTTCTGCTATGCAAAATCTCACAGCCTTTTTATATCTCCACAGGGTTTGCCTGCAAATATATTAAGTCTTGGTTTTTTTTTCCTTCCAGGAATTAATCCTCCCCAAAGGTGTCATATCTAATTTGTTCTTATTTCCCTTGTTTCCAAGCCACGCAGCCTATTTGATATCAAGCAGTGTGTCACACTGCAAACCCACTTTCTTTTCCCCCTCCCCCTGCCATCCTTTCCCCTTCTCCCATGCATAAACACCACAACACACACCTCTGTGTTTGTACACCTGGCTTATTTCATTTATACATTGCACAGTTTATTATCGGTTTCATTCGTTAAGCACCAGTGAGCTTTACCACCTCTGGGTGTGGGGACACACACATCACTTTCGCATGAGTGTTCCCCTGAAATAAACTCTCTGCAGCTGAGCCTGGGACTTCTTAAATTTAGAAAAGCTACATCCAGAGAGCAGCCTAATATAGCATAATGCCTGCAGTAAAGCAAATACATTAAAAGACGTGAAAATTCCATTTATTTGTAACTACTTGTTCTCTTTGTGATCTCGGTGCAGGTGGAAGAGGTTGGTTAGGATTCAGTGCCAACAGCTGACAGCCCTGGAACACAAAAATCTGCTATATATGCCCAGAACCACACCGCATCAAAATAAAATCATGGGGACAAGCAAGGTGCTTTGTGAGCAGCACAGCAAGTGCAGCTTGGCTTGGATTTGTGTTATACGCTCCCAGGCTTCACTGCCCACTACCTGCCCCGCATTTTCAACCCTTCAGGATCTCCCAGTCCATTCATTCAGCTCCCCCCCTCCCAAATCCAAAACTCCCTCAAAATACTCATATTTTTATCCCTTGGCCCCAGCAGAAGGGGCAAGAGGTAGCATGTTATACTAGTGCAAAGCACGTGTGCCTGCTGATGTCTGGCTGGTGCCCACAGGCTGGCTGACCACAAAGCAGGTCAAACGGAAAAGACAATTCAGTGTTAGGTTTCCCCTCTGTAAGGACTCTAATTTGGCCTATCTTTCTACTCTTGATGCCACCAGTGTTCATGGACCGTGTAGGAATTTCATGTCTTTGAGACTTCTATCTCCAGTCATATCTGAAGTGAGCTGAGAGGTCTCCAAAATTTTCAAGGGGGAAACTGGCAGAGACATGTATGGACTCCTAAGCTTCTTTTAGCCTGGCTAAAACCCACAATTCATACCAATATATCTTTTCATTTCTTGCACCTGCAAAAACATAATTGATAAAACCTGAGATCCACAGTAACATAGACTTTACTCTTGGTGCTTCAACAAATGCAGGATCATTCCCAAATGACAGTGAGTCCCACAAGCCTGGCTTCAAAGCTTTTGGAAAAGAGTGAGGGAACTCAGAGTGAAATACAGGCTTGCTGGCTGCTCCCCATCCCTGTAACCCATAGTTTTGGAGGTATTGGCCCCTTCAGACATATCTAAAGACAGTGGTGGTAATGAATCAGAGTCTTCAGCCACTCAGCTTCACAAATGGGTGTTTTGACCTTGACAAATCCCCTTGGTTTACATGAATGCACCAATTTATGACTAGAGATGGCTAAAGAGCAGATGTACTGCCTGTTTTCGGTGTCTGCCCCTGTGGTTTTGGCCTCCAGCATTGGGTGGCATGGGAATCTGACCCAGCGTGAAGCACCACAGCTCATTACCCAGAGCCATAAGCCCTAAGCTGAGCTCCCTGTCTCTGCCCAATGCCTATTGTAAAAAAAAAAATAATAAAAAAAAAATTAAACTCTTCCCATGGGGGATGGCTGAAAATCAGCCAGGGGTTCAGAAGCTTTTGGAGACGGGACATCTCACACACCGAGCACAGTCTCAGCTTTGTTTCCATTGGAAAGCAGACAAAAAAACACTAATGGGCTTTGTCTTGGATTTGCAAGGTGCAGGATTGCATGAGGTTCCTGGTCTCCCCAGGAAAAGCACAGCGGCAGAGCTCTGCTCTAGGGCTGGGTTGTGGGTACCCTGGCCTTTCCAGCTTGTACGCATGCACCTACCAAGTTTCTTAGGGAAGAATAGTTCTTGTGTAAGCTGTGACAAATAAAGGGCAGCCAATCAAACCAACCTTTTCTTGTGCTTTTCCTCTGAAGTATATCCAGTAAACCCAGCCTCCGCACATACCCATACTATCCATTCCTGAGTGGGTTTTAGTTGTTGTTCACTTCATTTTTCAAATCAGTTTCAAAGCTGGGAAAAGGCTTTTTCTTCTGAGGCTGCACGTCACTGCCAGGCTAGAGCTCTGACTCTTTCTTCTCACCCTCAGCCCAGGCCTGGTAGAGGCAACTATCCACACCCTTCATATACTCAAGTATCTGCCGTGGTGCTGGTTGTACCCTATGTGCATGTTGCATGCTCAGGCCATGGAGGGGCAAGTTCTGGCAACAAGGGTGATAACCAAGCTCATTTGATTTCAGTGAGAGATTTGCACCTGTAAAGCCCTCGTTGTAAGCCCCCAGTGGAGCTGAGTGCTACAGCACTGCAAACTGCACCTTGTGTCTTTGCCCAGGCTCACTTTTTGACTTGGCTTTTTAAATGGGAATTTTTTTGCGTGATACAAGAGGACAAGGCTACTGATGTGTGGATGCTAAAATAGGACCTGTTAAATCCCACTCTGAGAGAGTGGTAGCTTCCATCTGAACACCCACCTAGGCAAGCATCTCCTTCCCAGAGTGAAGCAACAGCCCTTCTCCCAGCCTGCCATCATCTGCTTCTCCAGAACGCCACTGCCACCCAAGCACAGTTGGGTGCTAGGTCCCCAACCCACCAACTAGCTGTACCTGCTATGCCAATCAGACCTCAGGGTCAGAGGACTAATCGTGCAATGTGGATATGAGTGGGTAGGGGGAAGGACACGCTGATGACAAAACAAGGTGGTCCTTTCGCTCCTGAAAAGCACTACCAGTCTCTTGCCCAGCACACTACATGAACATGCTGGTTCCTACTGACTTTCCAAGTTCTTGCCTCTGGGTAGCTGAGTCATAACATTTTCAGCCAGCTCTGGGGCATCTTCTGAGCAGTGCCACCTTGTCAGACTGCTGTAAATTCCAAATGAATGTTCTTGGCAGTCTATGCTCATTTCACTAGCATCCTAGCCTGACCCCTCTCCGTATTTGATGCACCATTGGATCCACCATACAGAGATCCACTGAGATATATAGAGAGATACATCTACCTTTAGAAACACCTTCACTCCTCTAGTTTGTTCTCCCAGCAAGGGCAACATGGAGAACTTTTCCATTGCTCTGTCAATGGACATATTCACAGTGAGGTAGGAAAAAATGTGTAAAAATCACGTGGGCATACATGAGTGAGCATTTATAGCAGATTTTTCCCTACAAGCACACCTTCAGGTTGATGGAGAATGTTGCTCATCTCGTGTTTACAGGGTTTCCAGATCTACAGCTGGACAGCCTTGCATAAGAGCTAGGTACAGCTGCAGTCTTACCATTTTGCTGCTCCCCATTTGTCTAGAATGAATTTACCTCTTACTCTGTAGCCATTTATCTATACTCTGAGGGTTACTAGTGATGAGCACCCACTGAAGTTATATTTGCTTAGTTTCTATTTTGGAGAGACTTACCGAGACCTTGCTCAGCTACAGTGATTGACCTCAGCTAACTTCAGCAGGGCTCTCCCATTGGTATCACTTGAGAGTCTCTCTTCAAAATGTTTTGGATCTTGTGTTGCCTCCTTCCCAAGGATGCTGGTGACTAATGTTTTCAAAGATTCTTTATTTTTGTCTGGACATTCCCTGTTCATTTATTCCAGTGAGATAAACCGGCCCTGATTGCTTTACTGTCTGAACATGACTTTTCTATAGTGCTTTCTGGTTTTCTTTGGCCATGTTATTGACATTGGGTAATATAACATGAAAGGAGTGTGGATGGGCTTTTACAAAGAAATCAGCTAAATAGCTATTAGAGGATTAAAAGCAATCCCATAGCCAGGATTACACATCTTTAAAATGCTGATAATATCAAGGAGCAAATGGATTTGTAATTTAATGGCAGAAGAGGAAAGACTTCAGATGTGTGTTTTTTTTCACATTCAATAGAAAGATTAAAGTGTTTGCATTTGGTGTGCAGGAGTTTGATAAATCTGTAGCATGGTTGCCTAGGGATAACAGTGTTCACCTTTCTTGTAAATAGTAATTGCACCACATGGAGAGAATTCTTCTGGTCAACATTTTTATGTTTAATTTTCAGGGTGACAAGTTGGATCATTTTCTGCTTTCAAAGACTGATAATGATACACTTTAGAAGCTTTGAAGAAAACCTTTGTCTAGACAGAAACCGCTTAAGAAAGCTTTTGAAATGTAGCATTCACTGGAAACCTTTGTTGATGGCTGTAGGAAGCATTGATCCATTTTTGGGAAATCTCGAGCTGTTTTCTACTTCCTTGTCCTAAAAGTGCGCAAGAGGTTTGCATGACAACAGGAACTGTGAGAAATAAAAATGTACAACTTTCCTATGAGTGGTTCAACCTGTGACAGAAAGAATTTCCACAGAAAGAATTTCCTTTTCATCCAGAAACTCATTTTCCTTTAAAATGAAATTAAGCTACATGTGACACTCTAGCTTTTGCATCTTCAGCATTGAGATTGGATTGGGAGGTATTTTAAGGACTTCTCCAGAGCTGTTAAAGATGAATAATCTAAAAAATGTAGCTACAGGTTTATTGAAAGGTAGACTTTTAACCAGTCCCCTTGACTTAAGGCCCATAGACCTTTTCTAGAATATTATTTCACAAAGTCCAGGTTTGGTTCTCACTGCATACTATTAAGGATACACAAAAAGTAAAACAGTCCCATCTAGATGTGCAGCAGATCAGCCTGTGTCTCACATGGGAAGAGACACCTTACAGTGGCGATGGCCAAGGAAAGGCCCAGGGTGTGATGCTCACCACTCAGTTAGACTCCCGTTGAGGAACACCCCATGTGAGATGAAGCTGAAAGGGTGCAAAGCCATGACCCAGTACACTTCTCCAGCCAGTCTAACTAGCTGATCACAGAGAAGGTGGCATGCTGCACCATCTCTCTGGGATTTGGAAATCAAAGGATTATGAGTATAAATATGGATATATCTCTGTAGGGTTCAAACCTCTGTGATAACCATCTGACCTAAAAATTTATTTGGGGCATTATCTGATGCCTCCTGCCCAGGAAGTAACAGTCATTCTTGTCATTTTTATTTTCAGTGGCTCAGTTTGATTTGGCTCTTTATTGTCATTATATGTATATTAGCTGCTTTTCATCTTCAAAGTGCTTTACAAACAACTATATATTTCACAGAATTTGTCTCAGGTACTCTGAGAAGTGTATGTTTTTTGTAGATAACAAAGATTTAATCTCTGCTTTGAGGGAGAAATGCAGTTCAGGTTTACTGACAGAGTTACCAGCAGCACCACCAAATTTCCAGAAATCTCAAAGCTGAGGCAGAGGGAGAGACTGAATCTTTTGTCAGAGACCACAAAGGGAAGAAAAAAAGCCAAAAAATAATGGATCCAAATCAGACATTCAGACCGCTACCTTGTCCTTCTCCCTTTTCTGGGATAATAAATACAAACACTTAGGCACCCAAAAATGAGTGCTTCAGCTCTGGATCCTTAGAGAGAACTGCCCAGGTAACTAGAACTCTACTTTTTGGGTCTGGAAAAACCTTTAGAGAAACAAAATAGTCATTAGAAAAGGAAGCTGGCTACCACATAAAGAATAAAGAATGAAGCCTGTGACTGCCATTGACATTTTTAACAGTGCTGCTTCAGTACGGTCAGGCTGAGTGAATAATTTGGAGCAAGTTGTTTCAACAACTCATTTAGGATTTTTCCATTTCTGAACTGTGTATGATTTGCCTAAATGTGTTTGTTTTTCGAGGTTATTGGTTGTAATTTACGAAAAAAATAGTTGGGTTCAGAGCTCCAGCAATACCTAGACCCACACTGGGACTGCAAGTACCTGGAGGTAGGCACCCGATAGCTAAAAGTGTACAAATATTCAGAGTAGTCTGCTAGAAATCAGCAGAGTATTTTTATACCGAATAATTTTGATCAGATGCCCACAGCACAAACCTGCTCCTTATCTAGATTTAAAAATCTAAATTAAAAATTTTGTTTCATGGGTATCAGTTCATATTTACTTCCTATCCATTTTCTTTTTTCTTTCCTGGAAAATCATTACTTCCGCAAACAGTGCTGTCCCATTTGTTATCAATTGAAAGTGAAAAAAACCACAGTCAGCATTAATTCAGATCTTTATTTAAATGAAATTTATGGACACGTTTTGAGGTATTTGATCAGTATTTGTTCTTATTTATACAGGAGTATTTTTTCAGTTGTTCAGTCATCATAACATGAAGGAAAGACAAAAAGATACAAAACCACTTCACCAACGTGAGGCCAAAAAAAAAAAAGTTTGAAAGGTCTGTGGAAAGTCTATGGGTAAGAAGGAGTTTACCCCATATTCAGAATGGGATTTAAGCACATAGCTAAATGTTATTTAAATCTGGCCTTGGAGAAAGGAAGATTTTAGACCAATTTGGAGACAAATTCTCATTTTAAGTAGACAAGGTCCAAATTAAAGGTATTCCATAGATTTTGAGATATTAATTTTAAAAGGTGTACTCTTTGAGAAAGTAATACAATATTCCAAACAAAAGGAGAAATACCTACATTTTCATGCAGATGTAAATGGATATATTTAATGTTACCCTTTTTGTACACACCAGTATCTAACCACTACAGGAACATATTTCTAAGCATATAAACTCTGACCTGTCAAAAAGACACAATCAAGACTATTTTGTCCACAAACTCAATTTTCAGAAAAGAACGAAAAAGGTTGGCAACTTTTTTTCAGTATCATGGGTGGAGCTTTGCTTTTGAAGGTGCAGTTTTACGGAACCCTGTTTCGCTCTTCCTAGCATTGATTAGAATGAAAGTGTCAGATTTTCTTTTCCTGAAAATTATCCTTCAAATGATCACCAAATAGCCAGTGTCCAATGTATGAGTTGCTTCTCTCACTTTAGAAGATGCCATAAAAGAAATTCATTCCCAAATATAGCCTTATTTATATTTTTAAAATTGTCCTTTCAGAAATAAAAGTATTTCTGTGAGTTTTCTAAAAATTTTAGGGAAAGACATTTTATCTAAATCTTACCTTTCCCAGTCCAAGTGTTTGCAACCCAGTGCATCTCAAGTTAGCAGCCAAGAAAAACAGACAATAAAACTTACAGGAGGAAGAAGGAGAAAGGGGAGGGGAATTTCCTGAAATGGATTTATCTGGTTTTGCTGTCTCATTGAGTGAAAGGCAAAAGAAAATAGACAAACAGAATAAAAGCTGAATGAAAAGTAGAATGCAAACGTTGCTTCAGTTTTAACAATCCAAAGGAAGTTTAGTAACACAGCTGAAGCAACCTGAGAGATATCTGTTTGCTTACAAACCATCTTTAGGTTTTGTACAGACAACATTTAAAGTCCTCTGACAGATTGAAAATACCTTTTTTTTTTTCCTAGCTTTTTTTCCTTTTCCTGGTGTTCATTTTCATCTGTAGAAAAATCCCCAGGGTTTTAGATTTGGTTTTCAGCTGAACTTGAAGGCTTCTGTCTACAGAGAGGCCGTTCCTAGCTGCCTGTCTCCTCAAATTCACTGTAGGGGGATGAAGCTGAAGAGGTTTTAGACTCTCCATCACTGTTGCACTCCCGCGGGGGACAGGGACTGGGAGCTTCCCGGAGCTCCTTGGCAGAGAGTGTTTCCTTACTGTTAGACCCTAAGGGATGGCAGTCCAGCAAGCTCTGCAGGTGTTTGATGTAGCTTATTGCAGCTCTCAGGGTCTCCACTTTGCTGAGGCGCTTGTCAGCAAATTCCTTGGGCAAGTGCTCTCTCAGGCGTGTGTAGCCCTCATTCACGCAGCGCACCCGCTGCCTTTCCCTCTCGTTTCTCTTTCGAATGAAGGCAGGCTCAAAGGAATAGTCATAGACGCCCACGTAGCCAGGGAATGGGATGTAGGAGATGCGACCTGCGTGCCCGCCATAGGCTTGCTCCCAGTAAGACGGGTCCAGACGGAAGGCAACCCCAAAGGGCTCTCTCAGAGGGACCCCGTGGGGATGCACACGGCTGTTAGACAGGGACATAGCTCCTGGAAATGCAATCCTGTTCAACAGTCCTTCATCATCTTTATTGCTGTCCATGCTGCTTTTTTTTCTCACCGGTGGAATGTCAGTTCCTGAATTTGGCTTCCAAATCTTGTATCAGTCCAAGCAAGGAGGAAACATTTGTATAGGTTCTCTGCCCTGCAGGCTCAATTTCTTCCTGCAGTGTATAAAAAATCAGATCTCAAAGCACTGCTAACAACTCATGAGGTCCAGTCTGTGCCTGGAAATCAGCTCTAAGCCTTGTTGATTTTATAGATGTAGGATGTCAGCTAATTTACAGACAGGTTTTGAGGACCATCACTCCACACTTTAAACCCTTCTTTTCCTCTGATCTTCATATTTCAAAAGATAATAAGAGGGTTCCTGTGTATTCCTTTTCTCCTCACTTGAAATTATGACCATATGAGTTAATGCCAAACATAAATAATCTTCCAGGCTCTAAACACTTCTCATGTATTGTAATCCACGATATCGTTTGATATAATTGTCTCCAAGAGATGGGTAATTTGCGAAGTTTACAGGGATCTTCAAAGTTTTGGCAGAATTCCTCCCTTTCAGGAATCAAGAATCTTCTGTCATCTGAAAACTACCCAAAGGCTTTTCACAATGAAATCCAAAAGACAACTGCAAGCTTTGTTGTTTCGGCTGCTCTGGTCTAACTGAAACAGCTCACAAGCAGTTTGCAAAACTTATATGGCATGTCTCTAGCTTTCTGGGGAAGCTGAGAAATCTTCAAAGGAAAGAGTGCTCTCTTGTGGTTGCAAGTCATGTCATGACGATCAAGAATGCATACATGCAAGCATAAAAGGAAAACGGCTTTCTTTGCCCAAATAGAGGCTTTTTCAAGAAGTGTAAGTTTTACAAATTGAACATGAGCATTTAAAAAAAAAATCTTCAACATTTTGCATGTTTCTGCTCATTGCAGGAAAGCTCTGGTCATTACTATGAGTACCTGCCTCAGATAAACAAATGCAAAGGTGATGCCTGATTGCCCTCTGTGCAGCTATTATAAGATGTTTACATAGATACTGGCTTACCTGATGGACCCTACACATTGCTTTAATTGGGGAGCTGAAAATCCCTCTTGACTGTGCCAGATCTGTGCTGCATCCTCCAGTTTGCCTGCAGCATGCCAAGGAGAAGAGGTGGACAAAAGACCAACACTTTTGGCAGTATAAGGGCATAATGTCCTCATCCGTGCTTTTCCTCTCAAATATCCTGTTGTGTTAGGATCATCTTCTGCAGCAACTGGAGGGTCTTTGACTTTTCCCACGTTGTTGTTCAAGAGCTCTATAGTTATAATTTTCTCTGAAAACACATCTTCACAGTTAACTGAATTTCCTTTTTTTTGCCACCAACAGTTTGGGGAGTTGAACATTTGGTCTGGGAGAGCTGTGGGAAGGGACAGACGTGAAAAGGTACAGGCACGCAGGCTCTACAAAAACTGGTTTTTTGCTCAAAGTGAAAGTTTCCGCCCTATTCAGTCTTTCATGCCAAACTGCCTCAGACGCGTGAGTAACTGAAACAACATCCTGCACTCCAAGAAGCACATCTATGTCTCTGCTGAGTCAGAAACCAGCAGCAATGATATCAGCGTGCATTTTCAAGTCAGCCTTTTTATCTTTGCTGGCCTATTCTGCAGCTTCAGAAAACAATGGTAATCTTCAAAGTATGATGAACGTACAGGCAGACCGTTCCAGACAGACATGAGTGAGAACAATCCTAGATTCTGATTTATTGCAGGGGCAGGATCAGCACCGAAATGGCTCAAAAGCTAGGGCAACTATCCATCTACTTTTGCCTCCGTCACTAACATTGCCTAGCAAGAGCTGATGTTTGAAGCTCAAGGTTTTGTGGCATTACCTAAGAGTTAGCTAATGCATTTCATGACGGGCTGAGATCTTTTCCAATCACAACTAAATGTCTTCCTAAAATATGTGCTATAGGTCAGGTGGAAGATATGGGTATGAGAATTTCTGGGGAACACCCCAGGTATGTACAACTCATTTCAGACCAAATAATCAAGAGAGCCTTTCTGTCTTTTAAAAAATCTTTGGAAAAGTTTGAACAGTATGGGCTTTTCAATATCACTTGCACTATAAACTCTGTCATCCAGTAGAAATGTTTTCAGAAATTAATGCTTAAATGAAAATAGCTCATTCACCATAGCACTAAGGTAGGCCAGGACTTAACGTTTTCTTAAAACAAAGAGGATGTTGGCCTCTAAGCAAATACCTGAAGTAGGAAAAGGACATTTGATTTGTGTCATCATTGGATTTAAAACGCTGCTATCTGGCAGTATTCCTGTAAGGAAATGGAAGCATGCCTCTCAGGGGGGCGTCTCAGGTGCCAGCATGTTTCACAGCTCTCCATGACCTTGCCAGAAGTCTAGCCATGTTCAAAAGGCAGGGTTAAGTTTCCGTTCTGTCATGCAAATGCACTATCCCCTGCCGCCAGACCTCTTTTCTATGTTTACTGTAAATGCAGGTCACTGGCACTTCCCAGAGTGTCAGAATTGCACCTATGCTAAACAGACATCTGCTCTTCCTACAGAAAAATCCACGTTGTTAATCCTTTAGAGAAATACATGAAGAAAAGTTACAGGTAAATGTTATTTGTTAGTCTGAATGACTGAAGCTGATCTCCTATCAAATAGACTCTGCAGTCTAACTTTATTTGTCTGCAAGAGAAATAAGAAAATATGCCACAGGCTTTTGTTGAACATCGTATCTTGTTGACAATCTAACGTCACTTGCTCGGAAAGGGATTTGCCCCTGGGCAGGGAGCCAGTGCAAGGCCAACGCACCTTACATCCCACTGAAAGTCCTTGTTGAGAGTACGAGCAGGATTAAAGCAATGTACCTTTCCCATACTGACTTCTGCACAAAGCAGGCCCTTCTCAACATGTCTGAACATGCAACTCGGTGAAAATACCAGGACTGGCCCACCAAAGGGAAAGGCTAATACGCATTCTTTTTCATTTTAAGAGTAGGTTAAGACTATATGGATAATGTTCCTCTTCTAAGACAAGCCTTTGATCTTCGTTCTTACACTGTTTCTCCAATTAACTCCTCTTCGCACCTTTGCCTGGATGATGCTTTGACTCCAGAATGCAATATCCTTCAAACTAATATGAAGCAGATGGCCTGGTTTTCTTTCCGGGTGGTACAAATTAGGTGTTATTCTCTGCTCTACAATGGCAGAAGTTGTACTGTTTCTATTTATATTGTATGTTTTGCTTTGGTTTGTTTTTTTGCATTTTGGGGGGGTTTTTTGTCTGTTTTTAAATACAAAGTTTAAATGAGGACACTGGGAGATTCCTTACATATTCCATTGTCCGTGGCATTTGAACAGGTTCCCTTCCTTCTCTTCTTCACTTCACTTTAGGCACTTAATTACCCAGCCAAAACAAATAGAAAATATTTCCAACATACCTAAAAATAAAACACTGAGGCATCTTCCTTCCACATATAACTTAGTTGTGGTTTTAATTGCATATATTCTAACACAGTATCTACAAGAATGTAATCTTTGTACAAAAGAACCCTCAACTTGTTCACACTCCCACAAGAATCATGAATACACTAATGACATTACACAGTGATTGCTTTGAATTGCTTCGAATTACTCAAAGCAATAGATTCTCCTTGACACCGTGTCTCTCTGTGTCTGAAAAGAAAGTCATCTGTGGAAATATTGTAGTAGAAACCCAAGAGTCACCTGAACACATGCAAGTCCACCTATTTCCCAACAGATGATGTCTCAACTATTTTATCTGTGAACACATTACTGAGAAGAAAGAAGAAGAAAATACATCAGGAGTTTAAAAAGAAACCCTCACAACATCGTGCATTTGTTATATTTTAGTCTACTGTAATTATACTAAATTCTAGTATTTATTATATATATCATAGTTTGTCTGGGCTGCTGCAATTTATTAACAGATATAAAACTGTGAAATTAACAGTTTATCTTTTTAACTGCATACCACAGAATTACAGTAATAACTGCAATTTAGACTGGGATCCAGGATTACAAGATTGAATAGTTTTGTGCCTCTCTAATCCTGTTTTATCCTTAAGCATGGGCCATCTCTTTCCAGCTCTGTAGCTAGAAGTGAAAGCTGCACCTAAACTGCCCAGGTCTCATACTGTGACTATCACCAAAATACAGCAAAGCGCTGACAAGCCAATAAAAGTGGTGAGAAATTTGGATTTTTGATGTTAAAATGGTTGGCTTCAACCATTGCTTTTTGTGTCATCTTCATTCAGTGTACTTCTGCTCACTCTGAGAAAGAGCCCAAGGGCAGGTTTGCAATAGCAGAAGAGAACTGATCGTATCGAGATGTGGGCATGATCCAGCAGGGACTTCCACTCACGCTACAGAGAAGGACTGAAGCGTGCTTACTGCATCTCTTTCCCTTGTGGTTTCACGAGTCTCCCTTATCTTTCAGTATGTCTCCAGGACCTGAAGACAACTTGAAAAATAGGTCTGTAATTTGTTCCTCACGCAGCAAGTACTGCTATAAATGTCAATAAACTAAGCTTTCAGGGGACAGAGTGCAGTTGTCTTATCAAAATACTTCACATATAATAGAAGTGTTTGGTATGTAAAAAATATCTTCCCTTGCAGAAGAAACAGTTCTCAAATGTGTTTTATCACAATACCTTGGGCATGCAGAGTACATCTCTGTAGACACAGATTAGTTTCTCATTCGGTGACACTTCATACTATCACTGGCTCCCTTTGATACCTGTGCTTTAAACTGGTAGTTAAGATATCACTCGTTCAAGGGAGTAGAGTGACTACAAAAAAAGCTGGAATCTCAGAGGACTCATGTTTGACAGTAGGAAAAAACACTCTTATCTGTGTATGACTACATGCAATCTGGCTCAGAGGCTCAATGTATTACTTTCAGCTTAGGCAGCTGAAATAGCGCGAGGATTTCTGTGCCAGACCAGTTCCGCGGCAGAATTACGCTATCATAATTGGCATTAAGACAAGCCAAGGGCTTGGGATAACCTAGTGTTTCAGGATAGAATGAGATGTACTGAGCATAACTGTGAAGTTGTAAGGATGACAACTGAAAATGAAAGGTCTCCAGTCATCAAGAAGGGTCGGAAGGATGATCCAGGGAACTATAGGTCTGTCAGCCTGACCTTGGTGCCAGGCAAGGTGATGGAACAGATCATCCTGAGTGCCATTACAGGGCACATGCAGGACAATCGGGGCATCGGGGCCAGCCAACATGGATTCATGAAAGGCAGGTCCTGCTTGACCAACCTGGTCTCCTTCTATGACCAAGTGACCCGCTTAGTAGATGAGGGCAGGGCTGTGGATGTAGTCTATCTAGACTTCAGTAAGGCATTCGACACTGTCTCCCACAGCATCCTCCTAGACAAACTGGCTGCCCGGGACTTGGATGGGTGGACTCTTCAATGGGTTAAAAACTGGCTGGATGGCCGAGCCCAGAGAGTGCTGGTGAATGGGGCAAAGTCCAACTGGCATCCGGTCACTAGCGGTGTTCCCCAGGGCTCAGTTCTGGGGCCGGTGCTGTTCAATATCTTTATAGATGATCTAGACGTAGGGATTGAGTGCACCCTCAGCAAATTTGCAGATGACACCAAGCTGGGTGGCAGTATCGATCTGCTGGAGGGTAGGAAGGCCCTACAGAGGGATCTGGACAGGTTAGATAGATGGGCCGAGACCAACGGCATGAGGTTCAACAAGAACAAGTGCCGGGTCTTACACTTTGGCCACAACAACCCCATGCAGCGCTACAGGCTGGGGGAAGAGTGGTTAGAAAGCAGCCCGGCGGAAAGAGACCTGGGGGTGCTGATCAACAGCCGGCTAAACATGAGCCAGCAGTGTGCCCAGGTGGCCAAGAAGGCCAATGGCATCCTGGCCTCTATTAGGAACAGTGTAGCCAGCCAGTCTAGGGAAGTGATCGTCCCTCTGTACTCGGCACTGGTGAGGCCGCACCTTGAATATTGTGTCCAGTTCTGGGCCCCGCACTTCAAGAAAGTTGTTGAGGTGTTGGAGCGAGTCCAGAGGAGGGCGACCTAGCTGGTGAAGGGTCTGGAAGGTCTGTCCTACAAGGAATGGCTGAGGGAGCTGGGGTTGTTTAGCCTGGAGAAGAGGAGGCTCAGAGGTGACCTTATTGCAGTCTACAACTACCTGAAGGGAGGTTGTAGTGAAGTGGGAGTCGGCCTCTTCTCCCAGGCAACTAGTGATAGGACAAGAGGACACAGCCTCAAGCTTCGCCAGGGGAGGTTCAGGTTGGACATTAGGAAGAATTTCTTTTCAGAAAGGGTTATTAGACATTGGAATGGGCTGCCCAGGGAGGTGGTGGAGTCACTATCTCCAGATGTGTTTAAGAAAAGACTGGACGCGGCACTTAGTGCCATGGTCTAGTCGACAGGGTGGTGTCAGGGCAACAGTTGGACTCGATGATCCCTGAGGTCTCTTCCAACCTGGTTGATTCTGTGTGATTCTGTGATTCTGTGTGATCTCCTACGTATTAGGGAATGCAATGTGAAGAGAGACATTTTTGGGCTTGTAATAATTTGCTGCAGTTTCTAAGAAAGATGTGAAGTATTAGCACCAACCATGTGAGTATGTGGTACTACACACATAAAAATGAAGCACAGATAAACCCCCCATCACAAGCTTAGCAGTCGCTAAAAACCTGAGGACTTGATGAGCTCTTTCTTGACTTGATGAAATAATGTTTGTGGGCAAATTCAGATACACTCAGTCATGGTTAGAGTAAGGAGTATCCGACTTAGTGGAGAACAAGAGAGGTGGTGGGATATGTGGTAAACTAAATGAGGTCCTTCTTTTGGTCATGAATGACAGAGACCTGCATTTACTTTGCCTAAATGTAGTCCTCTACAAGGTACATATTTAGACTAAACTAATAATGCAGGTCCCAGTTACAGGCCATAGACACACAGAGGCAGCTCCAAAGGGAATTCTTCTCACACATCTCGGACACCTACCTCAGGATGGGATGAAGCACTCTGCAGCAGCCTATTTCTCTCCTTCAGCTACAGAGAGAGCTTGAAGAACTAGCATATACAAGGTGTCTGACTTCCTGATAGCTAAAGCCAAATGAGGAGAGCATGTTTCCACCCGTAGAAGAACTGATGGGTTTGTACTGAACTGGAATGACCCTTCTAGATCCTACATATAGGCTCTTTAGATGAAAAGGTAGCAGGCAGAAAAATACCTTGTTTCCTCCTGCACAGACATCCTGTCAAGGGATGTCTCATTTAATGAAGCATCGTTTAAGTGTCAGGCACGATCAAATTACAGAAGCACATTACAGTGTTTCAGGAAACAGCTGTTCACCCTGGCACTTATGGAACTTGTAGATTGATTTGAGCAGAGTACGTAGTGAATATCCACATGTCACAGGAGAAAGCGAGCTACAAAAGTACTTGTGCACATGAAGAGATTCCTTTGCAATGTAGCCTTAGCTGGAATTGTACATAGGAGCCATAAATCATAGATAATTGAACAGCAGCTGATGTCCAGAAGGTAGCTGGGGAAGTACGGGCTGATGCAGCGGAGGCCATGAAATGCAACCCTCTAAAGACGGCAGATACAAGGGCACGATAAGAAAGCAGTGAGATCGCTGGGGCTGCTGTGTGGAAAAACAGGAGCGACTGTCGTGCCCTTCTGAGAGAAGGGGCATGTGAAACCCCGGGCTGAACGGCAAGGGCTTTCGGTCAGCCGACCAAGACGGGGATGACGCCTTAGGACCGCAGAGTGCCAACTGAGATGCTCCTCCGAAAGGGGAGCACCACCACGTACCCGGGCGGTTCCCAGGCCCGCTCTCCCGCCCCTGCGGCGCCCACAGCGCTGGAAACAATCTGGGAACAAGGCGGGGAGGTGGCGGTGAAGGGGGCTCAAACACCGCCGAGGTTCACCGAAGGCAGACCGGCCCCGGCTTCGAGCGCTGTGGCTGGTGCCGAGCCCTGCGGCGACTGCCAGGGAGCTAGCAAGGGCAGCGGGTCCGGGGAGCCGCCGCGGCGGCGGGCGGGCGGCTGCCAGAGGGTCAGGGATGGCCCGGTCTGACACGGAACCGGGAAGGCCTCGCAGGCAGCCCCGGGGGGGCCCTCCGCGCCAGCACGGCGGACGCAGCAGGGCCCGCGGCGGCACGCGGAGCTGGGCCCTGTCTCGGTCCCCGCCGAGCGGCAGCGGCGGCGGCGGGCGGGAAGCGGCCAAGCCCCGGGGCGGTGGCGCCGCTTCCTGGACGTGGCGCGCGGCGGCGGAAGCAGCCTCCGTCCCCCTCCCGCCACCGCCGCCGCCGCCGCCGCCGCCGTCGCCATCACCGCCTCCCTCTACCGCCTCCTCCTCCGCGCTCCCCCGCCCGCGGCCGGGCCCGCGCCGCTCGGGGCCCCGCCCATGAGGCGGCGGCGGCGGTGGTTGCGGCCGGGCCGTGGCTGGGGCCGGGGCCGGGGCCGGGGCCGGGGCCGGGGGCAGGCGCCTGCCCGAGGGGCGGCGGCGGGCCGGGGCTGAGGGCCCTGATGCGGCTGCGGCCGCTCCGCCGCCGGGAGAGGCCCCGCCCCGGCGCCGGGCCCCATGCACCCCAGGTGAGCGCCCTCGGGTCCGCCGGGGCCGGGGGGTCGTGGGAGGCGGGCGGGACGGCGGCCGGGCGGGGTGGGGGCCGGGCACCTCGGGCCTTGCGACGGCGGCGCGCACCCCGGACGAAGGGACGAGGAAGGGAGGGGTCCCTAAAGCGTTCGGCGCCTCCTGCAGGCCCCGAGGCTTGGCCCCCGTTCTTCGCCACCCCTCGGGGGTGGTGGATCCCTCCCCCGGGCATCGACACCCTCAGCAGCCGTGTGGGCGAGGGGCAGGCGGGAGGGGATATCTCCTGCCCCGCCGGGTAGCGGGACCCCTCGCACCGTCCCTGGAGGCAAGTGGGACGGTTGACAAGGGTAGGGGAGCGCGATGGCAAAAACTGGGCAGAAGGGAGATGGAAATCGGCAACTCTGTGTGGCTCAGACCTTCGGGTTAACTTGTGGGAGTTCGTTGTATTTGGCCGTTTTTCCAGGGGGAGCGGTACCTTTACGTACTGGAGTGGCAATCCAAGCTCCAGCTCTCCATCGGTACAGCAGAACATGGGCCTGCTGCTTGCAGAGGGCACGTTAGAAGCTCGGGTCAGCTTGGTGGCCCTGAGGTCCTGTTGCCTGGGTTGTGATCACTATGGGGGCAGCCAGTGTTTTTGTCCCTACGAACCACTGATTAGAGCCTGTGTGTGGGCAGGAGTGCCGGGATGGGCAGAGCTAAGGCCAGGCAGAGCTTGCAGAGTTGTTGACAAGTGCAAGGTGACCATGTCTCCTTGGTGTCCGCATCCCTGTGGACTGGTTCTGGCTGCATGTGCAGCTTGAGACCCCAGAGGATGGATGTGCCCTGAGCTGGCTTGGTTTCTTCCAAGGCTGGGGATTTGGGTTATTGGGCAGCCCGGCGGTTTCAGCAGCTCTGCAGCCACTCATGTGGTGTGTGCCCACTTGAGTAGCTTGAGAGGTGCAGGCACTCAAGGGCCACTGGTTGATGGCTCTGAAATAACATCATCCACGGTAACAGTTTTTAATGTGATAGGAGCATGTGCCATGTCTGCAGAACCAGACTGAGGCAGCCTGTTAAAACTCTATAAAATGGCTATTCTGCAGAGGTGACTCTTGTCACTATTGGCCTTGTTCAAACAGTTGGAAAATTAGAGGGTTTGTGTCTGTTACCAGTTTTAAGTGATCTTTCCTCCTCCTCCTCTCCCCAGACTTTGGTTTTTGAATATGAATGTGGCATCCAGAAGTCAGGAAATACAAATCAGATGCTGTTGTCCGAGTATTGCGACATTCAGCTTGCAAATTGATCTGTGTTCACAATACTTTAATCACAGTGTCTTTGACTACAAGGAGTGAGACTGTTTTCTGGATGGTGAGGAAAAAGCTATGGTCTGATTTGTCATTTTGAACAGGCGTTTTTGTCCTGATTATTGCTATCTAATATGATCAATATATATTGATCATGATGTGATCACAGTATAAGTGGTTGATGTGCTTTATGTTTAGCTTTCTAAGACAGAGTTTTTATGTGTCAATATCTGATTTTGAGTGTGTTTGCTCAGCCCTTCCTCACCACAGTACAGTCAGTAATCAGGAATGCTCTTGCTTCTGTTTCTCTTTTTTTTTTCCCTCCCCTCTCTGTTCCCTGCTCCCCAGAATGAATGAAATGAACTTGAGTCCCGTAGGGATGGACCAGCTGACCTCATCCTCTGTGAGCAATGCCCTGCCGGTCTCGGGGAGTCACTTGGGACTGGCAGTGTCACCCACTCACAACGCCATACCAGCACCAGGTAATGGGGAAAGCTCCCACAAAGGGTATTGCAGCTCATGCTCTGTGTTTTACTGTCACAGGAATGTTTGTAACTGGGTAGCGGTGCTTGCTCTGATAGCAAGTCGTGTCTTTAGCAGGTAATGAGTTGATGTAAATTGGGGAAGGGTAGACCATAAACCGTTGCTTATGTGGCAAAGCAAAAGGGACGTGTGCTTACCAGGCTTATGCCTTAATGGGAGTCTCATTTTGTTCTAATGAGGTGGTTTGCACTGTGGGTAGGTGGGTGGTAGCAGAATCCCTTGAAATACAAACTGTAGCTGCAAATCTGTCTCCATCTATGTCTGTCTTCACTCAGGTGAAAATAATGTTTTTTCACCTGTAAAGCAAAACTCTTTTCCTAGCTCTCTTTTTCAGAGGGCTACACAGACAAATGTCCATTACAATTGTAAAGCAGAAGCAGGCCCTACGTAATGTATCCAAAAAAGATCTAGCCACATTGAGGCATGCCTCTCAGTGCTGTCGTAATTCTGATCCTTTCTTTGAAGCTTGCCACCTTATTTTGTCAGTACCATGCTGTACTTCCACAGGTAGCTCCTGAAGAATCAGTAACCTCTTTGTTAGCTTATGTGTTCATAAGCTCAAGTAGTTCCATTAAATTTAAATGGACATTTTCTTTTGCAGGCTTGCCTGTTGCAATTCCAAACTTGGGCCCCTCCTTGAGTTCCTTGCCTTCTGCTCTGTCTCTGATGCTCCCAATGGGTCTTGGGGATCGAGGAGTGATGTGTGGTATACCAGAGAGAAACTACACCCTACCTCCGCCACCATACCCTCACCTGGAGAGCAGCTATTTCAGACACATTCTACCTGGTAAGTAGTCTGGTGCTGAGGGACAGGAACAGAGAGAGAAATTGTTTTAAGAGCCACCTGTTTCTGTCCTGAAGCAGGCAAGACTGACTGTTTTGCAGAGCTGTAAATTCCTGGAGTTTGTCTGGAGTCTGTTGTGTCATTTACACACCTTTATTTTCAGGTTTCTCTTTCTATGTATATATGTGAAGAGAATTGCAGGGTATTTTCTACTTAAACCAAACTGGTCACTCCTCCTGCTGCTTTGATTTTAAGATTAACAGAAGACAAAGCATGCCTGGTTTCTATCTCAAATCGCTTTAGTTTGAAAACTGCTGCTTTTTTTTTTCCTCCTGTAGTCTGAAGTGGTACTTGGTATGTGCATGGTGGTAGGTTACAATAGTTCAAAGCTCAAAAAGAGCAAGCCATCAGCTGAGGTGTTTGAGCTCTTTCCCACCCCTTTAGCCCATGGCATAGGTTTTCTTCATTTTTTTGTTCAAGGTTGGTTTCCAAAGGCCTAACATACTGATTTCTATCTTGATTCCTCTGTCGCATGTGTTGTAGAGTATAAACATAGAATTTTACATGTTAGTGAACGAAGACACAGAAATTTGAGCTTTAAATGTAGTTGTTTTGTTTTGTAGCTAAGATTGATAGGGTGGAAGGGGGTTAGATAAACTTTTTCAAGGTCACCCAGTGAGTGTTGCTTGTTCAGCCTAGGTTAGGAAAGGCAATACAGCAGCCCAGATCTTGTCAGCTACCTGATGACTAGTGGTTGAACTTGCCACCTGCTTAGGATTAACCTTTCCTACTGCATTACATACCTGAGGGCAAAGAGTAAAGGAGGAGACAGAGCGTTTGAGGACTGAAGGTATTTGCCATTCTTCTGAGCTGGAATAATTTATTTATGCAGAAATGTGTTTTTTCTTTCTAGTCTGCTTGATGTTTAGCCTGGTGTTTCATAGGACTCTTCCATCAGTCATCTTGCTGCCTTCAAGGATCCTCCTTGTTAAAGCCACAGGGCAGCATAGTGTGCAGAAATATTTGGTGCAGCTGATTATATTAAACTGTCCATTTCTTGGCTTAACCATTTTTACTGGGGTTATGCTGCAGAAAGAGTATAGATGCTTGTGTGCTTGTAATAACAGACATGTTTGAATGGCAAACTTTTACAGAGCAAATGGCTTATAGGGTTCAAGGCCAAGAAGAAACTTGCTGACTCAGATCTTGCAGAATCTGCAAAATGTGTCTCTGTCTCTGCTGAAAGTACTGTTTACTTGAATGTGCTGATATATTTCCTCCAAAGATTTTTTTTTAGCTTTGTCCAACAAGAGAAGTTGATAGCATGTAAATATAAGTTAGTGTTTCTTTGTATCTTAAGTTCCAAGGTTGTTTGACATTGAGGGTCTTTCCAAAACTACCAGAAAATATGTTAGGGTTTCTGATTTAAATTTAACTGGGCTATTGTTTTAGGAGAAACAACATACTTTTCATCTAATGAAAGACTCACGATACCTGTGAGAGACCTTAAGTTGGTTCTTCAGAATTGCAGTTGATGATCTCTGAGATGGACTGTTGTGTCACCTGCTCTTAGGGGAAGGAAGTAGTCATTGTTAAAACTAAAATACCGAAGCAAAAAGGGTTTATCCTGGAGAACTGTTTCTACTGCTCTTAGCAAAGATGAACGAGGGATTATCAAATGTCAGATTCTGCTAGCAGTCTTTCATCCTTTGTGAGCTATTTCTTGAGAATGAAAAATTATGCCTAAAATGTTAAGAACCACTTTCTAATGGAGTCTCTGTACTGAGGAGCCTAGGTCAGATGGTGCCAGAAATTTGGCTGTTCAGGTTTTGACAAATAACTAGAGACTTGCTGTGTTGGATGGAAGCTCTGTATTTGTTGTCAAATGATACTTTGACAAGAGTGTTGTGTTGGCATATGTTTGTGAGCCATGTTTTAGAATTAGTGGGTTTTAATTGGACGTAATGTAAAGAGCATGTCTTCAAGGATCTAGGTCTTAATGTACTATGCTGTGATGATGGGGTATTTTTGTTCAAAATTTGGAAACTGATGTCATCTCACTCTCGTCTCCTTCCCCCTCTCATTCTTATCAGGTATCTTATCTTACTTGGCTGACAGACCTCCACCTCAGTACATCCATCCCAACACTATAAATGTTGATAGCAATCCAGCATTGTCAGTCTCCAGCAATCCTTCGGCCCTAGATCCCTACCAGCCCAGTGGAACCGTGGGGCTGGAACCAGGGATTGTGTCCATGGACTCCCGCACAGTGAACACGCATGGTGCTCAAAATCTGCATCCTAGTGACAGCCACGAGGTAGCACTGGATACTACAATCACTATGGAGAGCGTTTCGAGGGTAACCAGCCCCATCTCTACGGATGGGATGACAGAGGAGCTTACGATGGGTGATGTAGCTGGGGATCATTCGCAGATCCCGAACAGCTCCCGGAGCCATGAACCTTTAGCCGTAGACACGGTGGGAAGTAACTTGACATCGGATGCTGTGGGACACGGCGGTGTCATTCCCATTCACGGTAGCACTTTGGAACTCCCTGTCGTCATGGAGCCTGACCACATCGCCGGGCGGGTGACAGGAATATCAGACAGCACACTAAATGACTCCATTCATACTGTGGCCATGAGCACCAACTCCGTGAGTGTGGCGCTCTCTACCTCACACAACCTAGCTTCCCTGGACTCGGTAGCCTTGCATGAAGTGGGCCTCAGCCTCGAGCCGGTGGCGGTGTCTTCCATAAATCAGGAAGTAGCCATGGGGCCAAGTCATGTGGATGTGTCTGCAGACAATCTTGCCTTCGTACCATCCTCTCTGCAAATGGAAGACTCCAATTCGAACAAGGAGAACATGGCAACCTTGTTTACCATATGTGAGTGGGCATTTCCTGCTTTCTTGGGGTAGGATTTGTTGTGTAGCTGTTATCTGGTGGGATGACAGGACTCTTGTTGCTAGTCCTTCAGATTTCTGGTGAAGGAAACTGAGTTATTTAACAAGTCCACGAATGTTGAAACATCTGCAGTGGCGGATTAACCACGCTGAAACGGCGCTAGTTGGAAGTAGACATGATAGGATGTTTTAGAGTCATTCTCTTTGTATCAATCTCCCATGTTGCCTTGAGGTTGGAAGCTTAGTTCTTTATAAACCTCTTGCCTTTTGTGGATATGCTATAATCCTTTGCAATGAGACTTTTGTATTTTGAAGTCACATCACAAATTACTCTTGTTGCTCTGGTAAAAAAACACAACAAACACCACCACAAGCATACATTTCAAGTGTGTATAATTCTTGAGTGTGATGGTATGTGATTTTGCAAAATTTTCATTAAACCATGAACAATCATCATGAAAATGTTGTTCTCAACAGGACCTGCTGGAAAAAAAAGAGCAGAGAGGGAGGGAAATTTTTAATATTTCTAATTATTCTCATCAAAGGACTTAAGTCCATAGGTTAGTTGATCTCCTAGGAAGAGAAGAGCACTGGACATTGCACTCTCTCAATCCTGTCATTGTTCAAGGAGTGGTGTTTGAGAACTGTGAAGTTCTCGTTTGCTGGGACAGAGATTTGAACTTCACCCGCAGCATGTCTGGCTTCCAGCCACTGAAGCGTAAGGCCAGCTTTTATATTCAGTTTTATTAGTTGTGGTAGCATTGCTGAGTGCTGCTCTTGCACACAATCTGGCCATCAACTGCCAGAGCCTTATGACAAGCTTTGCCTGCAGAACATTTTTTAAGAAATGGAAAGAACTAGTGCCTTGGTTAGCAATGGGAGAGGTGCAGTTTAGTGCAAAGTGTCTAGTCAGACATTTGGATTAAAACGTTTATTCTGTGAGATAAAATATAACTTAAAATCAGGTGGGTGTAGAACTATGATGAATTTACAACTCCTAGAGGAAGAGTTTTACAGTTGATGCGCTCAGAAGTTCTTATAAGCATCTGTTGCATGTTGAACAAATAATGATCAAAATACTGTGATACCCAACATGCTTGTGGTGAAATCACTTCTATTATTCACCTAAGTGAGATTAGGTATGCCACCTTATTGTCGCTATACTTAAAATAGCCCTAGGCTGTTTCCCAGATGATACTCCCCATTGGCAGGATGTAACGGCTATTGCATGCCTAGTGCTTTCATGTGATTTGCAAAATAGATCTTTGACTTGGGAAGGTTTAAATTTTAACTTTTTGTTGTTGCTTTTAAACTTCTCCTGAATAAAACATTAATTTGTGTCCAGACAGGTGACAGCAAGGAGGAGGAGTTATTTTAGAGCCTCTTGATGTTTTTTCCCACTGAGAAGGCAGGAGTCAGGGCCTCTTTCAGAAAACTGTTTATACTACAGGGGAAGAAAGAAGTGTGCCTTTGCTACAGTCCTAAATGTATGAGTCCCTAAACCTTTCCACGTGGAAGTGTCACATGCCTAGAACTTGCTTTTCTTCTTCTTTGCCTCTTCTTGGGGCTAGTCCACAGACCTGTTAGTGGTGTGTGCTAGGCAATGCTTAAAAACAACTGTTCCAAATAGTGTTTCTCATTACTCGGGTCTGGTTGTTGTTGCTGTACATGTCATCTGTGCACATGAAGCAATGCTTATATAGGCTCTACCTAATAATTTTCTGAGTACCTTCCTATCTGTAATTGTGTAGTTGCTCAAACTGTACTTTGTATGGGGTCAGATTCTGGTACCCTGATGTATGAAGGGAGTGTCCCAAAAATCTCTTTAAACAAGTAATAATTGAGCTGCTGTTTATGCCTGCTGAAGACTACTTCTGTAAAAGGTCTTTTATACTGGAGTTGGGCCATCAAGAGGCCAAAGAAGGTCTTTGTGGAGTTCCTGCTTAATTAGCTGAGCATCTTTCTTCTTCAGAAGAATGATTTATCATCAGGAGGGTGTTTGCTGAGTGGGTGTTGGTCGCTCCATTCGTAGAGAATTAAAATGATGTAGTTTTTCTAGATGAGAGCATTTTATGCTGTAACTTTTTCCTGAATTTATTATACTGAAGGCTTTCAGTGGTTTATTTTTCAGCAGTACTTATGCTGAATGACAGATTGGGTAAGTGATGCTACTGATTCTTCTTGGGCTTTTGTTTTGGTTCCATTCAGTGGCATCCTATAGAGGTGTACTGTATGAGTTTATTGCAGTGGGTCCTTCAAAAGCAGCAGTGAGGTCAGGTTTTTGCTGCCTTGAAGATTTGCACAGTATCTGAATTTAAATGGAGATAAGGGGATTTGCGGGTTAAAATTGAAAAATTTTAGAAAGAAGACCCTACTGTCCCTTTGCATGAGTTTCCTTGAGGTTCTACATGCAAGAATACTCTTGTGTTCCTGGTGAATTCCAAAAACATAACCAGTTAGAAGGTGTTTGGTTTGGAATGGCTTGGATTTTTCTGCCAATAAAGGTCATTTCACTTATGATCAGAGAGAAAATGGCTCTTCCATCATCAGCATTACTGCCAGCTCTGGGGAGACTACTGTCTGTTTTGCAGTAGTTTTGATGAAGAGTGGACTCTGTCCTATTGCTAGGTTGCCCCTGTAGGGACAGTCTAGAGTCTAGGTGATGATTAATTTACCATCAGGAAGGCAGGTGGAAATCCTCACGTTTGATCTGAATTGGATAGGAACAGTGACATGTACATCAGTGCCCATCTGACTGTAATAATACTGTTTGTATTTTTCTGAGTAAAAGCTAGTAAAATGGATGAGTTAACCAGATGATAGAAGCAGCCTTTGGCAGGAGCTGAGCTGAAGCATATTGGTAGGGAGCTGATGGTGCCGTGGCGGCTGTTGCATCTTTTTAATCCCTGTTGTCCCTTCCCCTCTCTGCAGGGTGTACACTGTGTGACAAGGCATATCCATCAGACTGCCCAGATCACGGGCCCGTCACCTTTGTCCCTGACACCCCAATAGAGAGCCGAGCCAGGCTTTCTCTCCCTAAGCAGCTTGTCCTCCGGCAGTCTATCATGGGAGCTGAAGCGGGTAAGAATCAGATTACTATATATTTCCATGCAGCGGTTTAAAATACACTCAATTGCCTGAAATCCAAAACTGCAGGGATTTTAGTGTGGGAAAGAAACACTGCAATAGAGAGGTGGTTCCCTCTTTTGTAATCACCCTGGCTTAGATTGTGTAACATCTTCCTGTCCTCTGGTTACTGCTTAGACTTAAGCTAGACTCTAGGGGTGCTGCCACAGTGTTACCGAAACACTTCATAAGGTCAAGCAGAAGCAAGGTATGGTGTTTATTTTTATCATGTGCTAAACAGCCCAGGCACAGCTTTGGTAAGAAAACATTACAGCAATTGTGGTTTGGGGGAAGGTGACAATTAGAAATAACAGAGGAGATTTCTGTCTGCTTGTTCATCAGCTTGGTTTGCTACCTGTGGGTCTTCTGGATGCTCTCATTGGAGTATTGATCACGAGTGCCTCTTTTTTTTCCCTCCCTTCATTTACATTTGGCATGTAGACTGTGACCTTGTCATTGGATGTGGACCTTGTTACTGTATTTCACGCCATTGTCACCTGGAAATCGAAGAGTACAGTGCAATACCCTAAGGATCTGAAGGCTAGAGAAGAATGTGATTATTGGCTTGCTTAGTGATGCTGCTTGTTGAGAGTAGATTACATCTGTTCTTTTCAAGCTGCACTAGTTTCCAGTTTATTCCTAAGAGCTATTCAGTGTGTTCATGTAGACCTATATATATATATATTTATATAAATGTTTAATAATAAATAATATACACGCAGGAATCCCTCTGCCCATGACAGAAATACAGCTGCCTCTGGGGAGAAATGCAGAAGCTGCTTAACAATGTCCAGCAACAATTCTGGAAATTCCTGGGGATTAGGTAGGCGAAATGTAGTTACTGAAACTAGTATTTTCTGCTTCTGCAGAAAGTGCCATGAAAACTTTAATTGGTACAAGTGGCTAGGATCTTAGTTTTATAGCTTACTGAAAAGTAAATTACTTGCTTTTGACAAACAAAATAAATATTTGTAATTACAACAAAGCGGCTCCCAGTAGTGTCATGTGGTGGTGGTGGTTCTTGTCTCTGCCTTAGGTGTGTTTTACATGTGAAGTAGAAGCTTTGATGATCTTATGCCTAGATATTACCCCTGGAGCATTATCTCATAAACCTCCCACCTCTTTGTTATACATGATTAGTTGTTTAAATAATTGATTTCTGCAGATTTTGGTCTTCTACTGATAGGTGTGTGGACACGAGAAACCATTCCTGTAAGGACCTGTTTTGGACCTTTGATCGGGCAGCAGAGTCATTCTGTGGAGGTGGCCGACTGGACAGACAAAGCAGCTAGTCACATCTGGAAGGTCAGTGGATGTTACGGCTCACAGAGTCTGCAGGTGTGCCTTTGTCTGGTGAAAGCCACCACATGACCCAGCAGCTTTAACATTATCACCCATGCCAAAATCAAAATTAATGCAGTTTGATTGTTTAATACTTAATATCGGCATAGCAGAGCTGCATACCATGTAATAGTTGGTAATCAATCCTGAAGTACAACAAACTTCCTTAATGCCTTTTCTTTTAAAGGGCTGTATGTGGTTTCCAGTATTTGTGTGGAGTTGCAGCAGAGCTTCTTTATGAATTACTAGGCAGCACTTCTTTGTTTGTTTTGTATCATTGTTTATTGAAAGTTCCCCCAGGTGATGAATGATTTGTTGCAGGAAAGCTGCTTTAAAGCTTTTTTCACATAATTTCATGTTGAGAAAGTAAAATTGATCTATATAAATAAAACATGTACTGTTTGCCCAGATACTATTATTCATAAGACTTGGCTCTTAAGAAAAGTAGCCAAATGCATTTCTGCTGGGAGCTAAAGGTGGTGTGTGGGAAAGATGCTGATAAACAGTTTTCCTAGCCTCCTGGGTAGCAGAGAGGTCAAGATTCCTGCGTGAAGGGGCAAGTAAGGAGTAAGAACAGGGCTGTGATCTTGACAATGGCAATGGAGACCTCCTGGCTTGTTCTAGGTAAATGCATCCTCCCCTAAAGAAAGAAGCTGGCTTTCACTGCATTTGTTTCTGTGTTTTGTCCTGAGATTGCATTTGTTTTTCCTGGTAGATCCATCACAATGGTGTCCTGGAGTTCTGCATCATTACAACTGATGAAAACGAATGTAATTGGATGATGTTTGTACGCAAAGCCAGGTGAGAACCCCCTGTACTGTGCTAAGTAGCCTGGAGTCTGAGAAATATATGTATTTTTGTAGTTTCTTAAGAGATGATAAACTCTTTTCTGTCAGCCCACTCCAATGTCTATTAATAATTTTCTCAGCAAGATATCGCAGTGGTGTGAAAAATGTATCATTTGGTGGAGCAGATTGGCTCTCAACGTCCAGTTTTCCTTTCCTTTAATAAAGAAGGACAGAAGTGACAGACATGAAAGTTTTTATAATGTGCTGACAAGCACTGAGGTTCTCCCATTACCTACCTATAGGAATTTCCTTCTTTTTTTTTTTCCTTGTCTCAAAAAGTCATTGTTTCTGGAGGGCTTTTTTTCATAACTCTCGTTATTGCTATAGGAACCGGGAAGAGCAGAACCTGGTAGCTTATCCTCACGATGCGAAAATTTACTTTTGCACCTCTCGGGACATCCCACCTGAACATGAGCTTCTCTTTTATTACAGTCGGGACTATGCACGACAGCTTGGTAAGTTCATGCTCATCTTTGTTGGCTTTGAAGGGAGTGCTCAGCTTGAATTCCCTTTTAGTGCCATCTCTGGTCACTGTGACTTGGGAGTGCATTGTGTTCCTTCTCAGTTCCTAGTGGTGCACGTCACAGTTTCCTTTTACGTTTCATGACTACAGGAGTGCCATCGTTTAAAAGAAATTAAATGTTTCACTATCTAATTCCACTGATCAGGAGTAAAAGATTGCGGTTTCAAAGAAAAAGGATTGGTTTTCTTCTGTTCATCTGGTGCTAAAGGAGTTTTGCTAGCTGAAGATGTTCCTACCCCCCCCACCTTTGGTTGTGATAATTTCAGTTTGGTGGAGCTCTGCTCAAAACCTTTCCAAAGTTTGCCCCCTCCAAAACATCTGAAATGGTCTGCCTAAAAGAGATGAAAAGTAAGCACTTGTGCTGAAAGGAGCTGGGGCGAAATCTCTGCAGCTGGCTTTGCTGCCACAAAGAGTTAACATGGATCACACCCTGTTAGGCCTTGCTGTGTCTCATTAAAAGTGATGCTTTTGTGCCCAAAGGTTGTCCCCCGAACATCCGGACGTGCACATCTGCCACTGCGGAAAGGAATGCGCTTCCTACGCGGACTTCAAGGCCCATCTGAGCAGCCATATTCACACCCACCTCCCGAGCCAAGGGCACAGCAGCAGCCATGGGCCAGGCCACAGCAAGGAAAGGAAGTGGAAATGCTCCATGTGCCCCCAGGCTTTCATCTCGCCTTCCAAGCTCCACGTCCACTTCATGGGGCACATGGGCATGAAGCCGCACAAGTGTGACTTCTGTAGCAAAGCTTTCAGTGATCCTAGCAACTTACGGACACACCTCAAGATACACACAGGTAAGGGTCGGGGACTTTATGGAGATGCCTGTGCCAGGAAAACACTGGGGCAGGACGTGTTCTCTCTGATCCCTTGGCCAGTTGGCAGGGTGTAGCTTGCATCCATAAATCTAAGCTCTTAGAAACATGGAATTGTAGAATGTTTTGGGTTGGAAGAGACCTTTAAAAATGATCTAGCCCAACCCCCCTGCCATGGTCAGGGACATCTTTCACTAGATGAGGTCACTCAAAGCCTCATCTAACCTGACCTTGAACACTTCCAATGATGGGGCATCCACAGCTTCTCTGGGCAACCTGTTCCAGTGTCTCACCACCCTCATTGTAAAAAAAATTCTTCTCTATGTTCAATCTAAATCCATCCTCTTTCAGTTTAAAACCATTGCCCCTTGTCCTGTCACTACAGGCCTTGGTAAAAAGTCTCTCTCTGTCTTTCTTATAGACCCCCTTTATATATTGAAAGGCCACAATAAGGTCTCCCCAGAGCCTTCTCTTCTCCAGGCTGAACAACGCCAACTCTCTCAGCCTGTCTTCACAGGAGAGGTGTGATCATTTTCATGGCCCTCATCTGGACCCACTCCCAACAGGTCCATGTCTTTCCTGTCCTGAGGACTCCAGAACTGGATGCAGTACTCCAGGTTGGGTCTCACAAGAGCAGAGTAGAGGGGGAGAATCACCTCCCTCGACCTGCCTTTCTAAGAATGGCAGCATCCTGGCTGTCTATAGGAGTGACTACAAGAATGACATTGAGGTGCTGGAGCGAGTTCAAAGAAGGGCAACAAAGCTGGTGAAGGGTCTAGAGCACAAGTCTTATGAGGAGCGGCTGAGGAAACGGGTTGTTTAGCCTGGAGAAAAGGAGGCTGAGAAGAGACCTTACTGCTTTCTACAACTACCTGAAAGGAGGTTGTAGTGAGGTGGGTGTCAGTCTTTTCTCCCAGGTAACAAGTTACAAGACGAGAGGAAACGGCCTCAAGTTGCACCAGGGGAGGTTTAGATCGGATATTAGAAAAAATTTCTCACCAAAAGGGTTGTCAAGCATCGGAACAGGCTGCCCAGGGAAGTGGTGGAGTCACCATCTCTGGAGGTATTTTAAAGACGTGTAGATGTGGTGCTTGGGAACATGGTTTAGTGGTGGACTTGGCAATGCTGGGTTAACGGTTGGACTTGGTGATCTTAAAGGTTTTTTCCAAACAAAATGATTCTATTCTATATAACGAATAATGGAAGAACTGCAGATAAGTGGGAAAATGGGATAAAACATAGAATTTACCAAAGAGCCGGTGAGCTTTGTACCTGTGTGTTTGTTAGGGAAGAGAACTTGTTTTTCTAGACAAAAGGCAATGCAGTGCATCAAATGTGGTTGGGCTCCAGTAAGGCATAAGATACAGTTCCTGTGGGAAATCAGTGGAAGTGGGGATGTACTAATGTACAGTAACTAGATGGCTACCATGGTTACTATTAAAAAGGAGGCTACCATTATTTTTACTCAAGAATTCCATCTTGGATAAGCCTCGTCTTGTTAAATGTTTGCCTGAATCTCTTTGCTGGAAAATTTACAAGTCTGCTGGTGATGTTTTGATATGCAGAACAGGGGGGCACAGTTGGTGTAGACAAGAAGCAGAAAGTCTGTCTTATAGGAAAGGCTGACTGACCACAAGGACTGGAGGAAAAGGAATCAATGGCGTTTAGAAGGACAAAGTGCAGAACCGTGCATCCCATGAAGGGTTCAGTGCTTTGAAACAGTAACATGAAGTGGGTTTTTTTAGCTTGGGTGCATGCGGTGGGGGATGAAAAGCTTTGGGAATGATGAAATGAAGTCAGATGCCTGTTTTTTGCATAGCTAAATCTAGACTCTAACTAGGTAGGCGTTTATGCTGAGGCTGAAGGAACTGCAGGAGGAAATAGGTGCTGTTCACAAAGAATCTGCCTTTCTTCGGGGTAAAATTTTATTTTTCGGAAGTAGTCAGGCTTGTTTGCTTACTGTATTTCTTGGGACACTGACTGTCAATTTGTGGGTGTACGTATGTAATCCTAGGTCAGAAGAATTACCGCTGTACCCTCTGTGACAAATCATTCACCCAGAAGGCTCACCTGGAATCGCACATGGTCATCCACACCGGGGAGAAGAATCTGAAGTGCGATTACTGTGAAAAGCTATTCATGCGGAGGCAGGACCTCAAGCAGCACGTACTAACTCACACACAGTAAGTGATCTCACAGGATGTGTTGGACTGGCCAGTGAACTAGCCCAAGAGAGAATCTCCAGTTTGCAAATAGTTTGGCCTAGGAAGTATAGGTTCATCCTCTAAAATGACAGAGAAGTCCACCTGGACAATTTCCTTGTTACTGGCTGAAGTTGTCCTGTTTTAGTGTTTGCGATATTTTAATAACACAGTAAATGCCAGGTGTGCGCCTTGGCTTGTGAAATGGCATTCTGGAGTGTTCATTATTTTGAAGAGAAAGAGGGTTAGTTGATTTACATTTAGTTCTCTGCTAAGAACTGTTTCCGTGTCCCAACATGACCACAAAAAAAATCATAAACTCCTCAATGCTATTCTCACCGAGCAGCTTGTGAGTCAAGTCTCCCTCTCTGTTTGCACCGTGGGCAGGGTGCAGCCATTCTCAGCTCTTACCTCCCTCCCAGGTCTCATTAATGCACTTGGTCTCCTTCTCCTCCCGCAGGGAGATGCCCACAGTCAGGGCATCCCTCAACTCTCTGCCAAGCCAGATCTTTCCTTTAGCTGTGAGAATCTCTCCATCCTGTTTAGTTACTCCCAATCCCTCCCAATCCAAGGTTCTCCCTTAAAGGCTGCTTGCCCAAAGCTAGTCCGTCTGCTTATTTTATTTTCAGCATCTGGTTCTTGTACTGTCTTTGGAAGTGATTGCTGCTTCTGTCATGCTGCCTACGAGCCAGCATAGTGCAGCTAGCATGAGCAAGAGAGAGGCAGACAGACTGGCTTTGCTGCTTGTTCTTATGGCCAGAGGCAGGAGCGCTATTGCTGGGAGGTGTTTTGCACAGTCATCTACGGAATTTGACTGTTGCAAGTCTGGTAAGCCTCTGCTTAGCATTTACAGAGGGCTGTTAACACTCAGCAGCTTTTTTTTCTTTTTTGTTCTTTTTTTCCTCCCGATTATGCACAGGGTAGGATGGAGGGAGACTAACCTTTCCGCCATGGCAACATCTCTGCCCTTGCCAAAACATGGAGCTTAATCAGAGTTTGGTCTTACTCAAAAAAATAAACAAAGCCCTTGTGGAATTTTTTTCTTCTTTAATTTATCATCAGGAAAGAAAAAGAGCTGGTTGTAAGCTGGCAGTTAATCCAAAAAGCCTGACTTTTGCCAATGATGGGGCGGGGCAGAGAAGAGGGGCTTTGTGTATGTACTGTGTGAGAGAAAACTGAGCAGTATTTACGCTTTAGTGCTGCAGTAGTGCTGTTATTTCTGGTCTGCTGTTTCTTCAGGTGTATTGAATGTAAGATTTAGGAGTAAGACTGACCCTTTCACCCTTCCTGTCACCACTCCCCCACTATTTAATACAGTATCAGCTGCCTTGCGGCAGGAACGAACTGTAACTTTTTCATGTCTTGCAGAGAACGGCAGATCAAGTGCCCCAAGTGTGACAAGCTGTTTCTGAGGACAAATCACCTGAAGAAGCATCTCAATTCACATGAAGGAAAGAGGGACTATGTCTGTGAAAAATGCTCCAAGGCTTATCTAACCAAATATCACCTCACTCGACACTTAAAAATATGTAAAGGCCCCACATCCAGCCTGTCAGCCCCAGAGGAGGAAGAGGAGGATGATTCAGAGGAGGAATTAATAGACTCTATGAGGACTGAAGACTGTAGGGTTAACAATGGAGCCTATTCAACAGGTGATGCCCTCTCTGGACACAAATGAAGAAAAGAGAGAGGGAAATTTTTTTGGATGTTATAACTAGGGAACGTAACTGTCTTTCTTGTTTCCCCAGTCAACAGCATATGTCAAATGAGGAGTTTTCCTTCTGTTTTGGTCTCTACACTACCACCGCTTAATAAATTCTGGAGCCAAAACACTGAATGAGAATGGATCACGCACATACAAGTGAGGCGTTGCTAAGAACGAAATGTGAGGCAAGGAGACTTTTTCACACACACTGTGCATACTTTTTTTCCACATCACTCAGATTAATCCATCCAGTGCTGGGATACATGACACACCTTGCATAGCCCTTTGAGTAAAGAGCCACAAAGCAGAAATGTAGTGGAGTGATTGCAGGGACCTGTAAGCCAACTGTCCGTAACTGCCAAAGCCATGACACTAACAAAAACAAACAAAAAATGGTGGTGACAGTTGATGTATTTCGCTTTTTAATACTTTTTAACTGAAGGCTGTGGTTTGGCACAAAGCAAAAACTTGTCAATGCTCAGGTTTCCTTCTTTAAGAAACAAACAAACAAAAAGCTTTGGTTTAAAAAAAAAAAAAAAGTCAGTGAAATCATCATTTGCAGACAAAGCAATTAACCCACTACAGAAAATCAAACATTGGCTTTTGGAGAACAGTTATTGCCTCTTCTCACGCTAGTTCACTAGAACATGTAAGCAGGTGAAGAGGGAAAGACTATATAGACTCAGTAAGGAAGAGGCTTACAGATGATCAGAGTGTTTACAGTGTATTTTACTGCTTGTGCTGTAAACCTTTTACCACCTAGAATGATGGGAGGGTTTGCTGCTAATATTATTTATGGAATGAACATGTATTTTGTTTGGTTGTTTTCTTTTGAAAAAATTAAAAATGTGGCTCTTTCCTAATGTTCTTTTTTTTAAATATTTACAAATTCTGGAAAAAAGGTTCCTATTTCTGATAATGATACGAAAAGAAATAACATTTTTTTCATCATCTGCCTCTCCCAAGCTTTCCTGGGACAAGTTATGGGTAGGAGCACCTCCATGAACAGGCACAGCTAAGAACTGGTCTTTGTGTATATTTCCTGTGTGGCTCCTCTGGCTGTGCTGCAGAAGAATGGTAAGCTGAGCTCTGTCTTCTGACAAGGCAGCTGGAGGTTCCCTTGTGAAAGAGGCTCCAGTTCTTGCCCTAAATGGCCCAAGTTCAGCTATACTTCTCCTGTCTGCTGTAGTCCGTAGAGAGGTCCCTAGGTTCTTCAGACCCAAGAATGCACAATGCTCTCCCTCTGAGATGAGTATGGGAATAAAAAGCTCCAGAAAGAGAGGTTCAGGGATTTTGTTTAGTCAAGGGAAAGATGTGTTGCTTGCAGTAATGCAATTTCTTCCTAAAACAAAAAGCAACTTCTAGAGCTACAGTGCCAATTAATACCAGAGTTAGAGATAACAGAAATTACTACCCTCAAAGTGTTTAACATGAAGCATTTATTTCAAATGAAAGCTTTGAAAAACTTGCAACTTTTCAATGGTGGTTCTGGTACTACCACCTTCTTAAGCTTCACAAAAGCAGGTGTTCAGTTGTTGTCCACACATTGCTCACTATTGCTTGGCAGAGAAAGGATTGAGACAGGAATCCCAACACATCCTCAATATTCTTGGTTCCTGCAGAGCCATGCTAAACACCTGTCACCAGACTAGAAACAGCTGAATTGGATTTAGAAGCAGCCACTTAACTTCCAGGGATGGGAAGGAAACCTACACCCCTGCCTTTTCCCCATCTGCACTTTGTCTTGATACAGCCTCACCAGAATGAGTCACAATGAGCCAGGGTGGGAAGCAGTGGTAAGACGATGTTACCTACATGCACTGATACTACAGCTGCTGTGAGAGCAGTTGCTTTAAAACCCAGGGCATTTTTTTTGCAGCAGCAGCACTTTAACAGACACCTTTCAGTATATGGAGAGGGGAAGCACTTCACAGGAGGATGAGAGTACCATTTAACTTCTGGCCTAGGGTAAGGCACTTGGGTGTTCATTTTAAATATGAGGAAATTGTTTGAGGCACATTCCTTGACTAGGTTCCCGATGCTATAAACGAAGCATTTAAGTCAGTGGTTAGGCTGATTGACAGGCAAAACATTCCTCTGTGCCTTCAGGTTTCAGGCAGAAATGCCTGGGAGGAGTTAAGAACATGAGTACAGAGCTGGTCTCTGTCACTGGTGAAAGCTGTCCATGTTGAAATCCCTCCCCTCACTTTCTGTCCTGACAGCCTCTCATCCTCTTCTGAGTAGTACCTCCTTATTTCAGTGCAAATTCTCTTTATAAAAATTACATTTGGAGCTTGAAGAAAAACCCAATACACATGCAACATTAATGAGCTTCAGGTGCTGTGAAACGAGGGAAAAGAAACCCTTGATCTTGATGGGATAGAGCTGGGGTATTCCTGGTTTGATACTGGTGATCTGAGGTGTTACAAATACGTTTCAAGATTCTACTCCGGGACTCCAACTTACTGCCCAAGAAATACTCTTAAAGACTTAAAAAAGTTAGTTACATAGAAGGACTTTTAAAATCTGTATTAGAAATCTGTAAATCTAGCCTCAAATTAAGGATAAATTATCTATTTACACTTGTCATTTCATTCAGCTTTTGTTTATTTATTACACAACAGCTCTCAAGTATTTTTCCTGATGCTGTTAGAAGGTATTTACCTTCCTTGCAGTATTCAACAGACTGCTGGTAGCAGCAGAATGCTTTTCTAGGGACTGTTTCATTTTGTATTTCAACTTTACACATAGTAGCCCCTGTTTCAGGGATCATCATCTCAGGCAAAAGCAAGTGCCTTAATCTTTCAAAGCCGATAAGAGAGGCAGGAACTTAGAACTGCTGAGCTAGACCTTAACCACATCACCATGTTTCTTTGCCTGAGCTGAAGAAGCCTGCAGATTGCAAGACACTCAAGTAATTTCTATGAACTCGCACCAAACGGTGGGATTTGTAGAATGCACATCAGTCACAGTCCCATTGACTACTTCGATTTTGTGATGTTTGGTCCATCATGATTCCATTGCCGTCTCCGAATCGTTGCTGCTACTGCCGGCCATGGAGCTGCAAGCCACAGAGTTGGCACTAGCCAGAACATGTCTCTCTCTGTTTCCAAAGACTTCATTCACTGCAACACAGATAGGGGACTGCTTACATGTTACTGTTCCAGAGACAAGAGCAGTACAGCAGGTAGAACATCACGGCATGGAAATCCTAACCTGGTGCAGTTTTAAAGCTTTCCCCCTTGCCCCGAGTAGGGAGTTGAAGCTTATGTGTCACAACAATCATCTCCCAAATATGCTACTTAAATTACAAGTCCTGTTATTTCTCCCCCAGAGCATCTCTAGAGGCTTCCCTGTGCATAATTCCTGACCCAAGTACTGTGAAATGGATGAGTTTTGTAGAGTAAACCATTAAGTTTAAATAGTTTATTTCATGTTTTAGTCTCTGTTTTTTAGTCTCTGGTTTCCACCAAGCTCTTAAAAGCCTTCTCCAGAAATTCATGCCATTTAGTAGTGTAGCTACAACAACCGATCAAAACCAGTCCTCACTTTTATTCCTACAGGTACTCAAGAATGTGACACTTGATTACACCAGGCACATTAAGGAAAAAGAAAACCACAGGTATTATAAGAAATCAGGTATTATACTTCAGCTACAAGAAAATAAATCACATGGCAAACACAGTTCTCCAAGTTAGAAAAAAACCACACTTTTTGAAGCTGAAAACATGAACACATACAGTGTCTCGGGATATTTAAAAATATTAACCTACAGTTTCTCTCAGAGCCACAATACATTACTGAATACACAAATACACCCTGGGGGCAAGGGGAGAACCACAAGATGCAAAGCAATGAGAATGTTACCTGCAGAAATTTTGCTTATATCCCAAACACGCAGCCCTTCTCGCTGTCCTCCAAAGGCAAAAACAAACGGAAAGTCAGGGCAGCAAGCTGCACAGAAGAGAACACCCTGGGAGGGAGGCAGAAAGAGGATTTTTTTTTAAATATCATCCTAAAATGAATTTGTCATCTGAAAATACTTTCACCAAGCAAGTTCTAACAAACAAATGCAAGCTCTAGAAGTTTCCTGAAACTTATTTTGTAAAGACACAAAATTAAAGTCAAGAGCTGCTAATTACATACAGTAAATCACATCTTTGTCTTGAACCCGGCAGACAGATACATGTTGGAGTACTTAAGAGTTCTACTCAGAACATTGTATCTGGTATTCAGGTCTCAGGCTTCGAAGCAGTCTGCCAGTTACATGTTGAATTGAATGCTGCACTGTAAGGAGCATGATTTACCCAGAATACACAGATGTGGTTTTTTTTTCCTAAAAGATGATACGTTATGTAAAACAAGATTCAAATTAGATAAGATTAAACAGACATAGTTTACATAAAAACATTCTTGGAATCAGGATATGAATATTACTCTTACCATTTTCATATTCCTGGAATGGATTAAACTTGGTCTGTCTCCCAGGATATCCCAAATTTTCACATATTTGTCTGCAGATGATGTCACAAGGCACCCTTTGATCTGACTGCTTAGTTGTAGCCCTGGAAGATTTAAGAGTGCAGCAGCAGTGTGAGAGCACCAGGTAACCACCATTTCACAGAGATGAGGATACATTTTGAGGTGAAGTCATGAGAACAAACCTAATATTCTCCTCACACTAAACTCTGTCCCAGTACAAAGGAGCAAAAAGTTAATCAAAGTTTCATGTTGCCACTGCTCGCTGTAGCGAGAGCAAACTGACTTCAGGTGGGCTTATTTTGTCTCTCACTCCAATGACAGTAACAGTGCAAAGATGCTATTGTTCTGCTTCTTACTTCACATAATCTGTCTTCCCTGGGTAGTTTTCTTCATTCGTCAAAGACCATCTCTTTGGCTATCCAAGACAATGGGGCATAGTCATACAATCTCATTTTAGACATCTAATCAGGTGCTTCAAGTTCCTATTTAGAAGCTCCTACACTGATCAAATAAAGTAGCCTAAAGGAGACAGCGTGAAAACCTTCCCATGTGCCATACCTAAATCATCTCTAGAGTGAACGTCAGTATAAAATAATTACAGCTAGAGGAAGTACACATTAAATTCATAATCCTGGACCAGATTACATAGTCTTTGTTCTTCCTCACCAAAAAAACAAAGGGAGTGTGTCCCAAGTGGACAGATCTGTTTTGACATGCTTATTCCTGATAGACACTGAGAAAAGTTCACTGTTGTTAAAATACTTTGCTTACAACAGCTTCTCAGCAGAGATTTGTTTCATGCACCAGCTACCCATGATTAGTTTGCACAACTCTTATTTGTTAAGCAAGGAATCACTACCACCTCGGTCGTATCGTTAAAAGACCTCTTCCAGATATGCCTCGCCACCGGGGACAAACAACACACGCACGATTTACCTGACACCTCTTCATCGTGAGCTTTCAGAGTAAACAGTGGCTTATCAGAACGAGCATCCAGACAGTACACAAAGCCATCCTCCGTGCTTGCCTAAGGAAATCACAACATTTTAAAAACAAACAGCCATAGACACTCATTTGGAAAAAAGCTCCTATGAAATAATACCCACTCTCTATTAAATATCTGTGATTTGAGACAGACTTACACTACTTCTCAATAGGGCATATTACACATTGTACGCAGTTCTGCAGCCCCAAAGTCAGACTCCATCCAGCTGTCCCTAAGCTATTCTACATACCTGAACTATGCTGCAGGGACTTACAGAGAAGTCTTAATCCTATACAAATTTCTTAGATTGTGTTTTGAAGAAGGTTGCACTATTAAGCTTGGTTAGGCAATGAAATACAGAGCCTTTTGTCTCTTAACTGTCAGTTCAAACCTTCTGGAGCCATCATGTGGCTGCATAGCAGCCCCGTGCAAAGCTAAGTGTGATTATACTGAGAGAGATCTACATCATAAACCCAACAGAACTGAGCGACTGCTTTCATTGGCTGTATACACAAAGCAACGACTAACTAGACAGCCACTGAGATAATAAAAAAGATTTGTTTGTAAATTCTGTTTAAAATTTTTATTATAAAAATCTCAACAAAACCAAGGTATTTTTAATCTACACCAGACAGGAGGGCAGTGCCCTCTGGTGCTGAAATGAAACACTGAATTAATATTCAGCATGTTAGTTCTAACGGGCTACTTCCCAGCTGCAATTGCCTCATTACATGAAACACAACAGCAACTATGCAAAAGAAAATACATCCCAGCCAGCGAACACTATAACAACATAGCAAAGAAGCTACCTCTGGAGTGAAAACACATCAGCACCAATTGCTCTTCTACTGTCATAATGAAGACACCAAGTAAGTTGCTGGTCTCGATATAGTTGTTGAAAAAACTACCTAAACCCATCCTCCCCCACACTGCATTTTTAAAATAAGCAATGCCAGCAGTCCAACTGTCCATCAGGTCCATTATATGACTCAGAAACATTATGAACACAAAAATACAGGTTAAACGAAATGGCAACAGTCAACAGACCAAGCATAGAAGAGCATGTACTCACTAAGAAATTACAAGGTGAAAAATGATTCCAGGTTACTCTTTCAACCTGACCACTAAACCGCCACATTCGATGGTTATCTTGTGGGTTTCTGCAATCATACAGCACAGCTGATCTATGGGAAAAAATGACAGGAAATTAACAAAAACAATAAAATCATGGCAGAATACTTTATGGAGTTTGTTTTACCATCAGCATTTACAGAAGGTCCATGTTAACTACAATTCAAAAGTTAAAATGGAAACAACTTCCCTATTTAGTCTCCCAACTCAATAACAGACAAAAATTTCCCAGGTAAGCACAAGGTTTTTCCCTATGCTTCAAAGTTTCATCTTGTTTACAAACAGCCATTCTATTTAAGCAAACAGAGCTCGAATTTGCTCAATACGTAAGTTACGTAGAGACCATAATTATGCAAATATATCACTTAATTATGAACACACTTCAGTAAAGTCAAGTAATGACTGTTCAAAATAATGCACTAATTAGGAAATCAATTTACTATACACAAACATTTTCAAATATGCTTTAATAAAAAAAATTAATCTTCACAAGCCATTAGGGAAATGCTACTCCAAAAAGGAGAAAGAGCCCACGGGAGTTAGTGGGTCCTTTGAGATTCTTTACAGGCTTGTGCTCAGCCCAGCGGCAGCAGAATCTGTCCCAACCCAAAAAGCTCCTGGATGCAAATGCAAGAAAGGAGCGATGATGTCACTCGCACAACATCTCACCACAATTTACATCCACAGGGTGACCCACTCCCACTCTGTCCTATAATTAAAGCCAAAGAAATGTGATCTAGATTTCTTAGCTATTTTACCACGCATTTTACAACAACAGTTTTAGTACATGTGCAATTTTTAATGGTTTGACTGTCAGGTTATGAAGGCACCTGCCAAAATGCATTGAATAGCCTGTGGTCCTGGGAAGCTTTACAGGAAAAATCGACAAAGGCTGTCTGCTAGTTTATAGAGAGTACACTGGTTTACAGGTGTCTGTGGGATCAAAGGGCCAGCTAAAAAGGGATCGAGAAGCTGATCTCAGTGTTTGGACTTTTTTCTTATTTTTACAGAAGAAGTTGAGGGGGAGGAAAGTGGACAGAAGCAGGTTCCTAACAACAATAAAAGGTTTTTCTCTGACACTTTTACTTAAGCAGATGTAGCAAGAGCATAATACAAGCCAGAGAAGAGAAAGGCTTGGCTAAAGGCTGACAAGTCTTTAAATACTTTAACACAAGGATAAAGTCTTAAAAGCAGAATAAAAAAATTGATATTAAAAAAAATCATGGTTATAGAACAAAATTAAAAAGTTACCCCTAGGAGATGGGAGAACAGAGGGGAAGTTTTTTGGCTGGCAGGGCTTATAAAAACTAGCAGTTACAGAGCTAGTCCAAGTGTGCAGACACAAACCATTTCAGAGCATCTCCAAGCTGCAATCACAGGAGACAGCCTGTTAAACTTTGGCTATGGCACACCTATCAAAAGAGGGTGGAGGGAGCGGACTGGGATTTTGAAGGCACTCATACCCTGACCCTGGTCTTACACTTTGGCAAAACCTTGACAAGTTTTCACAGGAAGGAGCGGTGACACATTCCCAATGCAGAAAATGCCATAAGGCCAAATTAAGAAATAAATTCAGTTTGGAGCAGACACCTGGCACAGAAAATGTCAGTCCAGATGGTTAAAGGATTTGGCTAGTCCCGTCAAAAAGGTAAGGAAAACTACATTTTGGCCACATACAAACATGGCTACCTTACTGGAAAAAAAAATAATAGCATTACTGAAATTTGGCACAGTTATAAGCAAATGAAAAGGAAAACCATGAGGGAAAACCATGAGGCAACTTAACGGGCTTAATTCAGTACTGATACCCTGACATACTTATCGTAAGATCCAGAAATAAGGGTCTGAGTTTCAAATGGATGAAATTGCACTGTCTGGACCTAGATAATAGAACATTTTATTTTAAAAAATAAGCATTGAGATATAACACACGTATACAGGAACTTTTTTTGAACAAACACAGCACAACCGCCCTCCCCAAAACCAGCACATTTCCCCAGAAAAACCCTCCTATTAAGCTTGTCGATACTCAGATTTCTCATAAAACAGTGCAAGAGATGCACATTATTTTTGTTTCAAACACCGCCACCCAGTGGAAACAAGATATTTTCCAGAATAATTTAACTGAACAGAACCACACGCCCCGTTTCTGCCCTAGATATTAAAAAAAATAAGCTGGAGAAGGTAAAAGAACAGCCACTTCCAGCTTGGGGAAAAATGCAGATGTTAGTGAAAAATGAAAATCAGGAGTTTGCCAAGGGCAGTGACTTTATTAACAGCAAAATAAGGTTATAGCTATTAATAACTAACTTTTACATTTTAATTACTATGAGATGAATTAATTTCTGAAGTACCCATCACTATGGTATTTCAGTAGCATTTATTTTAAGCCTTTCTTACCTGGAACAAACTGTAACTGACACTCATTGTTTCCTTAAGAGAGAGTTACAATTTGACCTATGCTCAGAGATCTGTTTTTTGTAGCTTATACCAGCGCTATTAGATTCCCAACCATCAGGGCTTTCACACAA